>NC_089849.1:79535996-80135996 GCF_035609145.1 Eleutherodactylus coqui
GGTCCACCGAGTGAGAAGATCCCAGCGGCCATCTTCATCAGGTAAGTAAGAAGTCACCGGAGCGCGGGGATTCAGGTAAGCGCTCTCCGGTGTTCTTTTTTAACCCCTGCATCGGGGTTGTCTCGCGGCGAACGGGGGGGGGGGTTGAAAAAAAAAAACCGTTTCGGCGCGGGACAACCCCTTTAAGGCTCCAGTCTCTTTGGAGGCGTGGGTTCGAATCCCACTGCAGCCAGTTTTCAATTTTGAAAGCTCTCAAGTTGCTTTCTGAACATTTTAGTGGTCAGAAGAACTTGCTTTTGATGATGCTCAGAAATGGACTTTTTGGCCTTTTCTGAAACCGAACAAACTGTATAAGAAAAGGCTTTTGATGATATTCCCAAGATGTTATGGCACAGATTAAGCTACCCTGATGCGCTAGCTAAGTAAACATTAGGCGCACTCCACGATCTTGCACTTCAAAGCCTTCAATAGCCTAGAAACATCTGAAAAAGCAGTGGTGTGGTAATACTGTTGAACTCACTTGCGTTTGCTTCCTTTCTAACTGGAGGAATGCATTTTCAGCCTTCTGCTGCCATCATTAAATATTCAGCTCGAATGCAGCAACAATTCTTTTTAAATCAAATTCTGGAAAAGGATTTCTTGCCAGGAGAAATGTTCTTTATGAAATCTCTTGGACATTTTGATCCAAAATTATCCCATTTTTCATGGTAGCATAGCCGAGCGGTCTAAGGCGCTGGATTAAGGCTCCAGTCTCTTTGGAGGCGTGGGTTCGAATCCCACTGCTGCCAGTTTTCAACTTTGAAAGCTCTCATGTTGCTTTCTGAACATTTTAGTGGTCAGAAGAACTTGCTTTTGATGATGCTCAGAAATGGACTTTTGGCCTTTTCTGAAACCAAACAAACTGTATAAGAAAAGGCTTTTGATGATATTCCCAAGATGTTATGGCACAGATTAAGCTACCCTGATGCGCTAGCTAAGTAGACATTAGGCGCACTCCACGATCTTGCACTTCAAAGCCTTCAATAGCCTAGAAACATCTGAAAAAGCAGTAGTGCGGTAATACTGTTGAACTCACTTGCGTTTGCTTCCTTTCTAACTGGAGGAATGCATTTTCAGCCTTCTGCTGCCATCATTAAATATTCAGCTCGAATGCAGCAACAATTCTTCTTTTTAAATCACATTCTGGAAAAGGATTTCTTGCCAGGAGAAATGTTCTTTATGAAATCTCTTGGACATTTTGATCCCAAATTTCCACTTTTTCATGGTAGCATGGCCGAGCGGTCTAAGGCGCTGGATTAAGGCTCCAGTCTCTTTGGAGGCGTGGGTTCGAATCCCACTGCTGCCAGTTTTCAACTTTGAAAGCTCTCAAGTTGCTTTCTGAACATTTTAGTGGTCAGAAGAACTTGCTTTTGATGATGCTCAGAAATGGACTTTTGGCCTTTTCTGAAACCAAACAAACTGTATAAGAAAAGGCTTTTGATGATATTCCCAAGATGTTTTGGCACAGATTAAGCTACCCTGATGCGCTAGCTAAGTAGACATTAGGCGCACTCCACGATCTTGCACTTCAAAGCCTTCAAAAGCCTAGAAACATCTGAAAAAGCAGTAGTGCGGTAATACTGTTGAACTCACTTGCGTTTGCTTCCTTTCAAACGGGAGGAATGCATTTTCAGCCTTCTGCTGCCATCATTAAATATTCAGCTCGAATGCAGCAACAATTCTTCTTCTTTTTAAATCAAATTCTGGAAAAGGATTTCTTGCCAGGAGAAATGTTCTTTATGAAATCTCTTGGACATTTTGATCCAAAATTATCCACTTTTTCATGGTAGCATGGCCGAGCGGTCTAAGGCGCTGGATTAAGGCTCCAGTCTCTTTGGAGGCGTGGGTTCGAATCCCACTGCTGCCAGTTTTCAACGTTGAAAGCTCTCATGTTGCTTTCTGAACATTTTAGTGGTCAGAAGAACTTGCTTTTGATGATGCTCAGAAATGGACTTTTGGCCTTTTCTGAAACCAAACAAACTGTATAAGAAAAGGCTTTTGATGATATTCCCAAGATGTTATGGCACAGATTAAGCTACCCAGATGCGCTAGCTAAGTAGACATTAGGCGCACTCCACGATCTTGCACTTCAAAGCCTTCAATAGCCTAGAAACATCTGAAAAAGCAGTAGTGCGGTAATACTGTTGAACTCAATTGCGTTTGCTTCCTTTCTAACTGGAGGAATGCATTTTCAGCCTTCTGCTGCCATCATTAAATATTCAGCTCGAATGCAGCAACAATTCTTCTTTTTAAATCACATTCTGGAAAAGGATTTCTTGCCAGGATAAATGTTCTTTATGAAATCTCTTGGACATTTTGATCCCAAATTTCCACTTTTTCATGGTAGCATGGCCGAGCGGTCTAAGGCGCTGGATTAAGGCTCCAGTCTCTTTGGAGGCGTGGGTTCGAATCCCACTGCTGCCAGTTTTCAACTTTGAAAGCTCTCAAGTTGCTTTCTGAACATTTTAGTGGTCAGAAGAACTTGCTTTTGATGATGCTCAGAAATGGACTTTTGGCCTTTTCTGAAACCAAACAAACTGTATAAGAAAAGGCTTTTGATGATATTCCCAAGATGTTATGGCACAGATTAAGCTACCCTGATGCGCTAGCTAAGTAGACATTAGGCGCACTCCACGATCTTGCACTTCAAAGCCTTCAATAGCCTAGAAACATCTGAAAAAGCAGTAGTGCGGTAATACTGTTGAACTCACTTGCGTTTGCTTCCTTTCTAACTGGAGGAATGCATTTTCAGCCTTCTGCTGCCATCATTAAATATTCAGCTCGAATGCAGCAACAATTCTTCTTTTTAAATCAAATTCTGGAAAAGGATTTCTTGCCAGGAGAAATGTTCTTTATGAAATCTCATGGACATTTTGATCCAAAATTATCTACTTTTTCATGGTAGCATGGCCGAGTGGTCTAAGGCGCTGGATTTAGGCTCCAGTCTCTTTGGAGGCGTGGGTTCGAATCCCACTGCTGCCAGTTTTCAACTTTGAAAGCTCTCAAGTTGCTTGGTAAACCTTTTAGTGGTAAGAAGAACTTGCTTTTGATGATGCTCAGAAATGGACTTCTTGGCCTTTTCTGAAACTGAACAAACTTTATGAGAAAAGGCCTTTGATGGTATTCCCAAGATGTTTTGGCACAGATTAAGCTACCCTGATGCGCTAGCTAAGTAGACATTAGGCGCACTCCACGATCTTGCACTTCAAAGCCTTCAAAAGCCTAGAAACATCTGAAAAAGCAGTAGTGCGGTAATACTGTTGAACTCACTTGCGTTTGCTTCCTTTCAAACGGGAGGAATGCATTTTCAGCCTTCTGCTGCCATCATTAAATATTCAGCTCGAATGCAGCAACAATTCTTCTTCTTTTTAAATCAAATTCTGGAAAAGGATTTCTTGCCAGGAGAAATGTTCTTTATGAAATCTCTTGGACATTTTGATCCAAAATTATCCACTTTTTCATGGTAGCATGGCCGAGCGGTCTAAGGCGCTGGATTAAGGCTCCAGTCTCTTTGGAGGCGTGGGTTCGAATCCCACTGCTGCCAGTTTTCAACGTTGAAAGCTCTCATGTTGCTTTCTGAACATTTTAGTGGTCAGAAGAACTTGCTTTTGATGATGCTCAGAAATGGACTTTTGGCCTTTTCTGAAACCAAACAAACTGTATAAGAAAAGGCTTTTGATGATATTCCCAAGATGTTATGGCACAGATTAAGCTACCCAGATGCGCTAGCTAAGTAGACATTAGGCGCACTCCACGATCTTGCACTTCAAAGCCTTCAATAGCCTAGAAACATCTGAAAAAGCAGTAGTGCGGTAATACTGTTGAACTCAATTGCGTTTGCTTCCTTTCTAACTGGAGGAATGCATTTTCAGCCTTCTGCTGCCATCATTAAATATTCAGCTCGAATGCAGCAACAATTCTTCTTTTTAAATCACATTCTGGAAAAGGATTTCTTGCCAGGATAAATGTTCTTTATGAAATCTCTTGGACATTTTGATCCCAAATTTCCACTTTTTCATGGTAGCATGGCCGAGCGGTCTAAGGCGCTGGATTAAGGCTCCAGTCTCTTTGGAGGCGTGGGTTCGAATCCCACTGCTGCCAGTTTTCAACTTTGAAAGCTCTCAAGTTGCTTTCTGAACATTTTAGTGGTCAGAAGAACTTGCTTTTGATGATGCTCAGAAATGGACTTTTGGCCTTTTCTGAAACCAAACAAACTGTATAAGAAAAGGCTTTTGATGATATTCCCAAGATGTTATGGCACAGATTAAGCTACCCTGATGCGCTAGCTAAGTAGACATTAGGCGCACTCCACGATCTTGCACTTCAAAGCCTTCAATAGCCTAGAAACATCTGAAAAAGCAGTAGTGCGGTAATACTGTTGAACTCACTTGCGTTTGCTTCCTTTCTAACTGGAGGAATGCATTTTCAGCCTTCTGCTGCCATCATTAAATATTCAGCTCGAATGCAGCAACAATTCTTCTTTTTAAATCACATTCTGGAAAAGGATTTCTTGCCAGGAGAAATGTTCTTTATGAAATCTCTTGGACATTTTGATCCCAAATTTCCACTTTTTCATGGTAGCATGGCCGAGCGGTCTAAGGCGCTGGATTAAGGCTCCAGTCTCTTTGGAGGCGTGGGTTCGAATCCCACTGCTGCCTGTTTTCAACTTTGAAAGCTCTCAAGTTGCTTTCTGAACATTTTAGTGGTCAGAAGAACTTGCTTTTGATGATGCTCAGAAATGGACTTTTGGCCTTTTCTGAAACCAAACAAACTGTATAAGAAAAGGCTTTTGATGATATTCCCAAGATGTTATGGCACAGATTAAGCTACCCTGATGCGCTAGCTAAGTAGACATTAGGCGCACTCCACGATCTTGCACTTCAAAGCCTTCAATAGCCTAGAAACATCTGAAAAAGCAGTAGTGCGGTAATACTGTTGAACTCACTTGCGTTTGTTTCCTTTCTAACTGGAGGAATGCATTTTCAGCCTTCTGCTGCCATCATTAAATATTCAGCTCGAATGCAGCAACAATTCTTCTTTTTAAATCACATTCTGGAAAAGGATTTCTTGCCAGGAGAAATGTTCTTTATGAAATCTCTTGGACATTTTGATCCCAAATTTCCACTTTTTCATGGTAGCATGGCCGAGCGGTCTAAGGCGCTGGATTAAGGCTCCAGTCTCTTTGGAGGCGTGGGTTCGAATCCCACTGCTGCCAGTTTTCAACTTTGAAAGCTCTCAAGTTGCTTGGTAAACCTTTTAGTGGTAAGAAGAACTTGCTTTTGATGATGCTCAGAAATGGACTTCTTGGCCTTTTCTGAAACTGAACAAACTTTATGAGAAAAGGCCTTTGATGGTATTCCCAAGATGTTTTGGCACAGATTAAGCTACCCTGATGCGCTAGCTAAGTAGACATTAGGCGCACTCCACGATCTTGCACTTCAAAGCCTTCAAAAGCCTAGAAACATCTGAAAAAGCAGTAGTGCGGTAATACTGTTGAACTCACTTGCGTTTGCTTCCTTTCAAACGGGAGGAATGCATTTTCAGCCTTCTGCTGCCATCATTAAATATTCAGCTCGAATGCAGCAACAATTCTTCTTCTTTTTAAATCAAATTCTGGAAAAGGATTTCTTGCCAGGAGAAATGTTCTTTATGAAATCTCTTGGACATTTTGATCCAAAATTATCCACTTTTTCATGGTAGCATGGCCGAGCGGTCTAAGGCGCTGGATTAAGGCTCCAGTCTCTTTGGAGGCGTGGGTTCGAATCCCACTGCTGCCAGTTTTCAACGTTGAAAGCTCTCATGTTGCTTTCTGAACATTTTAGTGGTCAGAAGAACTTGCTTTTGATGATGCTCAGAAATGGACTTTTGGCCTTTTCTGAAACCAAACAAACTGTATAAGAAAAGGCTTTTGATGATATTCCCAAGATGTTATGGCACAGATTAAGCTACCCTGATGCGCTAGCTAAGTAGACATTAGGCGCACTCCACGATCTTGCACTTCAAAGCCTTCAATAGCCTAGAAACATCTGAAAAAGCAGTAGTGCGGTAATACTGTTGAACTCACTTGCGTTTGCTTCCTTTCTAACTGGAGGAATGCATTTTCAGCCTTCTGCTGCCATCATTAAATATTCAGCTCGAATGCAGCAACAATTCTTCTTTTTAAATCAAATTCTGGAAAAGGATTTCTTGCCAGGAGAAATGTTCTTTATGAAATCTCATGGACATTTTGATCCAAAATTATCTACTTTTTCATGGTAGCATGGCCGAGTGGTCTAAGGCGCTGGATTTAGGCTCCAGTCTCTTTGGAGGCGTGGGTTCGAATCCCACTGCTGCCAGTTTTCAACTTTGAAAGCTCTCAAGTTGCTTGGTAAACCTTTTAGTGGTAAGAAGAACTTGCTTTTGATGATGCTCAGAAATGGACTTCTTGGCCTTTTCTGAAACTGAACAAACTTTATGAGAAAAGGCCTTTGATGGTATTCCCAAGATGTTTTGGCACAGATTAAGCTACCCTGATGCGCTAGCTAAGTAGACATTAGGCGCACTCCACGATCTTGCACTTCAAAGCCTTCAAAAGCCTAGAAACATCTGAAAAAGCAGTAGTGCGGTAATACTGTTGAACTCACTTGCGTTTGCTTCCTTTCAAACGGGAGGAATGCATTTTCAGCCTTCTGCTGCCATCATTAAATATTCAGCTCAAATGCAGCAACAATTCTTCTTCTTTTTAAATCAAATTCTGGAAAAGGATTTCTTGCCAGGAGAAATGTTCTTTATGAAATCTCTTGGACATTTTGATCCAAAATTATCCACTTTTTCATGGTAGCATGGCCGAGCGGTCTAAGGCGCTGGATTAAGGCTCCAGTCTCTTTGGAGGCGTGGGTTCGAATCCCACTGCTGCCAGTTTTCAACGTTGAAAGCTCTCATGTTGCTTTCTGAACATTTTAGTGGTCAGAAGAACTTGCTTTTGATGATGCTCAGAAATGGACTTTTGGCCTTTTCTGAAACCAAACAAACTGTATAAGAAAAGGCTTTTGATGATATTCCCAAGATGTTATGGCACAGATTAAGCTACCCAGATGCGCTAGCTAAGTAGACATTAGGCGCACTCCACGATCTTGCACTTCAAAGCCTTCAATAGCCTAGAAACATCTGAAAAAGCAGTAGTGCGGTAATACTGTTGAACTCAATTGCGTTTGCTTCCTTTCTAACTGGAGGAATGCATTTTCAGCCTTCTGCTGCCATCATTAAATATTCAGCTCGAATGCAGCAACAATTCTTCTTTTTAAATCACATTCTGGAAAAGGATTTCTTGCCAGGATAAATGTTCTTTATGAAATCTCTTGGACATTTTGATCCCAAATTTCCACTTTTTCATGGTAGCATGGCCGAGCGGTCTAAGGCGCTGGATTAAGGCTCCAGTCTCTTTGGAGGCGTGGGTTCGAATCCCACTGCTGCCAGTTTTCAACTTTGAAAGCTCTCAAGTTGCTTTCTGAACATTTTAGTGGTCAGAAGAACTTGCTTTTGATGATGCTCAGAAATGGACTTTTGGCCTTTTCTGAAACCAAACAAACTGTATAAGAAAAGGCTTTTGATGATATTCCCAAGATGTTATGGCACAGATTAAGCTACCCTGATGCGCTAGCTAAGTAGACATTAGGCGCACTCCACGATCTTGCACTTCAAAGCCTTCAATAGCCTAGAAACATCTGAAAAAGCAGTAGTGCGGTAATACTGTTGAACTCACTTGCGTTTGCTTCCTTTCTAACTGGAGGAATGCATTTTCAGCCTTCTGCTGCCATCATTAAATATTCAGCTCGAATGCAGCAACAATTCTTCTTTTTAAATCAAATTCTGGAAAAGGATTTCTTGCCAGGAGAAATGTTCTTTATGAAATCTCATGGACATTTTGATCCAAAATTATCCACTTTTTCATGGTAGCATGGCCGAGTGGTCTAAGGCGCTGGATTTAGGCTCCAGTCTCTTTGGAGGCGTGGGTTCGAATCCCACTGCTGCCAGTTTTCAACTTTGAAAGCTCTCAAGTTGCTTGGTAAACCTTTTAGTGGTAAGAAGAACTTGCTTTTGATGATGCTCAGAAATGGACTTCTTGGCCTTTTCTGAAACTGAACAAACTTTATGAGAAAAGGCCTTTGATGGTATTCCCAAGATGTTTTGGCACAGATTAAGCTACCCTGATGCGCTAGCTAAGTAGACATTAGGCGCACTCCACGATCTTGCACTTCAAAGCCTTCAAAAGCCTAGAAACATCTGAAAAAGCAGTAGTGCGGTAATACTGTTGAACTCACTTGCGTTTGCTTCCTTTCAAACGGGAGGAATGCATTTTCAGCCTTCTGCTGCCATCATTAAATATTCAGCTCGAATGCAGCAACAATTCTTCTTCTTTTTAAATCAAATTCTGGAAAAGGATTTCTTGCCAGGAGAAATGTTCTTTATGAAATCTCTTGGACATTTTGATCCAAAATTATCCACTTTTTCATGGTAGCATGGCCGAGCGGTCTAAGGCGCTGGATTAAGGCTCCAGTCTCTTTGGAGGCGTGGGTTCGAATCCCACTGCTGCCAGTTTTCAACGTTGAAAGCTCTCATGTTGCTTTCTGAACATTTTAGTGGTCAGAAGAACTTGCTTTTGATGATGCTCAGAAATGGACTTTTGGCCTTTTCTGAAACCAAACAAACTGTATAAGAAAAGGCTTTTGATGATATTCCCAAGATGTTATGGCACAGATTAAGCTACCCAGATGCGCTAGCTAAGTAGACATTAGGCGCACTCCACGATCTTGCACTTCAAAGCCTTCAATAGCCTAGAAACATCTGAAAAAGCAGTAGTGCGGTAATACTGTTGAACTCAATTGCGTTTGCTTCCTTTCTAACTGGAGGAATGCATTTTCAGCCTTCTGCTGCCATCATTAAATATTCAGCTCGAATGCAGCAACAATTCTTCTTTTTAAATCACATTCTGGAAAAGGATTTCTTGCCAGGATAAATGTTCTTTATGAAATCTCTTGGACATT
Organism: Eleutherodactylus coqui; assembly: GCF_035609145.1. NCBI lineage: Eukaryota > Metazoa > Chordata > Amphibia > Anura > Eleutherodactylidae > Eleutherodactylus > Eleutherodactylus coqui. Next base: position 79,545,059 of record NC_089849.1, read on the forward strand.
TTGATCCCAAATTTCCACTTTTTCATGGTAGCATGGCCGAGCGGTCTAAGGCGCTGGATTAAGGCTCCAGTCTCTTTGGAGGCGTGGGTTCGAATCCCACTGCTGCCAGTTTTCAACTTTGAAAGCTCTCAAGTTGCTTTCTGAACATTTTAGTGGTCAGAAGAACTTGCTTTTGATGATGCTCAGAAATGGACTTTTGGCCTTTTCTGAAACCAAACAAACTGTATAAGAAAAGGCTTTTGATGATATTCCCAAGATGTTATGGCACAGATTAAGCTACCCTGATGCGCTAGCTAAGTAGACATTAGGCGCACTCCACGATCTTGCACTTCAAAGCCTTCAATAGCCTAGAAACATCTGAAAAAGCAGTAGTGCGGTAATACTGTTGAACTCACTTGCGTTTGCTTCCTTTCTAACTGGAGGAATGCATTTTCAGCCTTCTGCTGCCATCATTAAATATTCAGCTCGAATGCAGCAACAATTCTTCTTTTTAAATCAAATTCTGGAAAAGGATTTCTTGCCAGGAGAAATGTTCTTTATGAAATCTCATGGACATTTTGATCCAAAATTATCTACTTTTTCATGGTAGCATGGCCGAGTGGTCTAAGGCGCTGGATTTAGGCTCCAGTCTCTTTGGAGGCGTGGGTTCGAATCCCACTGCTGCCAGTTTTCAACTTTGAAAGCTCTCAAGTTGCTTTCTGAACATTTTAGTGGTAAGAAGAACTTGCTTTTGATGATGCTCAGAAATGGACTTCTTGGCCTTTTCTGAAACTGAACAAACTGTATGAGAAAAGGCCTTTGATGGTATTCCCAAGATGTTTTGGCACAGATTAAGCTACCCTGATGCGCTAGCTAAGTAGACATTAGGCGCACTCCACGATCTTGCACTTCAAAGCCTTCAAAAGCCTAGAAACATCTGAAAAAGCAGTAGTGCGGTAATACTGTTGAACTCACTTGCGTTTGCTTCCTTTCTAACTGGAGGAATGCATTTTCAGCCTTCTGCTGCCATCATTAAATATTCAGCTCGAATGCAGCAACAATTCTTCTTCTTTTTAAATCAAATTCTGGAAAAGGATTTCATGCCAGGAGAAATGTTCTTTATGAAATCTCTTGGACATTTTGATCCAAAATTATCCACTTTTTCATGGTAGCATGGCCGAGCGGTCTAAGGCGCTGGATTAAGGCTCCAGTCTCTTTGGAGGCGTGGGTTCGAATCCCACTGCTGCCAGTTTTCAACTTTGAAAGCTCTCATGTTGCTTTCTGAACATTTTAGTGGTCAGAAGAACTTGCTTTTGATGATGCTCAGAAATGGACTTTTGGCCTTTTCTGAAACCAAACAAACTGTATAAGAAAAGGCTTTTGATGATATTCCCAAGATGTTATGGCACAGATTAAGCTACCCTGATGCGCTAGCTAAGTAGACATTAGGCGCACTCCACGATCTTGCACTTCAAAGCCTTCAATAGCCTAGAAACATCTGAAAAAGCAGTAGTGCGGTAATACTGTTGAACTCACTTGCGTTTGCTTCCTTTCTAACTGGAGGAATGCATTTTCAGCCTTCTGCTGCCATCATTAAATATTCAGCTCGAATGCAGCAACAATTCTTCTTTTTAAATCACATTCTGGAAAAGGATTTCTTGCCAGGAGAAATGTTCTTTATGAAATCTCTTGGACATTTTGATCCCAAATTTCCACTTTTTCATAGTAGCATGGCCGAGCGGTCTAAGGCGCTGGATTAAGGCTCCAGTCTCTTTGGAGGCGTGGGTTCGAATCCCACTGCTGCCAGTTTTCAACTTTGAAAGCTCTCAAGTTGCTTTCTGAACATTTTAGTGGTCAGAAGAACTTGCTTTTGATGATGCTCAGAAATGGACTTTTGGCCTTTTCTGAAACCAAACAAACTGTATAAGAAAAGGCTTTTGATGATATTCCCAAGATGTTATGGCACAGATTAAGCTACCCTGATGCGCTAGCTAAGTAGACATTAGGCGCACTCCACGATCTTGCACTTCAAAGCCTTCAATAGCCTAGAAACATCTGAAAAAGCAGTAGTGCGGTAATACTGTTGAACTCACTTGCGTTTGCTTCCTTTCTAACTGGAGGAATGCATTTTCAGCCTTCTGCTGCCATCATTAAATATTCAGCTCGAATGCAGCAACAATTCTTCTTTTTAAATCAAATTCTGGAAAAGGATTTCTTGCCAGGAGAAATGTTCTTTATGAAATCTCTTGGACATTTTGATCCAAAATTATCCACTTTTTCATGGTAGCATGGCCGAGCGGTCTAAGGCGCTGGATTAAGGCTCCAGTCTCTTTGGAGGCGTGGGTTCGAATCCCACTGCTGCCAGTTTTCAATTTTGAAAGCTCTCAAGTTGCTTTCTGAACATTTTAGTGGTCAGAAGAACTTGCTTTTGATGATGCTCAGAAATGGACTTTTTGGCCTTTTCTGAAACCAAACAAACTGTATAAGAAAAGGCTTTTGATGATATTCCCAAGATGTTATGGCACAGATTAAGCTACCCTGATGCGCTAGCTAAGTAGACATTAGGCGCACTCCACGATCTTGCACTTCAAAGCCTTCAATAGCCTAGAAACATCTGAAAAAGCAGTAGTGCGGTAATACTGTTGAACTCACTTGCGTTTGCTTCCTTTCTAACTGGAGGAATGCATTTTCAGCCTTCTGCTGCCATCATTAAATATTCAGCTCGAATGCAGCAACAATTCTTCTTTTTAAATCAAATTCTGGAAAAGGATTTCTTGGCAGGAGAAATGTTCTTTATGAAATCTCATGGACATTTTGATCCAAAATTATCTACTTTTTCATGGTAGCATGGCCGAGTGGTCTAAGGCGCTGGATTTAGGCTCCAGTCTCTTTGGAGGCGTGGGTTCGAATCCCACTGCTGCCAGTTTTCAACTTTGAAAGCTCTCAAGTTGCTTGGTAAACCTTTTAGTGGTAAGAAGAACTTGCTTTTGATGATGCTCAGAAATGGACTTCTTGGCCTTTTCTGAAACTGAACAAACTTTATGAGAAAAGGCCTTTGATGGTATTCCCAAGATGTTTTGGCACAGATTAAGCTACCCTGATGCGCTAGCTAAGTAGACATTAGGCGCACTCCACGATCTTGCACTTCAAAGCCTTCAAAAGCCTAGAAACATCTGAAAAAGCAGTAGTGCGGTAATACTGTTGAACTCACTTGCGTTTGCTTCCTTTCAAACTGGAGGAATGCATTTTCAGCCTTCTGCTGCCATCATTAAATATTCAGCTCGAATGCAGCAACAATTCTTCTTCTTTTTAAATCAAATTCTGGAAAAGGATTTCTTGCCAGGAGAAATGTTCTTTATGAAATCTCTTGGACATTTTGATCCAAAATTATCCACTTTTTCATGGTAGCATGGCTGAGCGGTCTAAGGCGCTGGATTAAGGCTCCAGTCTCTTTGGAGGCGTGGGTTCGAATCCCACTGCTGCCAGTTTTCAACGTTGAAAGCTCTCATGTTGCTTTCTGAACATTTTAGTGGTCAGAAGAACTTGCTTTTGATGATGCTCAGAAATGGACTTTTGGCCTTTTCTGAAACCAAACAAACTGTATAAGAAAAGGCTTTTGATGATATTCCCAAGATGTTATGGCACAGATTAAGCTACCCAGATGCGCTAGCTAAGTAGACATTAGGCGCACTCCACGATCTTGCACTTCAAAGCCTTCAATAGCCTAGAAACATCTGAAAAAGCAGTAGTGCGGTAATACTGTTGAACTCACTTGCGTTTGCTTCCTTTCTAACTGGAGGAATGCATTTTCAGCCTTCTGCTGCCATCATTAAATATTCAGCTCGAATGCAGCAACAATTCTTCTTTTTAAATCACATTCTGGAAAAGGATTTCTTGCCAGGATAAATGTTCTTTATGAAATCTCTTGGACATTTTGATCCCAAATTTCCACTTTTTCATGGTAGCATGGCCGAGCGGTCTAAGGCGCTGGATTAAGGCTCCAGTCTCTTTGGAGGCGTGGGTTCGAATCCCACTGCTGCCAGTTTTCAACTTTGAAAGCTCTCAAGTTGCTTTCTGAACATTTTAGTGGTCAGAAGAACTTGCTTTTGATGATGCTCAGAAATGGACTTTTGGCCTTTTCTGAAACCAAACAAACTGTATAAGAAAAGGCTTTTGATGATATTCCCAAGATGTTATGGCACAGATTAAGCTACCCTGATGCGCTAGCTAAGTAGACATTAGGCGCACTCCACGATCTTGCACTTCAAAGCCTTCAATAGCCTAGAAACATCTGAAAAAGCAGTAGTGCGGTAATACTGTTGAACTCACTTGCGTTTGCTTCCTTTCTAACTGGAGGAATGCATTTTCAGCCTTCTGCTGCCATCATTAAATATTCAGCTCGAATGCAGCAACAATTCTTCTTTTTAAATCACATTCTGGAAAAGGATTTCTTGCCAGGAGAAATGTTCTTTATGAAATCTCTTGGACATTTTGATCCCAAATTTCCGCTTTTTCATGGTAGCATGGCCGAGCGGTCTAAGGCGCTGGATTAAGGCTCCAGTCTCTTTGGAGGCGTGGGTTCGAATCCCACTGCTGCCAGTTTTCAACTTTGAAAGCTCTCAAGTTGCTTTCTGAACATTTTAGTGGTCAGAAGAACTTGCTTTTGATGATGCTCAGAAATGGACTTTTGGCCTTTTCTGAAACCAAACAAACTGTATAAGAAAAGGCTTTTGATGATATTCCCAAGATGTTATGGCACAGATTAAGCTACCCTGATGCGCTAGCTAAGTAGACATTAGGCGCACTCCACGATCTTGCACTTCAAAGCCTTCAATAGCCTAGAAACATCTGAAAAAGCAGTAGTGCGGTAATACTGTTGAACTCACTTGCGTTTGCTTCCTTTCTAACTGGAGGAATGCATTTTCAGCCTTCTGCTGCCATCATTAAATATTCAGCTCGAATGCAGCAACAATTCTTCTTTTTAAATCAAATTCTGGAAAAGGATTTCTTGCCAGGAGAAATGTTCTTTATGAAATCTCATGGACATTTTGATCCAAAATTATCTACTTTTTCATGGTAGCATGGCCGAGTGGTCTAAGGCGCTGAATTTAGGCTCCAGTCTCTTTGGAGGCGTGGGTTCGAATCCCACTGCTGCCAGTTTTCAACTTTGAAAGCTCTCAAGTTGCTTGGTAAACCTTTTAGTGGTAAGAAGAACTTGCTTTTGATGATGCTCAGAAATGGACTTCTTGGCCTTTTCTGAAACTGAACAAACTTTATGAGAAAAGGCCTTTGATGGTATTCCCAAGATGTTTTGGCACAGATTAAGCTACCCTGATGCGCTAGCTAAGTAGACATTAGGCGCACTCCACGATCTTGCACTTCAAAGTCTTCAAAAGCCTAGAAACATCTGAAAAAGCAGTAGTGCGGTAATACTGTTGAACTCACTTGCGTTTGCTTCCTTTCAAACTGGAGGAATGCATTTTCAGCCTTCTGCTGCCATCATTAAATATTCAGCTCGAATGCAGCAACAATTCTTCTTCTTTTTAAATCAAATTCTGGAAAAGGATTTCTTGCCAGGAGAAATGTTCTTTATGAAATCTCTTGGACATTTTGATCCAAAATTATCCACTTTTTCATGGTAGCATGGCCGAGCGGTCTAAGGCGCTGGATTAAGGCTCCAGTCTCTTTAGAGGCGTGGGTTCGAATCCCACTGCTGCCAGTTTTCAACTTTGAAAGCTCTCATGTTGCTTTCTGAACATTTTAGTGGTCAGAAGAACTTGCTTTTGATGATGCTCAGAAATGGACTTTTGGCCTTTTCTGAAACCAAACAAACTGTATAAGAAAAGGCTTTTGATGATATTCCCAAGATGTTATGGCACAGATTAAGCTACCCAGATGCGCTAGCTAAGTAGACATTAGGCGCACTCCACGATCTTGCACTTCAAAGCCTTCAATAGCCTAGAAACATCTGAAAAAGCAGTAGTGCGGTAATACTGTTGAACTCACTTGCGTTTGCTTCCTTTCTAACTGGAGGAATGCATTTTCAGCCTTCTGCTGCCATCATTAAATATTCAGCTCGAATGCAGCAACAATTCTTCTTTTTAAATCAAATTCTGGAAAAGGATTTCTTGCCAGGAGAAATGTTCTTTATGAAATCTCATGGACATTTTGATCCAAAATTATCTACTTTTTCATGGTAGCATGGCCGAGTGGTCTAAGGCGCTGGATTTAGGCTCCAGTCTCTTTGGAGGCGTGGGTTCGAATCCCACTGTTGCCAGTTTTCAACTTTGAAAGCTCTCAAGTTGCTTTCTGAACATTTTAGTGGTAAGAAGAACTTGCTTTTGATGATGCTCAGAAATGGACTTCTTGGCCTTTTCTGAAACTGAACAAACTGTATGAGAAAAGGCCTTTGATGGTATTCCCAAGATGTTTTGGCACAGATTAAGCTACCCTGATGCGCTAGCTAAGTAGACATTAGGCGCACTCCACGATCTTGCACTTCAAAGCCTTCAAAAGCCTAGAAACATCTGAAAAAGCAGTAGTGCGGTAATACTGTTGAACTCACTTGCGTTTGCTTCCTTTCAAACTGGAGGAATGCATTTTCAGCCTTCTGCTGCCATCATTAAATATTCAGCTCGAATGCAGCAACAATTCTTCTTCTTTTTAAATCAAATTCTGGAAAAGGATTTCTTGCCAGGAGAAATGTTCTTTATGAAATCTCTTGGACATTTTGATCCAAAATTATCCACTTTTTCATGGTAGCATGGCCGAGCGGTCTAAGGCGCTGGATTAAGGCTCCAGTCTCTTTGGAGGCGTGGGTTCGAATCCCACTGCTGCCAGTTTTCAACTTTGAAAGCTCTCATGTTGCTTTCTGAACATTTTAGTGGTCAGAAGAACTTGCTTTTGATGATGCTCAGAAATGGACTTTTGGCCTTTTCTGAAACCAAACAAACTGTATAAGAAAAGGCTTTTGATGATATTCCCAAGATGTTATGGCACAGATTAAGCTACCCTGATGCGCTAGCTAAGTAGACATTAGGCGCACTCCACGATCTTGCACTTCAAAGCCTTCAATAGCCTAGAAACATCTGAAAAAGCAGTAGTGCGGTAATACTGTTGAACTCACTTGCGTTTGCTTCCTTTCTAACTGGAGGAATGCATTTTCAGCCTTCTGCTGCCATCATTAAATATTCAGCTCGAATGCAGCAACAATTCTTCTTTTTAAATCACATTCTGGAAAAGGATTTCTTGCCAGGAGAAATGTTCTTTATGAAATCTCTTGGACATTTTGATCCCAAATTTCCGCTTTTTCATGGTAGCATGGCCGAGCGGTCTAAGGCGCTGGATTAAGGCTCCAGTCTCTTTGGAGGCGTGGGTTCGAATCCCACTGCTGCCAGTTTTCAACTTTGAAAGCTCTCAAGTTGCTTTCTGAACATTTTAGTGGTCAGAAGAACTTGCTTTTGATGATGCTCAGAAATGGACTTTTGGCCTTTTCTGAAACCAAACAAACTGTATAAGAAAAGGCTTTTGATGATATTCCCAAGATGTTATGGCACAGATTAAGCTACCCTGATGCGCTAGCTAAGTAGACATTAGGCGCACTCCACGATCTTGCACTTCAAAGCCTTCAATAGCCTAGAAACATCTGAAAAAGCAGTAGTGCGGTAATACTGTTGAACTCACTTGCGTTTGCTTCCTTTCTAACTGGAGGAATGCATTTTCAGCCTTCTGCTGCCATCATTAAATATTCAGCTCGAATGCAGCAACAATTCTTCTTTTTAAATCAAATTCTGGAAAAGGATTTCTTGCCAGGAGAAATGTTCTTTATGAAATCTCATGGACATTTTGATCCAAAATTATCTACTTTTTCATGGTAGCATGGCCGAGTGGTCTAAGGCGCTGAATTTAGGCTCCAGTCTCCTTGGAGGCGTGGGTTCGAATCCCACTGCTGCCAGTTTTCAACTTTGAAAGCTCTCAAGTTGCTTGGTAAACCTTTTAGTGGTAAGAAGAACTTGCTTTTGATGATGCTCAGAAATGGACTTCTTGGCCTTTTCTGAAACTGAACAAACTTTATGAGAAAAGGCCTTTGATGGTATTCCCAAGATGTTTTGGCACAGATTAAGCTACCCTGATGCGCTAGCTAAGTAGACATTAGGCGCACTCCACGATCTTGCACTTCAAAGTCTTCAAAAGCCTAGAAACATCTGAAAAAGCAGTAGTGCGGTAATACTGTTGAACTCACTTGCGTTTGCTTCCTTTCAAACTGGAGGAATGCATTTTCAGCCTTCTGCTGCCATCATTAAATATTCAGCTCGAATGCAGCAACAATTCTTCTTTTTAAATCAAATTCTGGAAAAGGATTTCTTGCCAGGAGAAATGTTCTTTATGAAATCTCTTGGACATTTTGATCCAAAATTATCCACTTTGTTATGGCACAGATTAAGCTACCCTGATGCGCTAGCTAAGTAGACATTAGGCGCACTCCACGATCTTGCACTTCAAAGCCTTCAATAGCCTAGAAACATCTGAAAAAGCAGTAGTGCGGTAATACTGTTGAACTCACTTGCGTTTGCTTCCTTTCAAACTGGAGGAATGCATTTTCAGCCTTCTGCTGCCATCATTAAATATTCAGCTCGAATGCAGCAACAATTCTTCTTCTTTTTAAATCAAATTCTGGAAAAGGATTTCTTGCCAGGAGAAATGTTCTTTATGAAATCTCTTGGACATTTTGATCCAAAATTATCCACTTTTTCATGGTAGCATGGCCGAGCGGTCTAAGGCGCTGGATTAAGGCTCCAGTCTCTTTGGAGGCGTGGGTTCGAATCCCACTGCTGCCAGTTTTCAACTTTGAAAGCTCTCATGTTGCTTTCTGAACATTTTAGTGGTCAGAAGAACTTGCTTTTGATGATGCTCAGAAATGGACTTTTGGCCTTTTCTGAAACCAAACAAACTGTATAAGAAAAGGCTTTTGATGATATTCCCAAGATGTTATGGCACAGATTAAGCTACCCTGATGCGCTAGCTAAGTAGACATTAGGCGCACTCCACGATCTTGCACTTCAAAGCCTTCAATAGCCTAGAAACATCTGAAAAAGCAGTAGTGCGGTAATACTGTTGAACTCACTTGCGTTTGCTTCCTTTCTAACTGGAGGAATGCATTTTCAGCCTTCTGCTGCCATCATTAAATATTCAGCTCGAATGCAGCAACAATTCTTCTTTTTAAATCACATTCTGGAAAAGGATTTCTTGCCAGGAGAAATGTTCTTTATGAAATCTCTTGGACATTTTGATCCCAAATTTCCACTTTTTCATGGTAGCATGGCCGAGCGGTCTAAGGCGCTGGATTAAGGCTCCAGTCTCTTTGGAGGCGTGGGTTCGAATCCCACTGCTGCCAGTTTTCAACTTTGAAAGCTCTCAAGTTGCTTTCTGAACATTTTAGTGGTCAGAAGAACTTGCTTTTGATGATGCTCAGAAATGGACTTTTGGCCTTTTCTGAAACCAAACAAACTGTATAAGAAAAGGCTTTTGATGATATTCCCAAGATGTTATGGCACAGATTAAGCTACCCTGATGCGCTAGCTAAGTAGACATTAGGCGCACTCCACGATCTTGCACTTCAAAGCCTTCAATAGCCTAGAAACATCTGAAAAAGCAGTAGTGCGGTAATACTGTTGAACTCACTTGCGTTTGCTTCCTTTCTAACTGGAGGAATGCATTTTCAGCCTTCTGCTGCCATCATTAAATATTCAGCTCGAATGCAGCAACAATTCTTCTTTTTAAATCACATTCTGGAAAAGGATTTCTTGCCAGGAGAAATGTTCTTTATGAAATCTCTTGGACATTTTGATCCCAAATTTCCACTTTTTCATGGTAGCATGGCCGAGGGTCTAAGGCGCTGGATTAAGGCTCCAGTCTCTTTGGAGGCGTGGGTTCGAATCCCACTGCTGCCAGTTTTCAACTTTGAAAGCTCTCAAGTTGCTTTCTGAACATTTTAGTGGTCAGAAGAACTTGCTTTTGATGATGCTCAGAAATGGACTTTTGGCCTTTTCTGAAACCAAACAAACTGTATAAGAAAAGGCTTTTGATGATATTCCCAAGATGTTATGGCACAGATTAAGCTACCCTGATGCGCTAGCTAAGTAGACATTAGGCGCACTCCACGATCTTGCACTTCAAAGCCTTCAATAGCCTAGAAACATCTGAAAAAGCAGTAGTGCGGTAATACTGTTGAACTCACTTGCGTTTGCTTCCTTTCTAACTGGAGGAATGCATTTTCAGCCTTCTGCTGCCATCATTAAATATTCAGCTCGAATGCAGCAACAATTCTTCTTTTTAAATCAAATTCTGGAAAAGGATTTCTTGCCAGGAGAAATGTTCTTTATGAAATCTCATGGACATTTTGATCCAAAATTATCTACTTTTTCATGGTAGCATGGCCGAGTGGTCTAAGGCGCTGGATTTAGGCTCCAGTCTCTTTGGAGGCGTGGGTTCGAATCCCACTGCTGCCAGTTTTCAACTTTGAAAGCTCTCAAGTTGCTTGGTAAACCTTTTAGTGGTAAGAAGAACTTGCTTTTGATGATGCTCAGAAATGGACTTCTTGGCCTTTTCTGAAACTGAACAAACTGTATGAGAAAAGGCCTTTGATGATATTCCCAAGATGTTTTGGCACAGATTAAGCTACCCTGATGCGCTAGCTAAGTAGACATTAGGCGCACTCCACGATCTTGCACTTCAAAGCCTTCAAAAGCCTAGAAACATCTGAAAAAGCAGTAGTGCGGTAATACTGTTGAACTCACTTGCGTTTGCTTCCTTTCAAACTGGAGGAATGCATTTTCAGCCTTCTGCTGCCATCATTGAATATTCAGCTCGAATGCAGCAACAATTCTTCTTTTTAAATCAAATTCTGGAAAAGGATTTCTTGCCAGGAGAAATGTTCTTTATGAAATCTCTTGGTCATTTTGATCCAAAATTATCCACTTTTTCATGGTAGCATGGCCGAGCGGTCTAAGGCGCTGGATTTCGGCTCCAGTCTCTTTGGAGCCGTTGGTTCGAATCCCACTGCTGCCAGTTTTTAACTTTGAAAGCTCTCATGTTGCTTCATGAACCTTTTAGTGGTCAGAAGAACTTACTTTTGATGATGTTCAGAAATGGACTTCTTGGCCTTTTCTGAAACTGAACAATCTGTATGAGAAAAGGCTTTTGATGATATTCCCAAGATGTTTTGGCACAGATTAAGCTACCGTGATGCGCTAGCTAAGTAAGCAATCTTCACGATCTTGCATTTCAAAGCCTTCAATAGTAAGGCTGTGACAGGGCTTAGATAGATGGACGGCCCTGTCACTACCCTACCTCCGCATTGGCTGTCAGTAAGTGTCCTGGGCCATGCCCATGCAGGTGCTGTTACTCACCACTCCACGGTCGGACGTCTGTGAGGTGTCCCAGCTCCTGGCGGACTTCTGTGAGGCATCCGAGTACAGCGGCAGAGGAGCGCGTCAGTGCGTCAGTGCGGAGCTGAGCCACAGACATTCAGCGCCAGAGCAGAGAGTGCAGGCTGAGGCCTCGGAACACAGCAGAGGAGCAAGGAGCTGAGGCGATGAGACAGCATAACATAGCAGCGGAGCGGAGGCAAGTGGGAGCGGGCCACGGCTGTAAGTACAGTGCCGGAGCATGTAGCGCAGATGAGGGGGAGGTGAGCAGCACAAAATACAGAGTTCGACTGGGAGCACAGCATGGTGGAGATGAGCCCACACAATTTGTGCAGTGCAGCTAGTGTGCAGTGTAGCGCAGCCGGGGGAAGTTGAGCAAGGCAAACTACTGCGGAGGACTGGGGAGCAGAGTCGGGGAGAGATGAGGGAATGCAATAACTGCAGCACAGAAAGGGTGAGTGCAATGCCTCCCTGTCACCTTGCCCCGCTGTCAGTGTGCCCTGCTCTCGGCAACTCACCTCTCACTGTCTTCCCCGCTGCTGTACTAGCCAATCAGAAGCTAGGGGCTTGCCATGTGGCGTTAACTCCTGAAAAGCCTGGTCAGCCCCTAGTTTCTGGTGGCATCAAGATACACCAGTACTGAGGATGGGTAGACGTGAGGTCACCCAGTGTGTCTGCGTGTAGATTGTATGCGAGCGTCTGCAGCGTGTTCTCGTGAGATGACGTTTAGTGTGATTCACATTAAATGTCATTTACTTGCGAGAACACGCTGGCCTGGATCCCGCGCATGTGGACAGCTGCTGGACGGCTTTTTGGACAGTTATCAGTCTTGCTCATGCGCAGAAGCAAATTTTGGTCCAGTAATATGTATTGAGGACACAAGTTGTCATGAGAACTTGGGTGCTGCCTTGCGCAGTGGTGATGTGCAGCGCATTCTCATGGACATCGTCGATACACGTCAGAGTGAGTATCTGACATACAAATTGCATTTAGTATTGCTTTGAATTTCAGCTATCCCAGTACCATATTATGCACAGTGTTGACATTTTATGAGAACTTCAGTGTTGTCCTGACTTAAATTTCAGCAAGTTAGTACTTGATAGCAGGGTTGATGCCCTACTGGAGGTACAGGGGTGGGCAAGGGCACTACTAAGGGGGCACTATCACCAGCAGCCACTGGAATAATAAAGAAGGAAAAAAATGCTGTGACAAGCCACGCCCATTTTTTTTACCATGGTCGGTATTTTTTCATAACAGGTGGCAACCGGGGATTTCCAGATCGGCAGGGGAGGCTGTCAGTGTTACTTGTCACGGGGGAGGGAAAGGGCTGTCAGTGTTACTAGTCACGGGGGAGGGGGACTGTCAGTGTTACTTGTGGTGGAGGGAGGGGGGGCGCCTGTTGAGCGGGTATCCTTATTTCAGAGCGCGGCGCCTGCAGGAGATTACTCTCCCCACTCTCCCCCGCCCCTCTCCATTCACTTTATACAGCGGCCATTCAGTACTGAAGAGCTGCTGGTTACACTGAACTCTCATCATGCAGGATTTTAGCCTGGATGATGAGTGTGTATAGATAGAGGGGGTGGGGCCAGGAGAGACTAAGTACACTGTAGGAGAACATGCCGTACTGTAGAGGGACTTAGAGGGGGCGGGCCTGGGTAGGGAGAGACTGTAGATCAGTTAAATAGAGGTGGGCGTGTCATGGGCGGGGCTAGGACAAGAGCTGAGCGAGGCCAGGAAACCCTGCTTTTTCATGTCTTTTTCTGCCATCGGGAGCGCACAAACAGAGGGGGGAGAGCACAGGGCATTGTGGGAAGGCAGCACAACAGTGCCATATATGAAAGCTGGATTGAACATCAGATTACAAAGTAAGAAACAGACATTACAGCTGATATGCCTGCCGCTTTGAGCCTCTGTATGCTGTGTGTTAGGATGCTTAGTGAAAGGGACAACCCCTTTAGGAATTCTTTTGAGTCAAGTATTCATAGAAAATGTTTTTGGGAAAAAAATGTAGTCTGTATTAGACCCCTCCTCTGGTTCAGCAAGGATCCTGGAGAAGGCATCAGCCTTACCATTTCTTGAACCAGGCCGATAAGAAATGATAAAAGTGAATCTGGAGAAAAACAAGGCCCAACATACTTGACTTGCTGGTAGTCTTTTAGCCACGCTGCTAAATTCAAAATTCTTATGGTCAGTAAGGACTACTACAGGATGATTGGCACCTTCCAAAAGATGTCTCCATTCGGAGATGGCAACTTTAATAGCTAACAGTTCTTTATTGCCAATCTCATAGTTTCTTTCAGCATGTGACATGATATGGGAAAGACATGCACATGGGTGCAGTTGCATTTTGTCTCCAATTCGTTGGGACAAGACAGCTCCCACAGCAGAATTGGAAGCGTCTGTTTCTACAACAAAAGGTAGTTCCGGATTTGGATGGACCAGTATTGGTGGAGAAGTGAATAGAGCTTTTAGATTTTCAGAAGCATCCTGTGCCTCAGAAGACCATCATGAATATGTTTTGGCTTTCTTTGTGATCGATATGATTGGTAAGACGATATTTTGAGAAGTCCTTTAGGAATCTTCTGTAGAAATTTGCAAAACCTATAAAGTGTTGAATGTCTTTTAAATTTCTTGGAGTGGGCCACTCAACCACTGCTTTAATTTTTCTAGGGTCCATTCTCAGGCTATCTGAGGAAATTATATATCCAAGAAATTGAATCCTGGCATGTTCAAACTCACATTTTTTCAGTTAGGTATAAAGATGATTCCTTTAGAGGTGTTCCAATTAGAAATGACTGAGCACGCTCGGATAAGGCAGTTACTCGAGTGAGCATCGCTCTTCTCGAGTAACTGCATTCTCATCCGAGCAGGCTCGGGGGTGCGGCTGGGAGGAGAGAGATCTCTCTCCCTCTTTCCCTCCGCTCCCCCCTGCCGCCCCCCCCCCCCCAAGCCTGCTCAGAAAAGAATGCAGTTACTCGAGAAGTGCGATGCTCACTTGAGTAACTGCCTTATCCAAGCGTGCTCACTCATCTCTAGTTCCAATACTAACCGGACATGCCTGCGATGTTCCTCCAAGTTGTCAGAAAATATAAGAATGTGTTTGAGATAAGCAACAACATATTGATCCAAAAAGTCTCGAAACACATCATTAATAAAGCTGAGGCATTGCAAAGGCCAAAAGACATAATTAGGTATTCAAAATGTCCATATCTAGTTCTAAAGGCGGTCTGTCATTCATTCCCTGGACAGATCCATATGAGGCTATAGACCCCTCTCACGTCTAGTTTGGTAAAAATCTTGGCAGAATGGAGTCTTTCCAGCAATTCTGGAATTAAAGGGAAAGGATAGCAATTTTTAACAGTAATTTATTTAGTTCCCTGTCAATGCGTGGCCTCAGAGTTGAGTCTTCCTTTTCTACATAGAACAGAGGTGCCCCAGCTGGGTTATCAAGGAGGTTGAATGAAAACTGTTATCTCAATTTGAGCTTTACTCTGCTTTCTTTCCAGTTGTCCCCTCTAACACTGGTGGGAGTTGTGATGGATGTGTTGCTATTGGAGTTCACCAGAGGGCAATTAGGAAGGGCTTTTATTTTCAGCTTGCCTTGGTTCTTTGCTATTCAAGTCATGCAGTCTCCTTCAGTAGGTGTTGGAAAACATTGCTGGATTCTGTGGCTCATTCAGCAACTGGGTTCTGTGATCCACCTAGTAACTTAAGATAAGTATAGTGGTTTGATTTGTGGTGGAGTGTGTTTATTTATACAGAGGTATCTTTAGCTAGAGGTTGCAGGGATAGTTAGTGCCCCCAGGAATGTGCGTGAATGCGTCCTTATCAGGACAGGAGATCCACTATTTAGTAGTACCTTAAACTCTGCTTTGGAAAGATTGTAAATTCAACCGAAAGGAATGGTTGTTCCAGGGAGCAATTCTATTGAACAATCATATGGCTAATGAGGGAGTAGTTGTTTAGATTCTTTTCTTGCTGCAGACATCATTGACTTGCTGGTACTGATATGGCAACTTATCCGAATTCCGCTGACTATCTTCAGGGGTTTGGGTATGTTCGAGGGTTGGTAGTGACATCTGGCATCTTTCTTTGCAGTACTCAGAGGGATAGGTAATGGTCCTTAAGTTCAAGTTAATAGAAGGATTTTGGATAGAAGACCAAGGGATTCCTAGAATAACTGGGAACTTGGAAGAAGAGATAAGATGGAAACTAATCATTTCATGGTGATCACGTTCAAAAACTATTTCAAGTCTGATTGTCTCATGAGTTACTGATCCTAAAGACAATGGTGATCCATCCACGGTTTGCATATCAATTGCTATGGTTTTGGTCCTACTTGAGATATTGTTATCAGGAGCATATTTAAAGTCCATTAAGTTCTTTCCAGCTCCAGAATCTAACATAGTGGAGCATTGTAATTTTTGGCTCCCATCTAGGACCTGTATGTGAATGACAGTGAAAAAAGGGAACACAATGAAAGAAAAAAGATTGTGCTCAATGGAGACAAGGGGGATAGCTCACAGTGAAAGAGGGCATCTCTAAGGAAGATGCCCCATGTCAGTATCAATGTGCAATCAATTATCACTTACTAATTTGGGGGGGATTCCTCCATGAATGTAGGACATATTCAGGGGGAAGTCATGGAGCAATCCTCCAAATTAGTAAGTGATAATTGATAACACATTGATACTGACATGGGACATCTTCCTTAGAGATACCGTCGTTAACTGTGAGCTATCCCCATTGAGCACAACCTTTTTTCTTTCATTGTCTGCATTATATCCTTGATTGCTGTTCACGCCTTCTGGTGCCCGGGTTGATTGCTCTCCACCTCGTTGTGGATTATGGTTGCATTGGAGCAGCTCATCATCTGACTGACGTTTTGGGATGCTATCCCTCTATTTCATAGTGAAAAGATGGGGGATGTATCTCATCTGTATCTTGAGTCATCGATAGGATGGCCTGTTACATCGTACCTGGCTGTTTGAGAATATTAGATTTGCCTATGGTCTTAGCACTGGTAAAGGCAATAGTCTTTTGGAACTTGTTGGAGCAGTTAATAGCACAATGTCTCAAGCCCCCAGAATAGAAACATAGATTCTCCGTATGGCGCCTTTCCTTTTCTAAGAAAAGGTGTTTGCAGATGACATTAATCTGCATTGGTTCAGGTACATTTTCAGTCCTATGCTGGGTGTTAAATGCTGGTTGACTGAAAGAATTAGGCAGGGTGGTTCCCAAATACCTGCAGCTTCTCCTTTTTACGTTCAGTAAGTCTCTGATCAATTCAAATACATAACCGAATAAAGTCCTTCAAATTGTCAGGGGTCTCAACTCCATGTGGTATTCAGGCTGATGTATACGCAACGATTATTGCTCAACGTTTGTTCAAACAGTGGCTTTTCAGTGTTAATCATTGCGTGTAAATCCTACCATCGTTTGCTTTCTGCCGAATGATGGATTTCATGTGAGCATAAAATCTATTGTTCGTGATAGCAGGGACCGCACGCGGAGTTCTCCATGGGAGCACTGATAACATTGTTTTCAGGTGCAGTCCCATGGCAGAACAAAGGGGCTGAAAAATAGAATCATAGAATGGTAGAGTTGGAAGGGACCTCCAGGATCATCTGGTTCAACCCCATACTCAGTGCAGGATTCACTAAATCATCACAGACAGATATTTGTCCAAACACTTCTATTGAAGGAGAACTCACCACCTTCCGTGGTAACCTGTTCCACTCATTGATCACCCTCACTGTCAGAAAGTTTTTTTCTAATATTTAATCTCTCTCCTCCCTTTCAGTTTCATTCCATTGCTTCTAGTCTTTCCTTGTGCAAATGAGAATAGGGCGGATCCCTCTGCACTGTGACAGCCCTTCAGATATTTATAGACAGCTATTAAGTCTCCTCTCAGCCTTGTTTTTTGCAAGCTAAACATTCTCAGATTCTTTAACCGTTCCTCATTGGGCATGATTTGCAGACTGCTCATCATCTTGGTAACTCTGCTCTGAACGTGCTCCAGTTTGTCGAGGTCTTTTTTAAAGTGGGCTGCCCAGAACTGGACACAATATTCCAGATAAGGGCTGAGTAAGGAAGAGTAGAGGGGGATAATTACCTCACGTGATCAAGACTCTATGCTTCTCTTACTACATCCCAGAATTGTGTTTGCCTTTTTGGCTGCTGCATCACATTGTTGACTCATGTTCGGTCTTTGATTTATTTGTATACCCAAGCATTTTTCACATGTGCTGCTGCTGAATGCAGATAACAGACCACCTGATGTTATCTGTATACAGCGAAGGGAGCCTCATTTACATGCAAATTAAGCGAATAAGGTACTAATGGGCATTAGTGCCCATTAGTAGCTTATGCAAAAGGATCGCTCAAACGGTCAATCAAACTATTTTTTGAATGAATTTTGAGCAATCATCTTTGCATGTAAACGGTGCTTTAGTTACCTAGCGACAAAATTCTGCTGCATATTCAGCAGAGCGTCGCCCTTGTAAGTTATATAACATAACCTACCCTCTGCTGCGGCAAAGCGATTCTGGTCATTACTACTTGATCCATAGTAGTAGTGAAGGCATTAAGATTGTCAAGGAGATTACTATTTGTATCCACATACAGCAAGGCCCATTATAGACTTCCCCACTTGTACTGAAAACATTTATCTTCACACACAGGTAGATCCCATAAGTCTTATTTCCCAGAATATGTACTCTGAGTTCTTTATGTTGCCATTTTCACCCAAAAGGCTTGTAAGAAAGACACACATGGTTTCAGTATAAGCTGAACAGTCAAAAAGACAGATTACAAAACAGGGGGCTATTATAAGACAGGCAGCAAAAACAAATATACATATGTGCTATCTAAAGTGGGGTGTTTTTGTTTTATCGTCTGTCTTTCTGCAACAGCAAAATCAGTAAGCAAATTACATCAAATAACAGACACCTACAGAGGCGTGGCCCACCACCGACATGGCAGGACGTGCCTAAACTGAGCTCCCAAGGGATATCTCATAATCCTGACCCTATCCTGTTAATCGCTGGTCAGTGCAGAGCTAGGAAAGTCTGTGGACTCAATGTGACAGCCCTGGAAGCCTCTGCTCCCATCTGGCCCCTGGAAGTGTTGCTGGCCTCTGCTTTGTGTTGCGGCTTAGTGAGGTCTGTATGCGCCGGATTGTGGTGCTGAACTTACACTCCAGGTCTGAGCTCAGGACGAAGCTCCTAATGGCTCTTGGACATACTTGCACTGATGAGCAGGGGTGGCTTGCATGCACGGTGTGGACGCTGGGCCCAACAAGCACTCGTGATAGGTGCTCCACTAGCTCCCCTGTAATCGGAGCTCTACATCCTGACTGTGAGACGAAGCAGCGCCTGTACAGAGACTTTGGGCTGAGGCTCAGCCGTGATATCCTTTGCATGGATACCAGTGTGCCTGTCTGGAAAAAAAAAAGTGTGATCTTTCTCAGTGAGAGAAACCAAGTAGTCTTGTAGATATGATAGCTTTTAATGGCTAACAAAAATACATGATGTTACAGCAAGCTTTCGGGGATATCTCACCTCCTTCATCAGGCTATGAATGAAACTAGTTTGGATGGCACATAATTATAACATACAGATGCAGAGGGGAGGGGAACATCTGCATCTGTAGGTTATAATTATGTGCCACTCAAATTAGTTTAATTCATAGCCTGATGAAGGAGACAAGATATCCCCAAAAGCTTGCTGCAACATGTATTTTTGTTAGCTATTAAAAGGTATATCTACAGCATTACTTGGTTTCTCTCACTGAGAACGATCACACATTGGTCGACTGGCTAACACAGTTCCAAACCTTTTTGCGTTTTGCCTGAAAAAAAAAAAAGAAACCCCCTAGAATGTACTGAGCTCCGCTGATAGCAAGTGCAGCTTGCTTGTGGAGGGGCTGTAGGCAAGGGGCTCTTAGAACAGCCCCAGCCATTTTATAAATAGCGGTTGGGAACCCCTGAGAATCTACTGCTGCCCTGGAGGAGGCAGACAATAGCAACCTCTGTGTAAACTGCAGGTGGCTGCTGATGAAATTATATATATTTATATCTATCTGTCTTGTGTGACAGCATGTGCCAGGAGGAGAGAGGGGGAAAGAGACCCTGCAACTATGCTAACTTAACAATAGATTCTCATCTAGATCTACACACGATAGCTTGGGACTTGTGATAGTTATTCATATAAAGTCCAAGATACCTTTATAAATCTGGCTACACAGCAAGATTCAGGGCATGAATATCTCAAGAGACTGACTGCAGTTCACTGGTACATTGCTGTTCACTGACTGTTTGTATTTTGATGTGGACTGTCCTATGTTTCTCTGGCACTACGAGTAATCACGTCAAAAATCCATCTGTAGCAGAAAAGTTAAAAGAATTTGCTCGCACACATGATCCCGATTTCACCCCACACTCGTCAAATAAGGATCAGAATCAGAACAAGAACCCGAACCTACTTTACACCAATTACTAGAGGCCATAAATACTTGCAAATCCTCACTGATGGGAAAAATAGAGGAAATTAAGATCAACGGTAATCTGCTTAGGCAGGACGTACAGAATATGAGGGAAAGGATGAACAAAATCTCAGATTAAGCTAAATTCTCCCTGCCGTGGTCCACCCTGCAATAAAATAAAATAAATAAATAAATGAAAAAAAAACCACTGATTCATGCAAAACTCAGACAATCTTGAAAATCGCCTTTGGCGTAATAATATATGCATTGTTGGTCTTCCAAAAAAAGCAGAGGATTCACACCCTAAAATGTTCTTGGAACAATGACACAAATCAACACTGGGGGGGATGAGGTTATTTCCTCTGTGTTTGCAGTGTTGAGAGCCCATCAGGTTCCCACAAAGCTACCCAATCTCTGCTGGTCAGGCTCCTTAATTGAAGTGACCAAGACACTATTATATGGTAAGACAGTCTAAAAACCCTTATCAAATACAGCAGTGCTACAGTTTCAATATTTCCAGATTTCTGGGCTGAACTCCAGAAGCAGAGCGTTACATTTGTGGAGGTCAAAAGACGTTCAAATCCAGGAACATCACATACTCAATGGCATATCTGACGCGGTTGAGGATTGTGGTGGATGGCAGGGCAATATTCCTGTATTTACCTGCTAAGGTCTTGGAGTGGCTCCGAGCTCACCCTGCATGAACCAAGTTAAAGGGGTTGTCCCGCGCCGAAACTGTTTTTTTTTTTTTTTCAACCCCCCCCCCCCCCCTTCCCCGTTTGCCGCGAGACAACCCCGATGCAGGGGTTAAAAAAGAACACCGCACAGCGCTTACCTGAATCCCCGCACTCCGGTGACTTCTTACTTACCTGCTGAAGATGGCCGCCGGGATCTTCTCCCTCGGTGGACCGCAGGGCTTCTGTGCGGTCCATTGCCGATTCCAGCCTCATGATTGGCTGGAATCGGCACGTGACGGGGCGGAGCTACACGGAGCCGGCATCCTGCACGAGCGGCCCCATTGAGAAAAGAAGAAGACCCGGACTGCGCAAGCGCGTCTAATTTGGCCATTAGACGCCGAAAATTAGACGGGCTCCATGGAAACGAGGACGCTAGCAACGGAGCAGGTAAGTGAAAAACTTCTTATAACTTCTGTATGGCTCATAATTAATGCACAATGTACATTACAAAGTGCATTAATATGGCCATACAGAAGTGTATAGACCCACTTGCTGCCGCGGGACAACCCCTTTAATAATACTTGCTAAATTCATATTGTACATCATGTCTTACTTGCCCTTTTACCCCCACCCCCTCCCCTACATTTTTCCTCCAGTTTTTTCCTCTTCCCCTCTCTCCCTTATTTTGCTTGCTTTTCTAGCACCAGGAGGCTTAGACTTTTCCAACTAACAATTGATATGCAGGCTAGCCTATACTCCTCAGCGTTGGGGCAATGAAAACTATAGGACAGCCAAGGTACGGGAAATGTACACTTGTACAGATAATTACGACTCTGGATAAGTAGTCATCCATTAAGAGTCTACATGAAGTTGTGGCCTCAACTTGCTTACCATTGCCCCATGTGACACGACCACCTAATATATATTTGTATGTGGGGGATAGTGTGACTACTCTAATTATAAGATATATAGCGACTGACTTGTCCACACGCTGACAATGTACCGACTCATAAAACAACTTTAAAGTAAGGAAAAAAGTATTACACCTTTCCTCTGTTATAGGACATCCCAGATATAGGCAAGTATTTGGATGTGCCAAATTTGCTGTATAAGCAGTTTTATGCTTAGTGTTCTTACTAATTTTCACATAATGCCATATGTATCTCTTGAATACCTGCACTGTTATTTTGTACTGTAGGTTAGATCTCCTGTGATTAATGCTAACAGGTAGATATCCATGTCTTTAAGGAGTTTTACCTGGAATGTGTGTGGCCTTGGTACCCCAATTAAGAGAATGGTGGGGTTCTCTCACATCAGCCGCGTTAACCCCCAACATAATTGGTTTACAGGAACACATTTGACACTAGACAAGGTAGACCTCTAAAAAAAACAACACAAAAAAGCACACAGATATGTAGTGTACACAACCGATTTTTATTTGTGTTTGATGAACATATTAATTCAGCCAGGAATATTTAAAGGGAAACAGTCACGTCCTATGATCACCATAAACTAAGGCTATGGGCTTCACAGGACATCAGGTTCGGAAAGAGACTTTCAGACTTGCCTGCTTCCCCATTCCCTATGTAAAGCTGGTGCTTGGTGCACTAAGTGCGCACACACTGTGCTGTCAGATTTGTGTATTTGAGAGCGCGCACAAGGAAGAGGAGCAAGTTTAATGTTCCAAGTGTCAGCTTTGCAGGCAGACAGCAAGGGAACAGGGAGACAGGAGAGTATAAAAGTCACATCCCCAGAATCAGGGCCTGTGGGCCTATAAGCTTTAGCTTATGGGGCTCATAGGGCTCGTGATAGGTTCCCCTTTAGTAATAGTTACGTTTAAAAAAAAATGCAAACAGTGAAAAGAAAATTCTAGGAGTTCCAATTTAAGCTAAAGCAATAGTAAATATTCTGGATGACATGCTGATGGAAAATGCAGGTAAACTGAAAAACTATTTTACACAAAGGATATCTGAGAATGCCTTTGATGCCTATTGGCTAACGTCCATCCAGTGCTTTGTCCCGGGCTATGACGGACTCATCAAATTTAATCATAAGAGTTGTCCCTTTGTGCCAATGGGCAGTCACTTTTGCTGGAAATCCACTACAGGTCAAGAGGGACTCTACGATGCCAGCTGTGAAAGATGCACAGTTCAGAGTACTGTTCTCCTTCGGAACAGAAATGTATGCATTTATAAGAGGATCCTTTTCGATAATGTAGTACGTTTTGTCATCATCATTTGCTTGCTCAAGCTTATCCGCTTCTTTACCAAATAGAGCTTTCCAAGCGACAACTTTTATGAAAAGGAGTGCACTGATAACCTTGGTCTCACGTTTTCCATTTTTCTCTCTCATTACTAGTGGATCAAGGATGCGACATCCAACTTGTTGGCCAAGCTCCGATAGTTTAGCTTGGAGCTCAGAAACAGAATAAACACGATTTTGGCAGTACTGGACTATTTCGGAAAATAGAAGCGCAAATGCACTAAGGCTCACTTCTGTCTTTGGCCTAGCCAGCGAACGCTCTAGAATAGTAGACTTTCCACGGCTAAAGCGGGAGTCCATGACCTGAGGAAAAGATAGGATGCTTGAAATATACATAAGCTTTGATAGAGAACCACAGTACATATGCAATGACTTAGGCTAGGGCTACTTACAGACCTATTCTAGCCCAACAGGTGAATTCTAAAAAAATAGAGATTTTCATGCTACATTCTCACAACAAATTTAAACATGGGATTAAAAAAAGGTTTCTATGAAACCCCAGTATTGTATAACTCCGATTACTAAATGACTATCACTCTTCTACATACATGCTAGGACCCCTTTCTTCATCAGTGCACTACATGCTATTAAATCTGGCATAAGAACCATTGAAAACTAGTTATCACTATTTTTTGGAAATGTAACTTTTCACCCACTTCTATTAAGGATGTTTTTGTTACCTAAGGGCACGCAAGTTCCTCCAACATGTTCTTTAACATGATTAGATTAACTCAAATGTGCACATTTCTCATGGTCTACCCCCAAAAATACTTGAGACATGTTTCATTACCGCAACAGAATAAGAAGGATGTCAAATTGTGTTGAAAGGACTTCAGCCACTGCTCAGGAGGGAACCTACTGACATCTATTGAAAGTTTTCGCAGCTGGTCCACTAACAAAGTCAAGTTGGCTACCAGAGTGTGCAAGCCATACTGTTATCTATGAAACAGAGTATGTGTATTTGTACACTCATGTATGGCAGTGATGCGTCAACAGGAAGCTGCAACAGCTCAATGGGAGCCTCCCAGTTTAAGGGCTCATTCACCTAGGAGTAAATACGCTGGACATTACGCATGTAATACGAAGCACTGAATCCCCATTGATTTGCACTGGGGCATTCAGACCTGCATTTTTCAAACATGCGCAAAAAAAAAAAGCCTATTTTGGTCCGCATTACAGATCGAAATAAGCCATTGGAGTCAACTGGCCTGCATGAATATGCAGTAAATACACGATACATGCATTTACACTGGAAATTAATGGGGTCTACTGAATTTTTTGGCACACGTAAAAAATGCAATACTCGTGCGCAAAAACAAAACACAGAATATGCAGTGTTTTGGCCTGTGAATATGCTGCGTATTCATGAACCATACACCCGTGTGAATGAGCCCGAATGCAAACACGGCACTCAAACTGTGGCCTGCCTGTCCACAGCATTTAGGCTGGGTTCACACAGGGCGGATTTGCCGCGGTTTTGCTGCAGAAGAACTGCTTCTGCGGCAAAACTGCTTCAAAGGTTAATTTGGGCTTGCGGATTTTGCTGCAGAAATCCGCGTTTTTTTTCCGCAGCACTTTTTTACCGCGTATTTGGTGCGGTTTTGGCTGCGTCCATAGAGGTCTATGGACAAAAAAGCGCTGCGAAAAAGACCAAAGAATGAACATGCTGCATCTTTTAAAACCGCGCCGCATTTGCATTTCCGCACTGCAGCTGTGCGGAAAAAATCCGTCCTGTGAGAACAGCTTTTTGGCAAATCTCATTTGTGCTGCATTTCCCGCAGTGCGGATATGCAATGGCAATCTGCGGCAAATCCGCCCTGTGTGACTCTAGCCTTCAGGAATCGGAGTACTGATGCAAACTATGTTGGCGGTGGCAGACAGGAGACTCTTGGCATGCATTTTCTACATAGGGAGAGGTTCCTTTATACTCTTAGGCCACCCTCACACCTGCACTTTTTACAGCGGTGTTTTGAATGTCGCAGTACAACGTTCCTATTTATTTCAATTGGGACTCACAGACCTGCGCCTGAACACTGCGATTTTCGAGCGCTGACGTTTTGGCGCTTTTTAACAGACCTCATCACCCATGTGGTGCAAACAGTGTAAGGGCTTATTCAGATGACCGTTTATCGGCCGGGTATTCACGACAGCCGATATACGGCGTCTCTCTCTGCACGGGAAGGAGGCTGGAAGAGCCAGGAGCAAGAACTGAGCTCCCGCCCCCTCTCTGCCTCCTCTCCGCCCCTCTGCACTATTTGCAATGAGAGGAGGCGGGACTGGGCTAGGGCTAAGTTGCGGGAATTTAGCCCTGTCCCCGTCCCAACTCCTCTCATTGCAAATAGTGCAGGGGGGCGGAGAGGAGGCAGAGAGGGGGCGGGAGCTCAGAGAACAGCTCCTGGCTCTTCCAGCCTCCTCCCCGTGCAGAGAGACGCCATATATCGGCCGGCGTGAATACGTGGCCGATAAACGGTCGTCTGAATAAACCCTAAGACTGTTTTCTGGTCCAATTTGCGCTGGAAAACTTTCAAATTTTCAAAAGTATATCTGCCCCCATATTCCACGAGTTGTCAGACTAATGGTTCATAATTAGAGATGAGCGAACGTACTCGGATAAGCACTACTCGTCCGAGTAATGTGCTTTATCCGAGTACCTCTCTGCTCGTCCTGAAAGATTCGGGACGCGCTGCGGAGCGGGGAGCTGCAGGGGAGAGCGGGGAGGAACGGAGGGGAGATCTTTCTCTCCTTCTCTCCCGCCCGCTCTGCCCCGCTCCCCGCTGCGACTCACCTGTCAGCAGCGGAGCGCCCCGAATCTTTCAGGACGAGCGGAGAGATACTCGGATAAAGCACATTACTCGGACGAGTAGTGCTTATCCGAGTACGTTCGCTCATCTCTATTCATAATGACAAAGAACAATGTGTGTCATGTGCATGTACAGCTCAATTGATACAACCCATGATTTTATTTGGTTGGCAGCAGATGCCAGACACTGGATGCTCGCTACCTTTACTGTATTACAGTTACCAGACTCACATCTACACTGCTCAGTACTGCTGTACGCTGCTCTCCACAATGCTATTATTTCTCTGAGGTGCCACAGAGTCAGTGAGCAGAATCTGCTGCTTACTCTATGTACAGCCCATGGCAGCCATCATAACAGCTAGTCTCCACTCACCAGCTATGGGATAACTGAACATTAGAAATGCAGCCTGCAGAAGGGGAAAACTGGTGAAAAGATGAATGCCAAGAGTCATAATATCTAGAAATGGGGTTATTGTTCATGTACACACATGGCAGCTTAAAAGCTTTAAGGCTGCCTGTCCACGGGCTCTGCGGTATCCAGCGGTGGAGATCCACCGCCCGGGAGCAGGAGCCAGCAGGCGGATCTCCGTGGTCAGCCTATCTGACAGATAGGCTGACCGCGGAGAATCGCGGCAATTTGCAGCATGCTCCGAATTGCTGACCGCGAGCAGAGAATTGCTATGATTCTCCGCTCGTGGACAGGGGGGCTGTGCTTTCCATAGCAAGACTATGAAAAGCGTGCATTGCGTTCCCCGCAGCTGGATTATCACAACGGGAAACGCAATTACAATTTGCCCGTGGACAGGATTTTTTTCTCATCACGCTTCAAAATTGTTACCTTATTACTTTTGAAAGGGGAACCTTTGTAAATGAGGGACAGCAGTCCGGACCACCTCTGCTCACACCACCTACCCAACAGTCCGCTTTCCATTTATACGCATCACGGGAAATACTCAAACCTCTTATAATAGGCTTTTATCAACCTCTATAAAAAAAAGCAGTGTGGGAATGAGAGAAAAAAAATTCAAAAAAGCTTGGTCACTAAGGGGTTAAAGTAAATCAGTCAGAATAACGATACTATTGTTCAATGTGTACAATGGAAAAAATGATAGGGGTCAGGGGCTTCTCGGATGTCTCCTTTAAAGATGGGAGTACAGCTATGATACCATTCCTGGATATGTGGATATATCTGCGGGAACCCATAAATCTGTCCTTGTCGTACGGACTGAACTGGACAAAACAGACACACGCCGAATGCCCACGGACGGAACGTCGCTGCGGAATTCGTGGTCAGACACCCTCTGTGAATTCCGCAGCAATGTCCGTTTATAGACATGCCATATTAAACAACTGCCCACGAGCGGAAATCAACAGCGATTCTTCGCTCGCGGGGGAGAATCGCAGAATGTTCCAATTTGCGCGTAAAGTCGCACGGACGGCTTCCACTGCAGATTGAAGAAAAGTGCGGTCGCGGCTGCTGCCAGGGCCGGATGCCACATGTGTCCTTAGAACCTGGAACAGCACCATAACTTAGTTTACGGCGCTACTCCATGGTGACGGAGCCCTTTAAAGTCAACGGCAGCTGCACCTGCAGTTACAAGGGCCGCCCACTAGACAGGGGGCGGAGCATCTGCTTCCGCTCTGTAGCCCTGTGTGAATTAGAGCTGACAGCAGACACCTATCAGCCCAAGCCAACTGACTAGTGATGACCTATCCAGGGTCAGCCATGGGATTTCCTGTAAGACCCCCTTTAATACATTTGCTGCACTGCTCATCAGCGCCACCTCTGTATAATGTGGGGTGGTATATAAAACTATCACGTGGGGGGCGCTGTCCCTTAAACTGCCGTATGTGAAAACACGCCTGAATTCTGGGAAATGACCATGTTTTCTCACACTTGAAGGCGTCCTTCCTACTGCAGTGAATAACACGGAGGTCGTTCCCCACCCGTCCTAACCTTGACAATACGCCCACAACGTGCTAAGGACGCCGCCATTACTAGCTGTGGTTCATTACCGCTTACCTCGGCACTGCTTAGTTACGTGTCAGGTGTAAATAATCAGCCCGGACGCAGCGTTCAAGCAAGCCCGGAAACGCTGGGTTCACCACCTACGTAACGTAAAGCCACTGCTGCGTAGGAGACGGAGCCCCGCCCATGGAAATATCTCAGCCAATCAACTCCGCCGTGGAAATGTTTCAGCCAATGAGTCTCAGCCAATCAGACCCGCCCATGGAAATGTCTCAGCCAATGAGTGATCAGCTTACGGAATGCTGCGGGTCCTGTCTAGTGACGTCAGACCGGTGCATAGAACAAAAGCTGTGATTGGTTCTTGTCGGGGACTGGGACTATTGAGGAAATTTCTGGCGTATTGTCAATGCAGAGAGTTGAGTTGCCATAGAAACAGCATTTGCTGCTCAGTTATAATGGGCAAATAGTTGCAAAGTGTTTAGAAATGCTTTCCAGGAACTCCAAGCGTTTTGGGAGCCCTTTAAGAGGACTTGCCAACCTCTGGAACTGCTCTTCAGGGCAATGTTGGTTGCAGCAAGCACTTTGCAAAATGTTAGGGTTTTGCCGGTGCCCCTTAATACAGGCCAAAGTATATTCCAAGGTCCCTTCTTATATTGCTTCACGCCAGCGTATTAAGGGTGCATTTTGTGTCCATATTATGGACCAGTGTCCTTGTGTCATTGCGGGTCCTACTAAACTGACGCGTATCTGCACACGGATGAAAAAACTTTTTTTAACGCAAGTGTGCACCCAGCCTTAGACCGTTTTCCCACGGCCGAGAAAATCGTGTGAGATTTGTGCGTTGCGAGACACAAATCTCGTGTGAATATGCACGCCATTCTTTTGAGTTGATACAAAAACGCCTCGCATTCGCAGGGAAATTGCATGTTGGTGAGCGCCATACCGCACTCACCCCTGTGTGAAGTTAGCTGACAGCGTTCCCGCACGCACAATACTCTGTACCAATCTGCCATGCGTCCCATGTTGCTATTCATACATATTGTGCGAAATACGCGCACAATAAAGATCACAGCGTGTTGTGTTTTGGCACGTATGAAGCGCGCATACACGCCAAGATAATGCATGGCGATCGGCGGCCTGCAGCAAGTTCGCAATGTCATTGTGTACTTGCTACGTGCCACACGACTGTCGCATGTGGGCGGCGCGCAGGGAATTACACTCGTGTGAAACCCCCCCCCCCCCCTTAGGCCAGCTTCACACGGTGGCGAAAAAATCGTGCAAAATATGTGCATTGTGAGACGCAGAAATATGAACCCCATTCTTTTGAGTGGGATCAAACATATGAGTGATGTTCTCCTGCGGTGCGATGCAGGTAACAAATCGCAGCACGTCCTATCTGAGAGCGTACTCTTGCATCACAGCACTCATTGCTGGCGGCAGCATCGCGCCAAGTGCCATGTGTACGCGGTGCGATGCCAGGTTTCTCCATTGAAAACAATGGGTGAAACTCTGCGATGCTCCGCCATGGCTGTCAGCCGCACCAGAGGATTGCTACTTCCCTGAAGTGATGTGAGGTGCTTTTGACATAAAAATACCTTGCATCCACGGGGAAATCGCATGTTGGTGAGCGTGATATCGGGCCGTGATTCACAACCCAATATTGCGCTTGCGTGTGTACAGATAGCCTAAGGCCATGTTCACATCCGTCCTTGTCCCCAGCTGACGACGGCGTGTACCTTTTAATTTGTGTATTACGGATTGGCTGCGGCGGCTCGCCGTCAGTCATGCACAATACTGGATTTTTTTTTTAATTGCCGATGGGTTTGGGTCGGACGGCTTCCATTGACTTTAATGGAAGCCATGCGTCCGGAGCCCTTACGAAAATTGAACATGCTGCAATTTTTCCACCACTTGAAACGAATTACGATTTCCACGAGTGGAGGAAAAATCGCATGTTCTGTGCATGTAGAAAAAAGCGGTTTTGCATTGCATGTTCTGAACGGTATTTGATGTGGATCCTCGGTGTGGATGCCCGGCCGCGGATTCCGCAATGCAAATCTGTTCGTGTGCAGCCGGCTTTAGGCTGTATTTACAAAAGCAATTTTCACACACGAGTTCTGTGTCTTGCAAGAGGAACAGAACTTGCATGTGAATAGAACCCATTATTTGCAATGGGTTCATTTACATAAGAAATTTTTCACTTACATTAATAGTGTTCGATGAATTGTAGCACGTTTTAGTTTGGAGCGATTCTGCAAGAATCACCCACTATTTCCTATGAGAGTCAAAAGAAATCCATCACACATGCATAAAATGCAATTTGCATGTGCAGCGTCCGAGGAGCGGGTCCACAGCCGAGGAGACGGCGGGGTAGAGAAAGGCCTTGTCACGGGGCTCTACCATCTCCTCCCCTGGTAGCTCGGGACCCGACCACGTTACTGCTGGGGGAGATCAAGGGGGTTGTAACTGGGGGTTACCTTAAATCCAGTTGTCACTCGTGATGCCATCGTTCCATCCTCTGCGGCAGATCTCCCAGGTGTAATAAAATAGTCCACACAAAGGGTAACTTTCTGAACAAGAACCGGAAACCGTCGGCTCTG
Organism: Eleutherodactylus coqui; assembly: GCF_035609145.1. NCBI lineage: Eukaryota > Metazoa > Chordata > Amphibia > Anura > Eleutherodactylidae > Eleutherodactylus > Eleutherodactylus coqui. Next base: position 79,575,256 of record NC_089849.1, read on the forward strand.
TGCGTTTACTGCAAACTCTTGAACTTAAATTCCAACAAACAGTCATGGTACAAGCCAAAGTGGTGCAATATAACAAGCCAGTGCAACAGGGAGGATTCTCGGGGTATTCGGACAATCCACAGTCCAAGTTATCTGTGTGATTCCCACTTCTGGCAAAGTCTCTCTCTACCGGTCAACACTCACTCTGCTGTTTCTTCATCTTCTCGCTCTTGAGCTGTTTGTTTCACTCCCAGCGCTCACTAGAAGTGCAGAGGATCCCTGGGTTGGTTAGGCCCAGGCTGAGCATCAGGCCATCGCTCGGCCTTGTCCATGCTCCACACACAGACCGACTTATCCGGTGTATGGGCGTCAGACTCTCCCCACTTCTCTCTACTTCTGTCTCCTCCGGTCCACTTATGTCTCCTGTCTCCTTCTGTCCACTTCTGTTTCCTGTCCACTTCTGTCTCTCATTGCATCCTTACAAACACATATACATATGGCACGATCACATGACCACAAACAATACACACAAAACGTTACATTTTCCACACAGGACAGAACATACCAGAAATTAACCCTTTTAGTCCTGTAAATCTAATGCATTCCACAAACAAGATACTGACCAGACATTGACACGGGACAGACATATAACATTATGGAGGGGCTCTATTAACTTTGGGCTACTACACATGCAAGTGAGATGGGGTTTTTTTCCATTTTAATTATAGAAATAATGTGATTTTTAAGACGCATGGCAATCGCTCATACAGCAATGTGGTGCAGTTTTAGAGAAAAAAACGCATCACAATCTCATAAAAATCAGTTTTACAAGTGCAATATCGGTCTGATTTTCTCAGAATTACATTGCACCTGCCTATATATATATCTCTTAACCTAAACTCACAGCATCATGGGGCTCTATGACACTGTGCCAGGGATCGAACCCACAACCTCTTGTGTCCCAGTTGGCAGCTATCTGCGCTAGGCTAATACAGCACTTGGACAGTTCCCTTGCTGAAACCTATCCTTGTTGCGTATTTCTCAAGTTACCTAGTTCCTGCCTCCTGGTCCTGACCCGACCCCTGTTCCTTATTGAACTTCCTATAAAAGCCCAGTCTTGCCACTCCTTCAGTGCATGATTATTGTGTACCACCACTGTGATCAAGCTCCTCTTTCTCCTGCTCTTCCATTGTATTGCATACCGATATCTACTGTTGCTGACCTTTGGCTTCCATTTACTATGCTTCTGTCTCCTCCATTGTACTGCATAGTGATATCTACTGCTGCTGACTTTTGGCTTCCATTGACTACTCGTCAGTGACCACCTCGGCTACTTCACCTCTTGCTCCAATCCAGCATAGGAAAGAAGCAACACACTGTGAGTTCGGATTAGTAGATTGCAGTTGAGCTAGAACAACTTGTCTATAAACTGTGACCACATGGTAAATTTACGGCACTTTGTCCTGGGCTTAATTACAGCCGATAGTAAAAATATGGCATAGGATTAAAGCTCCTGCTACTGAAATGTAACAGAAACAAGTCAGGTCCTTGGCTGTTAGTGATAGCTGAGGACCTGGAGGAGAAGGCAGAAATGTTTTATAACTGCTTCTGCCTTCTCTCTTGCAGAATACATGGCGCTCAATTAGTGCTATGTAGTAAATAAAGAGAGCCGAAGTGTTACTTCTGCTATTTGACCTGGCAATCACATGAATGAAAATGAAAAATGATACAAATTACTTGTGGGCTGCAGAGATATTAACTGCATTTGCATTATCGACATCAGATAAATGACAAAGGACGCAGGTTTTTAATGCAGAGGGATCTCTGGAAACAAATGTGTATATTCTGCTGTAAATGTAATATGGTGGGTACGCATTTTTACAAAGTTGCTTCACCCATGAGATATGCCGCTCTACCATTTTCAGTGGCAGTCACATGACCACCAAATTCTGTTCCCCACCTTTGGGAATAAGACGGGCAGGTCCCTGTGTGTTGCTGCTGAGCCCCACCCACATAGCTGACAGTCACATGATGCTGTGACGTATCAACAAACTTGTGGCATGTTTAGGTGGTGACATAGGCTAGAGTTGAATTATAAACAGGGGCAGCGTAAGACGAAGGTGACTTACCAGGTGTTATCGGTCTACCCAGGAAAAGGGCAGATTGTCACACCTGAAGTCCCTGGTAGCCTATAAAATACTGGAATATCTGTCATCATAACGACATCCACTGGTAGAGAGCGTCAACAGGATCCAGAAGTAGATCTTGGTCACGTGAAGTTTAGAAATGAAAATGAATTTTAAAAAAACCCGTCGCTCCAGGGATTACAGCTATAAAGATAAAATAAATGCCAACCCACTTACTTCACAGAGGGGGTCTCCATTCTGAACAGCTCCTTTATCCTGGTCTGCAGAATATCACAACAATGTTCTCCAGGGATCCAAGTCAGTAGTCAACAATAGAGATGTATAAAGATTTTGAATTTAAAAAAAAAAACTATAATGGCACTTAACCCCTTAGTGACCAAGCCTGTTTGCTCCTTAATGACCAAGCCAAATTTTTGAAATCTGACATGTGTCACTTTGACATAGAATAACTCCATAAAGGTTCTGCATAGCCAAGTTTTTTCACGTTTTCAATTGTAATATATCATATATGTGCAAACATACTGTACAAATTTTTGATAAGATATATATTTCCATCTGTTTACTTTATTTTGGCTGCACATTTGAAAAGCATTGATTATCAACATTTTGAGAAACACTTTGTTTTCCTACACCGAGCCAAGATTGCAAAGGCTCATAGGTGTCAGAATTATAGATACCCCCACAAATGACCCCATTTTAAAAACTACACCCCCTAATGTATTCACTAAGAGGTGTCATGAGTACTTTGACCCCACAGATTTTTTTCAAGAGTTAATGCAATTTAGAGGAGAAAAAAAATAAATTTCATATTTTGCAAATACGAGGGGCTGCTGATAAGTCTTTCGCTTTACCCAGAAAGAAACAAGATAGGAAGATGAAACTTTACATTTATTCCACATACTCTCCACTGATGTCAACACACTTCTTACATCGGTATTCCAAGTTCTGTAAACCTTGCAAAAAGAAGGATATCGGTTGTGCTGCACACCAGTCATCCGTAGCAGCCATGGCATCAGAAATGGTGTGAAATTTATTACCCTTGAGGTGTTTCTTCAGGTTTGGAAACAGATGTTAGTCGGAGGGAGCCAGATCTGGTGAATAGGGTGGGTGGTCAACCAGCTGGAAGCCTAGCTCCACCAGTTTTGCCATGGTCGCTTGTGCAGTGTGAATGGAGGCATTGTCTTGCAGTAACAAGATTCCTTTGGACAGCTTGCTGCGCCTTTTGGCCTTCAGAGCTGCCTTCATTGGTCCAAAAGTTCAATGTAATACCTTGCATTGATGGTGGAACCATTTTGAAGGTAGTCCACTAGCAGCACGCCCTTCTTATCTCAGAACACAGATGCCTGTGTAGGGCCAAAAGGCTTGAAAAAGACTTAGATTAAGTCGAAACGTCGCCATTTTATGGAGCAATAAAACCCATTTTTTTATAATCTCTACACCGTTGATGCTGCCGCCTCCTTGGATACCAGAACACAGATGCCATCACCTTAGTGGCTGATTTTTGCAGCCTAAACTTCTTTGGACTAGGAGAACCACTGTGCCTCCACTCTTTTGACTGCTCCTTGGTTTCAGGGTCATACAAATAAATCCAGGTCTCATCCATAGTGACCAGTCGATCCAGGAAGTTCTTATCAGTCCGGAAATGCTGACAAATGGACCGGGAAGTTTTCACTCGCATGCTTTTCTGATCTGTTGTCAAACATTTGGGGACCCACTTTACAGATAGCTTCTTCATGTTCAAATGTTCATGGATAATGATACAAACACGTTCACCAGAAATCCCCATGATGTCTGCTATTCCTGCAGCTGAAATTCGCCAATTCTCCAGTATGAGGTTGTGCACAGCATCGACGATCTCCGGACCAACAACCTCTCGGTCATCCAGGACGTTCCTCATCATTGGTGCTGAAGTGGCCCATTTTAAATTTGGAAACCCAGTTCTTAACTGTAGAATATGAAGGGCATTGATCCCCCAATGTCTGCGACATATCACCATGAATATCCTTCGCGGACTTTCCTTGCAGAAACAAGAATTGTATCACTCCTCTGCTCTCATTTGCTGTGAATATCGCCTTAGACTCCGTTATTTTGTTTTCCCGCATGCCTAGATCACGGTTGCTATAAGCTACAAACACAAAGTTTTGAAAACTTATATTAGACACATAAGGCTTTCATGTGATGTAACATTCGTTACCATAGAAACAAAAAAAGAGCACAAAGCCAAAGACTTATCAGCAGCCCCTCGTATGTCATTTTAAAGGCAGTTTTTTTTTTCTATAATGCACATGAAAATGAGGATTTACAACATAAAATAGATACCCCTGTTTGTCCCGTGTTCAGAAACATACCCATTGTGGCCCTAATATTATGTCTGTATGCACAACAGGGCCCAAAATGAAAGGAGCAGCCAGTGGCTTTCAGAACAGAAATTTTGCTTGAAGGTGTTTTAGGCCCCATTGCCCAGTTGTAGAGCCTTTGAGCCACCAAAACAACAGAGGACTCCCACAAATGACCTAATTTTGAAAACTAGATCCCTTAACGCATTCATCTAGGGGTATACTGTATATTTTGACCCCACAGTTTTCGAATGAATCTAAGCAAAGCAGAAGGAAATAATTATGATTTTCATTTTTTTGGCAATTGTGTCATTTTTAAAAACAGTTTTTTTTTTGTACAGCACATATATGAATGAAGACGTTCACCCCAAAATGCATACCCCTGTTTGTCCCCCCGTTACTGCTCCAAGCTCTCAGCTACTTTTATAGCCAGGAGCAAGGAGATTTTAGATTTCCCATGCCCTCCCCAGCTTCTGCGCTTGCGACCGCCATGTTGACGATGGGCGCATGCGCCAAAGCTGTGGAAAGGTCCATGGATAAGGATCCCATCCGGGGAAATCGCCAGTGGCCTTAGTTAAGTCATTTCACCTCCCCTCACGGATTGGATTCATGATGGAAGGTGAAACTTTAGCAATTTTTAAATTTTATGTGATCGCCATTATCCATTGATGACTGTGATGACTGTGATCACGTGACCACGAACCACGTACTGCACCCCCCCCATTAAATCTCCAGGCTCTTGGGCTACATTCAATTTAGGTGCTGGGAGATTTTAAATTACCCTGGCAATCTGCGGCTTTTGCGCATGCGTTCACCATTTTGGCGACAGACGCGTGTGCAGAAGCCGGGATAAGGTCCGCGGATAAATCCGGGGGCCTTGGGGACCTAATTTCATTTGCCCCTCACTGATATGATCCACGAGGGGAGATGAAACAAACTTTTTTTCTTTTTACACTTTTTTCAACTTTTTTTAAACTTATGCGCATACAGAGGCTCCCGGTGACAGCTCCCTACTCTCGGCTACTCACACTAGCTGGGAACAGGGAGTTTTTAAATTTCCCGGTCCTCTGCACGTGACGTAATGCTGTCTGGCGCGCATGCGCAGACGCTGACGTCAGGTCCTGCAGGGTCGGAATGACGGAGGACGGGGGTGAATATTCTCAGCTCCCCTTACAGATCCCATCCCTAAGTGGAGCTGAAACTTTAACTTTTATTTATTTTACATTGAATTCAATGCAATCACCATTATCAGGTGGATACCGGCGATCACGTGACCAGAGGGGGGGTCCCGCAGCCCGGGATGACAGCTCCAAGATGTTGGCTACCTCTAGTAACCGACAGCATGCAGCTGTCACGTCCAGAGCCTGCAGGGCTTTAATTCCCAGAGGAAGCCTGTTTTTAAGTCCTCTGGGAATAAAGCCCAGCAGGCCAGGACATAAAAAGGCAATGGGCTGGTCACTAAGGGGTTAAAGGGGTTTTCCAAACAGTGCTTGCCGGAATGCACCAGGGTCAGAACCGAAGCACCACTCTGACACCTTTTGTAGTGGTCAACGCTCGTAATTGCAGGCACAGCTCTCATTGAAATCAATGGGAGCTGGGCCTGGAATTACAAGTCTCAGCGACAACACAGGGTTCGAAGCAGCACTTTTGATGCAATCCTAATGGGCGCTGACTGGAAAACTCCTTTAAATCCAGAATGGTTAGATTCCAATTATACTTTAGGATATCATGGTAAGAATAGATGGATTCATTGCTATATTGAGCCTGCATCTTTGGTCACACATGAACCCTCTCATGTTATACCATGGAGGTATACCTAGATAGTTGCATGCCAACTCGTTGAACTTCTGTGATTCTGACCACCCTGACAGCAATTTGCTTCCTTTTTTGTAAATATATGATATAGAAAGTATCACCTGTAATAATTGTAAGTATATTGGTATTCAGGTCTGTATTGATGCTTATACTTGTATGGGTAACTATGAGTACAATGACAATTGTAACTGTAAATGCATTTGTATACACACGATACTCTATTTTCTTAGTCTGCATTGTTAATCTAATGGGGGTTTTTTAATGGCGATTCCAAAAAAATGAGGATTATAAAAAAAAAAAAAAGTTACAATGCCAAAGTTCATGCAATACACTGGAGGATCCACCAATCACCATTGGCATTACACTGGTGAAATGTCTGTATAACTGCAATTCATACACCGATTAATTATCTAGTAGTGCATCTCTACAGTACAGTGCTGGATGTCAGTCTGCACTGCATGTATAGCACTGCATTCTACTTTTGCAACACGCACTGTTCTGCTCTCTATCTGTACTACAGTGAATGTTTTGCTATATACATTGCCACAATGAGCTGACACCTGAGTCAGTGTAAGCACCCAGCAAACCCGGGTAGGTGCCAGGGCCATATGTTCTTTCATTGTATCTGCATCAAATAAAATTGAGTATGAGAGTGGCACTGCAGGAAGCTGAGCAATCCCTGCTTTGCCATCCATCAACTTCTCTCACACAGGTGGCGCAATAATGTCATTGCAATACCTGCGTCAATCGACCTGATTCTGGTCAGAAGAGGCAAAAGTGCAGGATGGAGGACACCATGGAAGTGTGATAGAGGTGAATTTATAATATTTTATTGCTGGGGCACAGTGAAGCTTTACTTATCACTGAGGGGGCATGTTGTTGTTTATTTGTTCAGTTGCTTCCGACTCTTCGTGACCTGTCGCCACCCCCAACTCTACCAAGGTTCAGTACATCACATGAAGGATATCATCCATCGATCTTGCCCTTGGTCAGTTGCTCTTCTTTTTGCCTTCCACTTTCCCCAACATCAGCACCTTCTCCAAGGTATCCTGTCTTCTCATTATGTGGTCAAACTACTTCAGTTTTGCCTTTAATATCATTCCCTCTAGTGAGCAGTTTGGCTTAATTTCCTGGAGTATAGACTGGTTTGATATATTTGCAGTCCAAGGCACTCTCAGAGTTTTCCTCCAACACCACAGTGCAAAAGCATCTATTTTCCTTCGTTCAGCCTTCCTTATGGTCCAGCTCTCACATCAATAGGTTACTATGGGGAATACCATTGCTTTAAAGGGGTTGTCCCGCGCCGAAACGGGTTTTTTTTTTTTTTTTTAACCCCCCCCCCCCGTTCGGCGCGAGACAACCCCGATGCAGGGGTTAAAAAAACAACCCGCACAGCGCTTACCTGAATCCCGGTGGTCCGGCGTCTTCATACTTACCTGCTGAAGATGGCCGCCGGGATCCTCTGTCTCCGTGGACCGCAGGGCTTCTGTGCGGTCCATTGCCGATTCCAGCCTCCTGATTGGCTGGAATCGGCACGTGACGGGGCGGAGCTACACGGAGCCGGCATTCTACACGAGCGGCCCCATAGAAGACTGCAGAAGACCCGGACTGCGCAAGCGCGGCTAATTTGGCCATCGGAGGGCGAAAATTAGTCGGCTCCATGGGAACGAGGACGCCAGCAACGGAGCAGGTAAGTATAAAACTTTTTATAACTTCTGTATGGCTCATAATTAATGCACAATGTACATTACAAAGTGCATTATTATGGCCATACAGAAGTGTATAGACCCACTTGCTGCCGCGGGACAACCCCTTTAACTATGCAATGGTATCTTCATTGTCAGTGTGAGGTCTCTGCTCTTAACTATTTTATTGAGATTGGTCATTGTTCTCCTCCCAAGAAGTAAACGTCTTCTGATTTCCTGGCTGCAGTCCACATCTGCAGTAATCTTTGCGCCTAGAAATATGGTCTGTCACTGCCTCCACGTTTTCTCCCTCTACTTGCCAGTTGTCAATCAATCTGGTTGCCATAATCTTGTTTTTTTTTTTGTTTTTTTTTATCAAATATTTTTTATTGGTTTAGTTCCACAATTACAAGTATATAGCGATAATCAAACAATGCAATCTAAATTGACATAGCGTCAACAGCGTGAAAGTTGCTAGACATCATATGAGCTTGCAATGCGGAATAAATTTTAACCTAAAGAAAAACAACGTTAAAACAGTCGCAGCATGTAAACTATAACAGATGTCGTTTTGTCAAAAAGCGCATCCACAACTTCCATCTAGAATCGAAGTTACCTCTATCGTTATTGTTGTTTGCAAAAATTTTTTCATAAACATAGTGGTTTTTGATAGTGTCAATTAATTCAGAAGAGCTAGGAGGGTCAGTAGACTTCCACTTTCTTGTTATTATTAATTTAGCAGTGAGTAAACAATGACATACCCATTTTCTGTGTACGTGGGGAATAAGGTTACAGTTCAGTAAGAGCAGGCCCAAGCTTGGGTTGTGGGGTAACCTAATGCCAGTTACTTCTAGGATCATCTGGAAGACCTCCCTCCAGTAAGTTTTAATCGGAGGGCATTCCCCAAAAATATGGAATATGGTCCCTTCCGCTCCACAATTTCTCCAACATTGGCTGCTTATTTCAGGAATTCTTCTAGCTAGTTTAGATGGGGTGTAATACCACCTTGTGAGTAGTTTATAGTGTACCTGGATAACATTAGCGTTTAAAGTGGCCTTATTTGCCCACTCAAAGGACGTCAGCCATTGTGGTATAGTGAATTTTTCCTTTGTGTCTCTTTCCCAATTAAGTAAGTGGACTTTTTTCATTTCGCCCATGTCTCCTGAGAGAGTGTTGTACCATTTCCTTGTGGCCATTTTCTGTGTGGGCTGGGGTTTCGAGAAAATTAAAGACAGTTCGGCTGGAACCTTACATCTTCCCAGCTGTTTTTTTTCTATGAAAGATTTTATCTGGAAGTACGTGAAGGTGTCGTTTGTTGAGAGGTTGTGTTTTCGCTTAAGTATTTGGAATGGAATTATTTTTTGGTCTTCCATAAGGTCCGAGACGAATTTAATGCCTCTAGCCGACCATCCCTTGATGGAAATTTCAGGAATAAAGTAGGTAAGTGTCTCTAGCGGGATTTTGGCAAGCGTTCCCATTGGGGATTTCCTAAGTTTGTAGGTATATAAGTTCCAGGCCTGTAAAGATGTCATCATAGGAGGCGAGTATGACTGTACTTCCAGGGCCAGATGGAGGTTTGGGTTGTTGACACTTAAGATTGTGGCTTGTAGAAGAGTTGCCAAAGATCTATTACGGTTAATGTTTTTTTCCATAATAGTCCACGGCAACTTCTGCGAATCTTCGAGCCATAGGGTCGAGTGTTTTATGCTGATTGCCTGGTAATAGGACCATAAGTTTGGTACTCCCAAGCCTCCCTGCCTTCGGTTGAGATATAAGATATTGGCTGCTACTCTCGGTCGTTTTCCATCCCAGATAAAATTTAATAGTTGTTTTTGAAAGTTATCTATGGTATTATATGGAATTGGGTATGTTAGGGTTCGAAACAGATATAGTATTTTTGGTAATATGAGCATTTTATACCATGTGATTTTACCAAACCAAGATGGGTCTTTCTTTTTTAGTAAGTCTAATTCTGCGTGGACGGATGAGTGGAGAGGGTCGAAGTTCAGGGGAATGCTATCTTTTAATGGGTAGCATATTTTAATGCCTAAGTAGGGAATCGAAGGGGGCCACTGGTAGGAGAATTCTTTTTGTATGTCTGTTTTTAAGCCCGAGTTAATATTTATTCCCAATATCTGAGATTTGCTCATGTTGGGGCTATAGAGTGAAGCGTTTCCAAACTCCTCAATGATTTTTGATACTTCTCTTAGGGATCTCAAGGGGTTTGACAGAGTTAAAAGGACATCATCCGCGAAGAGGCCTATTTTATGAGATCTGTTACCTAGGGAGATCCCTGTAATTTCAGGAGATGTTCTAATTAATTCGGCCATGGGTTCCATTGTTAATATAAATAGTACGGGAGACAAGGGGCAGCCCTGTCTGGTCCCGTTAGTAATGTTGAAGGAGGTCGATAAAGCACCATCCACCAAAACTCTGGCAGAGGGGGCAGAGTACAACGCCTTGACCGCACCAAGGAACTCCCGGTCAACTCCAAATTTCCTGAGAGCGCCAAATGCGTACTCCCAGTGGAGCCTGTCGAACGCCTTCTCCGCATCCAGGGCAAGGAGGAGAGAAGGCGCCCGACAGGTCCCCATTCTCGCAACCAGATTCAGCGCCCTTCTTGTGCCGTCCGCGGCCTGTCTGCCCCCCACAAAACCCACCTGATCACTATGTACAATGTCAGGCAGGATATGGGAAAGTCTCGTGGCTAAGATTTTGGCGTAAATTTTTATGTCAGTATTCAGCAACGAAATTGGCCTATAGTTTGCTGTAGAATCTGTTGATTTTCCTGGCTTAGAAATAGCAACGATGGTTGCTTGTAGCATCTCTTTCGGGAATTCTTCTTTGGAGATGGCTTCGTTGAATGTCGTTGCTAAGTGTGGGGATAGTGTGGGCATAAATAATTTATAATATTCGTTAGAGAAGCCATCGGGGCCAGGCGATTTGAAGTTTTTTAGAGTTTTTGTGACTTTATGTATTTCCTCTATGGAGATAGGTACATTTAATATAGGATTGTCTATTTTGGGGAGGTCCATTTTGCTTAAGAATTTATCGATTATTTCTGTATTTGGTTGGGATATAGATGTATCATCTTTTAAATTATAGAGTCTTGTGTAGAATTTAGCGAACTCCTCTGCGATATCCTGTGGGTGGGATAATTTTGTTATGCGATCTTCAGCTTTTGTTACATATGGAATCTTGGACTTGATCAGTTTCTTTTTTGCTAGATTGGCCATCAATTTAGAGGGTTTGTCAAATGAGGAGTAATAGTTTGCCCGCATGAAATCTGTGGATTTGTTGTGTTCCACAAGTAGGACGGACTGTAGTTTCCCTCTCAAGGACATTAGATTTCTCTGACCGTCATCAGTTGGCTGGTCTTGTAGTGCTTTTTCTTGGGTTCGTATTTGGGCCAGGAGGTTGTTTATCTGTGACTGTTTGTATTTTTTGTATTGGGCGCTCATTTTTATTAAGATTCCCCTAATGAAGGCCTTGTGTGCGTTCCAAATTGAAAAGACGCTGGCTTCTGAGTTTGTGTTTAGTTCGAAGTATTCTTTTAAGTGATTGTTAATTGCAGACATGTTGTGCGGGAGTTTTAAAAGTGCCACGTTATTTCTCCATATTTTAGCATTACCCTGACTTTCCCCCAAATTGATTGCCAGCATTATTGGGGCATGATCCGACCATGTGGTCAGTCCTATTTCAGAAGAGGTAGTTTTAGAGAGGGCCCATCTATCGACTAAAAACATATCTATTCGGGAGAACGAGTTGTGTCTGGGTGAGAAAAAGGTGAATTCTCTCGAGGAGGAGTTTAGACATCTAAAGGTATCATATATCGATTGTTTATGTAGCCATGGGAGTAATATAGGGGCCGTTCTTTGTTTAGATGTAGTGTCAATAGTTTTGTCCGAGATTAAGTTGAAATCTCCGGTCATGATCAGATCTCCATTCTGAACTCTTCTGATTTTCCTGATTAATTTGTTCAAAAACGAGATCTGACCATTATTGGGGGCATATACGTTTACGAGGGTAATAGCTTTTTCGTTTAGAGTGCCCACTAAGATAAGGAATCTACCTTTTATGTCTACAATTTGTTTGGATGCTACAAAATTTATGTTTGCTCTGAATGCGATCAGCACTCCTGCGTGTTTCTTCGGAGCGCTGGCCATGAAAATCTGGGGATATTGTTTGTTAGAGAAACTCATTTTCGAGTTGTGGAGAAAATGTGTTTCTTGGACACATAATATGTCAGCTTTGGTGCGGTTGGCATCTCTCCACATAAGTGACCTCTTAAATGGAGAGTTCAACCCCCTAGCGTTCTGTGAGAGTATTTTAACTGACATGGAAGATGTAAAATAGGTGTGAAGTTGTGGAAGATTGAACACTTACTGCGCCTAGGTGAGATGTAGAAGTTGACAGAGAAAGAACATCAACGTAGAAAACAAGGTTGACAGTAGAAATAATAGGACCGTCATCTATGCGTGGTATCGTCGGCATCTTGCGGTAACTCTGGACGGTAAACAGGAAAAATAAACATTTTAACACAACAGATGTTAAGGCAGGACTTAGTACCTGCATATCTCGGAAGGCGATAGCAATAGTCCACCTGACATCGGCCACCTTTTGGGTAGGTGTTATCATCTTATGTGTCCCATAAACTTAGAGTTGGTGTTTGTCTTGCATCCATCAGCGAGATTAGGTATGTACTCCCCTGCGCGGAGTTAGATCAGGTCCAGTCGCTGTTATTCCTCCTTGATTTCTGCGGGGGAGAAGGGTTCTGGTTGTCGGTTGTTGGTAGACCCCACTTTGTTAAAAGCTTTTTGCCGTCATCAAGAGAGGATATTACATGTAGGATGCCATCTCTGTGGATCAGGAGCTTAGTTGGAAAACCCCACTTATAGAGAATTTTTGCTGCCCTTAAGGAAAGCGTAATAGGTAGCAAGGCTCTTCTTGCCTGCATGGTTGCAGGGGATAGGTCTGCAAATATATGAATATTTGAGTAGGGCGAAGGTAGCGGGTTCGTTTTGCGTGTAACTTGCATCAATGCCTCTTTCACATGAAAGAAATGAATTTTCGCAATAATGTCTCTTGGTATTTTTTCTGGGATATGGTTGGGTTTAGGGAGTCGGTGAATCCTGTCTATTATAAGTTCTTGTTGGGGGGTAGTCGGGAGTAAAACAGAGATGAATTTCGACAGGAAGTCTTTTAATTCGCTTTGGGTAACACTTTCCGGGACTCCTCTCATTTTTATATTATTACGCCGACTCCTGTCCTCCAGGTCAGCCATTTTGTTTTTCATAGACGCAACTTCCTCTTTCAAGGAATAATGTGCATCTATCAGGGAATTGTGTGATGCAGTCAGCTCTTCCATTTTATTTTCCACGTGGTCAGTGCGATCACCCAACTCTTGTAGTGAAGAGTTAAATGTTGCAGACATAGCGGATATGTCATTATGTAGTGACCCCCTTAAAGCGAGTATCATATTCTTTATGAATTCTTCTGAAGCGGGTTGCTTAGAGGTGGGGACGCTAAGTATAGGGTCTTCATCTGTTTCTGCAGACTGGGGTGACTTTTTTTGTGTCTGTTTAGTGGTTGGGGACTCAGGTGACATCCTCTGTCTCTGTTTAGCTGGGCTAGCAGAGGGAGTCGTGGTGGCTGAGAGAGAGAGGCTAGCGGCCGGCGCCATTTTGTTAGGGGTATCGGGGCTGGGGCGCGCTTCTGCATCGTGGAGACTTACCCCTTCCCGGAGGGATGCTCGGTTGTGCAGGTCCCCGGTGCCGTCAGCGGTGTTTGCGGCTCCTTCTGACAGGTGCAGGGGGTCGGGGCGCTCCGGAGTCCCGTCGAGCGGAGCTGCAGGAGAGGGAGATCCGCGACTCGTGCTGGCAGGGTCCCTGTCGGCGCTGCGCGCCGAGAAGAAGTCCTTCACCCGCTGCGGTTGTGGTTTCAGCGGCTTCCTCTTAGTCATGGCTCCAAGCATAGAGGGTCTTTCTCGCCGTGGATGCTGTTTTTTCTCCTCTGGGACACTTTATATGTCGCTTTCTAGGTGGATGCCGACGGAGCCTAAAACTTTGCTGCCGTCCCGGCTGAAGTCAGGCCACGCCCCCCCAATCTTGTTTTTTTTTAATGTTTAACTGCACCCAGCTTTTGCACTTTCTTCTTTCACCTTGGTAATAAGGCTTCTCAGCTCCTCCTTGCTTTCAGCTATCAAAGTTGTATCATCTGCATATCTAACATTGTTAATGATTCTTCTTGCGATTTTTTAACTCCAGCCTTGGATTTATCAAGCCCTGCTCGTCGCATGATGTGTTCTGCATACAAGTTGAATAGGTAGGGTGAGAGTCTACACCCCTACCGTACTCCTTTCCCAATCTTAAACCAATCTATTGTTCCATGGTCTGTTCTTACCATTGCTACTTGGTTGTTATACAGATTCCTCATGAGGCATACAAGGTGACTTGATATCCCCATACCACCAAGAACTTGTCACAGTGTATTATGATCCAGTCAGTCAAAGGCTTTAAAATAATCAATAAAACAGAAATAGATGATTTTGTGAAATTCCCTGCCTGCCTCCATTATCCATCAGATATTCGCAATTTGGTCTCTAGTTCCTCGTCCTTTTCTGAACCCAGCTTGTACATCTGGCAACTTTCCCTCCATAAATTGCTGGAGTCTACCTTGCAGGATCTTGAGCATTACTTTACTGGCATGTGAGATAAGGGCCACTGTGCAATAGTTAGAGCATTCTTTAGTGTTTCCCTTCTTTGGTATGGGGATGTAAGTTGATTTTTTGTCCAATCTGATGGTCATTCTTGTGCTTTCCATATTTGCTGGCATATGGCATGCATTACCTGTGACAAGGGTATTGAGTAGAGATGAGCGAACACCAAAATGTTCGGGTGTTCGTTATTCGGAACGAACTTCCCGCGATGTTCGAGGGTTCGTTTCGAACAACGAACCCCATTGAAGTCAATGGGCGACCAGAACATTTTTGTATTTCGCCGATGCTCGCTAAGGTTTTCATGTGTGAAAATCTGGGCAATTCAAGAAAGTGATGGGAACAACACAGCAACGGATAGGGCAGGCGAGGGGCTACATGTTGGGCTGCATCTCAAGTTCACAGGTCCCACTATTAAGCCACAATACCGGCAAGAGTGGGCCCCCCCCCCCCTCCCAACAACTTTTACTTCTGAAAAGCCCTCATTAGCATGGCATACCTTTGCTAAGCACCACACTAGCTACAACAAAGCACAATCACTGCCTGGATGACACTCCGCTGCCACTTCTCCTGGGTTACATGCTGCCCAACCGCCCCCCCTCCCCCCCACAGCGCACACCAAAGTGTCCCTGCGCAGCCTTCAGCTGCCCTCATGCCACGCCACACTCATGTCTATTTAGAAGTGCGTCTGCCATGAGGAGGAACCGCAGGCACACACTGCAGAGGGTTGGCACGGCTAGGCAGCGACCCTCTTTAAAAGGGGCGGGGCGATAGCCCACAATGCTGTACAGAAGCAATGAGAAATAGAATCCTGTGCCACCGCCATCAGGAGCTGCACACGTGGGCATAGCAATGGGGAACCTATGTGCCACACACTATTCATTCTGTCAAGGTGTCTGCATGCCCCAGTCAGACTGGTAATATGCACCTTAACAGTAACCGCGTTGGTGGTAATGTGGTGGTGACTGCGGACCTAGTAGCACGGTTGTATTTTGTTGGTTTTCGGAATGCGGCCAGGATTAAGTGGGCCGTGGCGGGGGGATGGTGTGGGGGCTCTCTTGTAGTGTCGGTAAAGGTGAAATTCTTGGACTGCCACCAGACGAACCAATGCAAAGGCATTTGCCAAGAATGTTTTCCCTGTTGGAGGAGGAGGGGGATGTTTTTGAGGCACTACGTGTCCTCTCCACGTGTCCGTGGTTATATGCACCTTAACAGTAACCGCGTTGGTGGTAATGTGGTGGTGACTGCGGACCTAGTAGCACGGTTGTATTTTGTTGGTTTTCGGAATGCGGCCAGGATTAAGTGGGCCGTGGCAGTAACCGCGTTGGTGAGGGCGCGTACAATGTTGCGGGATACGTGGTCGTGCAGGGCTGGGACGGCACATCGGGAAAAGTAGTGGCGACTGGGAACTGAGTAGCGTGGGGCCGCCGCCTCCATGATACTTTTCAAGGACTCAGTTTCCACAACCCTATACGGCAGCATCTCAAGGCTGATGAATTTTGCTATGCGGACGGTTAACGTTTGAGCGTGCGGGTGCGTGGCGGCGTACTTGCGCTTGCGCTCGAACACTTGCGCAAGCGACGGCTGGACGGTGCGCTGAACTACACTGCTGGATGGGGCCGAGGACAGCGGAGATGAGGGTGTGGGTGCAGGCCATGAGGCGGTAGTGCCTGTGTCCTGAGAGGGGGGTTGCATCTCAGTGGCAGGTTGGGGCACAGGGGGAGAGGCAGGGGTGCAAACCGGAGGCGCTGAACGGCCTTCGTCCCACCTTGTGGGGTGCTTGGCCATCATATGTCTGCGCATGGTGGTGGTGGTGAGGCTGTTGGTGTTGGCTCCCCGGCTGAGCTTTGCGCAACAAAGGTTGCACACCACTGTTCGTCGGTCGTCAGGCGTCTCTGTGAAAAACTGCCAGACCTTAGAGCACCTCGGCCTCTGCAGGGTGGCATGGCGCGAGGGGGCGCTTTGGGAAACACTTGGTGGATTATTCGGTCTGGCCCTGCCTCTACCCCTGGCCACCGCACTGCCTCTTGCAACCTGCCCTGCTGATGCCCTTGACTCCCCCTCTGAAGACCTGTCCTCCTGAGTAAGCGTTGCACACCAGGTGGGGTCAGTCACCTCATCGTCCTGCTGCTCTTCCTCCGAATCCTCTGTGCGCTGCTCCCTCGGACTTACTGCCCTTACTACTACCTCACTGCAAGACAACTGTGTCTGATCGTCATCGTCCTCCTCACCCACAGAAAGTTGTTGAGACAGTTGGCGGAAGTCCCCAGCCTCTTCCCTCGGACCCCGGGAACTTTCGAATGGTTGGGCATCAGTGACGATAAACTCCTCTGGTGGGAGAGGAACCGCTGCTGCCCAATCTAAGCAGGGGCCCGAGAACAGTTCCTGGGAGTGTTCCCGCTCCTGAGCAGGTGTCATTGTAGTGGAGTGAGGAGGCTGGGAGGAAGGAGGAGCAGCAGACAGAGGATTCGGATTTGCAGCAGTGGACGGCGCAGAACTGCGTGTTGACGATAGGTTGCTCGAAGCACTTTCTGCCATCCAGGACAGGACCTGCTCACACTGCTCATTTTCTAATAACCGTCTCCCGCGTGGACCCATTAATTGGGCGATGAATGTGGGGACGCCAGAAACGTGCCTCTCTCCTAATCGCGCAGCAGTCGGCTGCGACACACCTGGATAAGGAGCTCGGCCTGTGCCCACACCCTGACTTGGACCTCCGCGTCCTCGGCCGCGTCCACGTCCTCTAGGCCTACCCCTACCCCTCAGCATGCTGTATTACCAGTGATTTGATTTCACAGGCAGGAAATAAATTGGCGCAAGACTGCAGCCAAATATAATTTTTTCCGTTTTTTGAAAACGAAAGGCCCCACTGCCTCTAGTGAATGAATAATCTAAGTTTAATAACTGTGCTGTGTCCCTGCTAATGTGTCACAGAACGTGAGGGTAGCAGAGTTATTAACTCTGGCAGAGCAGGTATTTTTTTTCCCAATTAAGGAAAGCAAATGGCGAAGCCAGGAGTAAAACGTAGCTGGGTGCGTCTGATTTTTAAACGTTGCACACGCAGCCGACACGTGTCTACAGCCCTTAGGACGGACAGAGGCAGGACAAATAGTTTTTTTTTCAGTTTTTTTCCACCAAAAGGCAGCACTGCGTATATTCAATGAACATGAGAAGTTTAATAACTGTGCTGTGTCCCTGCTAATGTGTCACAGAACGTGAGGGTAGCAGAGTTATTAACTCTGGCAGAGCAGGTATTTTTTTTCCCAATTAAGGAAAGCAAATGGCGAAGCCAGGAGTAAAACGTAGCTGGGTGCGTCTGATTTTTAAACGTTGCACACGCAGCCGACACGTGTCCACAGCCCTTAGGACGGACAGAGGCAGGACAAATAGTTTTTTTTTCAGTTTTTTTCCACCAAAAGGCAGCACTGCGTATATTCAATGAACATGAGAAGTTTAATAACTGTGCTGTGTCCCTGCTAATGTGTCACAGAACGTGAGGGTAGCAGAGTTATTAACGCTGGCAAAGCAGGTATTTTTTTCCCAATTAAGGAAAGCAAATGGCGAAGCCAGGAGTAAAACGTAGCTGGGTGCGTCTGATTTTTAAACGTTGCACACGCAGCCGACACGTGTCCACCGCCCTTAGGACGGACAGAGGCAGGACAAATACAATTATTTTCAGTTTTTTTCCACCAAAAGGCAGCACTGCGTATATTCAATGAATAATAACTGTGTTGTGGCCCTGCCTACACAATTCTTTCCCTGCAGTATCAATGGAGGGTGCAATGCTCTGCAGAGGCGATTTTGAGAAGAAAAAACATATGCAGCACAGCTAACAGCAGCCAGCACAGTACTGCACACGGTTAAATATGGCCCTAGAAAGGACCGTTGAGGTTCTTGAAGGCTACACTCACTCCTAACACTCTCCCTGCCTATGCAACACTTCTGTCCCTAATGCCGGGTGCAACGCTCTGCAGAGACGATTTTGAGAAGAAAAAAAAATTGCCACTGCTAACAGCAGCCAACACACAGCTATCAGTGGCCCTAATAAGGACCTTTGGGGGTCTTGAAGCCTACACTAACTACCAATTCTTTCCCTACAGCAGCTCCGGTACAAACAGCACTGTCCCTCATCTAACTCACACGGCATCTGAGGCGAGCCGCGGGAGGGGCCGACTTTTATATTAGGCGGACACCTGATCTCCCCAGCCACTCACAGCAGGGGGGTGGTATAGGGCTTGAACGACGCAGGGGGAAGTTGTAATGCCTTCCCTGTCTTTCAATTGGCCAGAAAAGCGCGCAAACGTCTCAGGGAAGGAAGTGAAAGTAACCAGAACACCGCATGGTGTTCGTTACGAATAACGAACATCCCGAACACCCTAATATTCGCACGAATATCAAGCTCGGACGAACACGTTCGCTCATCTCTAGTATTGAGCATTACTTTACTGGCATGTGAGATAAGGGCCACTGTGCAATAGTTAGAGCATTCTTTAGTGTTTCCTTTCTTTGGTATGGGGATGTAAGTGGATTTTTTGTCCAATCTGATGGTCATTCTTGTGCTTTCCATATTTGCTGGCATATGGCATGCATTACCTTGACAGCATCATCTTTGAAGATTTCAAACAGTTTACAGCGTCTATTTACCTTTGTTCAGCCTTCCTTATGGTCTAGCTCTCACATCCATAGGTTACTATGGGGAATACCATTGCTTTAACTATGCAATGGTATCTACATTGTCAGTGTGAGGTCTCTGCTCTTAACTATTTTATTGAGATTGGTCATTCTTCTCCTCCCAAGAAGTAAACGTCTTCTGATTTCCTGGCTGCAGTCCACATCTGCAGTAATCTTTGCGCCTAGAAATATGAAGTCTGTCACTGCCTCCATGCTTTCTCCCTCTACTTGCCAGTTGTCAATAAATCTGGTTGCCATAATCTTGTTTTTTTTTTATGTTTACCTGCAACCCAGCTTTTGCATTTTCTTCTTTCACCTTGGTAATAAGGCTCCTCGGCTCCTCCTTGCTTTCAGCTATCAAACCCAGCTTGTACATCTGGCAACTTTCCCTCCATAAATTGCTGGAGTCTACCTTGCAGGATCTTGAGCATTACTTTACTGGCATGTGAGATAAGGGCCACTGTGCAATAGTTAGAGCATTCTTTAGTGTTTCCCTTCTTTGGTATGGGGATGTAAGTTGATTTTTTGTCCAATCTGATGGTCATTCTTGTGCTTTCCATATTTGCTGGCATATGGCATGCATTACCTGTGACAAGGGTATTGAGTAGAGATGAGCGAACACCAAAATGTTCGGGTGTTCGTTATTCGGAACGAACTTCCCGCAATGTTCGAGGGTTCGTTTCGAACAACGAACCCCATTGAAGTCAATGGGCGACCAGAACATTTTTGTATTTCGCCGATGCTCGCTAAGGTTTTCATGTGTGAAAATCTGGGCAATTCAAGAAAGTGATGGGAACAACACAGCAACGGATAGGGCAGGCGAGGGGCTACATGTTGGGCTGCATCTCAAGTTCACAGGTCCCACTATTAAGCCACAATACCGGCAAGAGTGGGCCCCCCCCCCCCCTCCCAACAACTTTTACTTCTGAAAAGCCCTCATTAGCATGGCATACCTTTGCTAAGCACCACACTAGCTACAACAAAGCACAATCACTGCCTGGATGACACTCCGCTGCCACTTCTCCTGGGTTACATGCTGCCCAACCGCCCCCCCTCCCCCCCACAGCGCACACCAAAGTGTCCCTGCGCAGCCTTCAGCTGCCCTCATGCCACGCCACACTCATGTCTATTTAGAAGTGCGTCTGCCATGAGGAGGAACCGCAGGCACACACTGCAGAGGGTTGGCACGGCTAGGCAGCGACCCTCTTTAAAAGGGGCGGGGCGATAGCCCACAATGCTGTACAGAAGCAATGAGAAATAGAATCCTGTGCCACCGCCATCAGGAGCTGCACACGTGGGCATAGCAATGGGGAACCTACGTGCCACACACTATTCATTCTGTCAAGGTGTCTGCATGCCCCAGTCAGACTGGTAATATGCACCTTAACAGTAACCGCGTTGGTGGTAATGTGGTGGTGACTGCGGACCTAGTAGCACGGTTGTATTTTGTTGGTTTTCGGAATGCGGCCAGGATTAAGTGGGCCGTGGCGGGGGGATGGTGTGGGGGCTCTCTTGTAGTGTCGGTAAAGGTGAAATTCTTGGACTGCCACCAGACGAACCAATGCAAAGGCATTTGCCAAGAATGTTTTCCCTGTTGGAGGAGGAGGGGGATGTTTTTGAGGCACTACGTGTCCTCTCCACGTGTCCGTGGTTATATGCACCTTAACAGTAACCGCGTTGGTGGTAATGTGGTGGTGACTGCGGACCTAGTAGCACGGTTGTATTTTGTTGGTTTTCGGAATGCGGCCAGGATTAAGTGGGCCGTGGCAGTAACCGCGTTGGTGAGGGCGCGTGCAATGTTGCGGGAGACGTGGTCGTGCAGGGCTGGGGCGGCACATCGGGAAAAGTAGTGGCGACTGGGAACTGAGTAGCGCGGGGGCCGCCGCCTCCATGATACTTTTGAAGAACTCCGTTTCCACAACCCTATACGGCAGCATCTCAAGGCTGATGAATTTTGCTATGCGGACGGTTAACGTTTGAGCGTGCGGGTGCGTGGCGGCGTACTTGCGCTTGCGCTCCAACAGTTGCGCCATCGACGGCTGGACGGTGCGCTGAACTACACTGCTGGATGGGGCCGAGGACAGCGGAGGTGAGGGTGTGGGTGCAGGCCAGGAGACGGTAGTGCCTGTGTCCTGAGAGGGGGGTTGCATCTCAGTGGCAGGTTGGGGCACAGGGGGAGAGGCAGGGGTGCAAACCGGAGGCGCTGAACGGCCTTCGTCCCACATTGCGGGGTGCTTGGCCATCATATGTCTGCGCATGGTGGTGGTGGTGAGGCTGTTGGTGTTGGCTCCCCGGCTGAGCTTTGCGCGACAAAGGTTGCACACCACTGTTCGTCGGTCGTCAGGCGTCTCTGTGAAAAACTGCCAGACCTTAGAGCACCTCGGCCTCTGCAGGGTGGCATGGCGCGAGGGGGCGCTTTGGGAAACACTTGGTGGATTATTCGGTCTGGCCCTGCCTCTACCCCTGGCCACCGCACTGCCTCTTGCAACCTGCCCTGCTGATGCCCTTGACTCCCCCTCTGAAGACCTGTCCTCCTGAGTAAGGGTTGCACACCAGGTGGGGTCAGTCACCTCATCGTCCTGCTGCTCTTCCTCCGAATCCTCTGTGCGCTGCTCCCTCGGACTTACTGCCCTTACTACTACCTCACTGCAAGACAACTGTGTCTGATCGTCATCGTCCTCCTCACCCACAGAAAGTTGTTGAGACAGTTGGCGGAAGTCCCCAGCCTCTTCCCTCGGACCCCGGGAACTTTCGAATGGTTGGGCATCAGTGACGATAAACTCCTCTGGTGGGAGAGGAACCGCTGCTGCCCAATCTAAGCAGGGGCCCGAGAACAGTTCCTGGGAGTGTTCCCGCTCCTGAGCAGGTGTCATTGTAGTGGAGTGAGGAGGCTGGGAGGAAGGAGGAGCAGCAGACAGAGGATTCGGATTTGCAGCAGTGGACGGCGCAGAACTGCGTGTTGACGATAGGTTGCTCGAAGCACTTTCTGCCATCCAGGACAGGACCTGCTCACACTGCTCATTTTCTAATAACCGTCTCCCGCGTGGACCCATTAATTGGGCGATGAATGTGGGGACGCCAGAAACGTGCCTCTCTCCTAATCGCGCAGCAGTCGGCTGCGACACACCTGGATAAGGAGCTCGGCCTGTGCCCACACCCTGACTTGGCCCTCCGCATCCTCGGCCGCGTCCACGTCCTCTAGGCCTACCCCTACCCCTCAGCATGCTGTATTACCAGTGATTTGATTTCACAGGCAGGAAATAAATTGGCGCAAGACTGCAGCCAAATATAATTTTTTCCGTTTTTTGAAAACAAAAGGCCCCACTGCCTCTAGTGAATGAATAATCTAAGTTTAATAACTGTGCTGTGTCCCTGCTAATGTGTCACAGAACGTGAGGGTAGCAGAGTTATTAACTCTGGCAGAGCAGGTATTTTTTTTCCCAATTAAGGAAAGCAAATGGCGAAGCCAGGAGTAAAACGTAGCTGGGTGCGTCTGATTTTTAAACGTTGCACACGCAGCCGACACGTGTCTACAGCCCTTAGGACGGACAGAGGCAGGACAAATAGTTTTTTTTTCAGTTTTTTTCCACCAAAAGGCAGCACTGCGTATATTCAATGAACATGAGAAGTTTAATAACTGTGCTGTGTCCCTGCTAATGTGTCACAGAACGTGAGGGTAGCAGAGTTATTAACTCTGGCAGAGCAGGTATTTTTTTTCCCAATTAAGGAAAGCAAATGGCGAAGCCAGGAGTAAAACGTAGCTGGGTGCGTCTGATTTTTAAACGTTGCACACGCAGCCGACACGTGTCCACAGCCCTTAGGACGGACAGAGGCAGGACAAATAGTTTTTTTTTCAGTTTTTTTCCACCAAAAGGCAGCACTGCGTATATTCAATGAATAATAACTGTGTTGTGGCCCTGCCTACACAATTCTTTCCCTGCAGTATCAATGGAGGGTGCAATGCTCTGCAGAGGCAATTTTGAGAAGAAAAAACATATGCAGCACAGCTAACAGCAGCCAGCACAGTACTGCACACGGTTAAATATGGCCCTAGAAAGGACCGTTGAGGTTCTTGAAGGCTACACTCACTCCTAACACTCTCCCTGCCTATGCAACACTTCTGTCCCTACTGCCGGGTGCAACGCTCTGCAGAGACGATTTTGAGAAGAAAAAAAAATTGCCACTGCTAACAGCAGCCAACACACAGCTATCAGTGGCCCTAATAAGGACCTTTGGGGGTCTTGAAGCCTACACTAACTACCAATTCTTTCCCTACAGCAGCTCCGGTACAAACAGCACTGTCCCTCATCTAACTCACACGGCATCTGAGGCGAGCCGCGGGAGGGGCCGACTTTTATATTAGGCGGACACCTGATCTCCCCAGCCACTCACAGCAGGGGGGTGGTATAGGGCTTGAACGACGCAGGGGGAAGTTGTAATGCCTTCCCTGTCTTTCAATTGGCCAGAAAAGCGCGCAAACGTCTCAGGGAAGGAAGTGAAAGTAACCAGAACACTGCATGGTGTTCGTTACGAATAACGAACATCCCGAACACCCTAATATTCGCACGAATATCAAGCTCGGACGAACACGTTCGCTCATCTCTAGTATTGAGCATTACTTTACTGGCATGTGAGATAAGGGCCACTGTGCAATAGTTAGAGCATTCTTTAGTGTTTCCTTTCTTTGGTATGGGGATGTAAGTTGATTTTTTGTCCAATCTGATGGTCATTCTTGTGCTTTCCATATTTGCTGGCATATGGCATGCATTACCTTGACAGCATCATCTTTGAAGATTTCAAACAGTTTACAGCGTCTATTTACCTTTGTTCAGCCTTCCTTATGGTCTAGCTCTCACATCCATAGGTTACTATGGGGAATACCATTGCTTTAACTATGCAATGGTATCTACATTGTCAGTGTGAGGTCTCTGCTCTTAACTATTTTATTGAGATTGGTCATTGTTCTCCTCCCAAGAAGTAAACGTCTTCTGATTTCCTGGCTGCAGTCCACATCTGCAGTAATCTTTGCACCTAGAAATATGAAGTCTGTCACTGCCTCCATGAACTGATTTCAAACAGTTCAACTGGGATACCGTGGTCTCCTGCCGACTTGTTATTAGCAATGCTTCTTAAGCCCTATTTAACCTCACTCCACAGGATGTCTGGTTCTAATTCACTTACCACACCGTCATAGCTATCCTCAATATTATTATCCTTCCTATACAGATCTTCTATATATTCTCGCGACCTTCTCCTGATCTTCTGTTAGATCCTTGCCATCTTTGTTTTTGGTCATGCCCATTTTTGCCTGACATTTACCTCCTATGTTTCTAATTTTCTGGAAGAGATATTTTGTCCTTCCTATTCTATTGTCTTCTTCCACTTCCATGCATTGCTTGTTTAGAAATAGTTCCGTATCCCTTCTGGCTAACCTGTGGAATTGTGCATTTAATTGGGCATATCTCCGCCTATCACTGTTTCCTTTTGCTTTCTTTCTTTCTTGGGCTACTTCCAGTGTCTCAGCAGACAACCATCTAGCCTTCTTGGTTTTCTGTTTCTTTGCGACGTTCTTTGTTGCCGCCTCCTGAACAAAATTGCAAACTTCTGTCCAAAGTTCTTCTGGGACCCTATATGTTAAATCTAGTCCCCTAAATTTATTCCTCACCCCCACTGCATATTCATTAGGAATATTAGTGAGATCATATCTAACTGATCTGTGTGTGTTCCCTATTCTCTTCAGTCTAATTCTAAACTGTGCAACAAGAAGTTTGTGATCCGAACTACAGTCAGCTCCAGGTCTTATTTTCACTGACTGAATGGATGTCCACCACCTTTGGCTGCAAAGGATATAGTCAATCTGATTTCGATGTTGACCATCTGGTGAAGTCCATGTATAAAGCAGTCTTTTAGGTTGTTGAAAGTGAGTGTTTGTTATGCACAGGGAGTTGTCCTGGTAAAATTCTATCAGCCCATGTCCCGCTTGGAATCATAGAAAGGTAGAGTTGGAAGGGACCTCCAGGGTCATCGGGTCCAACCCCCTGCTCAGTGCAGGATTTACTAAATCATCCCAGACAGATATTTGTCCAGCCTTTGTTTGAACACTTCCATTCAAGGAGAACTCACCACCTCCCATGGTAACCTATTCCACTCATTGATCACCCTCACTGTCAGAAAGTTTTTTCTAATATCTAATTTGTGTCCCCTCCCTTTCAGTTTCATCCCATTGCTTCTAGTCTTTCCTTGTGCAAATGAGAATAGGGCTGATCCCTCTGCAGTGTGACAACCCTTCAGATATTTGTAGACTGCTATTAAGTCTACTCTCAGCTTTCTTTTTTGCAAGGTAAATATTCCCAGATCCTTTAACCGTTCTTCATAGGTAACTCTGCTCTGAACTTGCTCCAGTTTGTCTATGTCTTTTTTAAAGTGGGGTGCCCAGAATTGGACACAGTATTCCAGATGAGGTCTAACTAAGGAAGAGTAGAGGGGGATAATGACTTCACGTGATCTATGCTTCTCTTAATACATCCCAGAATTGTGTTTGCCTTTTTGGCTGCTGCATCGCATTGTTGACTCATGTTCAGTCTATGATCTATTAGTATACCCAAGTCTTTTTTAACATGTGCTGCTGCCTAGCCCAATTCCTCCCATTCTGTATGTGCTTTTTTCATATTTCTTGCCCAGATGTAGGACTTTGCATTTCTACTTGTTAAATACTAGAGATGAGCGAACGTGTTCTTCCGAGCTTGATATTCGTGCGAATATTAGGGTGTTCGGGATGTTCGTTATTCGTAACGAACACCATGCGGTGTTCTGGTTACTTTCACTTCCTTCCCTGAGACGTTAGCGCGCTTTTCTGGCCAATTGAAAGACAGGGAAGGCATTACAACTTCCCCCTGTGACATTCAAGCCCTATACCACCCCCCTGCTGTGAGTGGCTGGGGAGATCAGGTGTCACCCGAACATAAAAGTCGGCCCCTCCCGCGGTTCGCCTCAGATGCCGTGTGAGTTAGATGAGGGACAGTGCTGTTTGTACCGGAGCTGCTGTAGGGAAAGAATTGGTAGTTAGTGTAGGCTTCAAGACCCCCCAAAGGTCCTTATTAGGGCCACTGATAGCTGTGTGTTGGCTGCTGTTAGCAGTGGCAATTTTTTTTTTTCTCAAAATCGGCTCTGCAGAGCGTTGCACCTGGCATTAGTGACAGAAGTGCTGCATAGGCAGGGAGAGTGTTAGGAGTGAGTGTAGCCTTCAAAAACCTCAACGGTCCTTTCTAGGGCCATATTTAACCGTGTGCAGTACTGTCCAGGCTGCTGTTAGCTGTGCTGCATTTTTTTTTGCTTCTCAAAATCGCCTCTGCAGACCATTGCACCCTCCATTGATACTGCAGGGAAAGAATTGTATAGGCAGGGCCACAACACAGTTATTATTCATTGAATATACGCAGTGCTGCCTTTTGCTTGTAAAACAAGTGAAAATAATTCTATTTGTCCTGCCTCTGTCCGTCCTAAGGGCGGTGGACACGTGTCGGCTGCGTGTGCAACCTGTAAAAATCAGACGCACCCAGCTACGTTTTACTCCTGGCTTCGCCATTTGCTTTCCTTAATTGGGAAAAAAAATACCTGCTCTGCCACAGTTAATAACTCTGCTACCCTCACGTTCTGTGACACATTAGCAGGAAAACAGCACAGTTATTAAACTTCTCATGTTCATTGAATATACGCAGTGCTGCCTTTTGGTGCAAAAAAACGGAAAATAATTCTATTTGTCCTGCCTCTGTCCGTCCTAAGGGCGGTGGACACGTGTCGGCTGCGTGTGCAACCTGTAAAAATCAGACGCACCCAGCTACGTTTTACTCCTGGCTTCGCCATTTGCTTTCCTTAATTGGGAAAAAAAATACCTGCTCTGCCACAGTTAAAGGGGTTGTCCCGCGGCAGCAAGTGGGTCTATACACTTCTGTATGGCCATATTAATGCACTTTGTAATATACATTGTGCATTAATTATGAGCCATACAGAAGTTATAAAAAGTTTTTTACTTACCTGCTCCGTTGCTAGCGTCCTCGTCTCCATGGTGCCGACTAATTTTCGCCCTCTGATGGCCAAATTAGCCGCGCTTGCGCAGTCCAGGTCTTCTCCTGTTCTCTATGGGGCTCCGTGTAGCTCCGTGTAGCTCCGCCCCGTCACGTGCCGATTCCAGCCAATCAGGAGGCTGGAATCGGCAATGGACCGCACAGAAGAGCTGCGGTCCACGGAGGCAGAGGATCCCGGCGGCCATCTTCACAGGTAAGTATAGAAGTCACCGGAGCGCGGGGATTAAGGTAAGCGCTCCGGTGAGCTTTCTGTACGTCCCTGCATCGGGGTTGTCTCGCGCCGAACGGGGGGGGGGTTGAAAAAAAAAAAAAACCCGTTTCGGCGCGGGACAACCCCTTTAATAACTCTGCTACCCTCACGTTCTGTGACACATTAGCAGGAAAACAGCACAGTTATTAAACTTCTCATGTTCATAGAATATACGCAGTGCTGCCTTTTGGTGCAAAAAAACGGAAAATAATTCTATTTGTCCTGCCTCTGTCCGTCCTAACGCCGGTGGACACGTGTTGGCTGCGTCTGCAACCTGTAAAAATCAGACGCACCCAGCTACGTTTTACTCCTGGCTTCGCCATTTGCTTTCCTTAATTGGGAAAAAAAATACCTGCTCTGCCACAGTTAATAACTCTGCTACCCTCACGTTCTGTGACACATTAGCAGGAAAACAGCACAGTTATTAAACTTAGATTATTCATTCACTAGAGGCAGTGGGGCCTTTTGTTTTCAAAAAAGGGAAAAAATTATATTTGGCCTGCAGTCTTGCGCCAATTTATTAGCTGCCTGTGAAATC
The DNA here is from genome assembly GCF_035609145.1 of Eleutherodactylus coqui. Lineage (NCBI taxonomy): Eukaryota > Metazoa > Chordata > Amphibia > Anura > Eleutherodactylidae > Eleutherodactylus > Eleutherodactylus coqui. The sequence goes on from NC_089849.1 coordinate 79,603,476, forward strand.
AAATCACTGGTAATACAGCATGCTGAGGGGTAGGGGTAGGCCTAGAGGACGTGGACGCGGCCGAGGACGCGGAGGGCCAAGTCAGGGTGTGGGCACAGGCCAAGCTCCTGATACAGGTGTGTCGCAGCCGACTGCTGCGCGATTAGGAGAGAGGCACGTTTCTGGTGTTCCCACATTCATCGCCCAATTAATGGGTCCACGCGGGAGACGGTTATTAGAAAATGAGCAGTGTGAGCAGGTCCTGTCCTGGATGGCAGAAAGTGCTTCGAGCAACCTATCGTCTACCCGCAGTTCTGCGCCGTCCACTGCTGCCAATCTGAATCCTCTGTCTGCTGCTCCTCCTTCCTCCCAGCCTCCTCACTCCACTACAATAACACCTGCTCAGGAGCGGGAACACTCCCAGGAACTGTTCTCGGGCCCCTGCTTAGATTGGGCAGCAGCGGTTCCTCTCCCACCAGAGGAGTTTATCGTCACTGATGCCCAACCATTCGAAAGTTCCCGGGGTCCGGGGGAAGAGGCTGGGGACTTCCGCCAACTGTCTCAACAACTTTCTGTGGGTGAGGAGGACGATGACGATCAGACACAGTTGTCTTGCAGTGAGGTAGTAGTAAGGGCAGTAAGTCCGAGGGAGCAGCGCACAGAGGATTCAGAGGAAGAGCAGCAGGACGATGAGGTGACTGACCCCACCTGGTGTGCAACGCTTACTTAGGAGGACAGGTCTTCAGAGGGGGAGTCAAGGGCATCAGCAGGGCAGGTTGCAAGAGGCAGTGCGGTGGCCAGGGGTAGAGGCAGGGCCAGACCGAATAATCCACCAAGTGTTTCCCAAAGCGCCCCCTCGCGCCATGCCACCCTGCAGAGGCCGAGGTGCTCTAAGGTCTGGCAGTTTTTCACAGAGACGCCTGACGACCGACGAACAGTGGTGTGCAACCTTTGTCGCGCAAAGCTCAGCCGGGGAGCCAACACCAACAGCCTCACCACCACCACCATGCGCAGACATATGATGGCCAAGCACCCCGCAATGTGGGACGAAGGCCGTTCAGCGCCTCCGGTTTGCACCCCTGCCTCTCCCCCTGTGCCCCAACCTGCCACTGAGATGCAACCCCCCTCTCAGGACACAGGCACTACCGTCTCCTGGCCTGCACCCACACCCTCACCTCCGCTGTCCTCGGCCCCATCCAGCAGTGTAGTTCAGCGCACCGTCCAGCCGTCGATGGCGCAACTGTTGGAGCGCAAGCGCAAGTACGCCGCCACGCACCCGCACGCTCAAACGTTAACCGTCCGCATAGCAAAATTCATCAGCCTTGAGATGCTGCCGTATAGGGTTGTGGAAACGGAGTCCTTCAAAAGTATCATGGAGGCGGCGGCCCCGCGCTACTCAGTTCCCAGTCGCCACTACTTTTCCCGATGTGCCGTCCCAGCCCTGCACGACCACGTCTCCCGCAACATTGTACGCGCCCTCACCAACGCGGTTACTGCCACGGTCCACTTAACTACGGACACGTGGACAAGCACAGGCGGGCAGGGCCACTACATCTCCCTGACAGCACATTGGGTGAATTTAGTGGAGGCTGGGACAGAGTCAGAGCCTGGGACCGCTCATGTCCTACCCACCCCCAGAATTGCGGGCCCCAGCTCGGTGGTGGTATCTGCGGAGGTGTATGCTTCCTCCACTAAAGCACCCTCCTCCTCCTCCTCCTCTGTCTCGCAATCAAGATGTGTTAGCAGCAGCATGTCGCCAGCAGTCGGTGTCGCGCGGTGTGGCAGCACAGCGGTGGGCAAGCGTCAGCAGGCCGTGCTGAAACTACTCAGCTTAGGCGATAAGAGGCACACGGCCCACGAACTGCTGCAGGGTCTGACACAGCAGACCGACCGCTGGCTTGCGCCGCTGAGCCTCCAACCGGGCATGGTCGTGTGTGACAACGGCCGTAACCTGGTGGCGGCTCTGCAGCTCGGCAGCCTCACGCACGTGCCATGCCTGGCCCACGTCTTTTTTTTTTTTTTTTAAACAATTTCTTTTTATTGAAATGAATAACAAAGACGTCAACAACAATGGTCAAGTGCAGATTGGCCGCGCAGGGCCGTATATCATTTCGCGTGATAACTACAACAAATTGATTAAGGCAAAAGAATATCATAACACGGATACTCTGTTTGTTGACATATAGTACAGGATAGGGGGGAGGGGATATTGGGGATGTGGGGGATGGGGGGTGGATAGGTTTCAGGATTGGTTAACTTAGGGAAAGTACAGCAAGGTGCATTTAATTAAATCCTTAAGTGGGGCTAGACGGGCTTTTGGTAGCAGGTTGGTTTGGAGGCGTGCTTTTGTTTATGGGTTTGAGTTATCTCTATCACCCTGGTACAAAATCCAGGGCGTCCACAGGGTGGTGAATCTTCTCTCGAGCCGTTTTCCCAGGCTAGCATCTCCTCAAATCTAAATATTTGTGAGACCCTTTCTTCCCATTGTGCGATCTGTGGGCTCTCTTTTTTCTGCCAAAATAGGGGGATCAGCAGTTTGGCTGCTGTGATGAGAGTTGTCGCTAGGTTTTTATGAGAGGGTTTGAGTTGCCTTGTGGGCAGCCAGATTAGTATCTCCTCTGGTCCGAATGTGTGGTTTGTGTGACAAATTTTGTTAATAAGATTATTAACTGATTGCCAAAAGGATTTGATTCTGCTGCAGTTCCACCAGATGTGTAGGGCTGTTCCCCTCTCTTCCCCGCATCTCCAGCAAATGTCTGGGGACCCCGGGTTCATTTTAGAGGATGTGACAGGTGTTCTGTACCATCTCGTGAGTATTTTGTACGAGTTCTCCTGAGTCCGTACACATCTGGAGAAGCCATGTGAATTTTTTAGAACTCTAAGAGTCTCTTCTCTGTTCAAGGTTATATTTAATTCCCTCTCCCACTCTCTAAGAAACCAGGGTTTTTCTATGGCATTTTGTAGGAGGAGACCTCTGTAAAGCTGGGTGACCAGTCTCTTCGGGCGGGAGGGGAGTGCGGTGTAGGTTTCAAACCAGAGGGGATCCCGCAAATCCCCCTGGTGGGTTGTCTGGAATCGTCTCAGGGCTTGGAAAAGGCCTGCCCTGCTCAGGAAATCGAGCGGGCACTGTGGCAGGAGAGTTTCTAGTTGTGTTTGGTCGTTAAGTTTGGGGCTTTTAAGGATATCATAAATTGTGAGATCCCCAAGTTTGTCCCAAACTCTTTCTGTTCTCAGCGGTTTATTTGCCAAGATGGCCGGTATCAGATTGGCCGGGGTCATTGGGGGGGTGGGTTTTTCTTTTGATGCTTCTGCTCTTACGAGTCTCAGTACTTTTATTGTACATTTCGTGATTGGGCTTAGGCGTGTATGTTTACCAAGGTGGGGGCCTTTCAGCCATAGTAGTGCTTGGTTTTCCCTGCCCAGCACCTCTCTCTCCATTTCAAGCGAGGGAGAGGCCACTTCTTCGTCTGTTAAAAGGATCCACCTGGCAATGTGGATCGCCCTGTGGTAGTATTGCAAGTTCGGGAGGCCGGCGCCTCCCTGTGGGCGCTTTTGGGTGAGGGTAGAGAACGCCAATCGCGGTTTGTGTCCATCCCATATAAAGCCCCTAAAGAGCTTATGTATGTGAGCAAAAAAGAAATTAGGTATCTCTATTGGGACTGAGTGCATAGTATAAATTATTTGAGGCAGTATGTAGGTGGAAATAAGGTTCTTTCTCCCCAGCCATGAAATTAGTGGTATGTTGAATTGTGTAAGTTGTGTTTTTACTTTTTTAATTAGTGGGGTGAAGTTAGCTTCGTAAAGCTGGGAGGGGTTGGCCGTTAGTGTGATGCCTAGGTATTTAATGCTACTCGTGGGCCATTTGAAGGCGTATTGCACATTCAGTTTTCTCACTACTTGGGGTGGGGCGGAGATGTTTAGCGCCTCTGACTTGTCGTAGTTTATTTTAAAATTGGACAGCCTGCCGAAGAGGTCAAACGTCCCCATGAGCGCCGCCAGTGCTTTGGTCGGGTTTGTGACCAATACCAGCAGATCGTCCGCGAATGCCGCCGTGGTGTGTGTTTTACCTCCTATTCGGAGGCCTACAATGTCCGAGTTTTGCCTGATTTCCTGTAGGAGTGTCTCCATTGTCAGTATAAAGAGTGTAGGGGATAGTGGGCAGCCCTGTCTGGTGCCATTTCTTATGGCGAAGGGTTTGGTTAGCGTGCCATTGACAAGGACTTTGGCCGTTGGCTCTGTATATAGGGAGAGGATGGCTTTAATAAATATGGGCGGGAAGCCAAACTTGTTCAGGGTGTTTTCCATATATTTCCATCTTACTCTATCAAAAGCCTTTTCGGCATCCGTGGAAATCAGGACCAGAGGTAGTTTGTTTTGTCTGGCAAAGTGTATTGCGTGGATTGCTCTGGTCGTGTTGAATTTGCCCTCTCTTCCCGGAACAAATCCAACTTGGTCTGGGTTTATTAGCTTTGTAAGTAGAGGGGCTATTCTTTGAGCTAGTATTTTTGCCCATAGTTTTATATCTGCGTTCAGCAGTGAAATGGGTCTGTAGTTGCTACATAGGTTCGGTGCTTTGCCTTCTTTAGGTAGGAGCGAGATGTGTGCCTCTAAGGCTTGTTTGGGTAGGGGTGCGCCTGAAAGGAGGGAATTGCATAATTTGGTTAGGTGAGGGATTAGTGTATCTGCGAATTTTTTATAATATATGATGGGCAGTCCATCAGGGCCGGGGCTTTTTCCGTTGGGGATAGTTGCTAGTACCTCCCTCACCTCGTCGTCTGTGACTTGGTGTAGGAGTGAGGCAGCATCTTCCTCTGAGAGTCCAGGGAGATTTAAGTTGTTTAGAAAATTGAGTGTGGTGTCTTGTGGGCACTCGTTGTCATTTTCTAGGCTGTATAATGCGGTATAGTATTTCTCAAATTCTACTGCAATGTCTTCTGTCGATGTCACTATTTTCCCCGTAGGGGTTTTAATTTGGGAGATGAATGTCTTCTCTTTTTGCTTTTGGATGAGCCTCGTCATTGTCTTTGACCCTCTGTCACCGTGCACGTAAATCTTGTACTTAGATGACAGCAGGGTCTTGGCTGATTTTATATTAAGTAGATTTTTAAGTTTTTCTCTTAGGTATGTGAGCTCTTTTAAAGTTTTGTCTTCCGGGTTCTTTTTATGTTGTGTTTCCTTGTATGAGATTTGGGTCAAAAGTGAGTTAATTTCCTCATTCCTCTGGCGTTTGATCCTGGTGCCTAGTGAGATTAGTTCCCCTCTTATATAGGCTTTGTGTGCCTCCCAGATAATTGGGGCAGGAACCTCGTGTGTGTCGTTGATTAAGAAGAATTCTTCTAGTTTATCCGTTAAGCTTGTGATATTTTCCTGCCCGTTTATCAGTGTGCAATTTAGGCGCCAGTTCCATTCCCTCCTCGGCAGGCTGTCCACTATCAACGTGAGGGCAATGGGAGCGTGGTCAGATATTGTGATTTGGCCTATGTCGGTTGCTGTGACTGAATGTAGGTATTTGCCTGAGATCAGTAGGTAGTCAATTCTATGGTACGATTTGTGAATGTGTGAAAAATATGTGTACTCCCTGAGGTTGGGATTTTTCAGTCTCCAGGCGTCTCGTAAGTTTAGGTCCGCTAACAGACTCCTGAGCCTGTGGGTTTGGCTGCAGGGGGCCGACACGGCGTTCGAGGTTGTGTCAATTGAATGCTCTAAAGCTATATTAAAGTCACCGCCGACCACCTGCAGTCCCCCCGCAAACTCTCTAAATTTATTCAAGACCCGTGTGAGCCATTGGACCTGTTGTTTGTTTGGTGCATATAAATTAGCGAATGTGATCTCGCTATTGGCTATCGTGCCTTTTAAGAATAGGTATCTCCCTTTTGGGTCTTGTTCTGACCCCGTAAGGGTGAAGGGGACGTTTTTATTTATTGCTATGGTAACCCCTCTAGAGGCCGAGGAGTGTGTGCTGTGGTGCCAATGGTTGTATGTATGTGTTGGAAGTCTAGGGACGTGGTTGTGGCGGAAGTGAGTTTCTTGTAGAAACAGTACCTCTGGGGATTGTTTTTTCAGCAGGTTAAATGTCTGGGCTCTCTTCTGTGGGCTGTTCCAGCCTCTAATATTAAATGAAGTAACTTTGATCTCTGCCATAGTCTATTTCCATGTATTTTATTTTAGGGCCCGTATCTGTTGCACCTCTAAACAGAACGTGGTGTGCACTCTTGCTGTTTGAACAGGGGGTAACAAAAAGCTCCACCTTATGTGTGGAGGTGAGGAATTTTATCGAACACGGGGTCAGGGGGGATCCATACCCATAGGGGCCTCGGGTCCGTTCCTCGGTCGGTCCTCGAGGTGGGGTTGTAACCCCTTGGTTTCTCCCCCTCCTCGTGAATTTGTGGGGGGGTTGGACGCGCACCTCTTCGGTTGGGTGCGACCCCTGGGAATTGTGTGAACAGTAAATCTCTAACTTGTGAAGCTATACAACATTGTTCAGCAAATATCGAGGCTATATAGAACAATACAACATTATATATCAACAAATAAATTTGCCGCTCGGTGCGCTCCAGCCGCAGCCCCCCGGACGGTATTGGGGGAGCCGCTGCTAGACCCCAGCGAGGGCATGGCTTTTGAGTCTAAGTCTTTGGTGGATTTTGGATCTGGATCTCTGCAGATTGTGTATGGATTGGAGATCAGGCCAGAGTAATTAATTGGGGAGCGGGGATGCTCAATAGTCTAGAGTCCCTGTTGTTGGCCTGTCTCCGCCGTCTTTTACCTGCGCAGATCCTTCCGTCTGACCGGCGTAGTATATCGCGGGATTCTCCCCCTCTCGGTCCCCCCCAACTCCTCCGTCTTCCGGGTCAGCGATGTTGTAGTTCTGGCTGTAGGTAGGAGAGGCGGAAAGAGAAAACATGGGGGGGGGGGGGGAGAACATGGTGATAAGAGTTTATCTCACCGGTCTTCTGGGGGGGTAAAATGGGGATGTTTCTGCGGATTGTCCAATGGTGAGACCTTGGGAGGGGCAGTTAGGCTTGTTTCTCCTCAGGTTTCGGTCTGTGTTCTCTTTTTTTGTCTTGGGGTCCTGGGGGGTTTGTTGATCGACCAGCTTTCGGGCCTCTTCAATTGTGATAGCGGCGTTTTGGGTTGGCAGGGTAACCAAGAAGGTATGTCGATAGGGGGCAATTCGAGTTTTTCCCACACTTTCTCGAGGTCCCTTGGTGTTCTTATGGTTATTTGTTGCCCGTCTTTAAAGGTTGCCAGGCCGAACGGGAATAGCCATTTCACCGGTAGCTTTCTGACTCGAAGCGCATCTGTCAAAGGTTTCAGGATTCGCCTTTTGGCCAATGTGCTAGGGGCGATGTCCTGAAATAGAAGGATTTTATTCCCTTCGTGTAGGATTTCACCTGATTCTCTGGCTTTCTGTAAAATTGCAGAAGTGTCGAGGTAATTTAGCAGGCCGCAGATAACATCTCTTGGGGGTTCTTGCGGTGTGGGTTTTGGTCTTAAGGCTCGGTGGATCCTTTCTACTACGATTTTATTCGCTTTATCTTCTCCGAGCAAAGACTGGAATATCTGTAATGCAGCTGAGTTTAATGCCTCCGTTGCTATTGTTTCTGGCAGGCCCCTGAAGCGGATATTTTTCCTCCGGCTTCTATTTTCTTGATCTTCAATGAGGAGCATTGCCTGGTTTAACTGGTCTTGTTGCTCCGCTAGGGTGGATTGGAGAGCTAGGTTGTGCTGAATCAGGTCTTGCTGTGTATTTTCAAGGTCTTCAACCCTGTGGCCTATTTGTTTTACTTTGGTTTTTATATCGGCTAATTCTTTCAGGACTGGGGAGATGGCTTCAGTGAGAATTGTTTTTAGGAAGGAGCGAGAAATTGGGTCTCTGTCGAGCTCTTCATTGCGTTCTGAGGCAGCTGAGACACTTTCTCCCTCTGAGTCGTCTGAGTGTGGGTCTGCGACGTATTCGTGGTGCGGTCTCTGTTTTTGTGCCGCTGGCGAGCTGTGTTTCTTTTTTAGATACTTGTCCATTTCTGCTTGATTTTTATTGGTTTTGGGCTGTTCTGCGTGGTCTTTATTCTTGTCCCTCCCAATTTTCACCATTGTGAGAGGGGGTATATTTACGTTTTGCTAGGTTTTGCTGACTCAGGTTTGTACGTTCGAGCGGTGGTGTTCCGTATTTGCTGCTATTGTTCACACGTTCCTCAGGGGTCTGTTAGCGCATAGTGAGAAATTAAATGATCATTCTGGGCCCTGTCTGGGCGGGCCTGGCCAGAGTTATGGTTGTTAGGCTGTTCCGGCTTAATGTCTTTCTCTCCCCAGTGTTTGTCCCCTTTTCAGCTTTCTAATGCGCAGGGAGCTTGGAGTTCACGAGAGGGTCTCCTCTTGTTGGCCGAGAGGTAGGTGTTTGCTGTAGGGCACCCGGTTGTCTCTGTGAGCAGGGCGTGGGGTTCTAGAGTCGTTCAGGTGGCTTGCTGGGCCTTTGTGGCTAGTCTGTATTGTGGCTGGTTGGTAGTCACCTGCCAGTGCGGGTTTTGAGACCTCCCTGAGCTTGGGGGGTTGCCGGATGTGTGGCGGGCCGGCTAGCAGTGCCTGTCCCAATGTGCCTTGGGTGGCTTATTGAGCCTGTGTTGTTCCACTGTGTTGTGGCTGGGTGGCGGCCGCCTGCTAATGGGGGCTTTCAGTCCTTTTTTGATTCTATGGGGGGGGGGGGGAGGGAAGCTGCTGGGTGGCCCCTGCTGCAGATGCAAGGGTCTTCTTTATTGCCTGTGAGGGGGAAGAGGGAGAAGAGGGAGACTTATGGCTTGCTTGTGTCTCCCTCACCTCCAGCCCTCTGCTGTGTGAGGAGCCGCTGGTGTCTGCTCTGAGTGGAGGGGGGGGGGGGGAGAGGGGGAAGTTGCCGTCCCCTCGCTGTGCTTTCCCGCTCTCCTGTCCTCCGGTACAGTGTGCAGGGAGGGGGAGAGGGGTCGGGTGACGTCTGCAGCCCTGTCAGTGAGCTTCCCCGAGCTCCGGTGATGGCAGATGCCGTTCGCCTACCTCCCGCTCCGCTTCTGCCGCTCGGATCGTCCGCGCACGCCGCCGGCACCCAGGGATCCGGTCCGGGGAGGCAGCCGCTCTGGTAAGCTCCGCGCCTCCTCTTGTCCTCGTCGGATTCGCTCCGGAGCGGTGTCTAAATGCTCCTGGAGCTGTCAGGGATCTAGCGCTGCGGTGGGGCGCCGGCTATGTGGCTCCGGTACAGTGTGATGGCCCGTTTTTTGGCTATGTCTCCGGGAACTTGGCGGGCTGCGTCCTGCTTCCTGCTTGGCAAGCTCCGCCCCCCTGGCCCACGTCTTTAATTTGGTGGTTCAGCGCTTTCTGAAAAGCTACCCACGCTTGTCAGACCTGCTCATAAAGGCGCGCCGGCTCTGCGCACATTTTCGCAAGTCCCACACGGACGCTGCCACCCTGCGCACCCTGCAACATCACTTTAAGCTGCCAGTGCACCGACTGCTGTGCGACGTGCCCACACGGTGGAACTCTACGCTCCACATGTTGGCCAGGCTCTATGAACAACGTAGAGCTATAGTCGAATACCAACTCCAACATGGGCGGCGCAGTGGGAGTCAGCCTCCTCAATTCCTTTCAGAAGAGTGGGCCTGGTTGGCAGACATCTGCCATGTCCTTGGTAATTTTGAGGAGTCTACCCAGGTGGTGAGCGGCGATGCTACAATCATTAGCGTCACCATTCCTCTGCTATGCATCTTGAGAAATTCCCTGCAAACCATAAAGGCAGCTGCTTTGCGCTCGGAAACGGGGGCGGGGGAAGACAGTATGCCGCTGGATAGTCAGGGCACCCTCCTGTCTATTTCTCAGCGCGTACAGGAGGAGGAGGAGGAGCATGAGGAGGATGAGGAGGAGGGGGAAGAGACAGCTTGGGCCGCTGCTGACGGTACACCAGCTGATTGCCTGTCATCCTTTCAGCGTGTATGGCCTGAGGAGGAGGAGGAGGAGGAGGAGGAGGAGGAAAGTGATCTTCCTAGTGAAGACAGCCATGTGTTGCGTACAGGTACCCTGGCACACATGGCTGACTTCATGTTAGGATGCCTTTCTCGTGACCCTCGCGTTGCACGCATTCTGGCCACGACGGATTACTGGGTGTACACACTGCTCGATCCACGGTATAAGGAGAACCTGCCCACTCTGATTCCCGAAGAGGAAAGGGGTTCGAGAGTGTTGCTATACCACAGGACCCTTGCGGACAAGCTGATGGTAAAATTCCCAGCCGACAGCGCTAGTGGCAGAAGGCGCAGTACCGAGGGCAAGGTAGCAGGGGATGTGCGTAGATCGAGCAGCATGTACATCCCAGGCAGTGCAACAGTCTTTAAGGGCCTGGCCAGCTTTATGGCTCCCCACCAAGACTGTGTCACCGCTCCCCAGTCACGGCTGAGTCGGCGGGAGCACTGTAAAAGGATGGTGAGGGAGTACGTAGCGGATCGCACGACCATCCTTGGTGACGCCTCTGCCCCCTACAACTACTGGGTGTCGAAGCTGGACACGTGGCCTGAACTAGCGCTGTATGCCCTGGAGGTGCTTGCTTGTCCTGCGGCTAGCGTCTTGTCGGAGAGGGTGTTTAGTGCGGCTGAGGGAATCATCACAGATAAGCGTAGCCGCTTGTCAACCGACAGTGCCGACAGGCTAACACTCATCAAGATGAACAAAGGCTGGATTTCGCCAGACTTCTGTTCTCCACCAGCGGACAGCAGCGATACGTAAGCAATACGTAGGCTGCACCCGCGGATGGAAGCTACGTTCTCTCTCACCATCCAAAACGGGGACATTTCTGCTTCATCAATCTGTGTCTAATATTCCTCCTCCTCCTCCTGCTCCTCCTCCTGAAACCTCACGTAATCACGCTGAACGGGCAATTTTTCTTAGGGCCACAAGGCTCACTCAAATAATTTTTCTGAACAATTTTTATAAGTTTCAATGCGCTTAAAAGCGTTGGAACTTTAACTTGAACCAATTTTTCGTTACACTGGGCTGCCTCCAGGCCTAGTTACCACTTAAGCCACATTAACCAAAGCGATTAATGGGTTTCACCTGCCCTCTTGGCTGGCCATGGCCAATTTTTGGGATGTACATTAGTACTGTTGATACAGCAATTTTTGTGGGCCCTCGCCTACAGTGTAATCAAATTAATTTTTAGCCCACCTGCATTACAGCTGACGTTACCTCAGCTGTGTTGGGCAATGCAATGGGATATTTTTATGTACCGCCGATGGGTTCCAGGGAGCCACCCATGCTGTAGGTGCACACGGAGTTTTTAATACATGTGTCCACTTCTAAAGAACCCCAGTCTGACTGGGGCATGCAGTGTGGGCCGAAGCCCACCTGTATTACGCACGACATTACTACCTCAGCTGTGTTGGGCAATGCAATGGGATATTTCTATGTACCGCCGGTGGCTTCCTGGCACCCACCCAGGCAGTGGGTCCACAGGGAGTTTAACCTACATGTGTCCACTTCTAAAGAACCCCAGTCTGACTGGGGCATGCAGTGTGGGCCGAAGCCCACCTGCATTAAGCACGACATTACTACCTCAGCTGTGTTGGGCAATGCAATGGGATATTTTTATGTACCGCCGGTGGGTTCCAGGGAGCCACCCATGCTGTAGGTGCACACGGAGTTTTTTTTTTTTTTTTTTTTTACATTGGAAAACATACTTTATTGATTCATATTGTAGAATGAGGCAGAATTACTGATACTGTGTAATAATTAGACAATGCAAAATTAGATTAGACAATTTTAAAACGTCCCAGTTTATCAGCGTTTGTAATTCTGAAGGATAATCTGGCGTATCTTTGTTATGGCTAGTCTATCTTTATACAACGTATTAGTTGGTGTAGTTTACACCAAACATTGCACCAAAATTTTGGTGCATATTTAGCACATTTAGGTCCCACTCCCTTCTCATGCCACTTCATAAAAAGTGTCCAAAGTGTCTAAAATTGCATGATAAATGAGGCTCAAACCATGTAAGCGTATATTCACATGTAGCGGATTTTGGTGCAGATTGTTTGCACCAATTCCGCTATGTGTGAACTTAGCCCCAGTTTTCTGGTGCAATTGGTGTCAGAAAACTGGCAAATTTTCAATAGTAAAGTCTGCCCCATTGTGTATTGGCCATGGGCATAGACACAGTGTATCCGAGGTATTTAGAGATGAGCGAACGCGCTCATCCAGAGCAACCACCCGACCAAGCATCGCCCCCCCCGAGCAACTGCCCAATCGGGCGAAAAGACCCGGGGGGCGCCGGGGGGACCAGGGGGTCGCGGCGGGGAGCGGAGAGGAAAGAGAGAGAGAGCTCCCCCCTGTTCCCCCCCGCTACCCCCCGCTCCACCCCGCCCCCCGGCGCCCCCCGAATCCCCCCGCCCAAGCAGGCAGCCACCCGAAAAAAGCGATGCCCGATCGAGCAACCGTCCCAAACGAGCACGCCCGCTCATCTCCAGAGGTATTATATTCATGGCTGAGCAGAACCCTATGTACTTTTATACTTATTCTCAATAGCCAGACTGAAGAAAAGAAATGATATTGCTCATCTCATCAATGCATTTCCAAAATGAATGTCCAACGCCATAAATAGTCTGTACTGGGGCTACACCGGCTCAGGCGCCGTAGACAGGAGAAAATGCCTGAAAAAAGCTCCAGCAAGGAAGATTACATTTTTATTAAATAAAGAAGTTGGATTTTAAGACAAATATAGGATGGAGTTCAGAAGTCTTATCCTATGTGTTTTGGGTTCTTCCTCATGGCAAATGGACTTTTGAACTTTATCCATAGCCATGCACAGGTTTTTGAAGGCTCATTAAATAAGGAAGTTGTATTTTATCGTCCCTGCCTGACCTTTTCCCAAGCACCCACTCCAGATTCTCAGTAGCATTGCCCTATATTCCTCCTGAATAGAGACGAGCGAGTATACTCGCCAAGGCACATTACTCGAGCGAGCAGTGCCCTAGCCGAGTATCTCCCCGCTCGTCTCTAAAGATTCGGATCACAGTGGTATGAGTATTCTATATAATCTAAACTAGTGGCCCTTCACAGATATAGAATTAAAAAATAACTGTATTAGAAACTTGTTAAAAATTATGGGCAAACAAAAAGGACAGTCACAACGAACATAGAGTGACAGGACCAAGAAAAACACAGAAAGGGTAAAAAGAGACGAGGGTGCGAGGAGGGGGATAGAATTGTATATCCTGGTGTATTCCCCAGACGTATCAACGATCCCTGTCCGCCTCTTCTATATACAACAATTTCACTGTGGGTGAGATAGTATCCTCACACAGTGGTTGATTCGTATTAATTTCAATGCTATCTCATCCACATGAGATTCAGTTAGTATTTAGGGTGGATGTACTCAACAATCCAGATAAAAGGATATATGTTGATGTTATCGTGTGGATAGATGCATTGATATCCTCATCAGAGTCCGTTTTCTATTTTTGTATTAGTTCAATATTAATGCTCGACGCGTTTCCCTATCGGGATGGCCGATAGTTCTTCAGGAGCTGGGCATAGATATTGCCCCAAAGAAAAAGAGGATATGAGGAAGATGTATGGCTGAGTTTGCCTGTCACTACTCGATATATGCTGATGGAATACCACAAGACCACTCTGATTTCCTAATTATTTGGTTAAAGCCCAAAATTTTCGGGTCCAAAATACTATTAGTTCTTTTGCTAAAGGCCAAAAAATTGTTTCGTACATTAATTTTCTTGTTGTGCCCGATTGTGGTAGCACAGGACAATTGCTGTTCAAAGCTACTCTAACCCGCTAGTTTGGAGCCCTTTCAAAATAGGGTAGCGCATGTACCAAATACCGCTAATTTCCAATACAAGCCATAGGTATTTGACCTTAACGCGATGCCCAAATGTTAGATGAAGCCTAGAGTACCACGATGTGTGTATTTTCAAAAATCTACAAATATCTACAAAAAAGGACTCCAAATTCCCAGTCGTAGTTATTCAGCTATGGAATTCTGAAGGTGCCAATAAGCAAGTGGTGCCGTTGTGTCATCCAAAACCATAAACCATACAAAGTAGAATGAAAGGGACAATACCCCAGTCATGGAAAAGAGGCTAGTAGTAACCGCCACAATGGCAAATTGCTTTTTTAAGCTATTTCAAAGATGCAGAAAAAGATAGCTCGTATCCACGAGAAAAAAGTAGTTAACAAATCTATAACTGTGACTAGGTTTGTAGTAGGTAGCTAGAGCAAGCTAATAGTAGGGATAAGAGTAATCGCTGATAGCGCCTGCGGCTCTATTGGTGAGCGGCAGGTATCTTTTTTTTTTTTTTAAATCAATTTTTTATTAGTTTTTACAATAAGTCGGGTTACATACAAGTAACATTGTCTGCTATTCCTGATAATGATGGAAAAGCTTGTCTTAGCATAAACATTGCCAGCAATTTAACTCATACAGACAAAGCTGCAGTATATTCCGTTCTCAACATTCTGAACTTACAGAGTTGTTACCGTCAGTTTCAAAACCAGATCAAACAGCTATGGGACGGTCTCTCCATAGTTGTTCAACTTGACTGCAAACTCTCTAGCCATGCGGCTTTGGAACCGCGTTTGGAACGGGAGATATTAACTGGGTAGAATACAGGTGAGAAGGGTAGAGGGGATGGGGGGGAGGGGGGAGGGGGTAGAGGTTAAGGAGGTGTAGTGAGTAGCTACGGTAGAGGGTAAGGAGGTATGAGACATATGGATGAAGAGTCCTGTTTCCTCTTGTATGTGATGTGGTTCTTACCTAGTCCGGGACAGCGAGGGCTCCAGTCCCAATTTTGGCTGCGGCCCTTTACTCAGCTTTGGATGTCCAGGGTCTGAAAGTCCCCCCCGACTTAGTGTTATCTGGGAGTTCTTGAGCATAACGGTCAAGGTTATCCTCCCTCCAGACGGGACACGGAGAGAGACCGGGGAGAGTCGGCAGGCATGCGGCGCCAGAGGACGTGGTAGAGCAAGAAGAGTAGAGGAGATAGGGGAGGGGGGTCTAAGAATTGTGTTTCAGATTTCTCCATGGGGCCCAGATTTGGAGGAACTTGTCGTGCGTGCCTTTATTCCAGCTCGACATCTCCTCCATGTTGCACAGCATTTCTGTTTTTTCCCTCCACTGGGTTACGGTAGGGGGTGTCTTTTGCAGCCAGTGTAGGGGTATTAGCGCTTTGGCTGTATCTAAGAGGAAGGCTGTCAATTTATTTTTCAATGGATGAAAGGACTTCGAGGGTTTCCATAAGAAGATCATGTCTGCCCTCAAGGAAAGATCTGGGTGAACCTGTCTGAGGATCTCCTCGACACCTCTCCAATAGGAAGTGATGCCTGGGCACTCCCACCAAATGTGGAGGTAGGACCCGACATCCGCATCACACCTCCAGCATCTATTGTGTGGAGCTAGTTTATAGTTGTACAGCCACTGCGGGGTTTTATACCATCTGGCGAGCAACTTATAATGGCTTTCTTGCATGAGAATGCATGGAGAGAGGCCGTAGGCAGTTCCCAAAATGAGGTTGATGTCTTCATTTGTTAGTGTTATCCCCAGCTCCCTTTCCCATGATATGAGAAAGGTAGGTTTGGTAAAGGACCTCGGCGCAATAAAATTTTTTCTCAAATAAGCGATTCTGAATGTTTTGGGGTTGTTCTCACTGATAATTTTTTCAAATTGGGTTTTGGGTCGGGAGGATTTATGTTTTGTGTGGAACTCTGCAAAAATTTTATGGACATGCTCTCTCTGTAGAAAGGAGAGGATTTTGTGGGGTAGGAGATTTTGTCTAATCTCCTCAGGGGGTTTGTGGTGTATGGCTTGTAGGTCTTCTATCCGCTTATTGTATGTTCCCTTCCACAAATTGGAGATCCCTGAGTTTTGTGGGATACCTAGTATTCTGTATAAAGTCTGAAGTGGCGCTTTTGGTGACGGTTTAGGTGCCAGGGAATCCTTCAGCCCGTCCCAGATCTCGCAGGGTCCTCTAAGTAGAGGGTTAAAGTTTTTTGCTCTATATGTGTTTTTCTTTGGGCACCAGAGGTCCTCCAAGAAGAAGTCTCCATGTGCCTCCTCTGCGATAGCACACAGTAATGGATCCTTATTATTGTTAGTTAAGTCGCACCAGTATCTGAGCTGGGTGGCTTTGTAGAAGTCTTGGATAGATGGGAGGTCTATTCCTCCTTCGGCCCTTCCCTTAGTCATCAAACTATATGCCAGTCTGGGTCTCCTCCACCTCCACACGAACCCCGAGAAAGCCGTCCGTACGGTTTTAAAAAAGGACACCGGTAAGTGTATAGGGAGCAAACAGAGTTTATATGTTACGATAGGCAGAATATAAGATTTTAATATGTTTTTCCTACCAAACCAGGATAGAGCTGGAAGATCATAGGAGCGTAAGAGTGCTTTTACCTGGTCAATTAAAGGTAGGAAGTTTTGTTCAAATAGGTTTTCTATTTTTTTGGTGAGCTTTATGCCTAAGTAGTCTACCGATGTCTCCGACCAAGAGAAGGGTGAGCTGGCCTTCAAAGTATTGCGATGTTTCTTGGGTATCGAGATGTTTAGTATTGTTGACTTGGAAAAGTTAATCTTAAAATTTGAAAAGGCGCCGAAGTCATTTAAGAGGGATGTAAGTCTAGGAATACTTCTCTCCGGTTCTGTTACGATAAACATTATGTCATCCGCAAAGGCTGCCGCCGAGAGCTTATGTTTGCCTATTTTCAAGCCCTTTATCACTGGGTCTTGTCTCACCCATTGAAGGAGGGGTTCCATAGCCAATATAAAAAGAGTGCGGGAGAGGGGGCAACCCTGGCGGGTGCCATTGCGGATGTCAAAGGGGGGAGATAGTATATCATTGATTTTTAACCTGGCGTGGGGTTCTGTGTATAGGGAGAAGATCGCGGCGATGAAGGGGGCTGGGAAGTTAAAATTGGAGAGTACCCTTTCTATATATGTCCAGTCCACCCTATCAAAGGCCTTCTTGGCATCGGTGCTAATCAATGCTAAAGGGATGTTGTGCTTTTGGGAGTACTTTATTGCGTGTAATAGGCGTATGCAGTTGTCCCTGCCCTCTCTGCCTTTCACAAATCCTGCCTGTTCGGGGTCTACTATGGCTGGGATAAAATCTTCCAGTCTTTTGGCTAATAATTTGGCCCATATCTTCATGTCCTGATTAATCAGAGAAATAGGCCTATAGCTGCCGCAAGCTTTGGGATCCTTGTTTTCTTTATGAATTAATGTGACATGTGCTTCCTGTGCTTGTCTGGGAAGCTTTTCTCCTTCAAGGAGGGCGTTGAACATTTCTGTCAGGTGTGGTGTCAGTTGTGGTTTGAAGGTCCTATAATATGCTATTGAGAAGCCGTCCGGCCCTGGGCTTTTTCCTTGGGGGCACGAGTCTATTATCTCCTCTACTTCTTTTATTGTAATTGGGTTTAAGAGGGCAGCGGTGTCTTTGTTGTTAAGTTTTGTGAGATTTAGGGAGTTCAGGAATGAGTCAATCTGGCTTTTAACTTTGTGTCTGACTGGGGAGGTCTCGCTATCCTCTAGATTATAAAGTTGGGAATAAAAGTGTTGAAATTCATGTGCTATTTCTAAGGATGAGGAGACTACTGGCCCTGAACGTGTTTTTATCATCTGGATATGGTTTCTGGATCGGGCCTTCTTTAGCAAGGATGTTGTCAGTTTGCTTCCCCTATTGCCATGCGCGTATATTCTCTGTTTAAGGAAGAGATGTTTTTTATTAAACACTTCGTTAAGGCAGCAGCGCAGGTTTTTCCTTAGTATAGTTAGTTCATCTAGGTTCGCTTTGGACTGGGTTAATTTAGTTGTTTGTTCTAGTTTAGCAATTCTTGAGAGATAATTGTCTATCTCTTTTTGTTTTTGCTTTTTAATTCTGGAGCCCAGCGCAATTAGATGGCCCCTAGTAAACGCTTTGTGAGTTTCCCAAATCAATGGGAGTTTGGGATTGTCTTTTCGGTTTATCTTAAAGAACTCATCTATCAGAAGCCCTAAGCGCGTTCTCTCATCGGTGGAATCTAACAGGGATTCGTTTAAGCGCCATTTCCATTCGCGGGGTGCTTCAGTGCCTAATATGAAATCTGCGTGTACAGGGGCGTGGTCCGACAGTGTTATAGTGTCGATTTTGGTCTCTCTGAGGCTGTGTAGGAGGCCGGAGGAGGCGAAGACATAGTCCAGCCTTTGGAAGGAAGCGTGTATTTGCGTATAGAAGGTGAAGTCCTTGGAGGAGGGCCGTGATAATCGCCATACATCCACCAGGCCCAGCTCCTGCAGCGACTTGCCAAGTCTCTTTAGTTTAGCCTGCGAGATCTGGGAGCAGGCCGAGGAGGAGTCTAACAGAGGGTTTATGGTGACATTTAAGTCTCCTCCTAAGATTATATGTCCTTCAGCAAATTGTTTAAGTATTTCAAGTTGTTTTATTATCCATGGTATTTGTTCTGAGTTTGGAGCGTATAGATTTGCAATTGTTAGTTTAACATTTCTAATCCTGCCTTTTAGGATGAGGGCCCTGCCTTCGCCGTCTGAGTACTGTGCAGTGAGTGTGAAGGGTATAGAATTGTGGATCAGTATGGACACCCCTTTAGAGGCTGAAACTGGGTGGGAGTTATGAAAACATTGTTGGGAGAATCCCCCCGGTAGTGAGAAGTGTCTATCCCCTTTGTAGTGTGTTTCTTGCAGTAGAAGGATTTTGGACTTACATTTTTTTAGGATCTGGGCCACATTATGTCTCTTGTTTGGGGAGTTCAGACCCCGGACATTAAACGACGTGAAGCGGACATTTCCCTCGTCTGTCCCGGACATAGAAGACATAGCTTAAGAGAAGAGAGAGATCAAAAACACGTTAGCTTATGCACACACTGAATAATAAACAATAAGTCTCTAGTTGTTACTTGAGTGTTTATGAGGCCTAGAATTCAGTTGGCGATGGAGATTATAGGAGGGACCAGGTGAGAGTCCCTGATTCAAGATGTAGGTGGCTGGGAAAGAGGGAGTGGTTTAGAAGGAGGGATAGAGGGGGAGGGAGAGGGGGGGGGAGGTATATAAGTTTTTAAGGTCTCGGGTTTAAAGTTAGTGACCGGTCCCGTTGGGGCCGTGTCAAGAACTCCCCGGGCAATGCAAAATCTAGTGATAGCAGGAAGGGCTCCTCTACCAAGAGAGATGCCTGTCCTGGCCACCGATTAACACGTAGTTCTTCCGAACTTCAGAGGTGAACAATTGCGAGTCTGCCGAGCCGCCTCAGGCGAATCCTGCCTGGTCAGTCGGGCACTGCCGCAATGCAACCCCAGCAACAATTATGTATAACTGGTTAAACAGGCTAAACATTAACAATATGTCCAACACCATAAGGTGCAGACATGAGGTCACTGAGTGGGTTTAAGTCACACCGATCAGTGACTTCAAGATCAGACGTCATGAGCCATAGGAATCAGGTCCTTTTTCAAGTGTCCTCTTCGATCATCTCCTCCCTGATCTTTTTCTTTTTTCCCCTGGGGGATTTGAAGTGGCCTGCTTGTTGCCAGCCTTCTGGTTGGGTTAGCAGGGGAAGCTTGGGGAGGTCAGGTAGTGGGAGCCAGCAAGGGAGATCAATCGGTTCTATCTCGATTTGTTGCCAGCACCTTTGCAAATCCTCTGGGGAACGGATGGTATATCTTTTCCCTTTAATAGAGAAGCCTAAGCCAAATGGGAACAGCCATGAATATTTGATGTCCTTAGATCTTAGGGCTTCCAGTAGGGGTTTAAGCATTCTGCGTTTAGCTAGAGTTGAAGGGGCCAAATCTTGAAAAAACTGGACATGCGAACCATCGTACTGCAGGTTCTTCTTATTTCTAGCCGCGTCTAGAATTGCTTTAGCGTCAGGAAATGTCAGAAGCTTGCATATCACGTCCCTTGGGGGGTCTGAGGGCGCCGGAGGCGGTCTCAATGTTCTGTGAATTCTTTCAATAAGTATGTTTTTCGCTCTGTCAGAGCCTAAGAGGCTTGAGAAGAGTTCAATAGCAACTTTTGGAAGTGCCTCCGCTGCCCAGGATTCTGGAAGTCCTTTGATTCTGACATTACTGCGTCTGTTCCTGTTTTCCAGGTCTTCCTGCATGAGTAAGGTGCGATTAAGTTGGAGATGGTGTTCTTTGACAACTTGTGCCATTTCGATCGAGTGAGAAGTGATGTTAACAGAGGAGGACTCCAGGTCTTCTACTCTCCTTCCCAGGTGTTTGAGTTCGTCTTTGATTTCAGATAGGTCCGATATAATCGGGTGTAGGGCCCTCGTGATAAGATTCCTCATGAAGCTTTTCGATATATGGTCATTTTCTTCGTCTTCTGTGAACGCATCATCTTCTCTTTCAGTGCTACGGCTTGTTGACGTGGACATGCTTAGGGTTTTTTTGCTGGATGGATGGGGAGATCTAGAGCTGCGTTCTTTTAGAAATTTTTGCATATCGGATTGTCCTTTAATGGGACGTGGAGTGCTCTGTATGTCAGTGCTCTTGTCTCTATTAGTTTTCCCCATAGTGTAAAGCCTGTTCTATTTGAATTGGGATCTTGCAGCAGCGCCCTTCCCGGCCGGCAGGTTTAGCTACGCTCCATGGGGAGTCAGTTTGTTGGTGTAAGCTGCCAGCCTTCGCTCACCAAGTGGGGCGCGTGTTATCTTGTTAAGAGTTCCTTGCACAGATCTTTTGAGAGAGAGGAGGAGGAAGAGGAAAAAATAAATAAATAAATAAAAAAATCAGGCTTGGCCTGTATCTCTGTGCGTTATTGTGAGTTCTTAGATAGAGAGTTATCCTGGAGGAATCTGGGTAGGCGGGATGTGGGGTGCTGTTGGAAGGGCGAGTTTTTGGAGTTCTCTGTAGGAGCCCCCAGAAAAATTCAGGCCGTGCCTGCGTTGTCAAGGTCTGCTGTGGTCTTGTTGCTTGCGTATTTTCGTCTTGAAGGTAACGAAGAAGGTATGGGTGGGGAGGCAGAAGATGAGAGTCTGCAGGTCAAGGCGCAGGGAAGAGGTAAGGCTATATTGCCCTCAGTTGTTGATATGTCGGAATCTCCCCGGCAGGGGGTTCCGGAAAAAATTCAGGCTAGGCCTGTATAGAAAAAGACAAGTTGTTGAGAGTCTGTTAAAGGGGGCTCCCAGAAAGAGCCCCTATAGAAAAAATTCAGGCTAGGCCTGTGGTCTTAGAGGACACCTCTGTTTTGCCTATCTTTTGTCTATCTGTTTCTTTAAGATGGTAGTTACTATTGTTGTTGTTGTTGTGGGGCAAGGGGAGGGTTCAGGAAAGAGGGCTCAGATAGTGATATCTCAGAGAGACAGTAGATATGGGGTCCGTATCCAGAGGGGAGGGGGGGAGTGGCACCACTCCGTGTTTTGGTGCAGCTGCCAACTGAAGTCTTTTATTAGCTGTGTTTGTCTTCAGCTCTCCCTGCTCACTGCACTCCGGTGGCAGGGGGGGGGGAGGGGGGAGGGGGAGTCCAGGCACGGACACTCCGCTTCTGTTTTATGCCCTCTGGGCGATGTTCTTACCTCCCTTTGCCTGCCGGTCAGCCTTTTTTCCGGGCTCTACGGTCCCTGATGAGCAAGGGGGTAGTTTTTCCTTCAGAGGGCGCCGGAGTGTTACGTTTCCGGTCTGCTCCGGTATGCCCGTCGGGTGATAGCGCAGGACGGGTGGTGCAACTGGTCTGCACGGGCCCCCCTTCCCCTACTGACTTTGTTCTGCTGCACCTCGGTGTCTGGAGGGGGTCCGGGATGGCTGTATCGTCCGGCGGTAGCGCGAGCGCCGCACTTCCGGTCCGCTCTGGTGCAGGAATCGAGGCCCCTGCTTCACCTCCGGAGGTAGGCCCCGATCTTCACCGCGGCCAAACCGGCCTCAAGACCCCTCTCTGTAATCCTCAGCTTGCGAGTCAGCTGCTGCTGGTAATGAGCGGTTCTGAAAAAGCCTGTGGCACTCTGCACGGGAGAAAATATGTCTCAGCCCGCAGGAGCTCTGAGGCTAAGCTACCACTCTCTCGGCAAGCTAGGCTCCGCCCCCCCCCCCACACGGAGTTTTTAATACATCTGTACACTTCTAAAGAACCCCAGTCTGACTGGGGCATGCAGTGTGGGCCGAAGCCCACCTGTATTACGCACGACATTACTACCTCAGCTGTGTTGGGCAATGCAATGGGATATTTCTATGTACCGCCGGTGGCTTCCTGGCACCCACCCAGGCAGTGGGTCCACAGGGAGTTTAACCTACATGTGTCCACTTGTAAAGAACCCCGGTCAGACTGGGGCATGCAGTGTGGGCCGAAGCCCACCTGTATTACGCACGACATTACTACCTCAGCTGTGTTGGGCAATGCAATGGGATATTTCTATGTACCGCCGGTGGCTTCCTGGCACCCACCCATGCTGTGGGTCCACAGGGAATTATAAATGCATCTGTTTCCACTTATAAAGAAACCCAGTCTGACTGGGGCATGCAGTGTGGGCCGAAACCCACCTGCATTAACCCTTTCCAGTCCACTGTGTGACCTGTGAAGACATTAGGGTTTAAGGCTGTACAGCTCCGTTGTTGGTAGACGTCCGTCGGGGTTCTCTTACTGTATATTGCCAGCCTCTCTGCTGTCGGAGCCTATCCTACGTGTCAGCTCATGCAGTACTGGCTTTAGCCAGCATATAGCGCCGTTGTATAACGGCAGAAAAAGAGTAAGCCCCCTAGGAAAACCATATACAAATTGGATTGGAAAGGGTTAAGCACAACATTACTACCTCAGCTGTGTTGGGCAATGCAATGGGATATTTCTATGTACCGCCGGTGGCTTCCTGGCACCCACCCATGCTGTAGGTGCACACGGAGTTTTTACTACATCTGTACACTTATAAAGAACCCCAGTCAGACTGGGGCATGCAGTGTGGGCCGAAGCCCACCTGCATTAAGCACGACATTACTACCTCAGCTGTGTTGGGCAATGCAATGGGATATTTCTGTGTACCGCCGGTGGGTTCCAGGGAGCCACCCATGCTGTGGGTCGACAGGGACTTCACAATAGGGAGTTGTACCTGCCTGTGTCTATGAATTAAAAAGCCCGGTCTGACTGGGGCATGCAGACACCTTGACAGAATGAATAGTGTGTGGCACATAGGTTCCCCATTGCTATGCCCACGTGTGCAGCTCCTGATGGTGGTGGCACAGGATTCTATTTCTCATTGCTTCTGTACAGCATTGTGGGCTATCGCTCCGCCACTTTTAAAGAGGGTCGCTGCCTAGCCGTGCCAACCTCTGCAGTGTGTGCCTGCGGTCCCTCGTCATGGCAGACGCAATTCTAAATAGACATGAGCGTGGTGTGGCATGAGGGCAGCTGAAGGCTGCCCAGGGACACTTTGGTGTGCGCTGTGGGGGGGAGGGGGGGCGGTTGGGCAGCATGTAACCCAGGAGAAGTGTCAGTGGAGTGTCATGCAGGCAGTGATTGTGCTTTGTTGGAGGTAGTGTGGTGCTTAGCAAAGGTATGCCATGCTAATGAGGGCTTTTCAGAAGTAAAAGTTGTTGGGAGGGGGGGGGGGCCACTCTTGCCGGTATTGTGGCTTAATAGTGGGACCTGTGAACTTGAGATGCAGCCCAACATGTAGCCCCTCGCCTGCCCTATCCGTTGCTGTGTCGTTCCCATCACTTTCTTGAATTGCCCAGATTTTCACACATGAAAACCTTAGCGAGCATCGGCGAAATACAAAAATGCTCTGGTCGCCCATTGACTTCAATGGGGTTCGTTGTTCGAAACGAACCCTCGAACATCGCGGGAAGTTCGTTCCGAATAACGAACACCTGAACATTTTGGTGTTCGCTCATCTCTATTAAATACCATTCTGTTAGTCACTGCCCACTGTGCAAGCTTTTCTAGATCTTTTTGAATACTCTCTCTCTCTTCCCTAGTGTTAGCTAATCCTACTAGCTTTGTGTCATCAGCAAATTTGATCAGTTTCCCATCAATTCTCTTCTCCAGATCATTTATAGAAATGTTGAACAACACTGGGCCTAGGACAGAGCCTTGTGGTACCCCACTTGATACATTCTTCCACTTGGATGTGCAGCCATTTATGACCACTCTTTGAGTACGATCACTCAGCCAGTTCTGAATCCACCTAACAGTTGCCTTGTCAATCCCATATTTGGTCATTTTTTCAGTAAGTATAGTATGAGATACTTTGTCAAATGCTTTAGTAAGGTCAAGAAAAACTATATCCACAGCATTTTCCTGATCAACCCAGTCAGTGATACTATCATAGAAGGAAATTAGATTAGTCTGGCATGACTTGTTTGTTACAAACCCATGCTGGCTCTGGTTAATTACTCCATTTTCATCCAAGTACTTGCATACATGCTGTTTAATAATTTTTTCAAAGATCTTTCCCAGTATAGAAGTCAGGCTCACAGGCCTGTAGTTTCCTGAATCCACCTTCTTCCCTTTTTTGAAGATAGGGACAACATTTGCCCTTTTTCAATCTTCTGGGATTTCTCCTGTTCTCCAGATCCTGTTCAAAGATTATGGCGAGTGGTTCAGCAATTACCTCTACTGCTTCCTTTAGTATCCTAGGATGTAATTCATCTGGATCTTGAGACTTGAATTCATTTAAGTTAGCTAAGTGTACCCTCACCATCTCTCTGCTTAACCCCTTCCTGCTCTATGACGTACCGGTACGTCATGGAGCGGCGGGGTATGTATGAAGAGAGGTTGCGTGGCAACCTCTCTTCATACAGTGCGGGCGTCAGCTGTTTATAACAGCTGACACCCGCAGGCAATAGCCGCTATCGGCCGTTCAGCCGATCGCGGCTATTAACCATTTAAATGCCGCTGTCAATTCTGACAGCGGCATTTAAATCCCCCGAACATCGTTCGGGGGGTCCCGCACTGGCCCCCCGCGGTGGGATCGGGGGAGCCGTGCAGGTGTCATGGCAGCCGGGGGCCTAATGAAAGGCCCCAGGGCTGCCTTACCAGACTGCCTATCAAGTCATCCCAGTGGCTGTTAAATTGCAGCATGACGTTATATAGCTATAGCATTACGTCATACTGCAGGAGCGATCAAAGCATCGCATGTTAAAGTCCTCCAGGGGGACTTCAAAGTAAAGTAAAAAAAAAAATCAAAAAAGTTTTTTTAATTGTAAAAAAAAAAAAGATGCAAAAGTTTAAATCACCCCCCTTTTGCCATATCTATTATTAAAAAATCTAAATTATAAAATAAAAATATGTATTTGGTATCGCCGCGTCCGTAAAAGTCTGATCTATCAAAGTAGCACATTATTTTTCCCGCACGGTGAACGTCGTCCGGAAAAAAAAAATAACACCAGAAATGCACTTTTTTAGTTACCCTGTCTCCCACAAAGAACGCAATAAAAAACGATCAAAACTCGTATGTACTCCAAATTGATACTATCGGAAACTACAGGACATCCTGCAAAAAATGAGCCCTTGCTCAACCATGTTGACAGAAAAATAAAAAAGTTATTGTGCGCACAAAATGACCGCAGAAAATAATTGAAAAAAAATTAAATGTCTTTGAAAAAAAAAAGAGTAGTATAGTAAGAAAAAACCTATACAAGTTTGATATTGTAGTAATTGTACCGACCCGTAGAATAAAGTTATCATGTTGCTTTTGTTGCCATTTGTGCGCCGTAGAAACAAAACGCACTAAAAATGGCGAAATGTCTTTTTTTTT
This sequence comes from Eleutherodactylus coqui, assembly GCF_035609145.1. NCBI lineage: Eukaryota > Metazoa > Chordata > Amphibia > Anura > Eleutherodactylidae > Eleutherodactylus > Eleutherodactylus coqui. The sequence goes on from NC_089849.1 coordinate 79,629,146, forward strand.
TCATTTTACTCCACTTAGAATTTTTTAAAAGTTTTTCAGTACATTATATGGTACTTTAAATAGCACCATTGAAAAATACAACTCGTCCCGCAAAAAACAAGCCCTCATACAGCGACGTCGATGGATAAATAAAGGAGTTACGAATTTTTTGAAGGGGGGAGGAAAAAACGAGAATAGAAAAAGAAAAAGGGGCCGCGTCATTAAGGAGTTAAAGATAGCCTGCATTCTTTTATTCCCCCAATAGCACAGGGAAGATCAGTTGATGTTCCATCTACTTTCTGAGAGAAAACGGATACAAAATAAGAATTTAAAAGTTCGGCCTTCCCAACCTCATTCTTAACAAATTCAACATTTTCATCTTGCAAGTATCCAACAGCATCTTTGACTTTTCTTTTGCTTTTGACATACCCCCAAATCCTTTTTTATTGCTTTTGGCCTCTGTTGCAAGCCTCAATTCATTATTAACTTTAGCTTTTCTGACACTTGCCCTACAGGTTCTGCAGACCCCATTATATTCTTCTTTAAATAATTCTCCCACTTTCCATTTGATAAACATATTTTTCATTTTGTTGTCCCAGACCATGCTTGCCAGTGATCCCTGGTGTCATGTGACTACCCACCTTAGCATTCCAATTTACTGTAATAAAAATAATGTCTCTTTTTGGTGCATTATCAAGTAGGTGCCACAGATCCTCATAGAACTGATCTACTTCTGCTTCTTTAGCAGCTGTGGTTAGGGCGTATATTTGGATCGCTGTGATGTTAAATGGCTTACCCTGAACTCAAATTGAGATCATTCTATCATTTTTTGAATTGTATTCAAGCACTGCTTTAGCCACTTTATTATTAATGAAGGCTATTTCTTCTGTGGTCCTCTTGTCCACAATAGTAGATCTGGTGGTCATCTGTTGTGAAGTAGCCCATTCCAGTTCACTTCAGTTCACTGACACCCAGAATGTCTATATTTAATCTTAACATCTCTCCAATAACCACGTCCACTTTGCCCTGGTTCATTGATCTTACATTCCAGGTTCCTACAGTGTGTTGTTGACAGATTCGTCGTTCACCACCAGCACCGTCGGACATTAGCCATCCTTTCAGCTTTGAGTCATCACAACTGGGGCTAGTTGAACTTACCCTCTGTTCCTCCCCAGTAGCATTTTGACGATCTTCTGACCTGGGAGTCCCATCTTCCGATGGTATACAGTCATATTTTTGGCTGTACTGATCCATTTAGTTTTCATGGCAAGAATACTGGGGTGGGTTGCCATTACCTTCCCCAGGGATTGTGTTTAGTCTGACCTCTCTGTCATGACCTTCCCGTCTTGGGTGTCCCTTCACAGTTTTGCTCATGGTGTCATTGAGGTGCTCAAGCTACAGCACCACGACAAGGTAACAATCCCTTGCAAGAGGTGGCATAGAGGAGCCTATAAATAAGGCACCAAAACAGGACCTTTGACTCAGGGGACACAGCGAGGCCTATAAATAACTAAAGGGACCCACTGAGACGGTCATCCAAGAGCTCGCATAAACCTGGAGCCAGCCCTGGCTGCCACTTCAGATACCAGATGAGGACTGCTTTATTTTTCTGGTGTACAAGACCTTGAAGTTTTTGTTCCAAGCACAGAAAGTAATTCAGCAAGTCCTAAAACCTGTTACACTTCCTTTTATATGTAAGAAATTGCTTTATTTAACTTGCATATCAGTAGCTTTTTGACTGCTGAAACCCCCACTGATTAGGGATCCCAATGGCTCCTGCATGAACAGAACAAAGTTGAATTTGCACACCACCACTTAGCTTGTTTAAGTGGGACCCCAAAAGGCAGCTAAGCTCTTGAACTCGGCCATCTCCAGTGGTCCCACTGAAGTGAATGTAGCGGCAGTGGACATGAGCAACTGCTGCTGTTCACACTTTGGACCACATTAGGACCCCTTTCTCAGATTGGTGCATGTCCAGTGGTCAGATCCCCACTGCTCTGCATGTCAGGCCTCCAGGCTTAGATAGCCCTGGCACCAACACGGGATTGCTAGGTGCTGACACTGGCTCAGGCGGCAGCTCACTGTGGCAATGAAGATAGGGGATAACTTGTAATCCTGGCATAGCTCCGTTAAATTTATGTGCTATATTTACAATGATGTACAGGTCTAAAGCCTAGGACCACATTCTGTACATTTTCAGCACATGGTCCTTAACAGATTAAAAAGATTATCCGGTTTGGATAACCCCTGTTCATTCGATTTATCTTCCAACAACATGCTGATTGTGGGTAGTGTCGACCGTGCCCCTATTAGCTGTAATTGCCATAGTAGGCAGGCAGCTGAGGTTTATCTTATATAGTGTAAAATGAAATTTCCCCCAGTCGTCTCCACGACAGCACCAATTGAGATTGCCTCCTCCTGATAGGACAGGAACAAACTGAGAGGTTAAAATCTCCCCCCCCCTTCCCCACTTTCCTCAGTGTCTTCCTGTCCTGCCAGGAGGCAGGATCTCTGAGAGGAGCTGGTGGAGAAACCAGCCAGGATTACTTACAGGCGGATCGGAAGGCAGTGGCTCACCCTGTCCTCCCTTCCCAGCCAGACGACTCCCGGGACGCCACATGGGGTGGTAACCCCCGGGCCAGGTTCCTCCCGCGGCGGCCCATGGGGGGTACAAAGCGGGAGCCTCAGTCCCCCTCGTCCTCCCTGCAGAAGTTACAACGCGGCGCTCCAGGAAGCCCTCCGGCGGCAGGGGGCGGGGCGCCGCGTCACGTGTCCAGCGCGATGACGTCATCGCATCTGCATCAGGAGCGGAGGGGGCGGGGCTTAGCGCAGGAGCGCGACAATTTAAAAAAAAATAGGAACCTGAGAGAAGCCAGAACAAACCAGCACTACAGGTCGCAGGGTGTCTGCAGCACCGGTATAGTAATGAGTGCTCCAGCCCCAGAGACAGCTGAAACCTCAGCCTCAGCGGCCGTAAGTAGCCAGTGCGGCAAAAAATACAATGCAATTATCCAGTGTATTGTGTATGGAAAATTGCATATGTACCCGCAAAAATACAATGCAATATCCAGTGTATTGTGTATGGAAAATTGCATATGTACCCGCAAAAATACAATGCAAATATCCAGTGTATTGTGTATGGAAAATTGCATATTTACCCACAAAAAATGCTTTATTTGTCAGGGAGATATAAAGGACATCACCCCCAGAACAAAACTCAGAAAATGCGCGGATTGCGGGATAAAACTGCCAGCTACGTACCAGAGGCCTCTATGCAAGGCATGCGTAGCTAGGCTAGTTAAAGAGGAATCCGGAGGACGTTAGGAAGCTGGTGAAAGAAGAGGTAGATCAGCCCTAACGTCACAGCTGGCGCCGCCAGCGAAACGCCAGAAAAGGGCGTATGTTCCTGACGAGCCTTCCGACTCAGAGAGTTCCATCGGTCGGAGCAAGAGGAACAGGCGGCCGAGGAGTCCTCAGATTAGGAGGACTACAAAAAATACTTATTCCATCAGGACGACTTAATGGAATTGATTAAGTCAGTCAGGGCTACACTAAAAATGGAAGAGCCCAGAGAACCACGTACCCTACAAGATGAGATATTTGGGGGACTAGGGGAGAGGCGCAAGCATACCTTCCCTGTCCACAAGAATATCACCAAAATAATCCAAAAAGAGTGGAGGACGCCGCACAGTTAAAAGATCCCATGGATCGCAAAGCTGAGGGCCTTCTAAAGAAATCATGGGAGGCAGCGGCAAACAGACTTAGGCCAGGGATCGCAGCCACTTGTGTGGCGCGAACTCTGGGGGTACGGCTAGAACAGCTACAGCTACACCTAACCAATAAGACGCCGAGGGAACAGATCCTAAATTCCCTTCCGATCCTGCGTATGGCAACAAATTTCCTAGCAGACGCCGCGGCCGAAACTGTCAAACTCTCGGCGACAGCTACAGCCCGGTCTAACTCAGCCAGAAGAGTGTTATGGCTGAAATCGTGGTCAAAAATAAGCTATGCGCCCCAAAAACCCCGGAAGAAAAGCCACAGAGAGGGAAGACCTTCTTCCGGGCCCCAAGGCAACAGCCAAAGACCTACCGAGGCAGGGGCAAGACAGGCCGCTGGAGTTACCCCAAGGGGGGCAGAGGAAGGAATATCCTCTTTTACCCCCACCAGGGGGAGCCAAATCAGAGACCCTGACGCCATCCCCGTAGGAGCAAGGCTGGAGGGCTTTGTGGATCAAGGGGCCACGATTTCCGAAGGCCCATGGATCCCAAAGATCTTACAGCAGGAATACCGGATAGAACTGGTGTCCCTCCCCAGAAGAAAATTCATTATCACGGGAGGCTCCAAACAGTTACACCTACTAAGGCAAACCGTTGGGGACCTGCAACAACTAAATGCAATATCCCCCGTACCGCAAAACGAGGAGACCCAGGGCCATTATTCCAGGCTCTTCCTAGCAAGGAAACCCTGTGGGAAACAGCGGATGATAGTGAACCTGAAACCTCTGAACACCTGCATCAGATACAGAAAATTCAAGATGGAGTCCATCTCCTCAACGATAAAGTTGATTCCCAAAGGAGCCTACAGGGCATCCATCGATTTAAAGGATGCTTATTTCCACGTACCGATCCACGAGGGGTCCCGGAAATACCTAAGGCTCGCAGTGGATATGGGCAAAGGAATAGAGCACCATCAATTCAGATGCCTGCCCTTCGGGATCTCCTCAGCACCCAGAATCTTCACCAAAATTATGGAGGAGGTAGCCGCCTACCTGAGGAAGAAGAAATAATAGCAGAGTCCAGAGAACTCCTAACGAAAACACCTGAGGATAGTGCTAGAACTTCTCCAATCCTTGGGACGGATCATAAACTGGGAAAAATCCAGCCTAGATCCCGACAAACAGAAAACGTTTCTGGGTATAACGCTCGACTCAGAATCGCAATGCTCCTGCCTAACCGAGGAGAGAATACAAAAAATCCGACTGCTAGTCAAAACCTTTTTACGGAGACAATTATGCACAATTTGGGAAGCCAGGTCTCTCCTGGGAAGCTTGATTTCAGGCATTCCAGGAGTGGCATGGGCCCAGGCTCACACCAGAGCCCTGCAAGCCTCAGTCCTATCCACGTGGGACAAAAAGCGGTCCTCTCTAGGGACAAGAATGTACATTCCAAGCGCGGTGAAAACATGCCTGCGTTGGTGGGCATCCCCAGAGAACCTGCGGAGAGGGGTTCATTGGCCACAAAACCCAGCCACTCGCATCACAACGGATGCAAACGCCTGGGGATGGGGAGCGCACGTGGGGAACCAGTTCTTTCAGGGCCCATGACCTCAAAGAACAAAAGAACAGTCCTCAAATCACAGGGAACTACAGGCCGTATGGCAGATCCTACAGCAGTTAGGGAACTCGCTACGGGACCAGCATATAAAGATATTGTCAGACAATATCACCGCGGTCGCCCATATACGACACTAAGGGGGCACAAGATCTCCCGCTCTGCAAAACATTGCACAGAAAAATTTCCACTGGGCAGAGGGCCGGATCCTCTCGATCACGGCAACCCATTTGAAGGGGACGCTAAACCACAAGCGGCCTTTCTCAGCAGGAGGCAAATAGACCCAGGAGAATGGTCTCTCTCCCTGAAAGCATTCAGAATCCTGATCAATCAGTGGGGGACCCCACAATTGGACCTGTTCGCAACCAGGGAAAAATGCCAAAGTAAGCAATTTCTTCTCCCTCCGGCCAGGAGATCGTCCGACAGCAGTAGACGCCCTAGGCCAAGACTGGGGAGAAGGGCTGGTGTACGCCTTCCCCCCTATACCGTTAATCCCCAGAGTCTTACAATATTTCAGAACCCAGGTATGCACACTAATCCTGGTGACCCCCTTCTGGGCCAAAAGAAGCTGGTTCGGTCTTGTAGCAACTGAGCATCCAGGACCCAGTCATCTTCCCTACCTGGACAGGTCTTCTATCGCAGGGCCCACTGAGCCATCTGAGCCTAGACAGGCTCCACTTAACAGCATGGCTCTTGAGGAATCCTCACCAAAAGAGAAGGGATTCTCAGAGAGAGGAGTAGAAACGTTAATGTCCAGCAGAAAAAAGACTACCCACCTTATCTACCAGAAAGTTGGAGAAGGGTCTCCTCATGGAGACAGGGAAGGGATCGCGGGGATTCTATCCCGGACATCCCTCTAATCTTAGAGTTCTTGCAGAGGGGCCTAGAGACGGGCCTCTCTCCAAGCACCCTGAAGTTCCAGGTCACAGCCCTTAGCGCCATATGTGACACAAAGTTCTCAGACAACAGATGGGTCAACAGGTTCCTAGCAGCAGCAACTAGATTACGGCCTGGGCCCATAAATCTTTTTCCAGACTGGAACCTTAACTGGGCCCTAGGGGCCATGACAACGGTACCATTCGAGCCGATCGAAGCACTACCCATAAAAATGCTTACTATTAAGACCATTTTCTTAGTAGCCATCACCTCCGCAAGACGGGCTAGCGAGCTGTAGGCCTTGTCCATTCCCCACCCGTTCCTGAAAATCTCGGCCACCAAATTAGTACTTAAAACGGACCCGGCGTTTATGCCAAAAGTAGGATCACATTTTCATAGGTCCCAGGACATAATAATCCCCTCAAATTTTAGTAAACCTAAAAACGAGGAAGAAAAACCCCTAAGCTGCCTGGACGTTAGGAGAGCAGTCCTAGGCTACATAGAGGCGACAAGCCACTGGAAGCGGGACGACAACTTGTTCATCCAGTTCAGTGGCCCAAATAAAGGGAGCAAAGCAGCAAAAATCTCCATAGCCAGGTGGATCCACCTGGCCATCAGAGTCCTATAAGGCCCTCGGGAAGGAAATCCCTTTAGCTCTACAAGGGCAGTAGCATCCTCATGGGCCGAACATAGCTCAGCTTCGGTCAAGCAGATATGCAAAGCCGCAGCCTGGAAGAAACCCCACATGTTTGTTAAACACTATAGGGTAAAAGTGCAGCAGGACGAGGACAGGGCCTTCGGCCGCAAAGTCCTCTCGGCAGCAATCCCACCCTAGGGAAACTTTAGTTGGTACGTCTCAATTGGTGCTGTCGTGGAGACGACTGGGGGAAAAAATGGATTATACCTACCTGATAATCAGGTTTCCAGTAGTCTCCACGACAGCACCCGTACCTTCCCTCCCTAAATTGATAGAAAAGAAACTATATAATATAAAGAAACATATATATATATATATATATAATATAATTTTATTAAAAAAAAAATAAAAAATAAAAAATAAAAATTTTAAGTTGAGCTCCTACCCCGGCAATTCGTTAGAATCGACTGAGGAAAGTGGGGAAGGGGGGGAGCTTTTAACCTCTCAGTTTGTTCCTGTCCTATCAGGAGGAGGCAATCTCAATTGGTGCTGTCGTGGAGACTACTGGAAACCTGATTATCAGGTAGGTATAATCCATTTTATTATATATCAACACTTTAAATAAATGGACATTCTGTTTATGGGTCTTCTAAAGGGAAAGTAGCTTGTTGCAGAGTCTCTTGTCTAGCAAGCAGGGAATCCCCGCCCCCCCCTTGACATATAAATGTCTCGAAGCACACAACCCCTTTAACAACTGTTTAGTAAATGAAAAGTGGACTTAGAATTATGAAACAAATTCAGAGGAAATATATTTAATATATTTACAGATTTATTTTGTGTAAAAAAGAAAACAAAAAAAAATCAAAGTTAGTGAATTACACAAAGTTACAATTATCATATTTTCACATTCATGCGTAGAACAAAAGGTCCAAAACTTTATTTCACTTATTTATATACATAAATTCCTCTTAATAATCACACACAGAAAATAGCATTAGTTTTCAACATAGATAAATTTATATTTCAAATACATACAATACCAATGTAAAAAGGATATTTATCTCATGTTTATCATTTGCTGTATACTTAAAAAAGCACTTTTTTTTGTATATTTTCTTTGCTGTAACAATAAACTGCTGGTTTATTTAAGTATGAAATTAAATAAAACAATTGACTTAATCACAGTATTTAAAAATAATTAAAGGGTCGCTGTCAGGAATTTAGCACCATGTATATAAATATATATAGACAAGTTTATGTATATAGGAAATTGGTATTTATATTACAAATAATAAAAGGCAAAGGAAAAAACGGACAGAAGTAAAACATACAGTTTTTAGATTTCTATATATAATTCTTTCAACTATGTTAGGGCTCGTCCACATTGGCGTTCGGCTCAGTTAAGCATTTCCGTTTTAGGAGCAGAGAAATGGAAATAAAAACTGAATTAAACACTTTATTGTGTTCCCCATTGATTTCAATGGGTTTTCATTAAAAATTAAATATTTCACATTTTTCAAATTTTTCAAATAGTGCAATCAGCTGCGCCATTTGTTTTGTTTAAAAAACGGAAATGGAATTAAACAAGAAAAACAAAATTCTGTTTTTAACAAAAAACCCATTGAAATCAAACAGAACAGAAAAACGGAAATGCCTAACTAAACTGAACGCCACTGTGGACGAGCCCTTATGCCCACCTAGTTATGCTCCACGCCAGATAAAGAACTGGATGGTCTGATCTAAAACAATGCCATTCCAATCACTACATAGAAAAACATAAAGCTCAACATCACATTTGCTAAAAGCAAGAGGTGTAAACGGCAAACACTAAGCATTAAACATCCCATAGGTACCTGACATGGAGTCACAGATGGAACAACAGTTATCCCACATAGATTTACTCTCATTTTAGAAAGTAAGCCCTAAATATTAATTCAACTAAATGTCATAATGAAAGGTCATAACATGGGTTTAACAGTATTTCCATCTGTACATATGTACAATTGTAAAGTGGGTTATACATCCCTACTGGCTAACAAAATGTTATATATTTTATTTTCCATAGACTGATGCTATTCGATAAGAGAGTAACAGTAATTGCAATCACTCAATGAAGTAGATTGTAAGCTATGGCTCATTGGAATATGGCGCCTGAGGCAAAAATTGTAAACAAAATAAAGCATATGCAAGAATACACTACACAATACATTTCCTCTGTTAATGCACAGAGAATCCCGTTTGCATATATCACAAGTGTATTTTTAAGCAGCCGCTGAAAGGAATCTATATCATAGCACACAGTGATACCCAATATCTACTGGAAGGAGCTCTGGGTAGTGACCTAAACACAGAAGTAAGGTAGGTACTAATCCCAAGGTAATGTAAAATTAAACAGTCAGCGTTGCCTGGGCAAGTAAATAAATACAGTATAATAAACAAAGACTGACTTAGGGTCCTTTTACACGGGACGACAGTCATCCCAACAATCGCTCTTGTGCTTTCACGTAATCACTCAATAAATTGAGGCGACACAGGCCAGAGATCACTTCCGCCCTCCTGCCTCCATTCAGAGTAAACAGGCAGTTGTTAATAGAGGAACCACTGCCAGGTTTCACGGGCCGACTATGGGCAGGTTTTTATGCCCGTGTAAACTGAAAGATGAATGATAAGCGAATAAATATTGTTCAGTTGTTGGCTTTGTTTACACTGAACAATTATCAGTTTTGCATCATCCAGCAATTAATTGAATTCTAATTAATTAATTGCTCCATGTAGAAGGGTCCTAATAGGCAAAACAGGAAAAACTGAGAAGAGTGTATTTACCCATACTTCGTACAGAGATGACATTAACATATTTTTGATGAAGTGAAAGACGATACCAGTGCTTACTGCTTAGAACGTTTCAATAATTGATTGGTTTTACATTTTTTCAAGATTAAAAAATGTAGTCACCTCTTAAAAAGGAAATGTCAACTATCCTGACCCAAACACATTTCTAATAGAGATGAGCGAACCTACTCGGCCACGCCCCTTTTTCGCCCGAGCGCCGCGATTTTCGAGTACTTCCGTACTCGGGTGAAAAGATTCGGGGGGCGCCGTGGGTGAGTGGGGGGTTGCAGCGGGGAGTGGAAGGGAGAGGGCTCCCCCCTGTTCCCCGCTGCTACCCCCCGCTCCGCCACGCCCCCCTCCGCCCCCCCCCCGAATCTTTTCACCCGAAACGAGTATATTCGCTCCTCTCTAATTTCTAAGATAACATGTACTTACTAAAATTTTTTTTTTTTGTAATTTTTGCATTAGTGATGGTTATGCATTCCAGAAAAGAAAGTAAGAATAGATTTCCTAAATTAAATACCTCCCTCCTTTTCAGAAAAGTATATTGTAAAGCTGATTTCATACAAGCATATTACAGGCACATTTACGCATCTGTAATATGCATGAGTGTTCGGGCACGGCCATGGGTCTACTGACCCGAACACAGAATGTCCTAGATCCCCATGATGTTTAAAGTTCGGGTCAACAAACTTGCAGTCAAGCCAGGAGAATCATCCGTATTATGGCCTTATAAATACACCCGTAATATGTCTGCGTGAAACTGGCCTTATGGGAAAAAAAAGAGAAAAAGAAAAAAACTAAAAATATCAGCATGGACACGCGCAGTAAAATAACAATTCAGTTCCTCTAGTCTGGCTTGATCTTCTGGCCTTGTAGAACCCTTGTTAGGCCTCCTTCACATGGGCGGATTTGCATTGAGAAATCCGGAGAGGGATTCCACAGCAAATCCAGCCAATAGCGTGCTATGGCAAATTGCAATTTCCTGCCTACAAGCGGAAATAGAGTACGATTTTTCCAATTGCGGGTGAGAAATCGCAGCATGCTGCGATTTTGTGCAGGATACGCATGGGCGGCTTCCATTGAAGTCAATGGAAGCCATCCGTCCAGCAGCAATTCTGCAGTGAACAGTGTGGAAGTATTGGGGAATGTGCGTCATCGTAGAGCGTCGACAGCTACTGCGCATGCCCGAGGGAGTGTCGGTCGGCACAACCTCAACACTGAACAGAAGCCACCGGACAGGTACGTAGGGGTCACTGGCCGGGCACGGGGTCGAACTCCGCTGTGGGAATCCCGCATGCTGTGTCCGACCCGCCCATGGGAAGGAGGACTTATTGGAGGTTTTTCTGGGTTATTTAATAATAAATCCATTGTTATATGGGTCATAATCAAGATCATATCACTATTCACTGATACATGTAATGGGCACAGACCTGATAACTATAACATAAAAAGTCATTAATATTAGTAGATATTAGTACACAGTGACATAGTGTTCATGTGAGTATAGTGAATATCAAACTTCGGAGTCAAATGTAAACCAGCTGCAAAAGTAACTCAAGGACAAACTAATAACGAGGTGGAATTTGTTGTGGGTGGAGTGACTCTTTGATTCCAAGTTTGCAAAGGATTATATGCCATCTACCTTACCTCAAGAGCTATGGATGTTCCAATTTATATCCTGTCGTTTTTACAGCTCTTCTTACATGTGCCAGTATATTATACTCGTATTACTGCTCTTCTAACTAATTTGCTAACTGAATGAATGTGTATATATTGTTTTTTTTGTAACCAGCAGTAGAACTCATTTGAACCTTTTTTCAATATACCCAGGAGGCAGTGATTAGCACTGATCTTCCATTACCCCAAGACACTTACTCAACAAAACCTTGTTGGCCTGCTTGAGCCACAGCAATCCATATATACTTGCACTCTATACAAATATCTGTAAGTCTATACGCATCAGATCCCTTAGTAGCAGGTGGCTGGCAAGTTAGTTAAGTGTCTAGAAGGATGGAGGATTACTGGATTATACAGAGAAGAAATAGAACATAAGCCCTTAATTAAAGCATAGGCATATTCTACATAAACTTTGTAAATACAGTGTTTCCCTGAAAATAAGACCCTATCTTATATTATTAGGCACAAGGTCTTCTTTTCGGGAATGCCTTCTTATACTTGCATAGCAGGCTTGGTCCTGGTCCCCGAAAATGAGCTCTAACTGCATTACATAAAAAAAATTAAAATGCATTACCTAGCACAGGGGTTCCCAGATCTAGTCCTCAGGGAGCACCAACAAATCGTGTTTTCAGGATATCCTATGGTAAGAACACCTGTGCAATGTCTGAGACACTGACAATAATTACATCACCTGTGCAACACTGAGGAAATCCTGAGGAAAACATGGCCTGTTGGGGGTCCCTAAGGACTGGAGTTGGGGAACACTGACCTAGCAAACTCTGTCCAAGTCCCTCCTGCTGCGCTCCATCGCGGTTCCTGCAGTCGTCAACCAGCACAGAAGATCACTTCCTCGTTACGGGATTCATAAACCTCATCTTCACAAAGCGATGGCTCCGATTGGTTCTTCGAGTGCTGCTCAGCCAATCAATGCAGCGCTCAAAGAACCAATGTGATGGCTTCTGATTGCTTCATCAATCGCTGCATTGATTGGCTGATCAGCGCTTGAAGAACCAGCCACAGCCATTACGTTGTGGAGGCGGAATTTATGAAGTGGCTGAACCACTTCATAAATGGGAGGGACCTGGACAGAACCTTGTAGGAAATGTATTCCTTTTTTTTTTTACATAATGCAGCTAAGGCTAATTTTCAGGGTAGGGCTTATATTTCAAGCCTCCCCAAAAATCCTGAAAAATCAGGATAAGTCTTATTTTCGGGGAACGCGGTACATCACGTATCGTGTCCTTATTCCAAGTTACAGCTTGTATTAAAGTTGATTGATCCCTCAGCTACTATTAAAGCTGTTGCTTTGTTGTCAGACGTATTCACAAAAAAAATAAGCTGAATTCTTATAATGCAGCAGGAAAGTTTGTTTCTTTCACATTAGATTACTGTGCAGTGTTTGGCATTAAGACTGCACTTCTTAGAATGCAAGCTGTGGACACTGAGATTTCAGCTACTAAGCCTGTAGAATTGTGAATGCAGCTCTGGGAAGTAATGCAGGCTGCATTTTAAGTGTCTGTGTAAGTTATGTAATGCAACTAAGTTATTACTTTTTAGGAAGATTTCTTCTATGGGTGCTTTCACACATGGCAATAAAATTCGCCATGGACCAATCTAAACCAAAATCTACGTGTCTTAATGCAGATTTACTGTGTAAGTGATGAGGATTTGTAAAAGGGCAAAATCCGCAGCAATTTTGTGGTAATATCTACATGTAACACATGAAAAATTTTGGGGCAGATTTGCTTGTGGCAAATTTTGCAGCCGTTTGTGAGAGCAGCATATTTTTAAAAGTCAAACTATTTATACTGCTGTTTAAAGCTTTGTGTAACATATGCACTTTAAATAACTGGCATTTAATGGGGGGGGGGGGGGGGTAGGGGGTTCCGCTGTTTAAATTTTACACATAATGTATACTGCCAATTCTAATCACAAGTCACACAACATGGACAGGCAAGCAGATACATTATTACACATTTTACATAAAACCAGTGAAAGACACTGTTGTGCTCATAGCTCCTCCAGACTTCCTACTCTTACAATAGGAAACACTATGCTCACGCTTCTCGGTGCTCGTGCAGATTATTGCTACAAGTTCAAAAATTCAACATCACAAAATACTACACCATTCCTGAGAATAAAGTACATCATTGTGTAAGCTGTGGGGGTACCTATTATAAAGATATCAGTGATTAGGGTACAATTTTTGAAAATTAAAAAAAAAAAAAAAAAAAAGACCTTTAAATGTTAATTTAATGTAAGTATTGGTAATATTTTACATATATGTAAATTATCTATCTACAATTCTGACCAACCATTAAGGGACTAAAATAAAAATGTTCTCATTAGAATACAGAAAGTAACAGTAGTAGTTTTCTATTTGCAAAAAAAATTTTACTTTCCAACCATAGTAATTTAAGAGGCACAGCAAGAAATCACTGAGGTCCATAACGCTAAATTAACTTTTTTTTCACACCTGGTTCAAAACTCAGAATAAAAAGAGGATAGTCTATCATTTAACAACCACTGTTTTCTGTCACTAATCTCCAATAATAGGTCAATGTGGGAAAGAAAACTACATACAAGCGGACCAAAAAGTATCTTTACATAGCTTGCGGTTAATGGAGAGAAGGAAATAGTATGAGGGTTTGCTTATTCACAGTTATAAGTAGAGGACCATACCAGAAAAGTGAAAACTACCCCGTAGCGTATATATGAACCAAATATTAAGATCTTTAAGGGGCTTTTTGAAAGTTGTTTGGTGTGCTATTGTGTCTACTCCTTATCCTTATCGATAAAGTTTTGTGAAGTATTATTGTTACATTTCTATTTGTTTGCACAATACTGGTGTAGAGTGGAAGGGGTTGTCCAAGATTAGAAAAAATGATGAGCTGTAAAAGTCGCCATACACATTGAATATCAGACAGACCCAGTAACCATCTAATGTATATGGTGCTGTCTTGACTCTCCCCGCACAACAGATGTCAGATCTAAGAAGGATTGGCATATTGGATTTCAACATGCAAGAGAGATAAGCCGCTTCTAGTGATGTCTGGCAGAGGCTTATTCCAGTCTACCTATTGAGAATACATACACACTCAGCATTTGTATGGGAGGAGGGGTTCGGCCGAAAATTATCTATAGTGTATGGTTAGCTTAACAAAAATTGGTGCTGCTGGCAGTGTCTGGCAGAGGTTTATTCCACTCTATCTATTAAGAGTATATCCACACTTGGCTTTGTATACAGGGGATTCGGCCGACAGTTATCTAAAGCATATGGTGAGCCTAAGAAGAGTGGGGCTGGTTCAGGGGGAAACAAAAAACAAACCCTTTTGTAATTCAAGATAACCACTGGAATTGTTTGTCCTGGCCATGTACACAAGATAGCAGTTGGCCAACTCTTCAGCTGATAACTAGTTTTCTCCAACTTCTCCATAAATATACATTTTCTACTTAGCAAATCATTGTCCATGTTTTATACAGAGGAGCGCTGTCCTAATTTGCATTTTCTATGTTCTACTTAGCTGAGTATGCATGATTATTTCAATAGGGATAATAGAATAGGCAGATTCTAGACACTTCTAGTGGTGCCTTATCTCTCGCGGGAAGAAAGGATCAAGCAAGCTGATGCAAAATCCATCTCTCCTCCAATATCTAGAGGGGTGCTCCCATACACATTATATTGTAGGCTAATCATGGTGAAAAATCGGCAGGTTGGGATGACTTTTATTCAATGTGTATGGCCAGCTTTACACAAGGGTTTAACCCTTTGCAATCCAATTTTGGATTCAGGGTTTTCCTAGGGGGCTTTCTCTTTCTGCCATTATACAATGGCGCCATCTGCTGGCTAGAGCCAGTACTCTGGTATGTGACATGCTGGAGAGGCCCCTGACAACAGAGTGGCCAGTAATCTACAGTAAGAATACCCTGCCGGACGTCTTCCAAAATCGGAGCTGTACAGCCTTCATTCAAAATGTCTTTAGACATCAGACAGTGGATTGGAAAGGGTTAACCATGTTACAATCAGCATTTTTTTGTAGGCCTAAAAAGGAAGATCTTTGCAGTAGGATAATGAAGGAAAAAACTTTTTTTCCTTGGTTTTATGACCTCATCCTGTTGGGTTCTTGTATTTAGTAGCCAGAAAAAAAGGAAAGGAATACAGATAAAAAGCGTGAAAAAGAAAAGAAAATACCACAATAGTCAAGAATTCTGCAAAAAGAGCAAAAATACTCTATCCTACATAATATCTATTTTAAACAACTTGTGAAAAAAAACAGTATAATTTGGACAGTGGGACTTTTAATATATAATTTCAAAGATCAGCTTTGACATATTAGCCAAAAGTTGCATTTTTATTGTTCACAAATGATATATTTACATTGCATTATGGTAATATAGACCAGATAAATAATGTATTTTACCAAATTGTTTTTCCATTAGTTGTTTTTTTTAGAAAAATATAAATCAATTTCTATAGTTTTATATCCTTCTACATCTACATTTCTATTTTCACAATGCATCAGTGATATCCTAATACATAAATGATGTAGTTAAACCAGTGGATTGTCTCTGCTTGTCTAATAAAGAATTCACTGGTTAACAGAATGACATATGCCTGACAAAACAATAGGAAGATGAGAAGGCTGCAAGTTTATATTAAGCTTAGAAAACTTCTTGACACTACATGCTCCAGCATGCCATGGCAGCTCCAACATGCCTCATCGGGCACAAAAAGATCTTGTCTTTCAAGATGTTAATATCAGTAGTCTGATACCATCTAGAATTCTGATGACAGGCAAGAATTGTAAATCTAAGCCTTCTATTTCCCAGCACTTGTCTGTATTAACTTTTGCAAAGTTTAGCAACCATGATTCCTATTGTTAGTAATATATCACTACAAAATGTGAAAACAAAAAAAAAATGACACTTTAGCACTATCCTATCCTAAGCCCTTCTAATTACAATGATACAAATAGTATAAAATGTCATCTGTAATTGATGTATGTGAAAGATCAAAATCAATGAGCATTACTGAAGTGGAAGCTAAGTTGCATGATGAAGCACACACCAACCATCCAATGCCACAAAATTACTGCGTGTGCCATACACCCAGTAACATTTTTGTCCCATGGTCAAGTGTTTGAAACTACATATAAGTAGAAATTATATACATTAAAAAATATACTAAAAAGGGACCCACCAGTAGGCCTTCAGCTTTAATTGATTATATACAGGGAATTATGTCTACCATACAAAGTTTTGGAGCAAATTGCTCTCTCTCAGTCAAACGTTGTGATTGGAACAGCACTAGGCACTAAGTGGCTTCTACCTGATACCAGAGTTCCTATCTCTGGGTCTGCTACTTGGATTGGGTGCCTATTACAGTTACACTCAGCCCTGAGAAGCAACTTCTGCTTGTTTTTGCAGGGGAAGCAAAATGTAACTTTTTCCCCCCCCCAAGACAAAGGGGTTCCGAATGGACCCCCTTTTTCTTTATTTTGTATATAAAACATAATGCCCCATATGATAAGAAAATAAAATGTCAAGGGGCCAACTGGCAGGTACCCTTTAAAGTCAATATTTCAGCTGCCATATATCTCAGTGCACATAGAACTGAAGAAAAGAAAAAAGAAATTGATCACATTTCTGTAAAAAACGAATGCCACATTTATCAATATTTAAGCAGATATAAATTGTGCATGCATATTCTGTATACATTATTGCTCTTTTCACTTTAATCACAAATTTAAGATGTAAAGGAATTCCCTAGTAGCGGAGGCATTAACTATCAGAAGGCCAAAAAGAAGCAAACTTTTTATGAAAATCTAATAAGCGATATTTGTAAATCAGTAATGTTCACCAGGAGTATGTAAATGACTGGAAACACTAGATTTGCCCCAACTTTATAATGTGCTAATTCTTGTTGTTCGTTAACATATACCTATCCATGAACCTGGAGTACGCCAATGTATGTATGTCACTTTCTTGCTCATGTCTGCAGTTGAGGTCATCACTGAAGGACCAAATCTATAACGTTATTACAGTTAAGGAGCCAACTCTGGGGTTGGCAGTCGCGGTCTGTGGCCTCCCACTGGTCTCCGGAGTGCTTGTTTGCAGTCCTCAGCCACGGACAGAAGATTGCTTCTTGGTACCAGGATTCATAAATCCCGCCTCCAGGATGTTATGGTTCTGATTGGTTGGCAGTACTCAAGAACCAATCAATGCAGCACTTGATGACACAATGCAATGGCTGTGATCGGTTCATCGAATGCTGCATTGATTGGTTCTTAGAGTTCTGCTCAGCCAATGAACAGCCATCGCCTTGTGGAGGCAGGATTTTTGAATTGGCTGAGCAGTGTTCGTCTCTGCATCTTCGGTGGCGGCTTCTCCTCACTCCACCGCAGAGATCGCAAACCCCCCTGGAGATGCAGAGACAAACGCCACTCAGCCAATTCATAAATTCCGCCTCCACAACGCAGTCCTTGTGACTGGTTCTTCGTTTGCTGCATTGCTTGGCTGGAAGCGCTCAAGAACCAATCAGAGCCACTGCTTTCTGGAGGTGGGATTTATGAATTCTGGAACCAGGAGGCAATCCTCTGTCAGCGGCTGAGAACTGCAAGCAAGCACACCGGAGCTCCGGAGACCAGTGAAAGGACACGGACTGTGGCTGCTAGATAAATATAATAAGACATCCCCGAAAATAAGACCTAGTGCGTCTTTTGGAGAACTAGAGACGTGTATTCATGAGCTCCTACAACATTTGTAGTCTAAGTTGACAGGGAGTGGAATTTGGTGGTCAGCATACAGGTTCAGAATACAGATGGCAAAATGTGTGTGCGTGTGTTTTTAACTCTTTATAAGGCTCTCTTATGAGAGAGCAATTAGAGGGACTAGCCAGGGACTTAACATTTACTGGTAGGAGGATTTTATTTAACTTCGTTTTTATCCTTTTTCTATACTGGATAGAATACTGCAGCATGCTACACTATTCAGAGCACCAGAAACTTGATAAAATAAAACCGATGCAAGTGTGAACATAACCTAATGCTTCAGGAATAGGGCACCTTAAAGGAGATGTCCCGAGGCAGCAAGTGGGTCTATACACTTCTGCATGGCCATAATAATGCACTTTGTAATGTACATTGTGCATTAATTATGAGCCATACAGAAGTTATAAAAAGTTTTATACTTACCTGCTCCGTTGCTGGCGTCCTCGTCTCCATGGTGCCGACTAATTTTCGCCCTCCGATGGCCAAATTAGCCGCGCTTGCGCAGTCCGGGTCTTCTCCTCTTCTCTATGGGGCTCCGTGTAGCTCCGTGTAGCTCCGCCCCGTCACGTGCCGATTCCAGCCAATCAGGAGGCTGGAATCGGCAATGGACCGCACAGAAGCCCTGCGGTCCATGAAGACAGAGGATCCCGGCGGCCATCTTCAGCAGGTGAGTATGAAGACGCCGGACCGCCGGGATTCAGGTAAGCGCTGTGCGGGTGGTTTTTTTAACCCCTGCATCGGGGTTGTCTCGCGCCGAACGGGGGGGGGGGGGTTTAAAAAAAAAAAAACCCGTTTCGGCGCGGGACATCTCCTTTAAGAGCACCATTGTAGATGCAAGTGTGAACATGAGTGTTTCTGTTTAGAAGATCATTACATAGTCGACTGCTCCGTTCTACGTTATCCTTAGGCTGGGTTCACACGGGATGAAATTGACGTGGAAATTCCGTGCAGAATTTCTGTGCAGCTATTTCCCTTGCGGCTTTTTAGCCCGGGTTAAGCCAGCCATGTGGACGAGATTTTGCAAAGATCTCGTCCACACGGGACTGCCAGTCCGTCGCGGCAAAGCCGGGGGCGGAACCGGCGATGCGGCACGAAATTTAAAGCCGCAGCATGTCATTTTTTTCTTTTTCCCACTGCAGCCTCTCTCCTCTCTATACAGAGAGAGAAAGCTACAGCGGAATGCCAGCGGCAAAACCGCTCCAAAACCCGCGGCAGTTCACCGCGAGTTTTGAAGCTGTGCTTATTCCGTAGAAATCTCGCGGTTTTTTGGTGCGGCCAAACCGCGAGATTTCTGTTCCATGGGAACCCAGCCTTACTTTTGCTGTCCACAAGAGCTTTTTGAATATTTCCCTAACACAATATTTATCATTAAGCCAATCAGTTGAAGTTGTGTGAACACAGTCTACAATTATAAAAGTCTACAAGATTTTTTTTTAAACACAACTATGGATAAAAACTCCCTCAAAACCACAACGAGACAAATGCAGCCAATTGCAACTTGAACCTAGAACACAATTTTCTGACTATTGGATCTTGATCAGTGTACCCTTTGTACTCCTGATCATGCCATATAATCGGCCCTTTGATCATACTGTAGGTACACATGTGCATGACATGTCCAACATTCCCACCTAGATCCATGCCAGATGCCCTCCAAAAACCAATTTTCAGGACTGAGTATAATTAAAGGGGAGTAGTGCAGATGGATGTAACAGTTGGACTTCTCTGATCGCTCCCCCATTATCATGCACTACACAGATGATCTATTTATGTCTTTTGTCAAAACTAAAAAACCCATTTAAGCTCAGAATTCCATGCCTTAGAGCCAATTCACATGGGTGTATATTTAGGCCACATGCTGCTCATGAATTCCATAGACCGCACATGGCCCCATAGACTGGGTCTATTTACATGCCCGTTTTTTCACATGGAATGATGGTCTGTGTGAAAAAAAAGAATCACTACATGTCCTCTTCTCGTCCATTTTCATGGACAAGGCTAGAACATATAATGTCAATGGTCCGTGCAGATTGGACTGCACATGGATGTGCTGTCAGAAGCATGTTACACCCAAGTGTCTTTGGCACAACACACCTATGCCTGTGTGAATAAGCCCAACTCATACTTACAAGAGTCCAAAAAGTGGAGATCCATGGTATTTTTTTTACGGGCTAATTAGGCAGGAGAGTTATTTTAGTGGCCCCATACTTGCAGTACTGACAATCAGGGAAAGATTATTGCCAGCGTCTTTCTTTCCCAGGACTCCGGTCATTAATAAATAGGGAAAACACGGAGACTAAGCTTATAAGAGTTGTCCTTATTAGGGTATGGCTTCCACTTTAGAGCAAATGTACTGTTAATAAGCAGCCGAAACCCACATGATTGGCTGTTATCGTTGGGGTTATCCGTTGTGAACCTGCCTTGATCTGATGAATATTAGCAGGTCCTGGTTTAACTGGGACAAAGCCTCCATCTACTTTCAAGCTTCAATACTCTGGTCTTGAGAAAGGGGTGTCCTACGTAACAGAAACTGCATGTGGCGGAGACTTCGCCCAACCGCGGCTGCCCATAGCTGCATGATCTTACGACCCTATCGGCAAGATTGTGCTTCCATTGGCTGCTATGGCTAGGCGGAGTCTCAGCCGCATGCAGTTTCTGTTGTGTAGTAACACACCCTGTGTGTAGGACATCATTGATGGACCTATTCCATAAAAATTAATATAAGGGCAACATATAGTTTTATTTTCTAATCTCAATTTTTCATAGTATGTAGAAAACATGTATTACAAAATTGAAATTGTATATATGAGTTTGACTATAAAAAAAGTGTTTTTCAGTAAATGTAAGAGGTCACATTGTCAGGTCACAGTAATAACGCAACTAAGGCTGGTTTCAGACGAGCATATAAAAATGCGTTCATAATATGGACTTGTATTACAAAGTGTTTCAAAAGACATTCCATCTGTAGGTCATCAATTTTTTATTTGTATTTGCCCCCATATTTTTATCATTTTCCATTGGGCAAATACTGATCTATGAAAAAGATTATACATACTGAGACAAATATGCAGACATATAGATCATGCTGAATTTTCGAAAAACAGCTGTAAAATATATGACCATGTGACTAGCCTATAGATTAGCATTAGCTTTGTATTATGGTCTCCCCTACACGGCCCTAATACGGAGCAAAAATACACTAGTCTGAAAGCAGCCTAAGGATGATATAACTCAGCAAGAGGCTATTCAATCAATATATAGCAGTTTAAAAAAATGCCATATGGTCTTCATATAACCACTTAGTCTAATTTCCTAGGAGTGAAACCTCCTAATTCTTGCAGTATTTCACAGCCTTGCACATCTAAATTCCAAATCTTGGCTCATTTATCTTTATACAAAAGTTCATACACCTTCCAAAGTGAGAAGTCAACTACCAAGTGTAGAGCTGCATTAAAGGGGGGTTCTTCACTGCTGGTCAATTCTGCCCACAAGACGAAGTAGTGGCCTTAGGACCCAACCTATACATGTATGTGTGTGCTTGTCTAGCAGAATATAGGGATGCAAGGGTCTTTTATACATCTCTATATTTCTATATGTCACAACAGATAACAGATCTTTGAAAAGCCAGGTAGTTTATCTTTGGCCATGCGAATAAAAGCTGTCAAGATTGAGCTTTAAATAGATGACATACTACAAAACCACATTATCCCTAGAAGGTTACTCCTATTATCAATTAGTCTTAGGCCTCATGTCCACGGGTAAATTCGGATTTTAAATCCGCAGCGTTTTTCCTGCACGTAGATCCGCGCCCCAGGTAGTTAAATACCTGCGCATGTCATTTTTCCCTGCAGGCGCGAGTCCCGCGTGCAGGAAAAAATCCGGACATGCTCCATTCCGGTGCGGGTCTCCCGCGGGGACAGCTCCCGCAGGCTTCTATTGGAGCCTATGGAAGCTGTCCGGATCCGTGGGAGACCCGCGCCTGAATTAAACTCACCTGCTCCGGGCGATGCAGGTCGTCCTTCCTTCGCGGCTGGAAAGTTCTTTCTTCGGCCCGGCGGATGTGCCCAGTGCATGTGCGCGGCACGCAGCCGACGTGCCGAGCACATCCGCCGGGCCGAAGAAAGAAGATCCGGCTGCGATGGAAGGAAGACACGCATGGACCGCTGCGGGTAAGTTTATTCTGATTTTTTAGCATAATGTCCGCGGGGCAGGAGGGACCCGCTACGGATTCTCCATGGAGAATCCGTAGCGGGCCTGGTTTTCCCCATGGACATGAGGCCTTAGGGTTTTTAAACTTTATATTTGAGATTGCTAGCCCTCTTTCCACCAGAATGCTGGTACATTACTCAAGGATGCACATTACAAGATGATGCTTTGGTTTTCTTGAATGCTTGGTCACTATGACAAATCTTTCCTACTATACAGAAAATAAACTGATTGAGGTGTTTAACGGAGTTCTGCTATTAAAAAAAAAAAAAAATAAAATTATATATATATTATACTCAACCTATTCTTTCCCAGGCAGACTCCTTAAGACATCTTCTCCTCGTTGATCTTCTTCAATCCCCAGGGTCAGCCTGCATTCCTTGCATTCTCCTTCCTGCAGGTCAGTGAAGGTCACATCCCAGTGACTTAGCGTTCACTGACTAGGAAGGACTGCTGATATATTGCAGAAACCTGGGCAAGTGCAGTTTCTGCAATAGCTCAGCACTCCGTGCTAGTCTGTGAACTAGTGACATAGCGTATATTGCTGGGCAGGAAGGAGACTGCCTGTGAATGAATGTAATATCACAGAAAGGAGAAGAATCAACCATCTGGAGGTGAGGTGACCCCACTCACCCCCCAGGACTGCAGGAGACAGCAGAAGATCAGCGAGGAGAAGATCTGGTAAGTAGACTGACGGGAGAGGAATAGTTAAGTATAGAAGGTTTTTTTTTAATGACAGAACCCCTTTAAGGGTCATCTGGACTATACAAGTTCTTATGAAAATCCACAGAGAAGTACTAGGGCCAGAAACGGAGAGAAGCTTATACTTTGTAATTTTATATGGAAAGCCAGTTTGAAGTTTCCCAGTTAATATATTAAGGGACTGTATTATCTGGTATGTCCTAATATAATTGGTGCCCAGAGCAAGAACACAGAATTGACGCAAAATCAAATTCCCTGTAGCTTCTGTGTAGTCTAACAATATACTGTACAGTTTTCATGTAGCCTGTTCTCCATAGACAAACTATGGACTGTAAAGAGCAATTTTTAATTGGTTCTAAGGACTATAGCTGTCATCCTATATGAGTTACTGATAATGCAGTGCGCTAATATATGAGATACTTCCATAATGAAGGTTTACTTTTTCCAACCTTTCAATACTTGACAATTCTGAATATACTGGCTAAGAATGGTTTTACAAACGAACACAAAAATAAATATAATCAAGACATGCACAGTTTTCAGCTTTACATTGTAGTATTCAGTGATTTACAGAGTAAGGCACATTGATCTGTACCTAGCACAATTACTTTGTTCATGCTGTTCCACCTCAAACGTTTAGAAACATCAATGAAAGTGGTTATCCACTGTTGATTGATTTAATTTATTGGTTTCTTAGACCCCATCCACATTTTCAAAGAGAACAAAAGTGCTGAGTACTATTTTCTTGCTGTGCTTTTCAGGCGTGTTGAGTTTTTTTTTTTTAATGGAAAGTTATGGTTACTCATCTCACCTTATAGCCAATCTCCAGCTTTTAACACCATGTTGTTTTAAGATCTCAAATTCTGTCCTGAGTAATTTCTTAATATATCTTTAGGGAAACCGTATATTCTGCAGATGATTTGCTGTAACAATATGCAGATCACCATTAACCCCTTTAGTGGCACGCCCGGAAAATTTCTGGGGCTTGCTGAACTGATCATGCAGTTAAAGCCCGGAAGATTTCCGTGGACAGCTCTACTGCTGAAATGCTGGCCAGGACACACAGTTCTTGTGCCACTGTACATGTTTACCACTTGAGGAAAATCCCCGGGGCTGGCTGCGCTGACATGGCAATAATAAACCTGCCACTGAAGGGGTTAATTGTCAGCTCCACCTGAACTTACCAATTGAAATATAGTAAGTTCAGGTGCAGCCCAGCAATTAGTGATGACCTGCATGTTATCCTTATAGGGGGTTACCTTTTTAAAAAAATATATATATACACAGATCTATCTCCAAATTCCCTACACATTCATAAAGTCAAATGATAAACTCCATGCTGCCTGCAGCAATCACTAACAGGAGCTTAGGACCTTACTGCATATGGTTTATAAAGGGATCTCAATAATAAAACAGTATACAGCAAGTTCTCAAAGCTCCCTTCAAGTGTACATAACTTTTCAAGTGACTGTTTAGAATAAGCAGTCATGTGTTCAAGAAGAATAGCATGATTTATGGTCATTATATGACTGCATATATCCTGCATTTATCACCGACTTCTTGTAGGCTGTCTAATTCTCGGCTTTCCCTAAGCTGGTGGGTGGAGACAAGCTGCTATGAGGTCTCCCATACACAGCAATAGGACATCCTGCTCCTCTGTCTCTCAAACATGCAGAAGAATTAACAGCATGCAGGACATTATTCAGCAGTATTGAGCAGTGTAGCTGTGAATCTAGGATTGAAGTGAGATAAAACTTTTACTAGAAGCTGTAGCAATGTCTCTTGATGAGTCTCTCTGCCCATCTCCTCCAGAAGCTCCCTACTGTTTCCCACTTCTTCTCTACATAGACATCTATAAGCAGCATGAGACAACAGCAAGCAAAGAATGCTCCCACACTTCCTATAACCAGTCTTGGCATCTCTGCTTCTATAGATGGATTTCATATGACAACAGGCAGTGGACAAGTCAGAATGAAGTGTGAATCCTTCGGCCAGCACTTTGGAGTGATTTTTCAGCATCAAAACATCATTTTAGTTAAATAAAATGATTTTCACTTTTGCTAGTTATCCCATTAGCGATCATGTAAGCACACGTTTGTTAAAAAGTTAGTGGTTGTTTACATTCCTTGTGGCCTGCAATTATTAATTATTTAACTCTAAAAACTTTAAATGCAGAGGATATTTTAGGGGTTATTACTATGTCTACGTATCAGAAAAAGTATGCTCCAACCACTATAAAGATATATCAAAGAAATTAAACAGAACAGGTTTGGACTAGAATGGTGTTCAAGGGTGGAGATTCACTTTATGTAACATAGGCATGTGCTACTCATTCTGTACAGAAAATAAAGTAAACAGCTCTCTCTTATAACCTCGACTGAAAAGCACAGAAAACTATCAACATAAAGATCCTTTTCTGAGCCTTTCACTATTCAGGACTTATTCTCAGTCACTGCAGTGAGACATAACCAATGTAACACTAATGTAAAAATTATGACTCTAAAGCACAGACATAGGTATGAACTACACTGTTGAGAAGACGGGGGCAAGAGGGAAATGCCAATAAATTAAAATCATCTTAAATTTAGCTTGAAGCTCAATAGTTAATTTTATAATAAGTATAGATGGGCAAGTTTTTACATAATTAAAATGTTAAGACATTTAAACAAACAAACAAAAAAAGAGTAACTAAAATAAATTTCCTGGTCACGGAAAAGAAAGCTACCCAGTGTGTACCAAGTGTAATTTTTTTTTTATTTTTTCTGCAAAATATCACCCTTCCTAAACAAATATATCTAGCCCTGCTAAGTGTACCAAAAAACTAAGAATTTTGTTGCAGTGCCCACAAAGCACAATATTTGTAAAATTTTAAAATATTAAATTTCTTTTCAAAAACTTCAAATACAACACAAAATTGTTAATGTTATTTAATAAATTGTAAAATCTTTTTTTTCTTCACCAAAATATTTTCTTTGTCACTTCACAGAGTGTCCCTGCACGAGTCAATTTTTTTGTTTTATTTTCAAATAGTTTTTTGTGTATATGAAAACATTCTTAAATTATTAAGAATCATTCAATTTGCATCAAGGTTCCTGTTTAATGTAATAGCTGCCAGATCCATTACTTTCCTGATCTGAAGCTCCTTGTAGGAATGAATAGTCTTCTCCATCAAGAAACTCTTCCTTTAGCTGCAGTGTTGATACTGAAAAAAAAGGATAACAGTCACAGCTGTTCTTTATTTTAAAAAAGTGTATATACAATATTGATAAGAGAGGACATACTAGACAAACTGTATACATATGTAACAAAATACAGGTCAGAAACCATATAACACCATGTTGCCTGATTGGTATTCTCAGAAGCCCTCAAGGTCTACTTCAGATTTCCATCAAGTGAATGTCCACCTTTAACACCATTGATTAAAGCAACCTTCCGATGCTGGACAAACAAAAATGGCCAAACCACTTCTTCCTACCCGAGGAACACTATGCACTAGTATTCTAAGACACTACATGTTTCTCTAACTGGCTAGTGCTTCTCACGTTAAAGACTGGTGATGAATGCTAATGCACAAAGTACAACAGGTAATTAGAGAAGCAATGCGGCCATCTTTGTTTGTCCAGGACTAGAGGGTCACTTTAATTCTGTACTTTCATAGTGCGATGAAATGATACCAGTGGATCGTCAATCTGCCCCCTTACTAGTCTGGGGAAAGTTGAGTGGATCTAGGTAGATGGCTAAGTGTATTGCCTGCCAAGCAAAGCTCATCAATATTTATTCTACTGTCCTTCGAACCTAAACCAGAAGGGTGTTTAGGCCCATTTAGACCCAACGATTCTCACTCAAAAAAAAAACAAAAAACACGGACATCGTGCAGTTTTCGTTCACGAGTCGTTCATTGTTGAATTCTAGTTTTCTTGAATTGAGAGATGAACTCTTATCAGTGGTGCAGCACTGATAAGATTCTTACAGCCTGTATCCTGCTATTAGTTCACAGCGGGACACCAGTTTTTATTGTGGAGAACAATACAGCTGTTTGCTTATGCAAAACAGCTGTATTGTTTGTTGAGCGCGAGCGGTGGTGTCCCGCTCTGCCTGCATAGCGCTTTAGTAGTTACAACAGTTTGAGTGACTTTTGAGCAATCATTTGTAAGTGTAAATGGGGTCCTTGACGTCCCTTGCTCCTTTTCGGACCAGCAAGTGAACCCTTTTGTTGTGGTTCTAATGAAGGGATGTCAATTGTTTATATCTCTCCAATTCTGTGTCCAACACTCAAACCTAAACCTTTGTGGCAGGGAGAATGATTCGGTTATTAATCAAAAGAAGAATTAATAGCAGGAATTATCAGTCATGCAAAGGTCCCAGATCAACAGCTGTTAAATTTTTGGAACCGCGAGTGTACCAAGGACGCAGTGCATTCTTTCCTGCTGCTGTGTGACCCCAGGAACCCACAGAATTGCATATCCGTGAAGCTAATCATCTGTCGTATATCATGTCTGGCATCCATGAGTAGGTAAATTCATGATATGAAACATGGTGGCTGTAGCTTCCCTATTGGAGGAACTCCAAGTGAAATATGGCCGAAATGTTGAAATGGTTTTCCCTCCAGAAGATATGCGCATATACTTAGCCAGCCCATTGATGATGTAAACAGGCAGGACAGCGGAATTATGACTCACAGAGGCTTTTAAAAAAAGGGGGCTCCCCACCCCAAATTGTCAGACCCAGGAGTGACATTTAAATGCCAGTTTGTTCCCCGTTCCTCGCTCCAGAACAATTTGAAACAACTTCGTAGACTGGTATTTTCTATTATTTTATACCTTTTTGCTTCATACTGTTTTGTGTGTATTTGTATGCTCCTGACCCTTTAGTAAATATGTCACTTTGTCCATTTTTTTATCCAAGCACTGCCAGCCCTTTTTAGAATAAAGCTTAACATTTTATTAGGCATCCTTGAATGCTTTAAAGGGGTTCCATCATTAGAAAACAAAAATTCTATACTTACCTATTCGTCCCCCGTCAGTTTTCTTACCGCATTTTTTCCCTGCTGAGCTTTTCCTTTCTCCTGGAGCCGCCCCCCCCCCCCCCCAGTCACCTCACCTCCATCCGGCCACCACTTCTTCTTCCGGTGATGACGCGTCCATTCTCTGCAGTCTCCTTCCTGCAGGGTAATGCACGCTATGTCACTAGTGATGTAGCATTCATAGCCTAGCAGGGAGTGCTGAGCTCTTGCCAAGACACTGCCTCTCTGCAATAATATATGAACTCTCACAACGACACAGCGCGCATGCAGTCTCGGCAATAGATCAGCATTCCTTCCTAGACCGTGAACGTTACGTCACTAGTGAGATAACCTACACTGACCTACTGGAAGAAGAATGCAGAGAATGGAGCTCCAAAACAAGAAGAAAAGGATCCGTCCAGCTTTCGTTGAGGTGACCTGGGGGACCGGAGAAGATCAGCGGGGAGAAGATGCAGTAAGAAGGCTGCCGGGTGGGGAAAAGATAATTTTTTTTTAACATGACAAACCCCCTTTAAGCAATCCATAAACCCAAAGTGTGTTAATAGTGTGTCGGCTGGTGGAAACAGAGGTGTCTGACCTACCTTTCAGAAACAAATTTTCCAGACTGTATTATAAGATTACATCCAGATATTGTGGGTTTTAAGGGGGAAGACACTGAGGAGAGAATCGCATTATGTGCGGACGATGTCCTGCTGTTTCTGGGAGACGCTGGACAACTACTGGTGACAGCGATAGCTGCAATTACCGAGTATGAAATGTATTTTGGGCTTATGATAAACTAGAATAAATCTATTATAATGCCATATAGTGGATAGATTAGAATTGACAATTAACATAGAAGGGGTCATACTTGTCAGTGCACCTGTCTTCAAAGATTCGAGGTGTATATAATGAAGTTGGTCTCAAACTATACAAAATTAAATATAGACCCAATGATACTCCGATTTAAACAGAAGCTCAATATTTGGTGCAAGCTCCCTCTTTCGTTGATAGGCAGGGTGAATCTCATTAAAATGATTTGGATGCCGCGGTTATTGTACTTGTTGCATAACTCGCCCCACTGGATGGTCAAATGTTTTTTCCACAAAATAGACAGTCTTTTTAGAGACCTCATAAGGGGGAAAAAATGTGCTCGTGTAAAGTTAAAGACGGTGAGTAGAGCTAAAGAGGAGGGTGGATTAGCTATTCCCAACCCCTAGGCAAATTTTTGGGCCTATATGGTGAACCATGTGGCTATCTGAGCTGTTACAACTTCAGGATTTCAGGAGCTGGGAGAGAAGAGGTGTCCGATACGTCTCACAGATGTTATGAGGAGAGATGACATTGTTCACCCAACCGCAGACGGAGTACGATATACCACACACACAATTTTATAGATATCTGCAATTAAGGCATGCATATCAGACAGAGAGGGAAATTACAGAAATCAATGTTCATAAATTTATGCTGGCTGATGTAATTGGTAGAGCGACTGTCACTGCGGGAAAGATATCGCTACTATATACCCAGATACGGAACTCTTTAGGCTTTAAGAATCCAGTCGGAATCAAAGACAGGTGGGAGGGAGACAATGAACCTATAAAGGACGATCACTGGGACGAAGTGCTGCAGATGCTACCAAACTATCCCTGAGTGATAAATACATAGACTGTCCCAGTTATATTTAATGCATAGAGTGAATCACACCTCCACTTTCTTGCACTCCATAGGAATAAGAGATGATCCCCTGTGCACAAATTTCACCCCGGTGGTTTAATTCACATGATGTGAAGATGCCCAAAACCATTAGATACTGGACCGATGTATATTCTCGGATTTAGAATGTCTGTTGATTTTTTAAACCAAAAATGCTCAATAAAATTTTTTTTAAATAAAGAAAATTCTCTAGACTGGCACAAAGTTAAAACTATAAGCTATTGGATATCTGTAGCAACCACTATGGGGAGTGTAGAAACTTATTGCATACTGCCAAGAGCATATACTGATGATGGCCCCCTTCCAGCATCCAAGCACATTTGGATGCAAATCTGCATATTGGAGAAGATATCTGTAATGTGATATTGGTAATGGCAGCAGCCCCTTTACTGTATTGTGTCTTTAAGGACCTCGATTATTCATGGCTTATTGCTATATACACAGCTCTTCACTAAACCACACAATAAGAAATCTACTGGTGTCAGGTCTGGTGATCTTGGCGGCCACAGTTTTTTTTTTTTTTGCTTTTATAATTTAATAGGTCACCAATAGAGATGAGCGAGCATACTCGGCCCCGCCCCTTTTTCGCCCGAGTACCGCGATTTTCGAGTACTTCTGTACTCGGGCGAAAAGATTCGGGGGGCGCCGTGGGTGAGTGGGGGGTTGCAGCAGGGAGTGGGGGGGGGGGGAGAGGGAGAGAGAGAGGGCTCCCCCCTGTTCCCCGCTGCTACCCCCCGCACCGCCACGCCTCCCCCCGCCCCCCCCCCCGAATCTTTTCACCCGAGTACTGAAGTACTCGAAAATCGCGGTGCTCGATCGAGTAATTACTCGAAACGACTACGTTCGCTCATCTCTAGTCACCAAAATAATTTTCAATTTCCATCATGCTTGCATTAACTGCGTGGCATGTTGCGCTATCTTGTTGAAAGTAATTCACTGAGGCAGAGGGAACTTAAAGTAAATCAAGCCGTATCACAGAGAAAGTACCCTAGAATCATAAATTCTTTATTAATATTTATTTATTTTTATTTCTGGGCCATGAATTAACAAGACAAATAAACAGACACACACTACAGCTAATAATGCGAATGTATCCCAATAAGGCCGGCTGCAGACGGTCGTGACGGGGTCTGCAAGTGGAATTCGGCAGTGGAGCCCATCACGGCACCCCCCCCCCCTCCCAGAGACCCCATACTTACCTGAGGAGCCTCCACCCACCGCCCCGCATGACGCTTCGGCGCGCATGCCCAATAGAGCGCGTGACGCGCCGGCCGCGTCACATGACACACTTACAGCGTCACGAGACGCCGGCCGCGTCATATGATGCGGCTGGCGGTAGGCGGGGAAGCGGTTTCACGCTATTTTTAATCAACCTGTAAGAAGCTCCTATTACTGAAATTCCAGCAGAGATTCACTATTAATCGCTAATCCTAGGATATTCACCATCTGCAGTGCCATAATATGGCCGCCACTCCACCATCAGGGCTGGCGGACACTCTATCTTTTCTTTTGCTCTATTAGCGAGCTGAGTGGGGGAATTGTCCTTAGACTCTTAGTGAGCTGAGTGGGGGATTGTTCCTGGACTTATTGCAGTTTAGCTGCATGCTAGAAGCTACCTTAGCACTCTTCTATGTAGCTTAGGGATCTAGGGTATGGACAGCTAGGAATCCATGATGAAGGCAGATTTTGATTGATAGTTTGAGACACTAGAAACAACAGCAATCCTAGGTCTAAGCTGAAGCGGTATTATCCAGCCAAAGTCGAGTAATTTATTAGTACTCAGTGGCACTGCAGATGGCGAATATCCTAGGATTAGCGATTAATAGTGAATCTCTGCTGGAGTTTCAGTAATAGGAGCTTCTTACAGGTCGATTATTGGCATATTCTGTATCGATATTCAATTACTACTGGTAGATATGTTACCCCCTTGCTGAGATATATATATATTTGTTTCATAGATTGGTGTAACTGGACCTTTGGGCAGCTTCATATGTGTGGAAGTATTACTGTCCAAAGACTTCTAATCAGCTCTATATGTCATAATCTGTCATGCATCAGATTATCACCTATTTTTCTGTTCGAAATCATGTTGATGTAGATACTTGCAGGCCAGCTTAGAAAGGTCCCATTCACCAAGCGGGAAATTCTTCAGAAAGATATCATTGCAGGGTACACCTGTAGACAGTAACTAATTGGCAGGGAGAATCTCATCTTTTATTTAGTTTGGGGGTAGATCTGCCCAAAAAAGAACTGACAGGAGATACCTCACAGAGATCATGTTTCTATCTGGGGTCTCTGAGGTTTATGATTTAGATATCCACTAATGCAGAACTAAATATTGGGTATCAGTTATGTAAAAAGGTTTCCCCAGAGAAAAACAATATCCCTAGAAACCTGGAGTGCGACTTATTGGGATACATTCACATTTCGCATTATTAGGCGTTGTTTGTGTGTATTTGTTTGTTTGTCTTGTTAAAAGTAACATTGCTACTTGTTTTCATCAATTTGGGAATCCAGGATTTTGTCGGTACATTTCCTTCAGTACCTAAATGTGAAATATCCTTTGACATTGCTTAAATGAACCCGTTCACTAGAATTCACCAACAATAAACACAAAGTACATGGTTGCGGCACATAGAGTCAAATGTCTGTTTGGCAGTCACTTCTCGACATAACAGGTACAGTCCACTTCGTTGAGAGGTGTGATGGATTGATTTACATAGGGGAGAGTTATGAAAACTGAAGCCAAAGCTGTATTTGTTGCCTATAACAACCAATCACAGGGAAGTGGTGCATTATGTCTCCACTGGAACTAGGGGTGGAGACAGGTTGTCCGGCCAGAGTGACAGGGAATACCCACGTAACGCCCCCCAGGTTAGGGATGTCCTCACTAATGCCCCCCGCCTTAGGGTTAGTGATGTGCTCACCACCCACCTTAGGCTTAGGAATGTGCTCACCACCCCCTCCAGCGCTGCCCTGTCAGGCTCTGGCGAGGACTCACAGCTACTGTTCGGCTGGAGCGCACTGCAAGTGGCGGGGAGAGACAGTGGGCCCGGCTTAAGCTGTGCCGGCGGAGGGCATGAGAGATGCCTGCGCTGATGGGAGGACATCGGCGAGAGTGAAACCGGGGGACGGACAGCACCAGAACAGGGAAGTGAGAAGCCAGAGTGACGGAGACTAGTGACAGGTGCTGGGAGGGCCAAACAGAGATTACAGCACTGATGGGAGGTCGCTGGGGAGACTCACAGCGGGGTACAGCAAAGTGACAGGAGTCGCCAGGGAAGATGATGTTACAGTGGCAGCGATGGGAGGGCGGGGAAGGGGGGAGAATTACAGGGCCGGGCTAGTAGCACATAGAGCAGCCTAGCGGGGAGCCTGCATGGCAGAACAATGGGTAGAGGTCTCACCTTGTGTCTGGGGAGGAATGTGAAGTAGCTAATTGCCAGCTATGGGGGCGTTCCCTATAACTCTACCAGAACAAACTTATTACTCCACCCACAGTTCTGGTGGAGACAAGATCCACCAGTACCAAATTACAGTTCAGGTTAATTTCTGCACAGTGCACTTAGAAACTATGGGCAACAATTTTCACTGGGACCCATACAGAAAACGTTATGGAGGAATATTTGGGTTTCCTAGTGAAATGATTACCCTGTGCATTCAGCTCAATAATGCAACAGTAGCCTGTAAGCCTCAAGGCTCATTCTAGTGGCAGCTGCAGGTAGCTACGTGTTTAGCATGTAACTATAGGAATATTCATTTTCACATTTTGAGCATAGTTTATATGACTGCTGTAGCCAAGCATAAGCCTCAGCAGTCATATCATGAACCACATGTGACCGCTAAACCCCGTGATTGGCTGCCACAGTCATACCATGTTTCCTTGAAAATAAGACCTGGTCTTATATTAATTTTTGCTCCAAGAGGCACTAGGTCTTATTTTACTTACCTGGTCGGCGTGGTCCGGGTCCCTCCTGCTGGTCTCCAGGATTCCGTAGCTCCGCCGCACGTCTTCAATCAATCACAATCAACGCGTAGGTTGAGTGAGCGCCGCAATGATTGGCTGACAGCAGCGCTTGCTGAACCAATCAGAGCCATCGCTTCCTGGAGGCAGGATTTATGAATCCTGTGACCAGCAAGTGTTCTGTTGGCAGCCGAGGAGTACATGACGTGCGGCAGAGCTACGGAACCTCAGAGACCAGCGGTAGGAAACCAGACTGCGACTGCTAGGTAATGTATTTTTTTTCTTTCATGAATTCTAGCTAGGGCTTATTTTCAGGGTATGGCTTATATTTTAAGCCTCCTCGAATCAGGGTAGGGGTTATTTTACAGGTATGTCTTATTTTCGGGGAAACATTAAGAGCAACGAATATGCCCATTGCTGATGCTTCGGCAACTGGAGAGCTTGTGCTAGTCAAGGGGGATGTTTAAAATGGGAGTACTTTTTTTTTTTCTTCTTTGCTTTATATACTCTGCTTTAAAATGTTTAACCCAGAAAATCGCTTTAAAAACGATAGTAAGAAGGAGCAACCAGTGAAGAGCAAGACCACAAAAATAACCTCTGCATTCTAAATTTTTGTTTAGTTTTAAGATCCAGATTTTGAAGCCAAAACCAGGAGTGGATTTGAAAAAAGAGAAGTTTTACTCGTCCTTTATTCACTTTCTGTGTTATCATGCTCACTTGGTTTTTGGCTTAAAAAAAATCTGAACAATGCAGAAAGACCCTACTGATAGTCAAAGCTGGGCTCGGTTCATTATTCAACTGCTCATTCAATATCAGGAGCGTCCTCGCCCCTTGTCACTCTACAGGCCAGAGCTGCCTCTGCCCAGGTGGAGCTAGCATGCTCATGTAATATATTGGGGCAGATTTGCTAAACCTGTCTAAAAGACATTGACATTGCAAACTAAGCCCTCATTCACACGCGCATGATTGTAGCGCATTGTAGCCACGTGAAAAGATCGCTTCTATAGAAATGCATTGTTCACATGAAGGATTTTTATACTCGTACCTTCAAAAGATAGGACAGGCGTGGCTACAATGCATGCATCTAAGGTCCGTGCTTCAAGAAAAGATAGGAATTGACTAGAGATGAGCGAGCATACTCGCTAAGGACAAATACTCAAGCAAGTATTGTCCTTAGCAAGTACCTGCCCGCTCATGAGAAAAGATTCGGGTGCCGGCGGGAGGCAGGAAGGGGAGGGGGGGTATGGGGAGATCTCTCTCCCCTGGGGGCTCCCTCCTGCAACACACCGCTCGCCCCCGCCAGCACCCGAATCTTTTCTCATGAGCGGGCAGGTACTCGATAAGGACAATACTCGCTCGAGTATTTGTCCTTAGCGAGTATGCTCGCTCATCTCTAGATTTGACCTATCTTTGCTGCGTGCTGCGCAGGAGTTGCCCCCTTGACTCCTATGGGCGCAGGAATCTTTAAAAACTCTTGCGCAGGAAAAGATTACAAGTCATTAGGAGGATTTCCACCAACCAACGGAATTCCCATCTGCTTACAGCGGGACATTTAAAAACATGCTGCCCAGAAGCTCATTTTAAATTTCCCGCTGTAAACTCCTGTTAGTCCCCGCGGAGATGAGGGGAAGCCCCAAGGGTTCCCTTAATCCATGCAGGGACTAAACAGCAGTCTACAGCAGGACATTTTAAATGTGCTTTTGGGCAGTGCGCTTAAAATGTTCTGCTGTAAGCAGCTGGGAATTCCTCAAGGCCCACTGCTGGGCAATCCCCCAGTAGCAGGGAGCAGTAGGGAATTCCCTCCACCTCCAATCTTAAGATTCTCGTTCGTCGTTCACTTTCAGCCGGAATAAAACTCAATTCCGGCTCATGCACTTGTCAGGCAGTTCAAACACCTATTGGGCAGTGTTTCAGATAGGAATGTGAAACACTGAACGATAAGTGAATGAGTCTCAAGTATTAACAGGCGGCCCGAGCGCAAATAAGCTAGTAATATCACCAGCTCAGTCACTCAGGGAAATGAGAATTGTGAAATTCTCGGTCTAAAAGGGCCATAAGACTAGACAGTCATAACCCCTTAGTGATCGAGCCAAATATTGTGAATCCGACATGTGTCACTTTAACATATAAATCACTCCATAAAGGTTTTGCATATCCAAGTAATTCTGACATTATCCACACATATTGTATTTCATTTAGGTGGTGAAAATAGAGCGATAGAATTTGTGTATATTTATTAAAAGCGCCAAAATTGGGAAAGTTTTGAAAAATTTTTAACATTTTTTTCACATTTTCATTTGCAATATGTCAAATATATACAAGCATACTGTACAAATTTTTGATAAGAAATCTATTTCCATCTGTTTACTTTATTCTGGAAGCACATTTGAAAAACTACACCCCTTATTAATTGAGGGGTGCCATGAGTATTTTGACACCACAGTTTCTTTTCAGCAGTTAATGCAATTTAGAGGAGAAAAAATTAAAGTGACATATTAGCAAAAATATGACATTCTAAGACAGTTTTTTTTTCTATAGTGCACATGAAAAAAGGTATCCATTTTGATGTGCAAATCCTCCGTTTGTCCTGTGTTCAGAAACATACCCACTGTGGCCCCTAATCTTATGTCTGTACGCACAACGGGGCCCAAACCGAAAGGAGCAGCCGGTGGCTTTCAGAACAAACATTTTGCTTGAAGGAGATTTAGGTCCCATTGCCCACTTGTAGAGCCCTTGAGCAGCCAAAACGACAGAGACCCCCCACAAATGACCCTATTTTGAAAACTAGACCCCTTAATGAATTCATCTGTATTGCGTATTTTGACCACACAGTTTTTGAATGAATCCAAGCAAAGATTTTCATTTTTTTGGCATTTATATGTCATTGGAACCAATTTGATGGCTGTGATTGGTTCTTCCACCGCTGCTCAGCCAATCAACAGCCATCATGTTGTAGAGGCGTAATTTATGATTTGGCTGAGCCGTGGCCATTCACAGCCTCCGCACTGGCTCATCCAGCACTGCAATGACTGGCTGAGTAGTGGTCGAACAACCAATCACAGCCATCGCTTCCTGGAGGTGGGATTTATGAATCCCGTAACCAGGAAGTGATGTTGAATGAGCGGTTGAGGACTGCGGGAACCATGCCAAACCTCTAGAGAGCAGCAGGAGGGACCTGGAATAAGACTGCTAGGTAATCTATTATTTTTTAATGTAATGCAGTTCGGGCTTATTTTTGGGGTAGGGCTTATATTTCAATCCTCCCTGAAAATTAGGCTAGGGCTTATTTTCAGGGAAAAGGGGTACGGGAATTCTCTAAATACTATACGTTACTCATAGTTCTCCACAGAAGGAGAGCAGTCCCAAATTTACTTTTATACTGTCCACATCCATTATTCATTCACGCTGCATTTTAGTGTCCCTATTACGGCCATAATTCTCAGCTCAAAACACAGGGGACTCAACAGCAGACAGAATATAAGGGTGTGTTCACACACCACAGAATGGTTAGGCCTCATGTCCACGGGGAAAATCATGCCTGTACGGATTCTCCATGGAGAATCCGTAGCGGGTCCCTCCTGCCCCGCAGACATGAGCGCTTAAAAT
The DNA here is from genome assembly GCF_035609145.1 of Eleutherodactylus coqui. Lineage (NCBI taxonomy): Eukaryota > Metazoa > Chordata > Amphibia > Anura > Eleutherodactylidae > Eleutherodactylus > Eleutherodactylus coqui. The sequence continues at coordinate 79,666,443 of NC_089849.1, forward strand.
AAGAATAACTCACCCGCAGCGGACCGGGCAGATCTTCTCTTCTTCACGGCCGGATCTTCTTTCTTCGGCCGGTGGATGTGCTCGGCACGCTAGCTGCGTGCCGCGCGCATGCGCCGCGCACATCCACCCAGCCGAAGAAAGAAGATACGGCCGTGAAGAAGAGAAGACCTGCCCGGTCCACTGCGGGCAAGTTATTCTTATTTTAGGTCTCCGCACGGCTTCCAAAGGCTTCAATAGAAGCCTGCGGGAGCCGTCCCCGCGGGAGACCCGCACGAAAATCGAGCATGTCACGTTTTTTTTCATGCTCCATTTTTTTTAAATTCCCTTTTATTGACCATCTGCGGGTATTTATCTACCCGCGGGTGGTCAATGCATCCCTATGGGATGCGGATCCGCATACGGGTGATCCGCTGCGTATTTTAAATCCTTTGCCCGTGGACATGAGGCCTTATACTTTATATTGCAGAATTTGCATGAAATTCTGCAACAATGTAGGTGAATGGGGTTTTAACAAGCCCCATCCATTCATACCAGAAAAAAAGTCAAGTTGATGATTTTCAAATCCTCTCTCTTCATTGCAGATTTCATTCACTTCAATGCAATAAGTTTTAACAAACTCCATTTATTCACAGCAAAAAATCTGCATCAGTTCAGGTAAGGCAATGCAGCAATTCATAGGGCTGCATATTCTTCCATCTATATTTCAATGAAGGCATAAAAACCATTGTTAGCGCGTTCACTTATTGTTTGGTTTAACCAGCGCTCATTCAGTCAGTCATAGTCACCTATACGACAAATGTGAAAGACTGAATCATTCTGAACGAGCCAACGATGTATCTGCCTGCCTAAACAAAGTGCATGAGCGGACTCGGACATTGTTTGCTGGACCGGGGACGCAACATAGTCAATGACCACTGCCATCAGATTTGCAGATATAGTCAGTTAGGTATAAGCCAAAGGCTTGAGACCTTGGAACATATATTTAATGCCTTTTTGTGATATCCAAGACTTGGCCTAAAGAAGAGATATTGCCTTGTTCAAAAACTCAACTTTATTGCCATATAATAGAACACTGAAAAATAAAACCAAGAGAGGCTCTTTCTGTGTCGCAGCCCTGAGTGAGGAGGTAGATGCAGGACAAGAGGGAATTGGGGTAGTGTACAAGACTCACCTTCATTGCCTGAGCTTATGGAAGGCACAACTATCACTATAGTGAACAGGTATCTGCAGAGCTTCAGCTGTCAGTAGACTTCCCCAGTCACGGGTCAGTAAGAGAAACACTGCAGGTGGAGGAAGATAGCCTGGAGCCAGCGCTCGACCTAGCTGCCGGGCTGAAACCAATGTCCACAGGCGGATTTGATTTGTGGGATCCACGCAGAAGATACCTAATTCATGCCGCCCATAGGGAATCACGGGCGTCCGCGACTGAATTAAAGCATGCAGATTTGTTCTGCGGACCTTTGGATGTGAAAAACCAATCGCAGCATGCTCCTTTTCAGTGCGGTTCCTGCACGAACAGCTTCCATTGAAGTCAATGGAAGCCGTTCCATCCGCGGGCTGTCTGCAATTGAATTGCGGACGGGCCACAGATTCCACAGGAATAAAAAGGAGATAAAAAAAATTAAAACAATCTGTACAGCGAATGTTTGCCGTCCGGCGCTTCCGCACGCATCCGCAATACAGAAAAATGAAGACCTGGACAAGTATGTGCAGTTGCCGACCGTGGGGAGGGTCGGATTCCGCTGCAGGATCCCACATGCGGAATCCAACCCACCCTTGGATATGAGGCCTAAGACTTCTGTTCACTAGGATGTAAAATATTAGAAAAAAAAAACCCAACAATGGCTCATTCACATGGGCATAGGCGCATTTGGCCGCGTAAATACGCTGCATATTTGTGTGAGCGAAAATCACTTATGCCCGCATATTTCGCCTGCTCTTGCGGGGTTTTGTGTGCGCATATACGCTGCATATTTGCACACAAAAAAAAATAAAAAAATACTACGTAGGTTTCCTGCATATTTGTGGCAGCCCAGTGTCTCCAAAAGCCTATTGCAATGCGCAATACCAAAATAGGTCATGTCACATATTATTTCACAAGATCGAACGTTGCGTAAAAAAACCATATGCTTGTGTTTAACCCTTTGAAAATCAATGGTCCCTTTTACTGCGTGTTAAGTGCACAAAACGTGCGTGTCTAATATGCAGCGCAAATGCGTGCATGTGAATGAGCCCTTAGAAGAGAAATACTAGCAGGAAACTATGCATTCCATGTCCCAAGTACCAGGTTAGTCATAATAGGAACGAACATTCTAAATTAACCTTTGGAATGTTTGAGTCAGACATGACATTTTACATCATTCCAGATACCCAGGTCTTAGGGCTTATTCACACAGGCCTATTTGCTCTGTGTATTCGAATAAAATCCATTGATTTCAATAGGTTCGCTCGCATGAGCTCATTTGTGCGTGTGCGTTTTGTTTGCGCAAAATAATACGCAGCATGTTCTATTTCCGTTTGTGTTGCACATGAAAATAGCCCATATTACTTAATCGTCCATTGAAATCAATGGGAGCATGCTTTTATGCTTTTTGGGCATGCAAATACACATGGCATGCGCACAAAAAACACAGTAAAATACACGTGCGCACAAATGCCCATGCAAATATGCTTAGGTCTGTGTGAAGCCGGCTTTCCTTCAAGTCTCAACCCTGCAGCACGCCGGCTCCAGGCTCCTTTCCTCCACCTGCATTATTTATTCCCATACTCTGACAGACTTTATCCTAAGACTGCCACTCCTTTTCATATTCTTACGGCATGTGAATGAGATTTTTGAAATCTCGCTCATACGCTGTGGAGAAAATCTGCCCAAAATCCATGCGGAAATTGAAACGTGGTGCAGAATTTAAATCCGCAACATGTCAATGAGTTGCAGCGAATTCCACCTCTTTACATGAAGTCCGCACCAAATGTTGGGGATTTTGCACTGAAGATCTGCTCTGTACACTCCCCAGCGAATTCTGCCCCTTGTGGACATAGCCTATAGGCAACCAGAAGATGTGATCGACTTACATTCTGCTTACAATCATTCTAGAATGTGCTAAAAGAAGAAAACACAGCGCTGTAATCACTTTTATTAGTTCCATCTGCATTGGTGGCAAGATCGTGGCTCGTGCTTTTGGTCCCAACCTTAACTCAATAGGAGGTTGGTCTATTATGCATCAGTATTCATAAACTAAAACAGGAGAAAACAATCAGAAAAATGTAGAATGGAAGATTTGTATATTTTGTAGTTCCAATTTTGGCTTACTAAGGCTGGTTTCACATCTACGTTGGAACCTCCAGCAGGAGCTTCCGCCGCAGATCTGGCTCAAAATGCCAGAAGCAAAGTCAAGAAATGCAGTGAATTTTCTTCCTTCCAAAAGCCGGGCAGCTGAGTGGAAACTGAACAGACCCCATAATAGTCAATGGGGTCCGTTCTGCGCTGTTGGGTTCCGTCCAGAGACGGAGCCATTCGGCGTGGGGATTCCCCTTTCCTGCACTCCGATCGGAGCAGTGAAGTGGGAAGCTCAATGCAGATGCGAATCCCCCTAATACAAAACTATGCCTGCATGAAAACTGCCCATAGGGCAATTAGATGACAACGATATGTGGTCCCAGTCACAATATGAACTAAGTTTGTAAGCATTAAATAAAATTAAACTTCAATATTTGTTTTAAAAAAAGTCAAATAAAGCATAAACAAATATACATTTTACAAACAGGACTAGAAAACAAATTGGGATCTACATATATACAGAGCGGATGCTTGGCTGAGGCGGTCACTGCTTAGAACCCGCTATCTGGCAGAGTTCTGATATCTGGAATTTAATTTAAAAACGTCAATTAGAAATAGAAATATATATAATAACTATATAGCTATATCTATTGTAAGAGTGGTCATTGCATAAAGCTAAAAATTCAGCTAGGACTTTACTGTAAGCATCCCACTTCCCAAATGGTGTACAGAGTCAATAGTAACTCGATTTTGGCTCATGGACTCAGAACTCTGTTGCAAGTTTATGGAAAGAATATCACCAGTCATCAGTGAACTCTTAGGGCAGCTTCCAATGGGTCACTGTTATTAACGCAGCATGCTCTATTTTAGTGCGCATTTGTGCACCTAGGGCCCCAAATGTGCACCCAAAACCTGCGTAATTGCACATTACTCTGTGCAATTTAGTGGGAAAAAAAGACCATATCTGGAATTCATTAGGCCACAACCTTTTAAATCATGGCATCGGTGTGTCCCGCACCCAATGTAATGGCCCCGTCGGTGCAAGAAGTACAATAAAATTTGCAAAAATGCAACATTCACAGCACCTGCATTTTTGCGCAGATGCAAATAATGAAAGATGGAACAATACCTCTGCAGCGCCACCTACCTGATGGCAGCATTTCTTCAAATCAATTCAATGTCAGACCCTTTAAACAAGTCTTTAAAATAATGATTGGGAATTGAAAACCAAACCAGAAAACCATACACAGACAGCTGTTTCGTGGTGTTTGCCCCTCATCAGCCCTCATCAGTGTGCAGTAGGTTTTTGGCTTGGCTAGTGAAATCGGTGACGTGGGTCGGGAGGGGTATCGTCTCTCCTTAAAGAGAGCACCTAGAAGGTGTGTGGAGACACCTAGGAGGTGAAGTAGGAGACGTATAAGCCCATGCATGCTCCTTTGTGAAATCTATGCAAATAAGGGAGATGGAACAATACCTCGGCAGCACAATCTATTGGATAGCAGCATTCCTTCAAATCAATGTCAGACCCTTTAAACAAGTCTTTAAAACAATAAATCGGGAATTAAGTCTCCACACACCTTCTTGGCGCTCCCCTTAAGGAAAGACAATACCCCTCCCGACGCACATCACAACTTTCACTAGCCAAGCCAGAAACCTACTGCACACTGATGAGGGGGAAACACCCAGAAACAGCTGTCTGTGTATGGTTTTCTGGTTTGGTTTTCAATTCCCATTGTTTTAAAGACTTGTTTAAAAGGGTCTGACATTGATTTGAAGGAATGCTGCCATCCAATAGGTGGCGCTGCAGCAGTAAATAAAATAAAATAAAATAAATAAATCTTGTTATTTGTATAGGGCCAACTAATTCCACAGTGCTTTCAGGTAATTTATTAAACTACTACCCCCCACCAAGCTGGGTACTCATTTTACCGCCCTCGGAAGGATGGAAGGCTGAGTAAACCTTGAGCTGGCTACCTGAACCATGCAGGGATTGAACTTATTTGCATATATTTCCCAGAGGATCATGCATGGCTTTATAATAGTCTCCTCACTCTCCCCCTAGGTGTCTCCACACACCTTCTAGTTGCTCTCCTTAAGGAGAGACGATACCCCTTCTGACTTTTTGTACATACGTGAATATGAAGCCGCCCTTAGGGGGCTATTACATCACCAGCATTAGAACTTATGTAATGGTGTAAATTACTAGGCTGCACCTGCACTTGCAAGTGCAGCCTGGCAATTATCGGGAAAATGCATGCACTGGTGGCAGCCATTAGCACACATGTACTACCCTTACATACCCCAGGCAATGAATTCAACTCAGGTGAGTGCAGCACCTATTATCCACCCATATCTCTGCTTCCTGGACCCCTGCCTGCATGTGCAGTAAAGAGGGCAGTGAGCTTAACTGCAGTAACGCCTGTATTTGAATGTTCTAAATGGAGTTAGGTTTTGTTAAAAAAAAAAGGTATATCTGTATATAGCAGAATTTGAAGAGCATACAGACATTTTTGTAAATGTATTAATGTAAAATAATGCTATAGGGACAAACTATATTGGTTCTATTAAAAAGCAGTTCTGCAAAGTAAGTTACACTAGACTATAGTACATTATTATATGAGATACAATCATGGTGCTAAAGATTCTGCTTTGTTACCCTGAAAAGACAATAGTAGATCTCATTGCGATGGACCAAATGCATATATGTATTAGGCATAGAAACCTATTGACTTCAATGTTGATGGAAGGTCGCTGGCGCACTAGCAATTTTGGGGCCGTATGCTGTCCTGATTAATTCACAGGCAGCACATGGCCCCATTATAGCCTATGAGGCTATACATATTAACATAGTATGTTAGGCTGAATGAAGACAATGTCCATCAAGTTCAGCCTATTTCCACCCTCTAGTTGATCCAGAAGAAGTCAAAACCCCAAGAGGCAGAAGCCAATTAGCCCATTTGAGGGAAAATCCTTCCTGACTCCATAATGGCAATCAGAATAATCCCTGGATCACCCTTTGATAGTTCCTACCTGACTGTAAAACCTGGAACTACAAACCCGCTGATCAACTAATGTTTATATCCTGTAATATCCTTCCGCTCTAGAATGACGTCTAGTCCCCTCTTAAACTCCTCAATGGATTTTGCCATCACTACGTCCTCAGGCAGAGAGTTCCACAGTCTCACTGCTCTTACAGTAAAGAACCCCCTTCTGTGTTTGTGATGAAACCTGCTTTCTTCTAGACTTAGCGGTTGCCCTCTTGTTACCGTCGCAGTCCTGGGTATAAACAGATCATGGGAGAGATCCTTATATTGTCCCCTAATGTATTTATACATAGTTATTTGGTCGCCCCTTAACTGTCTTTTTTCCAGGGTGAATAATTCCAATTTTGACAGCCTCTCTGGGTATTCCAGTTCTCTCATTCAATTTATTAGTTTAGCTGCCCTTCCTTGAATCCATTCAAGCATTGCAACATCCTTCCTGAGCACCGGTGACCAGAACTGTGCGCAGTATTCCATGTGATACCTGACAAGTGCCTTATGTAGTGGAAGAATAATGTTCTCATCCTTCGCTCCTATACCTCTTTTAATACACCCCAAGACTTTATTAGCTTTTGCAGCAGATGACTGGTATTGTTTGCTCCAGTTAAATCTACAACCCACTAGTACCCCAGGTCTTTTTCCATCTCACTTTTCTTTAGCAGTACTCCATTTAGTGTATATGGGTGACATCAGTTTCTCCTGCCCATGTGCATAATCTTACATTTATCAACATTGAAATTTGTCATTTTTCTGCCCAAGCCCCCAGCTTGTCTAGGCCCGTTTGTAGCCGCACATTATCCTCTGTTGTATTAATTGTCTTATATCATTTTGTGTCATCTGCAGATATTGATATTTTACTGTGCAGTCCCTCTATCAGGTCGTTGATAAATATATTGAACAGAATGGGGTCTAATGCTGAACCCTGTGGCACCCCACTAGCAGCAGTGTCCCAATCAGAGTACGACCATTTATTAACACCCTTTGCTTTCTATCTCTGAGCCAGTTCTTTACCCAGCTACACACGTTTTCGCCCAGACCAAGCTGCCTCATTTTATATATCAACCTATTATGCGGCACTGTCAAATGCTTTAGAGAAATCCAGATATACGAGACCAATAGACTCTCCCAGATCCAGCCTAGAGCTTACTTCATCGTAGAAGCTGATCAGATTGCTCTGACATGATCGACTCCTCATGAAGCCGTACTGGTGAGGAGTTATTCCGTTGTTCTCCTTGAGTTATTCTAGGATGGCGTCTCTCAGAATCCCCTCGAATATTTTTCCAGTTATTGAAGTGAGACTTACCGGCCTGTAGTTACCAGGCTCTCTTTTGGACCCCTTTTTGTAAATTGGAAACACGTTGGCAATGCGGCAAGCCAATGGTACAACCCCGATCTTGATAGTGTCCATAAATATAAAAAAAAGTGGTCTAGCTATCACATCACTCAGTTCCCTTAGAACCCTTGGGTGTATTCCATCTGGACCGCGGTGATTTATCAATTTTTAATCCTCTTTAATAGGCTCTGCACTTCCTCCTATGTTAGGTATGCTATATGTAGCAGGGGGTTCCTTTTATTCCCCTGCATCTCATGTGACATTTCACTTTCATTCGTGAAAACACTTGAAAAGAAAGTATTTAATAGATTTGCCTTCCTCCCATCATCTTCTATGATTTCTCCTGCATTATTCATTTAAGGACCAATGCTCTCAGTGCAAATCCTTTTGCTGCTAATATAGTTGAATGGTTTAGGCCTCATGTCCACGGGGAAAATCAGATCCGCTGCAGATTCTACATGGAGAATCTGCAGCGGGTCCCTCCTGCCCCGCGGACATGAGCGCTGAAAATAGAAATTTAAAAGCATTTACCTATCCGTAGCGGGCGGCGAAGGTCAGCTGTTCCTCACGGCCGGATCTTCATTTTCGGCCGGCGGATGAATTCCTGACGCCGGCGGCACGTCGCCGGCACGTCGTCGACGTGCCGCGCGCATGCGCCGGGCACATCCGCCGAGCCGAAGCAAGGGAGATGCGGCCGTGAGGAAGAGCAGAGCTTCGCGGCCCGCTGCGGGTGAGTAAATGCTTTTAATTCCTATTTTAGGTCTCCCGCGGATCCGGACGGCTTCCATAGGCTTCAATAGAAGCCCGCGGGAGCCGTCCCCGCGGGAGACCCGCATGAAAATGGAGCATGGTCCAGATTTTTTCATGCTCCATTTTTTTTAAAATGCCTTTTATTGACGATCCGCGGGTATTTATCTACCCGCGGGTGGTCAATGCATCCCTATGGGGTGCGGATCCGCGCGCGGGAGATCCGCTGCGGATTTTAAATCACATTTTGCCCGTGGACATGAGCCCTTAGGGTTGTTTTTGCTCTCTTTGACGATCAGTCTTTCTGTCTCCTCCTTAGCAATCTGGATCTTTCCTTTACATATTTTGTTTTTTCCCTGTATGATTTTAGAGCTTCTTCACTGCCTTCTTGTTTTAGTAGTTTAAACGCTTTCTTTTTTTGTTTATTGCCCCCCCTTACAGTCTTGTCGAGCCACATCGGTTTCCTTCTACTTGTGGTTCTTTTCTTTTTTTTTTAAAGGGTATGAACTGCTCACATGAGGCGATTAGGATGTTTTTAAACTTATCCCATTTGTCGGCTGGATTGTTATTTTTGAGGATGTTGTCCCAATTAGTGTTACCGATAGTAGTTATAAGCTTATCGAATTTTGCTTTACTCAAGTTTAGTTTATTGGTCGCTCCCTGATAAGGCTTCTTATTGAATGACAGCTGGACATTATATTGTGGCCACTATTTCCCAAGTGCCCCTCAACCTGCACCCCCATTATTCGGTCCGGTTTGATAGTACTAAGTCCAGAGTGGCCTTGCCTCTAGTTGGCAGCTGCACCAGTTGGATAAGGTAGTTATCTTTAATTGTTCTCAAGAACTTATCGCTCGTGTGAGATTTGCAGGTTTCGTTTTCCGAGGTTTTATCCGGATAATTAAAGTCCCCCATAATAAATACTTCATTGCGGTTTGCCACCTCTTCTATTTGCCTTAATAATAAGATTTCAGTTTCTTCTGTTGCTTTTGGTGGCCTATAGAAAACCCCTATCAGTATTTTGTTATTTTTTTCTCCCTGTATTTCTACCCACAGAGATTCCACATGTTTGTCTCCTACCCCTATATACTCCCGTAGCATCGGCATTAAAGGGGTTGTCCCTCGGCAGCAAGTGGGTCTATACACTTCTGTATGGCCATATTAATGCACTTTGTAATATACATTGTGCATTAATTATGAGCCATACAGAAGTTATAAAAAGTTTTATACTTACCTGCTCCGTTGCTGGCGTCCTCGTCTCCATGGTTTCGGACTAATTTTCGGCCTCTGATGGCCAAATTAGCCGCGCTTGCGCAGTCCGGGTCTTCTGCTTTCTTCAATGGAGCCTCTCGTGCAGGATGCCGGCTCCGTGTAGCTCCGCCCCGTCACGTGCCGATTCCAGCCAATCAGGAGGCTGGAATCGGCAATGGACCGCACAGAAGAGCTGCGGTCCACGGAGGAAGAGGATCCCGGCGGCCATCTTCACCGGTAAGTATAGAAGTCACCGGAGCGCGGGGATTCAGGTAAGTGCTCCGGTAAGCTTTCTTTAGGTCCCTGCATCGGGGTTGTCTCGCGCCGAACGGGGGGGGGGGTTTGAAAAAAAAAAAACCCGTTTCGGCGCGGGACAACCCCTTTAAGTACGACTTAACGTACAGACACACCCCTTCCTCTTCCTTTTCACCATGGTCTCTTCTGAAGAGATTATAACTCTGTAAAGTCACCACCCAATCGCACTTCTCATCAAGCCAGGTTTCCGTTTTTCCAACTATATCGTAGTTTTCATCAGTCATTCTCGCTTTAAGCTCGCCCACTTTGCCGATCAGACTTCTTGCATTCATTACCATACAATTTATATGGTTGTTCTTGTTCTATAAATTCATTTTGCTACTAATGGTACTACTGGCTGTTCTGACAGTTCTAACTATACTAACCCCGCCCCCTGCTCCACCCCCATTCCCATTACTTGGAGCCAGGTCGCCATCGACACTGTCTAGCCCCGTTTATCTTTTTGCCCTCCCCACAGTCCCTAGTTTAAACACTCCTCCAGCCTTCTAGGCATCTTTTCCCCCCGAGCACAGCTGCACCCTCCCCACTGAGATGCAGCCCGTCCCTACGGTAGAGCCTGTAGACGAAAGCAAAGTTAGCATGGTTTTCCAGGAACCGAAACCCCTCCTTCTTTCACCAACTCCGGAGCCACTTGTTACCTCCCCAAAATTCTGCTGCCTTTCTAGTGTGGCTTTTGATGCAGGTAGTATTTCAGAGAAAACTACCCTGGGGGTCCTCGCCCTAAGCTTGGATCCTAGGTCCCTGAAATGGTTTTTGAGGGCCCTCCAGTGACCTCTAATTTGTTCATTGGTGCCAATGTGCACCATGACCGCTGGATCCTCACCAGCCCCTCCCAGTAATCTGTCAATCCGATTCACGATGTGTCGAACTCGAGCGCCAGGAAGACAACACACTGTTCGATGATCCTGGTCTTTATGGCAGATTGCCCCAACTGTCCCCCTTATAACTGAGTCCCCCACCACTAGGACCCTTCCCTCCCACTCGCCGGCTCTCAGCAAGGGGATAGGACGGAGCAGGAGCTAGTGTGCTAAGCTCCCGCCCCCTCTCAGCAGCCAGCAATGGAAGGGGCCGGATGGGGAAGGAGCTTAGCAATGGGAGGGGGTGGAGCTAGTTGCTAACAGACAGCAAGCGGCGGGGAGGAGGAGAGAAGGGGGTGGGAGTTCAGAAGTCATGCTGCTAAACTCCCTCCCACCTCCCTTCTCCAGCAGCTGTCATAGGCTCCCATAGGAGTCTATGCAGCCGCTGATGTATTCCGGCCAGAAAGATAGTTCCAGGACTATCTTTTCTGGCCGGCGTAAAAGCGCCCGGTGCTATATTGGCCGGCTGGGCGCTTTTCCGCTGTGAGAATACGCCCGTCTGATCTGATGCATTGGAATCCAATGCATGAGATGGTAGCGTATATTGGCCGGCCGTGAAAACGGCGGCCGATATACGCTCGTGTGAATAAACCCACAGGGATTTAAAAGGGTTTTCCACTGTCTGCTGCTTGGGACTCCAAAAGTTCAGCTGATTGCGCGCCCGCTGACTGCGACGCCAATACACAAAGGGGTCAGAGCAGAAGCTGTTGCTCTAAACTGTGTAGTGGCCGGCGCTTGTAATTGCAAGCACAGCTCTCAGTAAAATCAATATTTTGGAGCATAGGTTAATAGCATTTTCCCTGGAAAACTCCTTTAATTCACAAGTTTGACGTTCGGAATAGGGACACTGCAAATAATCAGAGTTTTACGGGGCTGACCCCGCTGTTTGGCAGAACTATAGTATTGTGGCCCATGTGAGTGTTTAGCAGTTCTGTCAAAAGCTTTTGATGCTACTCTTAATATGTTACATGCTCTCAAAAAGGAGTTATTCAGTGGCTCAGTTTACTTAATTTATTTTTTTTAAGTCAGTGACTGTCTATACTCCCCTGTCCCACCCCACCGCGCCAGTTTTTTTCCCACTGCTTAAAGCACTCATAAAAAAAGCCACACGGGGCGAGATCGGTTTACAAATTGAGGCAAGGGCGTCATGCTATATTTAGTCAAAAATTGTTTAACACTAGAGATGAGCGAGCACTCTGGTTTAAGGCTGATCTCTCTCACTCTCCCCCCCGCCGCTACCCCCGCATGGTGCTTGGACAGGTAAGCAGTTACTCGAAAAGACTGATGCTCTCTTGAGCGTCAGCCTTAAACGAGCGTGCTCGCTCAGCTCTATTTAACACTAAACCAACTAGACAGTCTTAAAATTCGACAGTTTTTAAGCCGCAATGATAAATGTGGTGCACTTTAAAACTGTCTAGTCAAAAAGGGCCATGTACACGGGATGATTATTGCTCAAAATTAGTTCAAATGAACGAAATTGAGCGATAATAGTTTCGTATAAATGCGAAAAAAAAACACAATAATTTACCATTAGTTCACTTCTCGTTATCGCTGACTTTCAGGCAGCATACAGAACAACTCTGACAGCTGCAGCAGGGGATTCTTTCAGCCCTGCAGGAAAGTGAGGTTGTCATGGGGTTTCATTTTGTTCTCAATGCCACAGTGCCGGCCCCATTGAAAACAAAGGGAGAGCATCGCGATCTTCTGCCGCTGCTGTGACAGCAGCCACAGGGAACTCCTTCATCCCCGTGGGGAGTCCCCTCATCACTCAACACTGTGACAGCAGCCGCAGGGTGTTCAGTGATAAGGGAACTCCCCATGGGGATGAAGGAATCCCCTGTTACTGCAAAGGATCGCAATGTTCTCTTAGGGAATATTCCCCATGGTCACCGATAGATGCAGGTGCTGCAGATCGCATCCATCTTCACTGACAACACCTGTTTAAGTGCATGCACCAATTAGCTGTCTAGTAGCGCCTCTCTACAGTACTGCATGTCCTATACTACTGTACCAGGATGAGCTGCTCCTTTGGACACCAGATGAGGGTAGCTCTATGTTATTTTTCTGGTACATTGTACAGGACCTTGAAGAAGCTTCTGTTCACTACCTAGAAAGTGATTTACACACTCCTGCAGCTTTTTCTGACTTTTCTATGTAGAAACTTCTCTTTATTAGTTATCTGATTAATTTTCATATTGCACTACTTTTGGGTGACATTTTGGAAGCCTCCTAACCAATCACCAGATTTCCATAGACTTATGCTTTCACCATACAATGAACCATGCACTTCCCTCTGACAGACCATTTTGTTAACTAATGTGAAAGTTTTGATGCAATATCAGTATTAAAAGAAAAGTAAAACAAAACACACAAGCCAAAAAACTGGACTTACTCTTTTTGTGTCCTTTGTACTGTTGAGACTTGGACTTCTTCTTCTGTTTCGATACAGTGGTCTGGTTGTCTTTCGTTGCTATAAAGCACAGGTAGACAATTGCTTTAGAAATTAGGCTATGGAATCACACAGTCAAACTTCTTACAAGTGTAAACCCATGGGGGTAGCGATACCTGGAAATCCCCCCTCCAGCAGGAGAAATGACAGAAAATAAACGATTTCTGTCCTCAGCGGTCACTACAGGATGGTATTTAAACAGATTTATACAGTTAATCAGTTCAATAAGAGCCGTATACATCAGAACATGGTGACCCCCCACTCTATAGGGTAGCTACAGACAGCTAGAATTTAAAGCAAAACTAAGCTTTCAGATGAACTTTCGAATAAGTTGTCATGAGTGAGTACGAGGAATAACAGCATTTGGGCCAATATAGGATTTGTATCTTGCATTTTTAGCCATTTTCCCCTGTTGTAGACTTAATTTCTTATTGCTCTGCTCCTTAAGGGGGTGGAGACTAGCTGCTATCGCATCTCCCATACATAGCTAATACAGGACAGCAGGATCTCTTCGTCTCTGTAGCACATCCTCATAAACATGGAAGGCATTGTACAGCAGTACTTCACAGTATAGGTGTGAATATGACAGTTGCGAGAAATAACACAATAACTTACAAGGAGCTGCAGCCACATCTGTGTGTGTGTCTTTACCCCAGTCTCCCCCCAGCAGCCCCCCCGCGCCCCACCCCCTTCTCCTCCTGCTCCCCTCCATAGACTTCTATGGACTATGGCTGTAATCTCGTTGCTCTGTGTATGGACTCCAAAGTACAGATTTTATCACTACATTTAAAGTGAGTGATCAGTGTAAAGGGAAGAGAAGAGTCGGGGAAGCAGCCACCATATTCTTTCATATGGATAGGAGTGTGTTGCGTCCATTGCTTTTGCAGGTAGTAGGGGCCTTGAGATAAAGACCATGGAAAGTACAAAAGTTCTAGATCGAGTAAGCTGTAATAAAAACAGATCTAGCAGATTACAAGTTTTACCCCTTCAAGCATATAATTTACACTGTTCAAGAAATATAAATACAAAAAGAAAAAAAAAAGATTTAGAAAGCAACCATTTTCCTTTTTTAATTAAAGGAACAGTACAAGCAAAACAAAGTTTTATTAAATAAAAATGCCTTTCTCCACTTGTCAAAGTCCTCCACCCTCCACTTTTCATTCACTCAAATGAATTTACTACTCAAATCTGTCTTCAGTGAATACAGGTTAACAGCTTACAGACAGATCAAGCTACAAAGAGGTATATAGAGAAGCTACTACTAGTAGACCGAGAGCAGGGATACATACACAGACACTGCTGCTAGTGTTCAACTGTCTCACAGCTACACTGCTCAGTACTGCTGTATAATGTCTTTCATACCGCTGTCACTTCTGAGGGTGTGCTACAGAGAGATAGGGGAGCAAAACTGCCTTTACATTCAGTGTGCTGTGTGTAAAGGACATTATAGTACCTAGTATCCACCAACCAGCTCAGGATAAAGTGAGAATTAGAGGTGGAGCTTGGAGAGGGGAAAACTGGTGAAATATACAGGATACAAGTCATATGACAGCCAGAAATAGTGTGGTTCCTCATGTATACACATACACACACACACACACACACACACACACACACACACACACAGATTCTAAAAAGTCACCTGAAATAGCATTTGCACTTTAAATATGTTAATACTGTTGCCAATTTGAATAGGGGACATTTGATTGTCATAAGGCTATGAGATGGTAAGAGCTCCCAAATTAGAGTTTACCCAACAACCAACTATAGAAGAAAATTTAGAAGGAACAATGTCTGTCAATCAACTTAGCTCTCCCAATTAAAACTTTGTTGTGTTTTAACCAAGGTTTATTGGCTGAGCAGTGCAAACTTAGACATGGCTTATTTTGCAATGCTTTCTTATTAAATGTCTTTTTCAGCTCAATGTCAGGTATGATATATAGCACATCTCCCTAAACTTTGGTAGCTGTAGAAAACTACTTTAAAAACTTTTATGGACTTATACTAGGGAGGGGAGTGCCTCCCATGCTTAAAAAAACATCCTCTTCATAACTCAGAATTGTTGCATTTAGTACTTATGGTCTTATAGACACAATGAGACAACATTTGTATATGGCCATCTATTCATAAGTTTTAGAGGAAGCTATGTGCCTTTCATATTTCTCCTAGTGACAACTGATTGCAGGATTACACCAGCAGGGTTACACCAGCAAGCCCCATAGAGATCAGCTTATCACACAGTTGGCTTTATTGTAAGTAGTTGCCCAAGTAGACCTCTATAAAATCCTTTCCTCAGATATTCATTGGGGAAACAGCGAAGACACCAAGCATAGGAAGAGTTGACTCCTCCTACCAGCTATACCCCTAATGTAGCGTTTTAGCTAAATACTTGTATACTTTGTACACAAGCAGTGGGAGAGGAAAAGCCAAAAGACTAACTGAAATGTTATAATATATATGTATAATGCCCTTTTACACACAATGATCATGGCTCAAAATTCATTCAAACGAGCGAAAGTGAGCGATAATCGTTCAGTGTGAAACTCACTTGTCGTTAGCGGTTGTTAAAGCTGAAACAACCTCGTTAGCGCTCGCCAGCTTCTCATGCTGAGTGAAAGCTCCCCGCACAGTGATTTCTATAGAAAGCGCTGAGCGAGAAGTGGACGAGAAGCCCGCGAGTGGCCAGCAAAACTCTCAGTTTGAAAGCACTGCACGAGCGCTAACAACCTTAGCGGTGATGTCAACGCTTGTGCAGTCACTGAAAAGACTGTCAGCCCATGTAAAAGAGCCTTAACTCAAAAACAACATACAAATAATCAAAGAAGTGAAGGGGGAATCTCAGAACAGAGGAACAGCCAGTTCCCCTGAAACAATGGGTGGGTAACAGTGTCCCCCAATGAACACCGGAGAAAAGGATTTTATGGTGAGTAACAAAAAAATTCTGGTTTCTTGGCTGTGTCATTGAGTGACACAGCAAAGGTCTTAGGCAGTTCAAGGGCAGTCCCTAAGGGGTGGTCCAAAAATGCTTATGATGCAATCAGGGTACTGCTACCTACAGAGCACTGCAACCAAGAGCAACATCAGAAGACCCAAAAGTATGAACCCTGTAAAACTTTATGAACATATGAAGCTAAGACCATGTTGCATTCCTTGCAAATCTGGAGAGCAAAAGACTTATGGGACATCGCTCACGATCCACCCAACACGCATGTGGAGTGGGCTGAAGGGGTGGAGTCCTGCCGTTGGCATGGTAGGCATACCCATTATCACAAACCTAATCCAGTGGATGATGGTGGACTTGGAGGCTGCCAGACCTCGATGAGGGACAACAGGGAAAAGAACAAAGAATCCAAGCAGCGGAAGGATTCTGCATGGGAAAGATAGATCCATAATGTACAGAAGACATCAAGCTTGTGCAGTCGATATTACGTATGATGCAAAGGCTCCGGACAGTACGAGGACAGCACATTGTACTTGTTGAGTTGGATGGACAAGACCACCTTTGGAAGAAAGGATGGAACTAGGTAGAGGACCACTTTGTCATGATTAGGTATCAGAAAGGAGGATCTGCGTGGTAACTGGAGAGTTCAGAGATGCAGTGGATAGAAGTGATGGTTACCAGGAAGGCAAACTTCCAAGACAGTAGATGAAGAGAAATGTCACGCATTGGCTCTAAGAGAGACAATTGTAGTGCATCCAAGACAAAATTGAAGTCCGAAGGTGCTGATAAGAGATTGTAAGGAGGGGCAGCGTGTGCAACTCACTGAAGAAAAGTATGCACACAGCGGATTTGGAAGCCAGGGGACATAGGAAAAGAACAGATAGGGCAGAGACTTGACCTTTTAAGGAACTGAGGCTTAAGCCCATATCCATGCCTGATTTGAGGTAGGAAAGAATTTTGGGAATAGAAAAATGCATGGGTTGTAGATGATGCTGCTCGCATTATCTGAAGAAGGACTTCCACACCCTATGGTAGAAGTGAGAGGAAGGAGGTTTCCTGGACCTGAAAATAGTGTCGACAAAGGGGTCTGCGAATCCCTGCATTACGAAGACTGCGGATTCCACAGCCACATCGTCAAATGTTGCATACGAACAGCTGGGCCCTGCCGCAGCAGATCCTGTCTGAGTGGCAGGGTGTGTTGACCAGTAGGGCCACGAAATTGGAGTACCAAGAACAACATGGCCAGTCTGGCGCTATGAAGATCATTGGGTCACCCTCTATCTTAGCTTTCTTGAGGAGCCGTGGGATTAAGGCCATCAGTGGAAAGGTGTACAGGAAGGAGAATTGGCTCCATGGGATTGCTAGGGCGTGCCATCACTGATGCTTGCAGATTGTGAGTCTGTGTAACAAAGAGCGGGAGCTGACTGCTGAATCGGGATGCCATCAAATCCACTTCTGGCATGCCCCATTTGACAGAGATGTCCGTGAAGACTTCTTTGTGTACAGCTTCTATAAGTGTCTACCACAATGGACTTTAGAAGACTGTTCCTCATCTAAGGAAGAGTCAGAATTGTATATTTCATCCTCAGAGTGGGAGCTGTCTCTAGAGGGAATTTGTGGAGTGGGACACTGCAAGTGGGGGCTAAGCAGAGGAAGGAAGCGATGGTGTATGACCGTGTGACCTTGAGAACCATTAACATTTTGAGGTCTTGCTACATTCCGGTAGGAACGATCCCTCAGCATTGGACCCTTCAGTCAAGTTCTGGCTGGAAGTCCTGCGCAGCATGTTCACAATGGACCCAAGATTTGCCACCGAGAGCATGTCCATTTGGGTGGTGGATGTCCCTGGGACTGCATGAAAATTTGGTGCAACAACAGGAGCATACAAAAGTCATAATGGATTCCCCCCTAGAATCCAACATTGTAGCTGTATGTGCAGAGGAAAAACGCCTAACTGCAATGTGTATACAATGTAGAAGCAAAAGACAGAGCTACAAGTGGCTAGGGTGGTGAGCAGCTGCCTAGGGCAGATATTACCTGGGTCCAAAAGGTCCCCCCAATCTGTGGAACAGAAGAGTTGCAGAGAAATCGTGCCCAAGACAAAAGGCGTGCAAAACTGGAGGTGACTAGAGTAGTGTGCGCCACCGAAGTTTGAAGCACAGCCGAAGAAAAGCCACCCTCGAGGGAAAGGACTCCACTTTCCCTGCCATGCAAAAGTAACAGCACGGGTCCCCCTTCCATTCGAGCCACAAGGGAACTAGTCACACATGTAGTAGGATCCAAGAAAGGGGGATGGGAAGGCCCCTCATATTTACCTTCCCTGGAGGGGAAGTGCTACAGGTCACGGCATCAAATTCCAGCTTGATCCTTTACTGTACCTTGACTCCCTCTGGTGGGGGAGGGGAGCCCAGGGATCTAAGAGAAAAAATCTTCGCTGACAGGTCACCAAAATGTTAGGGCTTCTCTTTGCCACCTTGCCTTTGGGAAGCAGCAGGGAAGTTGGTGGCAACCCTGGTGTCCCTCCTCAGTAGGGTAGTAGGGGAATTCTGTGAACCCAAAGAGTCCAAGAAACTCCAGGCTCTTGAAGACCTGCAGCAGGAAGGTCTGCCCTGTATGGGCACTAAGCTAAAACAGATTTAGCAGAGTGGCTACAGGAGGGTATAACTAGTAATGGGAGTTAACTCTTCCTTTGCTTAGTGCCCGCCTCCTAGTGGCAGGAGCTATACCCAAGGTCTTCTCTGTGTCCTCCAATGACACAGCCAAGAAAATGAGATGTTAACTTTATTCTGTGGGTCAGTACGATTCAGGTGACAAGTTTATAGTCTAGATTTATTTTTAAGTAGTACAACAAAAAAATTGTTTTATATAGCCCTGAAACCTTTTTTCATTCTTCCATTGATGGGTTTGTTGTATGAAGGTTTGTTTTTTGCAGGACAACATGTAGCTTCTATTGAAGCATTTTAGGTGTACATAAGACTCTGTAGTCCCTTTTTTCTTGGGAAACTGAGTGACCAAAAAAAAAGTGCAGTTTTGGCATTGTATTATTTTTCCCACACCATCAGAAAAAAATACACGAGGAAGGTAGTATTTACAGTACTGGGGTAGAATCCCACCAAGTGCAGCCTACTTGTGAGTGAGGTGGAGCTGGATGGGTCTTGGCATCAGAGGGTTGAGATTAACTTCAGCAGTACTTCTCCATTGTAAATACACTCCTTGTTACAAAAAAAAATTAAAACTCAAGCACCTAAAAGGAGTTGCCAGAATCTAATGAAACTTCCTATGTGTGATTGTAACATTGATGTAAGGGATTACAATATCAGCGCAAAAGGATACATTTATTGTGAAAAACCAAACACTTGAAGGGAGACTCTAGTACCCTGTTGTACCACCTCTAGCTCAGATACAGGAAGTGATACGGACGGGCATGGAGGCTCTAGTATTCTGTTGAGCCGTCTCTAGCTTGGATGCAAGATGTGATATTGGTGGGCATGGAGGTATACAGGTTCAGTATGGTATCCTGCAGCATATCTTTCAACATTTGCTGTAACTGCGGCTCTAGATTATGCAAACTTGTAGTCTGTCAAAGTTGGTGACCCAGATGGTCCCACACATATTCTATCGGCGATAAATCTGGTGACCGGGCTCCCATGAAAGTGTGGCAATGTTGTGGAAACATTCCTGTGACCCCTTGTGTGTGCAACAGAGCATTATCCTGCTGCCTCTTGGAAGCTGCAATGAGATACAACAAGATGTCCTGAACCCTCCTCACGAGATCATCACCATCAGAGCAGCAGTGGGGGCATGGTGCTGCCTCACAGTAAAGGCGCTCACCTCTACGTCTTCAGAAACGAACGCAGCCACTGTGAGTGCCCAAACTAAACCTGGATTCATCACTGAAGATAATCTGGTTACACTCTGTAGCGTCCAATTTTGTTATTCATGACACCACTGCAAGCGGAGGCAACGCTGAATGGATGTCAAAGGCAGTGCACATAATGGGCTGCTAAGACCAAACCTCCAGCCAAGCACCTGGAAATAGTTCCAACAGACATAAGGGCAAGTAACTATGGTGCCAGTTGTCTCTGGATGGCAGACAACGAAACAGTTGGAGCGACTTGTGCTTGTCGGATGATCCGCTCTACTGGTGGTCTGTCGAAGGTGTCCTGAGTCTGGTGTCCTTGTGTGCACTCACACATCCACTGGTTCAACATCTAACAGTCTGGTTATCCAGCTTCTAGCATTCCAATAATGCACCTCCTCACAAAATCTGTTAACTGGGCAAAATCTCTGATTGCGTCATAGAGGCGTCTAGTGATCAACAGGCAAGCACAAGCAAAAAAAAAAAAAAGTCTACTACACAAGTAGCCTCTGAGAGCCTTTTTATAGGCCAAGGGTAGAACCACTTTTAGAGAGTCTCAGGTGGCAAGACCATTCATCTAACCATGCCTAACGCTACTCAAGTACATATCTGCCCGAGATGTAACTATGTGCAGAGTTTTGCAGTAAAACAATAACTCCTAGGTGCTTGATTTTTTTGACAAAGAATGTATATGAGCAGCTATCAGGCTGCCATTGATTCCGTCGATCTTGGCTATACACTGTATGGTGCACAGTAATATATATATACACATATATTTATTACACACAGGCATATCGTCTTCTTAAGCTGACCTTTTTTAATTGATTTGTCTATTGATGTCAAAATTGTAGAGCGAGCCTCATCACAATTATTTTTAGATGATTTATGTGATTTAGGGATAGGTTATGTGTCCTTTTGGAGGGTTTCATTCCTGGTCTGGTTCGAAAGCATATTTTTGAGTGGTTAAGCTAAGAAGTATATTTCCCGATGAACCTATGATGCAGTAAGGGATGTGTGATGAAATTTATTACTGTACAATTATAGGATTGCTTATAGAGGTTAGTTTTACAGAGAACAGTTATTTAATCCATTAACAAAACGGTATGGAATCACAGATAGAGGACTTGCAGGTCTTTCCATCATATTCAGAATATGTTACGATTGCCGATTGTGAGATTTTGGGATCCGTTTATCAGTAATTCACACCTTTTATCCAGCATATAATTTTTCAAATCTCTGAGCATTAAAACCATTTTTTAAAATCTTTTTTGGGGTGATATTTGACATCATAAATCCCCTTATAGGTGTGTTTACTGGAAAAATATGATCTTTTCTCCCCATTCCCCCAATCTAATATAGGGATTAATAAGGACGGGTGCTCCGACTAAGTAGTATGTACACTAAGGATATAGGAGATTTTTTTTGTGAATAGCTTTTTAACTTGTATAAACAAAAGTTTTAAATGTATCTGGTAACAAGGGTTTAGTATTATTGGACCAATCCCACTAAGGACAACATTTACATGGAGTTTGTATATTCTCCCTCTGTTTGCGTGGGTTTCCTACCACACTCCAAAAACATACTAGGTGAAGTTAGACTGTGAGCCCCAATGGGGACATCAAGTGATGTACAACATTGTGGAATGTATTTATTTTACACACATATATATCTTAATAGACTGAACTTTTATGGACTTGTCAATACCAGGTTTATTTTCTTAATGATAAAAACGGGAATGGTTTTAATTTTTTTTTTTTTAATTTATAAAAATTAACTTTATTCATAAAAAAAAAAAAAAAAAAAATTACCCCTCTATTTTCTCAACAACTGGATAATCCCATGAACAAATAGAAAACCAAAGTAACAACCTCAATAAATTTGCAACTTACATTGTGGTGCTGGAGGTTGTAGTTGGTAGCCTGTTAATTGACACCAGCCTACAGGATAGAGGTCTGGGGATTCACAGTCTACCCACTGATCATACTCTTCTTCCCAGCCATCGAAATGGATCCTTAGCAGTCTGTGTATAATGCGTGTGACTGTGGCAACACACACTAACCGGGGCTCCATGAGATCAACAGCTTCAAGCTTCATTCTAACGCGGAAGCCATGATTGGGGACTTCCTAGAGAAACATATAAGATGCTACTGTTGTAACATGAGCCAAAGAGAGAGAATAAAAAAAAAGTTCTGCTAGTTGGGGGATTTATACTACTTTGGAACACCGCAGGCAAACTTTTGCACATCACATTTAATCTAGTGCAAGGACTGAGAAAGAGGTGCATGCCACGATATACCAAACAGACAATTCTTGGGTCATGTTCACCCCTCAGGCCTTGCACAGTACGGAAGATTTGTGTAAATGAAAACTGGAGTAGTTACCCACAGCAACCAATCAGCTTATAGGCTGCAAGACCCAACTACTCCACTTTATCTGTACAACAATTTTGATACATATCTCCAAGTGTATCAATTTCGATTCCGATTCTGGAAAGTTGTCTTGCCATGCAATCAGATCGACTGATAACATTAAAAAGATTGTATGAGATTACAAAAAAGGTCTCCCCTTCCTTTTTAACCCCTTCCCGCTCCATGACGTAACGCTACGTCATGGAGCGGCGGGCTATGTATGAAGAGAGGTTGCGGGGCAACCTCTCTTCATACACTGCGGGCGTCAGCTGTTTATAACAGCTGACACCTGCGGCCAATAGCAGTGAGATCGGGGGAGCCATGCAGGTGTCATGGCAGCCGGGGGCCTAATGAAAGGCCCCAGGGCTGCCTTACCAGACTGCCTATCAAGCCATCCCCGTGGGGTGGCTTGATAGACTGCCTGTTAAACTGCAGTATGACGTAATGCTTTAGCATTACGTCATACTGCAGGAGCGATCAAAGCATCGCATGTTAAAGTCCGACAGGGGGACTTCAAAGTAAAGTTTAAAAAAAAAATTTTTTTTTTTTTTTTTTTTACAATTAAAAAAAAAAGTAAGTTATAAAAGTTTAAAAATCACCCTTTTGCCATATCTATTATTAAAAAACCTAAATCATAACAAAAATATGTATTTGGTATCGCCGCGTCCGTAAAAGTCTGATCTATCAAAGTAGTGCATTATTTTTCCCGCACGGTGAACGTTGTCTGAAAAAAAAAAATAAAGAACGCCAGAAATGCATTTTTTTAGTTACCCTGTCTCCCAGAAAAAACGCAATAAAAAGCGATCAAAAAGTCGTATGTATTTCAAATTGATACTGTCGGAAACTACAGGAAATCCCGCAAAAAATGAACCCTTGCTCAACTACGTCGACAGAAAAATAAAAAAGTTATTGCGCGCGCAAATTGACCACAGAAAATAATTGAAAAAAATTAAATGTCTTTGAAAAAAAAAAAATAGTATAGTAAGAAAAAAAAACTATACAAGTTTGGTATCGTAGTAATCATACCGACCCATAGAATAAAGTTATTATGTCGCTTTTGTTGCCGTTTGTGCGCCGTAGAAACAAGACGCACTGAAAGATGGCGAAATGTTTTTCTACATTTTACTCCACTTAGAATTTTTTTTAAGTTCTTCAGTACATTATATGGTACTTTAAATAGTACCATTGAAAAATACAACTCGTCCCGCAAAAAACAAGCCCTCATACAGCGACGTCGATGGATAAATAAAGGAGTTACGATTTTTTTGAAGGGGGGAGGAAAAAACGAAAATGGAAAAAGAAAAAGTGCCGTGTCATTAAGGGGTTAAAGGGCACCACTCTAGCCAATTGCCCATGCTTGATATTGTAGCCGAGCCTTATTCGAGCTCTGGTTGAACGTGGACATCTCTCTTTTTCAATTGTACTTTAAAAGTATAACATGTTGCCCTTTGCCTACTATTAAAGCATTACATGTACAATACCTTGTTAAAGAGCTTTACAGGAGCAGCTATAGATCCGGTTTCCCTGAGGTAGTCAAACCATTTGAAAGGTAGTTTTGCGTAGCCTAAAAAATAAATACCTCTTAGTCAGCTTGTCTGGGTTTACCAACAGAGTTCATTTCAGAATACAGAATGTACCTAATATGCATGATTAACCCTTTCCTGTCCTATGACATACATGTACATCATCGGCAGGAGGGGGTTAGTGTAAGATGTCGTACATTTATGACCCAAGTTCAGTAGCCAGCTGTAAACGGATAGCCAGGGACCAGCTACAATGGCTGGGACGGAGATAACATTGATCCTAGTCATTAAGCCCCTGCAAGCACAATGAATGTTCACAGTGGCATGTAAGCAGTTAACAGGGGGAGGGAGCTTCCTCTGTGAGGTCATCGGCCCTCTATCATCCAAAATGTTGATCCAGGGATTATTCTGATTGGCATTATGAAGTTGGGAAGGAATTTTTTTCCCTTAATTGGGGAAAATTGGCTTCTGTCTCATTGTTTTTTTTTTGCCTTCCTCTGGATCAACAAGGGTGGGGGGTGGCAGGCTGAAGTGAATGGACAATTGTTTTTTTTTTTTTCAGCCTAGCATACTATGTCAGTATATTAACATAAGCAGGCCAATGGGTTGCCATGGCTGTTATTGCCAATGACAATAAATGACATTCTGCAGTACAAGAGTACTGTAGTGTATTATCTAAGTGATCATAAGATTTCAGGTTCAAGTCCCCTACAGGGACATAGAAGAAAAAAAAAAAAAAGATTAGGTTCAAAGTATGAAAGACTTAAATTCATGCTATCTATCCAACTATTTCACTAGTCTACATTTAGGATGGGTGTGTGTATAATAGCAAAATAAAGCCATACCTCGTGGTGGAGTTAATTCAATCTTGTTAATTTCACAGAAACCAACAGGGAATATTGAGGGGGATAGAGCATGGTAGCAAAACCAGTCAGAGCCATCGGCTGCTTCGGAGCCATCAATACCAATCATTAGATAGCCCTCTGCCAAAACCTTCATTTACAAAAAAGTAGAGGAAATTAATGACAATGAAATTTTAGCAGCGAACACAAAGTTTTGAGTATGGGGAAAAAAAAACAACAGTGACATTGCATATTATATCAGGAATGTTGAACAGCGCCTCAAAAGGGGATTGTCACAAAACTTGTAAACAGCGGGGCACGTTCAGTATAGCAAATGCTTCAGAATTCTGGAGCAAACTGCACCCAAAAACTGATGTACGTGTCATAAGCCAGAAAGATTGTTTTAGACACTTTGTGCCCCAGTAGACGCTTTTTAAAAAAAGGGTCTAGAAAAAAAAACAAAAACACAACAATGCATGGCCAAGTATTGTCCTAAAAACTTTAAATTTAGTGATGTGCACCACCATTTGCTGCAAAATACCAGTCTGAAGTAAGCCAGCCAAGAAGTGATGTACATGTCCAACGTCTGTATCTAGATGCACAGCATGCACCAGTATTTGTGTTTTCATGGATACACTTACCTTTACCTAACTCCACAGTCCAAAATAATCATAGAAACCCAACATGGATCACCAACAGAGGTATAATACCCACATAAATACTGTACAGTGACAACACATTAATCACCTTTCTAATGGTTGCTACACATATTGCAGAAAGGTTTAGTGGATCAATAGCTTCCAGTTTCATTCCTTCCTTGAACCATTCAGAGCTCTGGTCAATATCTTTGACCTAATAAAAAAAAAAATTATATTATATACAGTATATAGCTTTATAAAAAGACTTTATTCATATACATATTACACTTAGGTCTTCTGTTACATTTAGAAGGCTTTCTTATGAGAGGCCAGCAAACATTCCATCAGCAGAACAAAAGGGGGCCGCAATGTTCCACTGAGCGCCACAGCCGCTCCATTATTTTCACAGACAGTGGGTCTCACCTGCCGTACCTGGTACTGCAGTTCAACTAACAGATTGGAACCCAGAGATCAATCAGACTACCTAGCCTTAAGAAAGGCAATCAAACTTTATTCCAGAAAACCCCTTTAATCCCTTAAAGAATTATTCCCCAAACTAACTTACCACCTAACCATTGGAAAGCTGATAAAAGCGTGATTGGTGAGAACAGGGGTGCCGTGTCCCATTCTATTCCTCATTTGAACCCCCGCAGTGTCGTGCCTATCCGCTGCGTTGCCTGCAGCTATTAGGTTCTATTGAACCTAATAGCGCAGTGCTCACGGTGCGGAATTCCACCGCGGAATTCAGCACCGTAAAATCACCCGTCCTCACCCGCGGCATGCTCTATTTGCTGTGGGTGTACGTGCGGACGGCTTCCATTGCAGTCAATGGAAGCCGTCCATCACGGTATCTTCCGCTGTAGCACAGCGGAAGATAGCGTGAAACCGCTTCCCCGCCTACCGCGGCCACATCATATGACGTGCCCGGCGCGTCATGTGACGCTGTGGGCGTGCCATATGACATGGCTGGCGCGTCATGCACTCTATTGCGCATGCGCGCCGAATCGTCATGTGGGACGTAGGATGCCGGATCCGCAGGTAAGTATTGGGGTCTCTGGGGGGGCGCCGTGACGGGCTCCGCCGCGGAATTCCGCGGCGGAGCCAGTCACGGCCGTGTCAAGCCGGCCTAAAGGTTTTCTGTAATTAGTCCCACTAGAGGACTTGAAGCGGTGAATTCTTGGTCACTGTTCTAAAGCTCTGAGCCCTAGCGCTCTGTCAAACTCCATAGGTGCTGCAGTTGCCCTTCACTGCAGAGTCTAAATAGGGTTGAACTGCTGGGATCACAGTTATTGCCAATCTTGGCAGGATCACTGCCACCGATCTGCTGTGATCTCAGGGATAAACCGGGCAGAATCCACAAAATCGCAGCGAATCAGAGCATACAAATCTACAACTTTACCTTTGTAAATAAATGGGCAGGGGCATCATAATGGGATTCCTGTTTCTTTAATATATCTACGGAATAAAGCAGAATAATGCAAGTCTAAAACCAAGAAGTAAAGGACACCATTAAATAATCACATAATTACGATGAAAGCCTGCATACCTGATCTCTTAAAGCGATGACCTATACTTCGAGACCATCCAATGTGATGAATGAGGGGGCTGTACATGTGACACCAGAAATCATCTGATTTGTCTTCGCTTTCTTCATATACTAGTCGTAGCCTACCTCCAATGACCGTGTCTACGATGGCAACCCGCGTCCTGCAGAGGTGTGTTTTGTCCACCACTTCTACCCTCATTAAAGGCTTGAATGGATACTGCATACTATCTGATACCTTACAAGGAAAGGGAGAACATGTGAATTCCCACCAGGTGAACAAAAGAAAAAACACAACAGGTATAATGCACACTCCAAATACGGAGTGACTTTATGTTAAAAGGCACGCCAACGGAGATGGTACAATGCTTCGGCAGCGCCAGCTATTGGAAGGCAGCTTCCTTATAAATCAGTGTCCAACAGATCTTGCAACATGATTGGGAATATAAGCCAAATCAAGAGTCTTCCCCAACAGTGAAAGAGAACCATGTACAGACAGTCTGTTCCGGGTTTTGCCCCTCATCAGTATACTGCAGATGCATTGTACTCCCATCCCCCCCCATCTGGACACCCAATCGCAGGGGGGGGTGCGGAGGGGCGTACGGAACCCCCAAAACATCGTTCGGGTGAATTAAATGCCGCTGTCAGAATAGACAGCGGCATTTAAACGGTTAACAGCCCCGATGAGCCGTGCGGTTTATCGCCACTGTTGCCACCGGATGTCGGTTGTAAGAAACAGCCAACACCTGGGATGTATGAAGGGGACATATGGGACTTTAGTACCTCCCCTTTAGGGTATATTCACACAGCAGATTCCACCACGGACTTTTCAGCACAAAATCTACCTGTGAAACCTGGATTTAGTTGTGTTAATGGGCAAAATCCATGTGCAGAATTAGACAGGTTTCCAAATGGATCCACAGAAAGAAGCGATATCTCATTTCTTCATGCGGTTCTGCGCGAAAACGTGTTGGAAATTCTGACCATTAATTTTGCCCACTGACAAGATTAACGCCACGTGAGGATCCGAAGCAATAGATGCAGATTTCTGTTGCGGTTTTACAGGCAAAGTCTGTGCTGAAAATTCTGCGGCAGAATCCACAGTGTGAACATACCCTTGCTGGGGAGAGTATGTGCTTCCTCCGGATTGTGAGGACATGTGCACGTACCCATAGGAATAACGGGCCTCAACTCTCCTCTTCTTGGATTTTTATTTTAAAGGAGTTTTTTTAATGCATTTCTTCAAAATGTTACACATTGGTGCCAAGTGCCTACTTTAAAAAAAATATATATGCGTATGGAGGTACAATAAGGTTTTTACATTATAATTCAGGTCTTGTGTATCTCAAGTGTATGAAAATTCTACTAATGAAAGGGTTAAATAGATTTTCTGTTTTGGACAATCCCTACTCCTTAGGGCTCTTTCGCACGAGCGTAGGTATTTTAACGTGTGCACTCTGGCGCCGTAAAAAACGTGTAAACAGGTGCACAAATCTAGCGTTTGTGCGCCCGTTCAGATTGCCCGGAACATATACGCAGAGCCCGAAGTGCCGTTGGGTTGGGGGAAGACAGTTTAGTTCTGCTAAACTGCCTTCCCCCTTACCGCCACCTCGACGGCTCTCGGCAAGGGGAGGAGGCGGGACGGGGCGGGAGCTAGTGTGCTAAGCTCCCGCCCCTTGTCGGCAGCCGGCAATGGGAGGGGGCGACTAGCTTCGTCCCCTTCCTGCCCCCACCCATTGCAAACAGCCGACAGAGGGCAAAGAGGAGAGAAGGGAGAGGGAGTTTAGCAGTCACGCTGCTAAACTCCCTCCCACCTCCCTTCTCCTCCCGCTGTCATTGGCTCCCTTAGGGGTCTATGCAGCGGCCGCTGTATTCCGGCTAGGAAGATAGTTCAGGAACTATCCTTCCTGGCCGGCGTAAAAACGCCTGGCCGAAATGCGCCATCTTGGCCAGCCAGTCGCTTTTACGCGGCGTGAAAATGGCGGCTGTTATACACTCGTGTGAATAAAGCCTTAGAAGGATCCCTTGAAAAGAAGCCAATTATAGTATCTTCCGCTGCTGGCACCTCAAGTAATCAACTGGTACTCTTATCAAGAGATTAGGGTCCTAAAAAGGGCACCCATTTCCATCAACTCAGAACTAATGTGATTTAAAATGTGTTTTCCAATCCGGACAAGTCCTGTAATATTTCTTTACCGAGGGTGAATCCGATTGGCTATTAGAGCCAAAATCATTGCCCTTAAAACTTTATTAAGATTCCTTTTTGCTTTTTAGTACCTTACACTATATTTTTACTTACCTTTTGCGCAAAATCTGGTGGGAGAGTCTTGGCACCAGTCAGTCTTTTGACTAAAAAAGCTTTCCAATTAGAGTATTTGTGTTGTATGCCTGTATAGAAAGCAGAACAATGTAGTAAACTGGCATCCCAATAATCTACAGAGTTCGAAGCTCAATCACAAGAAAGCAAGTAAACTTGATCTACTTTTGATTCTGCGCCATAAAAAGACGATTGAATCAGAATAAAGCCCTTTAATGGGCACCTTAACGGCCTATTGGCAGTTGTTAAAGGGGTTAAAGGGGTTGTCCCGCGCCGAAACGGGTTTTTTTTTTTTCAATAGCCCCCCAAATACAAAAACAAAATATATGTGTACATACATCTTTAACATTCCAAAATATCAGGTAGGTCCTGACCATATGTGCGAGGAGTTTTTCATTCAAAACATCGCTTCTATGAAATTGCACGTGCATTGGATGATCGTAAGGGTTTCCCATTGATTTCCATGTGAAACATTACCTTCTACTCACATGCACATTGCAGAGCATGCAATGTCTTGTCAAGTCCCATTGAAAACAATGGGCGAGGCATACCCAGGGAATGCCAAACGATATTTGCATAAGAAATGCTGAGATTTTTTTTTTTCCCCTCGCAGCATCACTGTGAGGAGCCAAAAGAAAGGAAAAAAAAATAAAAAGCTGCAAATAACAAAAACACCAATGATAAAGAGGGCACTATTAGAAAACGGCTAGGAAAAACCTCTCCCCCTATTGTATGACGTAAAATCTTTGGTCAAATAGTCTCAATTATTGAACAATAATAGAAAAACATTTAAAAAAACAACGGATTAAACAACCCAAAATAAAACTAATATAAAATGTGTTACCGTGGCTTACCTATCAGTTATGTACCAACATATCTTGACTAAGACAATGGAAACTCTGCCTTATGTTGTCTTGCTAGTAAGATATGTGCAGAACGAATGTGTCTTTGTGGTACAATTCACAAGAATAGAAGGTTGTTGGTATTATATTACTATGAAGATAAAATATTCCAAAATCGTGAACACCTACTTTGCGGAGGGACGAGGGGCTTCCCGCTGCTGGCGCACCAACCCACCGGATGGACATCACTACTCCAGACATTACACCAGAAGTCCAGGCTGGCATCATTTTCAAAGCCTTCATACCTCAACAAGGCATTATAGCCTGAAAACAATGGGACATAAAAAGCAACATTTCAGATATTCTACTCCAGCAATGATCTCATTGTGACAGATTAGCACATGTAGCTTCTACCGTAACGGAGTCGTGTTATTTTCAATGGTTCTCACGGTTTCAGATCTACTTTCCCTTTCTAGCTGTATGCCAAAAGGGAGTTATGGAACGCACTGCAGGCAATGTATTTTTTTTTCTGTTAAGCTTCACTTGTGGTGCGATTTTTGGGTCTATGTTTTTCTTCCATTATGTTTTGGGTGTGGTATCTTATAAATAATTAGGAATTCAGAGTGCTGTGGTAGTGTATGTGACCATAGACATTAGATGAATTCGAAGGACTGACCGACCATCTAATGGAAGAGGAAAGAACGGTTCCATCCCATTATCCTCTCTCTCCACCCAGCTTGGTTAGATTAATGGTCCTTTTACATGGGACAATTATTGCTCAGATTCCCAAGTACTCGTGGGGTTCCGAACCACAATCATCTTGTATGAATGCAAGCCGAAAATGGCGCCTTTCAGTGTAAACAGCAGTTGTTCACTTTCCAACAAATGTCTGCTTACGGTGAATGGACGCAGGCGATGCCAGCAATACTCACTATTGTGTAACCGCACATGAGCAAACATCACTGGGATAAGAGTTGGGAAGGGTATCATCACTCCTTAAGAGGGCCTTCACACTTGAGAGTTTGCTGCGTTTCTTTAAAGCGACAGTCAATGGGACTTTCTAATGTTAAAAATGAAATCGCACAAAAATCACAAACTTGCGATTTTTATGTAATGTGTTTTTAACATTAAAAAGTCCTATTGACATTTGCATTAAAAAAGCGCAGCGTTTCACAATCACAAGTGTGAAGGCCCCCTAAAGAGAGCACCTAGAAGGAGAGTGAGGATGCTTGTAAGGCCATGCATGCTCCTCTGGAAAATATATGCAAATAAAGCAGATGGAACAATACCTCTGCAGCGCCACCTATTGGATGGCAGCATTCCTGCAAATCAAGGTCAGACCCTTTCAACAAGTCTTTAACCCCTTAGTGACGGAGCTTTTTTGCTTTTTTCCATTTTTGTTTTTTCCTACTCCCTTTTAAAAAATCGTAGCTCCTTTATTTATCCATACGTCACTGTATGGGGCTTGTTTTTTGCAGGACGAGTTGTATTTTTCAATGGCACTATTTATTGTACCATATAATTTACTGAAAAACTTTTAAAAAATTCTTAGCGGAGAGAAATGGAAAAAAAACGACATTCCACCATTTTTCGGTGCGTCCTGTTTCTACAGCACACAAATTGCAACAAAAACGACCTGATATTTTTATTCTATGGGTCAGTACGATTGCTACGATACCAAACTTGTATAGTATTTTTTTTTACTGTAGTACTTTTATTTTTTTTTTAAGATATTTAATTTTTTTCAATTATTTTCTGCGGTCATTTTGTGCGCACAATACCTTTTTTATTTTTTCGTCGACGTAGTTGAGCAAGGGCTCATTTTTTGCGGGATGTCCTGAAGTTTCCGACTGTATCAATTTGGAATACATACGACTTTTTGATCACTTTTTATTGCGTTTTTTCTGGGAGACAGGGTAATTAAAAAAGTGTATTTCTGGCGTTCTTTATTTTTTTTTTCACATGACGTTCACCGTGCGGGAAAAATAATGCACTACTTTGATAGATCGGACTTTTACGGACGCGGCGATACCAAATATGTATTTTTATTTTATGATTTTGATTTTTTAATAATGGATATGGCAAAAGGGGGGTGATTTAAACTTTTATAACTTTTTTTTTTTCCAATTAAAAAAACTTTATTGATCTTTTTTTTTACTTTACTTTGAAGTCCCCCTGGGGGACTTTAACATGCGATGCTTTGATCGCTCCTGCAGTATGACTTAAGGCTATAGCATTACGTCATACTGCTTTTTTACAGGCAGTCTATGAAGCCACCCTGTGTGGATGGCTTGATAGGCAGTCTGCTAAGGCAGCCCTGGGGCCATTCATTAGGCCCCGGCTGCCGTAACACCTGCACGGCTCCCCCAATCTCACCGCGGGGGGGGGGGGGGGGGGCCGTGCGGGACCCCCGAACAGCGTTCGGGGGATTTAAATGCCACTGTCAGAATTGACAGCGGCATTTAAAGGGTTAATAGCCGCGAACGGCCGAGCGCAGCTATTGCCCGCGAGTGTCAGCTGTAATAAACAGCTGATGCCCGCGCTGTATGGAGGTAGATAGCGGCGCTACCTCCCTCCATACACGTCCTGCAACAGCAGGACGTAGTTTCCCGATGGGGCGGTCGTTAAGGGGTTAAAACAAAGATTGGGAATTGAAAACCAAGCCAGAAAACCATACACAGACAGCTGTTTCGGGGATTTTGCCCCTCATCAGTGTGCAGTAAGTTTCTGGCTTGGGAACTGAAAACTATACACAGACAGCTGTTTTGGGGTTTTTGCGCCTCATCAGTGTGCCGTAGCCAAGCCAGGATCCTGCTGCTTTTCAAACTACATTTTCTCAGAAACACAGCATTTCAAAGTATAGAGGTTTGTAATGTGCATGCCTGTCAGACCACAGGCAGCATAAGGCCCCCTGTCCACGGGCATTGCGGAATATCGCTAGCGATATTCTGCCGCCTGGGAGCAGGGGAGAGAACTGTCAGTTCTCCACAGTGAGCCTATCTGACAGATAGGCTCACTGCGGAGAATCGCGGCAAATCGCAGCATGCCACCATTAGAGTCCAGCGAGTGGAAAATCGCTATGATTCTCCGCTCGTGGATGGGGGCTGTGCTTTTCATAGCAGCGCTATTGAAAGCGCGCACTGCGTTACCCGCGGCCGGATTATCGCCCGTGGACAGGAGCTCTTAGTCTCCTAATAATTTACCATTAAGCAATGAGAATGCAAAGACTACTGACCTGCTAGTTTCACAATGACAGCAATCCAGAACACTTTTGGAGATAAGTTGTTGTCTGTGTTGAGAACTTCAACTCTCACACCTTCTGAGATGTCACCCCAGCAAGTCCCCATCGGTGCCTGTAAAAGACAAATAATTGCATGTTCTAAAGTAATTCATGCGTACAGTGAAGTAAAGTCAACCAAGTCTATTCAGATAGTTACAGAAGCCCAAATGCAAAGCCAAGTAAATGCCTACTGTAGGTTCTGAGATCGATTTAAATGCCATGTAGAACAAGCAGCTCAACATTTGCCATAGAAATCAAATGAAATCCAAATGTTAGCTTTACGATTAAAGAATAAAAGTATCTGATTGATTGCATGAGGACGTTTTCACAAAGTGGTTTTTTTCTGTATTTCTTTTTATTCTGACCTTTGTATTATGGAGTTCCATAACCCAATGGAGCAGCTATTGCATTCCTGCTCCATACAGATTTGCAAATGGCAATTTAAAAAATGGTATTCCCATTATGGGAATTCTAATTCAATGTGTTTGAAATCACAAAACAATGCAATCACCCATAAGATGTTAATTTTCAGAATGCTCCATTCTCCAGATGTTGCAGATATTGATTCCTCTGTTCTCTGGTTGTTTACTGCTAGTTGCCAGGGTAACACACCAACTCTTCCATGGAAAGAAATGCAGCACAATGGTATCTGGTGGCTGGGCTGAAAGCTAGTGCGCATGTGGCCCTGAGAGCCCAGCCCTGAGATATAGATGAAAGAAGTGCACAAATGCCGGCCTCATCCGCTCTTCTGCCATTTACTTCCATAGAAGAGGTGGTCTGTTTCCCTGGCAACTAGCAGTAAACAACCAGAGGGCAGAGGAATCAATAGCTGCAATGCCTGGAGATTGGAGCATTTTAGAAATAGAATTTTTGTTAATTACTGTAAAACCTTGGGTATAGCTACTGCCACAGTAGGAGAGGACAACTAAGTAAATGCATACAGACCGTAACTGGAAGAAAACAAAGGAACAAATAGTCAGGTGGGCGCTAGGTACCCCAATCAATTTATGATAAACAAAAATCCTGTTTTCTCCTCCATGTCATTGTGGACGCAGAGACCTTGGGATGTCTTAAAGAAGTATGCAAGGGGTGAGAATGGAAAAAGGTTTAGCACGGTCAGCATAAAGCCACATACGGCCCCTTATAATCAAATGATCCACCACATGATGCCTGGTATGAATTCTTAGAAAATAGGCAAAAATGAAAAACAACAAGTTCGTGGTCTGGCTTCTAGGAAAAAAGCAAGGCCCACTGAGGAATCAGCAGGGAGTGTCCATGGTTCTAACAGAATCAGCATAACACCCTCCAAAACAAAACCGCCATAGTGATGAAGCTGAGAGGAAACAGAATGGGGCCACGGTAAGTGGGAAAAAGAGGCAAGGCCGAGCTCCTTGTCCTTGACCAAAGGCAGATCCCACAGAGAATTAGGCTGTCTGAAGGTACACACAGCAGGGAAGGAGAAGGAAATCTGATGCCCAAAGAGCATAATGCCCAAAGGGAGTCCATCCTGGTAGAAGGAAGAAGGGCAGACGCAAAAAGATAAAGGAACAGTGTATGAACACATCTCAACTGTAAGCAGACTAGGTGAAAGAAAGATGTTGAGGATGCCCTTCCACCTCAACTGCCTACAAGGGATGAAGGGGGTCCAATGACAACCCCAATGACAACTCCATACATGGCTGCTGATGACGATCCAGTCACCCGCTGCAGGAATGCGAATTGTCCAGAAAACTGGAATATGAGGCTCCGTTCACCTCAGGGTGAGGCCAACAGTTTTGTTTAGTAGCGTCTAACGGCACTATTTCAGAGGGGCATTGTCACCAGCACCTGTGTTACTTGAATGTAGATTCTGGATATTCCAAGACTACATAGCTACATCGGATGATGCGGGCGATGCCCCTACTTACTCAGTGTCAAGTGGGCAACCAGATTATAAGGGACATACCTACTCTCCCAACAGGTTGTAAGGTTGCATGTGTTAGCCCTAGCTGCACAGGTGCATCCGATTCAGTGACACTAAGCTAAAATGGATTTAGCTCCGTACCTGCAGGAGGGACATAGCTGGTGGGAGGAACTAAGAGTTTTTTGTACTTCGTGTCGCCTTCCAGTGGTAACATCTATACCAAAAGGTCTCGGTGTTTCCCAATGACATGGACAGGAAAAACCTCTTATGGCCGAGTGTGGTGTTTTGTGATTTCAAACACATTAAGATAAGATTCCAGAGATGGCCATACCCCTTTAATGACATGTGTCCATCTGATTGGGTCATGTAACCATTAGAATAATTAAAGTAGTATAACACAGCTGCAGTGTGCATTTGATATAAAATGGCAATTTGCGTTTTGCACTTTGCAGTTGTAAGCCTTCCCTTTATGCTGGATGCCGAAAGAGCTCAAATAATGTCTATGATGCCTGGCCTATGTCCTCTGACTGAAGGATCAAACATATCTCCATAGATATGACCATCACAAGATCTGTCTAGAAGCCACTCATCCCCCTCTCGCTTCTGAAGTGGATCATGCGCATCTTTGAAGAAGTCTACATCCAGCCTCTGAGGCAATTGGTGGCCATATATCCCTTCCCATCGCTACATGATCTCTTATGCAGAGTTTCTCAGATATCCTGAGAGCTACATATGGACTGGTCACGTGTTTAAAGTCTATGGCTGTTCTCTATGGGTGACTGCAATCAAGTCTGATGCACAGACTCAGAGCTGGAACGGGGGTTTAAAGCCAGCAATTATATATATATATATAAATATAAATAAAAGGACCAGACCTCAAACCCCCTGTCCTACGAACACAAAAACTTAGTTTATGGTGCTCATACGACGTGACGTGACAGGTTAATTCACTAAGACTTCAGCACAGTGATAGAATACAACTAAGGATACCAAGGACCACTTACGTGTTTGAAGCAAGTCACTGGAGCAGCCACCAAGTTATTGCTTGTGATGTAGTGGCTCCAATTAAAACCCTCTGCTGTTATGGCTATGATGGAAAAAATAAAATAAAGCGTTAAATCCTAAGGTGTATCGAGGAGTGGAAGTAGAATCGCTGAATTCTTCTTACCAGTTTTACTTAATGATTGATTCTTCAAGGTAGCTTGATATTGTGCATAAGCTGCCAACTTAGCAACTAATGGCTGTTTCTGTAGAGCCTTTGCTTTTTTAATGGGAGGTTTACCCTGAAGGGGAAAAAAATATATATATAAATATCTGCAAGAGCAAATATTTTATTCAAATCCTACAAAACACCAACTTCAGTACATAACAAAACCCATTTACTGATACTATCTAAAAGTTGGACGCTGTAAATGAAGTCTTAAAATGTGCCGGATTCACCAGAACGACTCAAGCTGGATGGTAAATCTGTCAAATTTTGAGACGGTCTAGTCTACGTTTATACGACCTATTAGATGATATAGTTTATGCCAAAAATTGCACCAATTGGGCACAATTTTGGTCATGACCCTTTTCGGACAAGTCAGAAAAAGTGTCTAAAATGGTCTGAAAAAACAATATTTAAATGAAGCACAAAGCATTTAAGATTTTTTGACTAGTAAATCTGCCCCGTCCTACTTTGGGCATCATCTTTAATTTATGTAAGGATTTACAACTTAAATAGTTGGCATCTATACTGCGCCAATCCAGAGTTGCAGACTGTTTTATAGCCTAGAGCTGCATTCACAGTTCTGCTGTTTGCTATGGAAAGGCATGGGTGGCTTGAGGCCAGATTATCACTACCTCAGATCACTGTAAAAGCTCTGTGTAGACACTGAACTAGTAAGAGTTTGGGAGATTTCAGTAAACTTGTAAAAGCAACTCAGGATCAGTAAATAAGCAGTTCGATGCATTTATAAATTACTCAGCGCCAATTTCCATTTTCAACTCTGTATTAGAAAGAGCTGTAATTTGATTGGTTCTTAAAATACTTCTCACAGCTTGAATACAGTATTAACCCCTTTAGTGGCACGCCCGGAAAATCTCCGGGGCTTGTTGCACTGACCATGCAGTTAAACCCCGGAAGATTTCCGTGGACAGCTCTAGTGCTGAAATGTGCAGTGCACCGAGCTGTCATATGAAATCTTCCACAGTTTTTACTGCATACTCAGTGCAGCAAGCCCCGGAGATTTCCCTGCCACAATACCAAAAAAAGTGTTGCAATGTGATTATTGCATTCCTTATTAAATACTTGCGAGATTACATTTCATTGTTGACTCATTAAAAAAAACAAAAACTGCCCTGTGAGGCATGACATGGTAATAAACCTGCCACTGAAGGGGCTAATCTAAATAAAAGGCTATGGGAGAGCTACGTGCAAACCGATTTCAAACAGGTACTGGAAGACCCCATTGACGATGGTCATTCAGTTTTCCGGTGTGAAAAAAAGATTGCAATGCACTTTTGTATGCGAATGCAATGCATTTTTCACATTATAAGTAATGGGACATGCAATTTTTTTTCACACGTTTGAAAAACATATGTTTGTATTGAATGTATAGGGATGAGATTGCGTATTTGTCGCAAAATGTCTCACAATCACAGAAAAATCATGGGATTAGGAGTGCGAAATGTAAATACAGCCTAATAGTAAGAGGAGTGGAACAAGCTCAAGAGTGAGGATCCACTACCTGTAGTTTTGCCAGAATGCTTGCCTTCTTAGAATTTGAAGAATAACTTCGCGAGCAAGACACACTGCAGAATCGCTTTGTTTTAGAGTAAAAAGCGTCTCGGACTCCGACCATTCCACACATTTCACATGTAGCTGAAATGAAAAAGCAAAGAGAATAAATAAGAGATTTATTAGTTTGGGGATCGTTAACTGTAATCTATATGCAATCCCTACTTGTATGCCACCATCCCAGAGACCCCCCTACTGTTTTCTACGACATGTCTTAGAAAACCCTACAACTACTAATAGCTGTGGTATTTCCTGGGTTGTCTGCAATGTGGCTTATGTTTGGTGGCCACAGTCAGCATAGGCTTCCACTAGAAGTCAATAGGTCATCTTAAAAATGGCAGCAGACAAAATGGTGAGCTGAATTTAGAGTCCTTAACATCTATGACATCTCTGCACCTCAACTCCAAAACATCACCAACTGTCTGTCCGCTGTCTCTAACACTATGTCGTCTCTCTACCTAAAACTAAACCTCTCTAAAACTGACTTACTGGTGTTTCCTCCTTCCACCAACCGACCTCCTCCTGACATCTCCATCTCAGTGTGTGGCGCCACTATAACTCCTAGACAACATGCCCGCTGCCTTGGGGTCATATTCGACTCCGATCTCTCATTTACCTCCTACATCCAATCTCTGGCCCGAACATGTCAGCTGCACCTCTAGAACATCGCAAGAATCCGCTCTTTTCTCACTGTGGACACGCTAATAACGCTTATTGTCGCCCTCATCCACTCTCGGCTCGATTATTGCAACTCGCTGCTGATCGGCCTCCCCTGCACCAGACTCTACCCTCTCCAATCCATCCTGAATGCGGCAGCCAGGCTCATCTTCCTGTCCAGGAGGACGCCTCTGCCCTGTGCCGCTCACTGCACTGGCTGCCCGTTAAATACAGAATTCAATTTAAACTCGCTACCTTCATCCACAAAGCCCTCCACAGTGCAGCTCTCCCCTATATTGCCTCTCTCATCTCAATCCATCACCCAGCCCGGGATCTTGGCTCTGCTAACGAAACCAGACTGAGCGCCCCTTTAATTCGAACTTCTCATTCCCGCCTCCAAGACTTCTCCAGAGCAGCACCGGTCCTCTGGAACGCACTACCAAAGGCTACCCGAGCAATCCAGGACTCGCAGAACTTCAGGCGTGCTCTAAAAACGCACCTCTTCAGGGAGGCATACCAAATTCCCTAAACAAACCCCTCTGTACTCCGCCTGATAACATGCTCCCTGACCTACTGACTGCAATCCCTGCTAGCCATCATAAACCGCTCCTGCAGTCATACAGTTTCTGCGGTCACACGGCTAAATGTCTGACCATTGTCTATGTGTATATCACCCCTCACTCTCCACCTCTCCATACCGTGCACATCTCCAGCCCCTTTACCTTCTGTATCACCCCATTACTTGTAGTATGTAAGCTCATTGGAGCAGGACCCTCACCCCTATTGTTTCCATCAACTGATTACTATGTAACCGTGGTTCTGTAATGTTTGCATTATCTTTCTGTATTCCCCCTGTCTATGTAAGCGCTGCGGAATATGTTGGCGCTATACAAATAAAGTTTATTATTATTATTAAATAGGAGGTACTGTTAACTTCCTTTGCATGGAGGGGAATCGGGAGCTGATCCCTCTCCATACAATGCAGGTGCCGGCTGTTTCTTACAGCTGATGCCTGCCGATGTATACCATGATCTGACAGCGGTATTCAAACCTCCGTGATGCGATGACTGGATACCGTTCAGTTGCCATGGCAGACTGGGGCATTCTGCACAACAGATTGCCTGTCATATTGCAGTACGATACAATACTATGGTATTACATTATACTGTGTGAGTGATCAAACTATCAGAAGTCCCTATAAGGACTTGTAAAAATAAGTTAAAAAACAAACAAAAAAAAGCAAAAAGACAACTTGTATTGTTACAAAAAATAAAGGCTTTAAGAGTAAGAAAAAAAAAACTGCACGTTTTGGCACCTTGTCTCCATGCAAAAAAAAAAAAAAAAAGTATAAAAAGTGATCAAAAAGTTTCTAAGCTTCTTGACATATGTTGTATATAAAAAATGTAGTCGGTGGAACTACCAGAAGTTGTGTACAATCTGCAGGAATATAACGACGCCCAGATGTTGTGTAGAATCTACAGGAATATAAAGACTCGACGGCTCTTCTACTTACCCATGCCAGATTTGCCATCTGGATATGTGTACACCTGCCCATTGTTCTTAATAATGGGCAGACTGGACTGTAATGGGGCAACCTCCTCTTCACTCTCGTCGGAGCTGGAGCTGCTGCTGGTGTCCTCACTACAGCTATCATACCCGTCAAACATTCCGAATGAGTCCCGTCTCTTCCGCACACAATGTGAAGAAAGGTCAGCCTGGAAATACACCACAACCAAGTCAAACATCATAGAAGACACCAAGTACAAGCACCCTTTAATAATTCAGCCACTGCTTAGAACTTTCCAACAACTGTCCTAGCAAGCGGAGATGGTCACCTGGCTGTCATCAACGGGCAACTGGTAGGTTTCCCTCGTTATGTAGCGATACACCCCACCGGGCCAATGCTAGATAACTGGGACCACATGCCATTTAGAAGTTTGGGAAAGTTAGATGCTAAGCATTAGGCCTCATGTCCACGGGGAAAATCAGGCCCGCTACGGATTCTCCATGTAGAATCCGTAGCGGGTCCCTCTTGCCCCGCAGACATGAGGCATAAAAATAAGAATTAACTTACCTCTCACCCGCTCCGGATCTTCCCTTCGCCGCGGCTTCATCTTCTCTCCGTCGCGGCCGGATCTTCTTTCTTTGGCCCGGCGGATGCGCAGGGCACGTCGGTTGCGTGCCCCGCGCATGCGCCGGCCCGAAGAAAAAAGATCCGGCCGCGACAGAGAGAAGATGAAGCCGCGGCGAAGGGAAGATCCGGAGCGGGTGAGTAAATTCCGATTTTGGTCTCCCGCGAATCCGGACGGCTTCCGTAGAAGCCCGCGGGAGCCGTCCCCGTGGGAGACCCGCACGAAATAGAGCATGGTTCAGATTTTTTCATGCTCCATTTTTTTTTTTAATCCCTTTTATTGACCATCCGCTGGTATTTATCTACCCGCGGGTGGTCAATGCATCCCTATGGGGTGCGGATCCGCGGGCAGGAGAAGAGCTAAAATCCGCTGCGGATTTTAATTCTTCTTTTGCCAGTGGACATGAGGCCTTATAGTTGATGTAACAAATCTTATGCTAAGGGGACTGAAAGGACTTCCACGACTTGTCACAAAAACCACAACAACGCAAAAGACCTCCATTTACCGGTACGGTTACAGTCAGAGAGGAGAGCAATGATCCGGATGCCACAGAGTTTCTACTTTTACCACTTTATATGCCCATAACGAAAACCATGTGAAGTCCAAGAGGTCATGTTATTTCATTAGGAGGATAAGCTCCAGACACCCCGGACTAGTACTGCAGATCAGCACCATTCATTGGAATAGGACCAAGCAGCAGTATTAAATATACTGAAGTACTGTATCAGGTATTGCAGTGTAGTATCAAGAACTGCCGAATGGCAGCAGTAGTAGGGGTTGGATGACCACGGATCACACAGACAGCTTGTGCAATTGATAATCCATCTATGTTCTGTATAGAAAAAAAAGCAACATTAACCTCTTAGTGACCAAGCCTGTTTGTGCCTTAATGTGTCACTTTAACTAAGAATAACTCCATAAAGGTTTTGCATATCCAAGTGATTCTGACATTGTTTTTTCACCACGTATTGTACTTTATTTAGGTGGTAAAAATAGACTGATAAAATTTTTATATATTTAT
Source organism: Eleutherodactylus coqui (assembly GCF_035609145.1). Classification (NCBI taxonomy): domain Eukaryota; kingdom Metazoa; phylum Chordata; class Amphibia; order Anura; family Eleutherodactylidae; genus Eleutherodactylus; species Eleutherodactylus coqui. The sequence continues at coordinate 79,708,396 of NC_089849.1, forward strand.
TTTTCTTTTAAAAAGCCAAAATTTGGAAACTTTTGAAAAAAAAAAAGTCATTTTTTTACATTTTAAACTGCCATATCTCAAATATGTGCAAACATACTGTACAAATTTTTGATGAGGTATATATTTCCATCTGTTTCATTTATTCTGGAAGCACATTGGAAAAACATTAGTTTTTTTTTTACCATTTAGGAACCATACAACAACATTTGAGGAACATTATCATTTTGAGGAACATTTTGTTTTCCTACACCAAGCCAAGATTGCAAAGGCTGATAGGTGTCAGAATGATAGATACAAATGACCCAATTTAAAAGAAATACACATCTCAATGTATTTACTGAGGGGTGTCATGAGTATTAATGACCCCACAGCTTCTTTTCGGGAGTTAATGCGATTTAGAGGAGAGAAAATAAAAATGTCATATTTTTGTAAATATTTAATTTTAAAGACAGGATTTTTTTCTATAGTGCACGTGTTTGTCTTGTGTACAGAAACATTTTGAAAACTAGACCCCTTAACGAATCATCTCTCCTTGAGGAGAGCACCTAGGAGGTGAGTGAGGAGACTTATAAGGCCATCCATGCTCTTCGAGAAAATATATACGAATAAGGAAGATGGAACAATACTTCTGCAGCGCCACCTACTGGATGGCAGCATTCTTGCAAGTCAATGTCAGACCCTTTAAACAGGTCACCTACTTCACTACATTCTCAGGACCCCTGAGACGTGGACCCCGTGGTACCACTATGGCTGCTGCAGCAGTAGTTGTGCCCCTGCTGCGTTACAGTCATGGGGCTGTTCCCAAAGCGTAGCTGTACCACTGTGGGTATTATTGTGACCTCTGCTTAAACAGCCTTTTAATGGAAACGTAGCAGAGAATGAGAACAAACTATCTGCAGAGCATGATGTACAATGGCAGGTCAGACAATAGACTGTCAGGAATCCACCTGCGTACATGCCAAGCGTGGAACACCAGGGAGAGCAGCCAGTTTAGGTGCCAAGTTCAAACATGCTGCACTGAAGGGCATTGGGTGATGAAAGGGCAGAGTCAATTTTTCTTCCTCACTGCCCAACACGGTGTTGGAGGCGACGGAGCTCACTACTGACAGCTGTGTGCACATCGCTCACTTCCACTTAGTAATAACTCACAATTCCGTCACGTTTCAGAACACGCCACTGCGGCTCTTGATGAAGTTTTGCGCTAAAGTCATTAGAGAATCCGGCAGGAAGGAGACATACAAGCCCTTCCTTTGTGTTCCCAATATTGTTTAACCCACTTCTGTCTTTGGTTCAAGAAACTGCATGACAAACTGGAACGGTATCACCAAAAATGCTGCGTGTGAAACCATCATAATCTCCAGATACGACAAAAAAACGAGAAAAATCATGCATACTTCACATAAATATTCATCCGCACAATAACCAACACACGTCATTAACAAAGGCTTCAAAGTACATTAACCCTTTCCAATCCACTGTTTGACCTCTGAAGACAATATGATTTAAGGCTGTACAGCTCCGATGTTGGAAGACGTCCGTCGGGGTTCTCTTACTGTATATTGCCAACCTCTCTGCTGTCTGAGCCTATCCAACGTATCACCTCATGCAGTACTGGCTTTAGCCAGCAGATAGCGCCATTGTATAATGGCAGAAAAAGAGTAAGGCCCCTAGGAAAACCAGGATATAAATTGGATTGGAAGGGGTTAAGGTGCTTTTACACGGAACGATTCCGAGTGAACGATAACGGTTTGGTCTAAACACGAGCCAAGGACCGGACGATAATAGTTCAAGTTACACAGGCATAAAAACAATCATTGGCTCGCGCCCATCCTTCGGGTTAACCAGCGCTCGATCAGTCACTTATACAGGGAATGTGAAGGACTGAACGATTCTCACACGAAGGGGTCCATGAGCCAAGACCCCCACCATCAGTCCCAATTATTGCAATGGGATCTCCATTTATACTGTTGGGAGATAACTGAGAATAAAGTTACGCTTTTGCTCTTCTGATGACTGCGGGGGTCCGCAACAATGTATCAGCCTGTATCAATAATAATCAGTAACGTATGACTGATGGGGTTTGTTGCCATGGAGACATACAGGAGCCGCAGACAACACATGGAATTTTTTTATTTATTTTTACTAGTAGCAAAATTCCTTATTTCTATATTTTACACTTTCACATTGTTAGGATGTTTTCCTTTTCTTTTACTGACTAATGAAAACCAAAGCTCTGGGTGCGGCCACATGTTCAGCTTTTTTGCACCATTCAGGGAGCAGGAGAGGGGAATCCCTGCGGCTGAACAGTTCCATCTCTGGACGGATCCCATTGACCATAATGAGATCCCTCCATTCTCCACCGGGCCGTTACATGGAGCGGGTCTCCCTTGCAGAACCACCCCGGTCGGGTCGGCCGCATCAGCTATCTAGAACATTTCTCTAAAGGGCTACAGCTTCCACATTTTACCTGAACAGTGTCCTTATTGGCCATATCACAGTAATGAGGCTCAAGAGCTCAATTTAAAGGGGTCCTTTATTTATTAAAATTACCAGATCACATGCTTAACGAAGACCCTGAGCACATAGACCCCATGCATATAATCGTCCAGTGCCACCCTCACATGCTCTAAATCAGAGCTCCTTAAAGGGATTGTCCAGGATTATAAAGACATGACTGCTTTCTACCAAAAACAGCGCCACACCTGTCTACAGGTTGTCTGCAGTATTGCAGCTTCTCTTCATTCACTTCAATGGAGTTAAACTGCAATACCAGGTCATAACATGGACAGGTGTGCCCTGTTTTGTGAAGGAGAGCACCATTTTTTTTCTAATCCTTGACAGCCCCTTTAACTTCAGTCCTCAAGGAGCCCCCAAGAGGTTATGATCTGAGGAGCTCCTATGGAGAGAACACTGGGGGCAACTCCTAAGGCACTGACAATAATTGCATCACCTGTACGAAATCCTGAAAACATGACCCGTTGGGGTGTCAGAGGGCTGGAGTTTGGAACGGAATGGTTGGACAAGATCTCCCATGAAGAGGATTAGCGAGAGCCGAGCGTGTGTTACTATACAACATCAGGACACCTTTTACCTCTCCACACAGTTATTTTATAACTTCTCCAGAGTTATTGAGTAACTTTTATAAAGACGTTACATTTCTTATCTACAACGTTAATTACAGCCCAGAGCTGCATTCACAGTTCTGCTGGCTGCTATTGGAAACAGTCAGCAGGTATCATCCCTTTTTCTAATACAATGGGACAGTTTACAGATTGTTACTTCACAGAATGCAAAACACTAGAACCCGTGAAGAATGCAGGGGGATTTCAGCACTGAGGCCAGCAGAATAGTGAATGCAGCTCTGGAGCACAATGCAGCCTATAAACGCAGGATCAGCACAAGACAAAGATCTTTATATGCAAGTTATTTATATACAGTAAGTCGACGGCCAGCACCCCCAACAGACTGTAAGTGGGCACCCGGCTCTATTCTGTTGCAGGTCCGAACACCTACAGAGGGCAGTGCAGATCCCACCTGAGTGCAGTGCAGGACACAGGAGATAACGGCTCCAAATGCACTAAAAATGGTGCTATGGTCGGCAATCCCTGCCTGTATGGGGTGCCCACCTGCAGCTGGCACTACTATGCCCCATGCACTGCAGCCTGGCAGACCCCTGTATATGGGAAGCAGCTATGTGCTGGCATGGAATGCCCTACTACACATGGCCTCACTCCTTGCTTCCTAGCCCCCTACAAGCCACACACTGGGGTCCACCTGCAGTCAGGCCTCACTGCAGCACAGGAATGACAACAAAGGGGGCAAATCCTGCCTGCTGCCCAGCCCGAGCCCTGCACCACTCACCAGCTCCTTAGCCTTTTCCATCAGCCCCTCATGGAGGTCCGGTGCGCGAGTTCCCAGCACCGAGGAACCCGGCCAGCTAAAACGTGATCTTCCCTCAGCTCAAAAACAATGAACTCCTGCACAACATCAACAAAACCAGCAGCACGCTGCCACTGCGCCTGCGCGCCACGCAGCTTGTCATAGGCTCTTGCCTGCTCGGCCACTCCCACTTCCGCTGGTTTGTCCGCTCTGCGTTCCGTAGCAGGGGCGGAAGTGGGCGGGGCTTGTTGGATACTGACGCCCAGAGGTTCTTCCTCCGCCTCTGTACAGCTAGTGCTGGACCTAGGGGTAAAGCCGAGCGGGCTCAGCGCTTGTGCTGCGGGGAAGGGTGGGCTACCTGCGTCTTAGTTGCTAAGGGCGGGGTTCCGGTTCAAAGGTCACAGGAAGCTCCACGTGCTTTTAAAGAGGTGAGTAGGAGCAGATGTTGTCAGCTGTGTCCGTAGTGAGAGGTCTGGTGGGGCTGCCGGTGAGCACGTGTTATGTGGTGCTTGTCGGCAATGATCACTTCCCCCCGTGTATATGCCGGCTCTGCAGTGCTGTGCACAGACCGGTGTGAGGGCTGATCAGTGGGGTCCCAGCGGTTAGACCCTCAGGGATCTAGTGTCTGTTATCTGTCCGTACTGGAATGTCCCTTTAAAAGGTTTTCTCGTTCGTATCATTGGGGGGGGGGGCACCACTAAAGACTTGGGGTAGAGCTGCTGCCACTACCGTAGGAGAGGAGGCAGAAAAAGTGACTGCTACTCCTGCAGGCACCCTGCTAATCTGTTATAACTTATGTCCCATCTAGACGGGACGAGTGTCTTCTAAGTGACTGCCCGAGCTGTGATGTCACTGCCCGAGCTGTGATGTCACTGCCCGAGCTGTGATGTCACTGCCCGAGCTGTGATGTCACTGCCCGCGCTGTGATGTCACTGCCCGCGCTGTGATGTCACTGCCCGCGCTGTGATGTCACTGCCCGCGCTGTGATGTCACTGCCCGCGCTGTGATGTCACTGCCCGCGCTGTGATGTCACTGCCCGCGGAGCGTTTACACAGTCAGAGATCACCGCTGGATGGCAGGCTTCTCGCTCAGCACTGCACCTCCTACGTGAAGTGCTGATCGGGGAGCATTACACTTAGGCCGGTCTCACACGACAAGATTTCTATTGTGTGATTGTCACCCATGAGGACGATCTGCGGTATTCTGCACTCATTTAAAGAATGAAACATTCAGACTGGGTTCACACTGGGCGTATTCCCGCCAGAAATCCCGCGGTTTGGCCGCAGCAAAAAACGTGAGATTTCCGCCGCGGAAAAACCCGCGGCGGCTTTGAAGCGGCCTGGCCGCTCGCTTTTCCGTTGCGCCCGGCGCTCCCATAGAGGACAGTGCGCCGCGACGAAAGTAAACAATAAATAGACATGCTGCGTCTTTTGAAACCGCGGCAGCCGCGGTTTTAGCCGGACTTACCACAGCGGATTGGCCGTCCGGTGTGGACGAGATTTCTGAGAAATCTCGTCCACATGGCTGGCTAATCCCGTGATTAGCGGCCGCAGGCGGATTTGCCGCGGCAAAATTCCGTGCGGCAATACCGCGGCAAATCCGCCCTGTGTGATCCCAGGCTCAGACGAATGCGAGCGGAAATAAAATCGCAGCATGTTCTATTCTTTGAAGTCAATGGAAGCCGACTGATCCGCCACTCCTCTGCAATTAACATTGTAGATAGGCTGCGGGTACTCGCATTATCTCCTAGCGACGGCGCAAGAAATACATATATATATATATATTATAATTTTTTAATTTTTTTTTAATTCTCTAATGCGCATGACCGATTGCAATCATCCGCAGTAAAGGTAGTTCAGGTATGCGGTCAGAGCCAGATTCCGCTGTGGGTTCCCGCGTGCGGAATCCGTCCTGTCCATGTAATACCGGCCTTAGCAAGAATCCCGTGATCCAGCAGTGTGTTTTGTTTTTTTTTGCTGACTGATCATGAGAAGTGAACGAACAGTAAACGATCTTTTTTGCATTTACACTGGACTATTAGCGCTCAATTTCATTCGCTTGAACAAATTTTGAGCGAAAATAGTCCCATGTAAATGGCCATTTAGTGTCCGTAGGGGGCAGTCTTCTCCGTTACCAGACAAGCTGAGTATGGTTTGAATGAGGAGTGACCCCATCGCTCTGGGCCGGCCTGTTTATACAGCAGATACATCGTTCACATGAGCTCCTTCAGTCTTTCATTGGGTGTATAAGTGATGAGAGGACGGAGCGAACGCGGGATAACCCGAACGATAAGAGAGCGAGCCGACGATGGGTTGATGCCTGCGTAAAATGAACTACAAACATTGAACAATTCTCGTTGGTCGTTGGCTCACGTTTATGTGGAACCATTAGTTCGCTTTCACTTGTTTTCAATGATTTTTTTCGAACCATATTCATTCCATATACAAGCAGCGGTTTGACGGCGACCTGCCAGTCATCGTGTGCCCCTTTAAGAGCACCCCCTCTATAGATGTAGGCGAGCTGTGGGGGACCTTGTAGGCTGTTGAAGTATAGGAGTCACATCTACGGATGGGTGAGCATTAGGGATGAGCGAGTATACTCGCTAAGGCACATTACTCGAGCGAGTAGTGCCTTAGCCGAGTATCTCCCCGCTCGTCTCTAAAGATTCGGGGGCGGGGAGCGGCAGGGGAGAGCGGGGAGGAACGGAAGGGAGATCTCTCTCTCCCCACCGCAACTCACCTGTCACCCGCGCTGTCCCCCGAATCTTTAGAGACGAGTGGGGAGATACTCGGCTAAGGCACTACTCGCTCAGGTAATGTGCCTTAGCGAGTATACTCGCTCATCTCTAGTGAGCATACATCACCGGGAGGTAAGCTCCCCCTTATCACCAACCTCTCTCATTCACTGGATGAGTCTACCCATCACTCCTGGTAGGGCCCCTATCTCAGTCTGCTACAACCTCAATCATACCTACTTGATTACACTTTCACCCGAGTTGAACCCCTTTTCTAGGCTCCTCTCCTGGTTCTCCCACAGTTTTGCTTTTTATTTGTGCCCCTTCTGCAGCACCCATAGCAGCCATCGACATGGACCTTGGCACCATGTGTGATCCCTGGGCAGAATGCTGCAGCCATAGTCATGCACTTTACATGCTCTCACTGTCACACCAAATTGTCATGTAGGCTGTTTGAACTGCTTTACACTAACTCCTCCCATCAAGACAGGCTGCCAGCAATCTGCCTACTGGGCCCCTCCCATCTACCGCCATGTCAGCCTCGGAATGGGCGCGCTCTCACGCAGTCCTGGACCTTACTAAAGCAGGGGTCCCCAACCACCGGTCCGCGGACCGGGGCCGGGCCGTTAGGTAGTTAGCGCCAGTCCGCGGCACCGCCGGAATTTTTCTTCTAAACACAAGGCCGGCAGGCCGAATCCGGCCCGCTGCCCCGTGTTTTGTGGCCCGCGGCGTGCCGACGCCGCTTACCACTGAAGCGATTACCAGTGGGGGCGCCGCAGCTCCCCGCTGGTAATCGCGCTGATCCCGGCGCACACTGACGTCAGTGTGCAGCCAGAATCCTCCTCCCTGAGTCCCCTGCTCATTAGTTCCGCAGGAGAGGACTCGTGGAGGAAGCGTGCCGGGCTGCACACCGTCCTCAGGGCAATCAGAGAGAGAGCAACGCTGACAGCAGAGAGGAGGTAAGTATATGGGTTGGAGGGGCTGCTTTTTTTTTGGGGGGGGGGGGCTGCTTATTACTGAGGGGGTGGGGCTGCCTGTTACTGGGGGGGGGGGTGCTTACTACTGGGGGGGTCTGCCTACAACGGGGGGGAGGGGGCTGCTTATTACTGGGGGGAGGGGGCCTGCTTATTACTGGGGGGAGGGGGCCTGCTTATTACTGGGGGGGGGATAAATTATATGCTGCCCTATATGTGTACTGCCAGGTCATTCTAAATGTCATAATTGAATAAGTATGCACTAAACTCCAACCCCCTTCATAACCAAAGCCCCGCCCAACCCTGCGGGCCTTGTAAAAATGTTCTTGCTTGAAGCCTGTCCCTGGTGCCAAAAAGGTTGGGGACCACTGTACTAAAGCATCCTAGACTATGGTTCACATGCTGAACTCTACCGTTCTATGATTGTATCAGCTCTGTGTCACGCTTGGCAGAATACACCACTCTTCCTATGGAGAGGCTCCGAATCAAACTTCAAGGTGTATTTATTCTAAAACACTACAGCATCCCTGTTTTGGATCCATGTCCCCTGTGCTTCAGTATGAATCTGATGGCAGAATCCCTTTCATTTAAATCTGTTTATTCACAGGAGTAATTTTTCTCTTAGACCAATGGACCGAGCTGGAAAAGTTGCTGCATGTCCTATTTTTGGGTGATACTCGTTTTAGTGTATACTACAGTGTTTACCTGAAAATAAGCCCTAGCCTGATTAATCATGATTTTCAGGGGGGGGCGGGTTGAAATATAAGCCACATCCTGAAAATAAGCCCTAGCTGCATTACATAAAAAAAAAAAAAGGAACACGTTACCTAGGAGACTCAGTCCAGGTCCCTCCTGCTGCTCTCCAGAGCCCTGATTTGGTTCCCACAGTTCTCGACTACCCACACAATATCACTTCCTGGTTACGGAATTTGTAAATCCCGCCTCCATGAATCAATGGCTGTGATTCGAGCGCTGCATTAATTGCCTGAGCAGTGTTTAAAGAACCAATCACAGCCATCTTGTTGCGGAGGCAGGATTTATGAATTAGCTCAGCCAATCCATAAATCCTGCCTTCACAACATGATGACTGTGATTGGTTCTTCAAGCGCCACAGCGCAGCCAATCAATGCAGCGCTCAATGAACAAATGTGATGGCTGTGATTGGCTAAGCTGCGGTGCTCGAAGAACCATACAATGCAGCGACCAATGAACCAATCACAGCCATCGCCTTGTGGAGACGGAATTTTTGGCATCAAATAACCAGGAAGCGTGGCTGGGTGAGGATTGCATGATCCGTGCCGGTAATCTAAACAGCAGTGGGAGGGACCTGGACTGAGCCTGCTAGGTAAGTAAAATAAGACCTGTCCAAAAATAAGTCCTACAAGACAGTGTCTTATTTTTGGGTAAACACTATTGAAACATGCAAAACGCATCGCAATCACAGGCAAAAAGCACACGTTTAAGGGCCCCTTCACATGAGTATAAGCATATTTGCTCACATTTTTGTGAAATAAAAGTTACATTGAGTCCCCCAAAAAATACACACCGATGCTCCCCGTTACTAAAATCGCCAATTTCTTTAATGAGTGCCAGATGTGGTTTTTTTTTTCTGTGCCGATGCGCAGGAAAAATAGAGCATGCTGCTTTTTTTTTTTTTTTTTAAATATTGCGCACGCAATATACATGCTCGTGAAAGAAAGAACCCATTGAAATCAGTGGGTACCATTTTCTGCATATAGTGCACGCAAATACACCCGTGTGAAGGAGCTCTAAGAATGCTATATCAGTCCACGTTTTCCAGACCAGTATCGCACTCCACAGCTCATGCATTTCCCGGAGCCCCAGGCTTGCACCTGTAACCTGATGGATAGCTCATAAATTCTTCCAACCAAAATGAGATTTTATGTAACTTTTTAAACCTGGTTGCAGCTGTGTTTAAACAATACAATCCGCTGCCCTCGCAGGTACGTCCACTTACTGAACCAGAGCTGCAGCTCCTACAGTGGATGCGGTATTAGTTTATGAGCGACCACCACCTGAACGATGCAGCCAATCAGAGGCTGTAGCAGTCATGTGCTGGTATCCTGGCTCCCAGCATACCTATACCTGATCTGATTGGCTGCACTGGTCAGGTGGTTGTTTGTTTGTAAACAAGGACCTGGAGGTCTGCAGCAGTTGCAGCGCTGGATCACAGAGGGAATGAACTGGCGAGAACGCTGCTTTTATTTTTTTTTTATACAGTTGCACCCATCTTTCAAAAAAAAAAAAATAGTTTGCATCTAGACAACCCCTTTAAAAGTCTACAGTTGTAAAGGTTTTTAGGCTCCTCACCTTAGAGACTGGACTGATGGTGAACTGATTGCTAGTAGCTCTCTTCGGCAACCTCTGATATCAGACTTTGTGGAGTGTTCACATTTGGGGGACTTTCTGCACCATTTGGTCCACATTTGTGAAATCCTAGCAATATTAACGCCGAGTTTTGTAGCAAATCCACCGTGTGTTAACATACCCTTAAAGGTGCCAATACATCCTTACTTTTCAAGCAGCATGGCCGAAATCAACGTTTGACCATGAAGAAGATGATCATATCACGTCTTCATGACTCTGGCTGCTATACCCTAATGGACGGCGTTCAGCTTGACGGGATAATATATAATGAAACATTCTGTAAATTACTAATGTAATTATTCTCAAACTATTTACAATGCTGTAAAATATCAAAAAATAGCATTACTTGGCAGGTCCTATACCAACTCTTCCTGGGCCCTGGCACTAGTTTGGGGTCTTTGTTCCAGCAATGATGTATCAACCACTGCAGCTGTAGGGGAAGCATGTGGGGGGGGAGAGGTATTTCTTTTATTTTATAGCACTGTATGCGCATGAATGTGCACAAATAACCTATCAATGAATAGTGTCCTCGTCACTTAGCAGCCAAAATCAGCTGCACATGACCAGCAAGGCATTCCAAGGTGATTGCGGGATGAGGAGAAGAAAGTTTATAAAATGCTACAGTCAGCAATCCTCAGATACACAAATCATCAAATACTGTTAGAGGTTCCACACCCACCATTATATCCGTGGCTATTCGGAAAATACAATTCCCAGCGTACAAAGAAGAATTATCATCCGGAAACCACACCATGCTCATATGACTGAGCGCCAACTATCCATATCCTTATGATGGCATAACGGCCATCACTGACAACTCAATGTTGATAAATGCTCCATGTGTGGACTGTCCGTCCTGTGGCCTGCTGAGTGATGGGTCTGTGCAAGGCTGCCTTTTTGGATGGGCGGCCTCTACTGAGCTACGTTGCGCCTTTGGAGTGTTTGGCGTTTGTGGCCCGTTGCAGTCTCTTCCGGTTGGCGCTGACCACATGACGAAGTGTCACATTGCATGGAGCATGATTTATTTTCTGCTGCCGGTGCTCATTCAATCGCTTCAGCCTGCCCTTGTTTCGAAGAAAGGAGGTTCCCTCTAAATGGCATGGGTAATGCGATTGGCCAGGACCTGTGTTACCCACAACAGTGCCCGCCACCTCTTTCCCGTGCTTCTACTAGTCCCAGGTACCGTTTTCTCTGCAACTCTTGGGGGGACCTCCTGGACCCAGGTAAGACCTGCCCTATTTAGTTCGACCCCCGCCCACCTATAGCTTCTCAGCTGGCCTCTGCCACTATACCGACAAATTGCAGTTAGGCATTTTCACCATTTTACGCATGCAACCACATTGTTGGATTCTAGGGGAGAATCCACTTAACGGAGTGCGGCCATTGTAACATACTTTACATGCACTCATTGTCATTCTAAATTCCCATGGGGTCAGCATGAGCCTCTATACCTGAACTGTCTGCTTCCCAGACCGGCCACCGAACCTGTCCCAGGGACATCTATTGCTATGCCTCTATACGGCCTTGAATCTAATGGGTGCACTCCCTTTCTGTGGCAGTTTTAGACCTTATGAAAGCCTCCAAGTCCATTGTGGAGATGCTGGGCAGCACATCCAGCCAGACCCGACTGACAGCTCTGATGTTGAGGAATCGTTCCTACCAAAAAAGCACGCATGGCAGGACTTAAAAAATGACAAGTGTCCTCAAGGTCACACGGTCATACTCTGTCGCCTCCTACCTCTGTTTCGCCTCCACTCACAGTACCCCACTCCATGATCCCCTACAGGGACAGCTCCTGCTCCAATGGTGACACTTTTTTATTTTTTTAAGATGAGCAACAGGTCTCTATGGTTTCCAACATGGTAGACATTCTTAGAGGTCGTTAAAACGACACTTCATGTTAAAGACCTCTGCCAACACAGACTGATTCTCTTTCCGATTTCCAAAATGTTCACATAAGACATTCTTCACTCACGTGAATTTTGAGGATTTCCAGTTCAATGAGTAGTACATGCTGGGTTAATATTTCCTCACCCCTAAACATCTTGATGTGATGTATCCATTCCTTGAGGAATCGATTAAAAAGTTGTCGACCTCCCGTGTCTCGCCTTTCCAAACACACTACTCTGCCCCTGACAGATGCATCATCTTTTGAAGACCAGCATGATGAATGCTGGAATCCTTTGCCAAATAATTCTCTCAGGTGACCATATCAGCCCTTCTCCCTCTCTTTTGCTTCATCCTGGGTTAGTAGGGCCTCATCCAAACAGGCAAAACAACTTTCCAGTTCCACTTCACGAACGTTTTACCAGATTTTGGCCAACCTTTTTGTCTTTCCAAAAAAAGATGGTTTAGTTGGTTGTGTCTTTGTCCTGAATGGTTTTATCAAGGTATGCCATTTTCACATGGAGTCCCTCAGAGCAGCGATTTGCTTCCATGGATCAAGGCGAATGCCTATTTCCATGTTCTGATTCGCCAGTTCCACCAGCGATTTCTTCACTTTGCGTTCCATGCGAACCATTTCCAATTCATCACCTATTCAGCCTTGAGACAGCTCCTCGAGAAAGAAGGCCCTGTCTGCTGTTTGACGGTTCTTCATTCCTAGCAATCCCCTATCTGGACGATATACCGATCAAGGCACCATCCCTCAGGGCCAAGGGGGTTGAACCTGTCTTCCATGAAGTCCTCGGCCCTGACAAGAGATTTCTGCCTGGCAGTGGGGCTTGAATACCCTGCCTCCAGCAAGAGATTGCTGTGATTGGCTGACGCAGCGCTCGATGAACCAATCACAGCTATTCATTGAATGTCTGTGATTGGTTAATCAAGGCCCGGCTCTGATAGGTTCATTGAGCGCGATATCAGCCAATCACGGCAATCTCTTGCTGGAGGCAGGGTATTCAATTCCGCTGCCGGGAAGAAATTGCATTGTCAGCGCCGAAGACTTCACGGAAGACTGCTAGAGCGCTGCAGCTCTGGGACCAGGACACCGCCTGCTAGGTGAGTAATTTTTTTTTTTTTTTTAAATGTGTAGGGCTTATTTTCAGGGGAGGTCTTAAATAGTTCAAGCCCCCCCCCCCATAGAGGCAGCACCCTGATCGCATCACAAGTATTTCTGACCCACCCCAGGGACTGCTCTTGATTGTCTTGAGGTCCTAGCTATGACCGCCAATGGCATAGCCAAGAAAACAGGATTTATTTAGTTATTACTTTCCTTAAAATCCTTTTCTCGGATGTTCCTTGAGGGACCCAGCATCCACCCATTTGTTACAGCAGTTTCTCTGTTCTGAGCTTCCCCCTTTTTACTGATTTGGTTGTATTTTTTTTTTTCTAATTTAGATGTCCAGTTGGCCCTAGGGATCGATAGTCGGTGGGTTGGCTGTACGCTTCTTATGCCCCCGACAGCTGTCCCATAGAAAGGGACCTTAAGCAACTTGTGATATTCTGGTTCTGCAGGAAGAGAGTGGCATTACGTAATGTGAACATTTACTGTTTACCTATATATAAACTGTGATCTTCTGTGGTATACGTATGCTTTTATGTTTCTTTTTTTATGTCTTTTACTGCAGCTGTCAAAAATTGAAATGCGGTCAGCAAAGCGTAAGAGTGATGGGGATAACGATCCTCGCAGGAAGAAGCATCAGAATATGACGCAAGAGGAACTGAAAGCTAAACATTTAGAGGCACTCGCTAAGAAACCGGATGAGGAGACATGTTTGGAGAATCTGATCTTTGGCGGTGAGGATGTATTTGTGGACAAGCTGCTTGGTGATTCCAAGGTATTTTTATATTTTAAAGTGTTTGAAATGTAACTACACTTTTAAGGAACTTTGGATGTGTCAGACTGCCAGTGTCAAAAGTTTTAATCAGTGGGGTCTGGGTGCTGAGACCCCCACTGATTGCTGAAATGAAGGGCTAGGAAAGCTCACCTTTTGTGCGGTGATCATTACTTGTCAGCCCCACCTAACAGGTGAAGATGTACACACAGCTGTGCAGAAGAGCCTATATGCTTTTAGGTGAGCACTTTTTCCTCTTCATTTCAGCCATCAGCTTCAGGAACCTGTTGATCCAAACGTTTGACATGTTGCTATAACATGTCTAAAGAGTAACTGCACTTTAAAGAAACTTTAAACTACAATGTTTCCGTAAAAATAAGACATACCCTAAAATAAGCCCTACCCTGATATAAGCCCTAGATACACTACATTTAAAAAAATAAAAAAAATACATTACCTAGCAGGTGCAGTCTGGGTCCCTCCTGCTTTTCTCCGCAGTTCCGGCATGCTTGTTTGCAGTCCTCAGTCGCCGCAGAAAATCGCTTGCTGGTAATGATGTTTGCAAATACCACCTCCAGCAAGTGATGGCTCTGATTGGCTCAGCCTCTGCGCTTGAAAATCAATTAGACCCATCGCTTCCTGTAGGCGGGGTTTACGTACCCGGTTACCAGGAAGTAATCTTCTGCCGGCGGCTGAGGACTGCAAGCAAGCGTGTCGAAACTCCGGAGAGCAGCAGGAGGGACCCGGACAGCGCCTGCTAGGTAAGGTATGATAAGACATCCCCCAAAAATAAGATCCTGTGCCTCTTTTGGGGCAAAAATTTATATAAGACATGGTCTTATTTTTGGGGAAACGTAGTAATCTTCAGTCCTGGACTTTGCAGTGGATTGGCAGTTGTATACAGCCAATCCACTGCAAACTCCAATGTGCCCGCGCCATAACCATAACGTGGTAGTAATGTGACTTATAGGAATGGTCCTCATACTACTATGTACTATTACACTGCAGGGTGAGAAGGGGTTGAACAGGTGACTACTAAGCACATGGACAGGTTTTATATGTGACAGTCTTAGGCCACTCTCACACAGGTGTTTTACCACGTATTGCGCACGTTTTTCAAGCACGCAAAATACACGGCAATTAGATTCCACGTATTTCAATGGGGCTTCTTACATTAGCGTTTTGCTCAGCGTATGTAACGCACACAAAATCACATGCTGCATATTTTATTTTTGGCATTGTAGCGCGTATTTGACGCACTAAATCGCCCATTGACATGAATGGGGTGCGTGAAGAAATCAATAAACACGCAGTAAGTTCCATTTTTCACGCAGGCTACTATGCCACAGCGAGGGGAAAAAAGTGTTGAAATCAGCTTGCTTGGCCTGCGCAAAATACACAGTATTAAAAAACACAGGCAAATGCTCCTAAAAAAAAAAGCAAAAGAATGCAGTTCTGCACGCAGTAAAACGATACATAAAAAAACGTGGCATTTTTCGATATGCTTGTGTGAGGGTGTCCCTATGCATGTCCAATGGTGCTGTATGTTTTGTATTGTAGATCAGAGTTGATCCCAGCACAGATCTCCTAGAGAGTGATTCTGAAAATGAATGGGAGGAGGACTCTGCCGGCCCTAGCAAGAAACCAGCTTGGGTTGATGAAGATGATGAGGATGAAGAAATGTAAGCTGGCAAATGGTTGTGTGGCCATGTATTCACCTCTTAACCCCTTCAGTGGCAGGTTTATTATTACTATATTATGGCAGGGAAATCTCCAGGGCTTGCTGCGCTGAGTATGCAGTAAAAACCCCGGAAGATTTCAGATGACAGCTCAGTACTCTGCACATTTCAGCACTAGAGCTGTCCACAGAAATCTTCCGGGGTTTAACTGCATGGTCAGTGTAGCAAGCCCTGTAGATTTTCCGGGCGTGCCACTAAAGGAGTTAAGGGTCAGGCAAATGTTGGCGTTAAAAGCCTGAAAAAGTTTTGTATTTTTATCTCATATTCATACGTTTTTGTGTTTTTGTTTTAGGTAGAAATATCTAGTTTTTTGTAGGTTTGTTATATACGACTGTATGAATAAAGTAGGAGAAATGCAGTCTGCAGCTTCCTGCTTTGCTAACAGCTGATTGGTGCTGTAAATGTTTTTCACTAATGTACAGATATAGCGGGGTGGAGTTTATTTAACATGACTTTTAATAATAGTATGTTATTGCATTGAACCAAACAATTCGCCTATAGATTCATATACCTATATAGATTCATTTACATATGCCATTTCTGAAGGTTTTCACATGTAATAGAGTTTTGCCGTGACTTTTAAACTTTGTATTTGCAGGATTCGAGCCCATTACGCAAGAAAACATCTAAAGAAAAATAGAGAAGAGGTGCAGCTAAACAAGAAGGAGCTACACGTCCGGCTTCAGCGAGAGTAGGTGGTTAATATATATCTGTGGGCCAGGGGATTGTGGGCTGTATACAAGTGGACCGGGCACTGTTACAACCTGTGGTCCCACTTAGGCTGTATTTACATGGGCAAGAAACTTGTACGTTTGCAACATGGACGGAACTCTCACAGAAAGAACCAGTTATTTTCTATGAGTTTACTCACGTGGGCGATTTTGTTTTTGTCCTCTTGGACAGAGAATCTGAAAAATCGCATCATGTCTGATTTTTGAGCAATTATTGTTCAAGAATCGCCCATTATTTCTTATGGGCGCATGGAAAAAAAAAGTCACACTCGCCTGCCAAGCAATTATGTGTGTCTTTGAACAATTGAAACAACGAGTGATTTATACTTATTTTTTCTTTACTCATGTGTACAGCAATGCATTTTCTAAAGCCAAAACGAAGCGCTGTTGCTGCAAATTCGCAGATTTATGCGTGCCCTCGCCTGTGTAAATACAGCCTTAAGTGCAGTTACGGCATCTCCACTATATTTCAGTGAATCGCAGTGTAATCCTGATTTTAATTTCTCTTCCATCGGCAAGCTTCCAGAAGACAATGGGTGGGGTTCCATCTTGGGCTTCGAAAGATCCAAAGAAAGGACTTTCTAAAGAAGGTGAGCAAATCACAGAAAGAATTGTGCAGAATCGTAGGTGGCGTCATTAATAAGTTGTAGGCCTGCATGGTGCACTACTACACATCAGACGGTCCGGCACCCTTTGCATGCTTTATCTATGTGCAGGTATAATACTAACGACCACCTGTCCGTGAGTGAGTTACATGCTCTGCCCCTGATCACATGACAGTGATGTCATCACAGGTCCTTTATCCTAGTGAGTCACATGATGAGGGCATTGGGATGCGCAGTCACTGCCAGGGGCTCCGCACACAGCGGCCATTCTGGGGAATAGACACATTGTCTTTAGTGAGAATGAGGAGACCTAAAAGGAGATTGTTCTGCTTAAACGGCGGCGTCTTCCCCGTGTTTGAGCAGCAGGAGGAGCCGTCTGCGGCGGCCACTCTCTCATTCCTCCTACTGGCAGCTATCACACATACTATACCACAAGGGCACCACAATACCCCATGTGGCGCAACTGCCCATGGTGTTCATGAGGGGCTCCCTTTGTTTCGCATTATGACCTCAAGTCTACAGGCAGACTTGATTTGCTGAATACGTGTAGGGCCCCATGTGGAAGCTCTACAGTTCAAGCCACCGATAGGAAAGCATGAAGTGTCCGCACCTCCCTTCGCATGGATTTGTATTGCAGATTTTTTGTGCGGAAGAGAAAATCGCAGCATGCTCCATTTTACCACAGATTCGGCACAGATGGGCTCCATTGATCTCTATGAAAGCGAGCAATTGCATTTCGGATTTATAGGCAGATACCTCTCTGGTTGCTTGGAGACCAAGCAGGGAGGAAGGGGAAGGCAGTCACTTTGGGCTTGCAATTTATTTTTTTTATTTATTTTTTCAGTGCATCCGCGTAGAAAAAAAACCTGCATCCGCGATCGCCAGCAAGCAGTTAAAAATCATTTCCACTCTGACCCGCAGGTCTTCTGCTGTGGAAATCTGCGTGTGTTGTTGTAATGGAAATATTTTTATGGCTATTTTGTAGCCATTAATCCTTGATTCTATATGTATATACATATCTGAACAGGCTTTGATATATCAAGTAGGCCCCACATTCTAAGGAACTAACCCCAGACCTGTTCTACATGTTTATCATGTGTAAGTAAGAGAATGGCTTTGATGTTTGTTATAACACCAATCAGTCTGTCTTTGTAGGAGCCTGCCATGTACATATGTATTGTCTAGGAGGTAGACCTTGTCTGACTAGATCTGATCACTCTATAGAAACTGGCTACTTCAGATGGTGGGGGGTCTCAGATTGATAACATCTTGGTTTGCAGCCATATGGTAATCTGTTGGAATGAGGACTTGGTCAGCTATATTAGAATATAAAAAGGTCCTATCTTCTCAAGTTAGGAGAAGTAGTAGCTTTTGGAAACTAAGAAGTAGTAGCTTTTGGAATGGAGGAGTAGTAGCTTTTGGAATGGAGGAGTAGTAGCTTTTGGAAGCTATGAGGAAAAGTCTTGGACTCTCTGATGGAAGGATGAGAAGCTCTGGGTAGTACGGACTCTTCAATACCAGATGAGGATGTCATCTGTTGAACCCCTAGAAGTGAGGGAACCTTTGGTGATGGTAATATGTGATCTGTAACCTTTTAGGTAATAATGTAACTTGCTATCTTTATACTTTGTGATGTGACATCTGCAGCCTTTATGCTTTGTATATAGATATTATCCTTTGTATATTAGATCCAATAGTTTACAAACGTAGGACCATTATTCACCACTATGCTCAATTATCATTTTGTTTTAATAAATTCTTATTGATAAACCTTTTATAGTGTCTTACTCTCTTTAAAGCGTAATCTGAACTAAGTCTTGCTCCTTGCAGCAATACAGTTGTGGACATGATGCCTAAGGCATTGTGATTTCAGTGGCCTACTTGTATTTTACCTTTTTGGGAACCGTCTTTCTGTCCTCCCTGTCTGTTTACATGGTAACTGTACGCCAATTCGATTACAGAAAATATTAAACTGCTACAATCCGTCTTATAACCCACATGACAGAGGACACAGTTACCTCAGAAGGGGGCACAGATGACGGCTGGAAGATAAAGTTTTGGATAGGATTCTTTACTGTAAGAGCAGTTGAGGTGTGTTCTGATTGGCCTAGTGAAGGTGGACTATCCCTCACTCTGCCTCACAGTGCATCACCTTTCTACCCTGATAGGGTACATTTCTCCCCAATTCTTTCATCATGATTGTACCGCACCTCATCTATAAGAATCTCAGATAAGCATAATTCAGCCGAGTAATTATTAGCGGACTAATCAATTTCAGAAAACTCCATATTAATTGCCAAGACTACATCATTTACAGGGTGGATATCTTGCATCAACTAAATTTCTTTTACAGATGAGGACGATGATGATGAAGACGACAATGAAGACAACTTGCTAAGTAAAACGGGCAATTTGCTTGCAAAATCCACTTACCTACCAAAGGGCATTTTACAGGTAAGAAGCATGAACCCTTAGGCCTCATGTCCACGACGGGCAAAAGAAGAATTAAAATCTGCAGCGGATTTTAACTCTTCTCCCGCATGCGGATCCGCATCCCATAGGGATGCATTGACCACCCGCGGGGTAGATAAATATCCGCGGATGGTCAATAAAAGGGATTTTTTAAAAATGGAGCATGAAAAAATCTGGACCATGCTCCATTTTTCGTGCGGGTCTCCCGCGCGGACGGCTCCCACGGGCTTCTATTGAAGCCTATGGAAGCCGTCCGGATCCGCGGGAGACCTAAAATAGGAATTTAAGAGAATTAACTCACCCGCAGCGGACCGGGAAGGTCTTCTCTTTCTCACGGCCGGATCTTGCTTGCTTCGGCTTGGCGGATGTGCCCGGCGCATGCGCGCGGCACGTCGGCAACATGCCGCTGGCGTGACGAGTTCATCCGCCGGCCGAACAAGAAGATCCGGCCGTGAGGAAGAGAGGCCTTCCCGGTCCGCTGCGGGTGAGTTAATTCTTTTAAATTCTTATTTTAAGCGCTCATGTCCGCGGGGCAGGAGGGACCCGCTTCAGATTCTACATGTAGAATCCGTAGCGGGCCTGATTTTCCCCGTGGACATGAGGCCTAACAGTAATTGGTCCGTGTTGCTGGCCTTTTGAGAGGCCACATGCGTTAGGTGTTTTTTTTTCCGCTGCTAGTAATTGGTGCGCCTTGTAGTGAAATATTACAGGCTGCTAGTACCAGTCTGCTAATGATGCAGCAGTTGGGTAGTGAGGGGAATTTAACATTTCCTTAAAACCTTCCTGTTAGCCATAGAGATATATACGCCCTAACCACTGATGCCCCATGTGGCTAGGATGTATATATGCCACTGTGGTATATAATGTGTATGGAGCAGGCCTGGGAGCTATGCTCGCTGCATAGACGGCAGGTGTTGGCTGTCTTTGATAGCCAATATCCATCTGCAAAATCTGTGATTGGAAATGACTAAGATTACAGCTGTTAACTCTTTAAATGCCACTACTTGTGTATAGTGTACTTTTAACAGCTCTGATGTCACAACTTCTAGTCCCCTGTGGGAACTAAAAGTAAAACGAGAGACTTTTTTGTAATGATATAAAAAAAAAAAAAGTTCTAAAAGTTTTAATTCCCCCACCCTCTTTTTACTCAGTTGTCACATAAAGAGAAAAAAAAAAGTTTAAAAATAAAAAATGTAAAAATTGGTGTCACTGCATGTTTAGAGGACCAATTTATTAAAATATTATTAATCCTGAGACGTAAATGCCGTCCAGAAAGAAAATGTAATACCAGAATTGTGTTTGTTTGGTTTTTTTTGTAAGGAACTCCGTCACCAAGAAAAGTTGAATAAAAAAACTGTCAAAAAGTTGTATGTGCTAAAAATGATACCATTAAAAACAAATGCAGCACACATAGCAAAAAAACAAGCCCTCACACAGCTGTGTCACCGTAATAATAAAAAAAAAGTTATGGGGTCAAAAGACAAAAAAATCAACATAAAGGCGCCATCTGCAACCTTCATCAAGGCCTCAGGTTTTATATTAATTTTGTTTCATCTTTATTTTGATTTTTTTTGTCTGTGAGGCAACTTAGATTAGTACTAGCTATGCAGCCACCTATCATTGAAAGGGGAGATACCGACATCAGAAAGAGGGGAGGTTGGCTTAGCTAAAGTTAGGGGCAAAACTAACGTTTATTTAGACTTAGACTGCCAGCGAAAAGAAAAAGCAAAGACTATTCTCTTTTCTCAAAAAAAAGGTGTAACAGAAGGTCTGGAGGCGATGTTTGTAGATGAGTGAGATCTACTCACCGGACATACTGGGTTTTCACTGCTCATGCTTGGGCTGGATTCACATGAACGTATATCGGCTCGGTTTTCACGCCGAGCCGATATACGCCATCCTCATCTGCAGGGGGGGGAGGATGGAAGAGCCAGGAGCAGGAACTGAGCTCCTGCCCCCTCTCTGCCTCCTCTCCACAGATGGGGACGACGTATATCGGCTCGGCGTGAAAACCGAGCCGATATACGTTCGTGTGAATCCAGCCTTATTTATATCTAGCAGTAACATCTAATTTACCCAGTCTCCATAGCCTGGACACCGTACCCCTGCATCTAGAATTAGACCAGACACACTATCAGCAATTTATGCCCTAATTTACAGGGGACTTGAATATCATATCCTTCTCTATCTAAGCCAGGATGGTTCCTGATGAACTACTCCATTTTGTAGGGAAACGCATCGAGCCCAACCCTAAAAAATATCAAATTTGATCCGAACCTTACGCAATTTTATTGGCATCTACCTCACAGTGCAGAGCGATCTATCAACTGCAATGTGATAGTATGCGCTAACGGAGCAGAGTTATCTACCAACTGCACTGGGACATCGAACCCAACCCTAAAGAATATTAAAGCTGATCCAGTGTATTTGGATATCACATACATAGCCTTAGTGGATAGCTATATCTCATACTATACAGTCCTGATACGCAATTTCATCGGCGTCTGTCTCACAGTGCAGAGTTATCTACCAACTGCACTGGGATATCAATTAGCCACCATAGCCGGTCCTGTGCCTGAGGCGGTATGGTTGTGTGTGTTGTCTGAGTCCTAATTGTGAATGTATATTGGGTTCCTGCTCCCTTCCATACTCTGGTAAGGCTTACTGACCCCTCTTTCTGTGTGCCCTGAGTTTTTAAACATTTGTGAATAATAAAGAAATCCTTTTTAAAATTGTCTACACTGTGAAAGGATTTTTATTCTACATGTCAGCTAATACTATGGACACCACACACCTTAAATAACATTAGGAATAGTAAACCTTGCTGTGAAGTACTCTAACTTTGTTTTGTTGTTCTTTTTTTTTTTTTTTAAGATAAAAAAGTGCTTGAATGCCAATTCTGAGAGATGTACTAAACTTCCACTTTCTACAGTTCAGTTCCACCCATTTTCTCAAGTTCTTATGACTGCGAGTCACGATTGTTCAATCTCATTATTTCAGGTGGGTGTATCAAGCTCTCTTACATGATCTGGAATAGCTAGAGTGTTCGCGCAGCGGAATAAGTTGGGCTATACAAATAAAGATTATTATTTATGCTTCTTAACTTAAAGATGAACTCTAGCTAAATTTGATAATTTTTTTTTTCCTTATTTGTAAAACTTTATCAGAATGGGTAGGTGAGTCCTACAGACGACACGATGGCTTTCAGTTGTTCATAGTCTGGCATACGTTGGGGAGGGAGAATCTTTACTCAGTGCTTAAAGGGTTTGTCCAGCTAGTGGATGACATTACAAGTTCTCACCCATCCATTGGTGGGAGAGCTGTGCCCTCCCCCTCCTATTTCGCAGTGCAGGATGGGCTCTGCCTACTATACCCAACATAGAAGTGAATGGGCTGCGGCTCCATTCATTTCATGGCAGCACACAGGTAGCTTAGCACTATGCTCGGTTGTTTCGTCAGCTCCACTGAAATGAATGGAGTGATGGGACTGATAGAAATAGTCAAGCCCTATGCTGTTCTACGTCTATCCCATTGAAATGAATGGAGCTGTGGCTGCGCATGTGCGTGCAGCGGCTTATACGCTGCTACATTAGAGGTAATGGGCAGAATCCATCCTGTGTTGCGAAATAGGGGGGACACTGATTCTCTGTTGAGATCAGTGGTTGAAGTCTGTAATCTCCTCCACTAACTGGATAACTGCTTGTTCGTGAGAATCTGTACTGTCTAAGCATACGGAAGCCCAGCATTGTTATTTTTGGATGTGTTTTATATGACCTATAATAATATCAAAGGGGTATTCTTACCATAGCGAGTTATGCACCTATCCACGTCATTTACTTCAGTGCGACTGCTGGAGCTAGCTGAGCACCCAAACTTGGCTATTTCCGGTCTCATTGAAGTGAAAAGAGCAGAGGTGCGTGTCCTCCGATGCGCCAGGACTGCAATCTAGGGATTATTGGGGTTGGACTCTTAAGCCCCAATTACACACAACGATTATTACTCAAAATTCATTCAAACGATATCTTTTGAGCAATAATTGTTGCGTGTAAATGCTACCATCGTTTGCTTTTCTGCTGAACGATGATTTTTAGTTCAGCATAAAAAACATTGTTCGGCCGGTCAGCTGATGGCAGGGACCGCACTCTGTGATTCTCCACAGAAGCACTAATAAAATGTAAATGTATGCCCTGCAGCGGGAAGGGGTTAATAAGCTGTTTGCGTGTATCTTCAGCACATGATTTTCACCTGCTGGAAGTAAAACAAAATTTCCATTCAATGACTGCAAGTAGAGAGCTTGAAAATTATGAGTACTTAACCCTTTCCAATCCAATGTCAGGCCTGCCCCGACATCATAATTTCCCTCCACAGCTCCGATGTCGGGGCAGGCCCAACCCTGCAGTGCAGGAGTGCATCTGCACCCGATCATCAGACGCATCGGGTGCAGATACACTCCTGCACTGGTCCTCATCGAGGACCCCTGAGTTTTTAACCCTTTCTGCCTTCTCCTTTACACATTACATAGCGCTCAATTAGCGCTATGTAATGCAGGAGATTCTGCCCGGCGATCATGTGACCGTCAGTGTTACCTGACCCCCAGCGGTCACATGAATGCCGAGCCAGGAGCCTGCACTGTGGGGGGGCATGCTTACCTGTCCGGCGTCTTCCGCATTCTGCTTCTGCCTCCCGGCCCGGCTATCATATGACTGCTGGGTGCCACCTGATCCCAGCGGTCACATGATCGCCGAGTCGGGAGGCAGAGGAAGAATGCGGAAGACGCCGGACAGGTAAGCAGGTCCCTCCCTGCACCCTCCTGAACTCTGTCAGTTCAGGAGGGTGCAGGGAAATGTATTTTTTCTCATCCATTCTCACCAGCTCCAATTTCTTTGGAGCTGGGGAGAATGGGTGAGAAAAAAATAAATGGATTGGAAACGGTTAATACACAAATGATATTAGAAAGCATATAACTTTTCTTCATTCTGAAACTAAATACACATTATTTGCTGGAACTGGAATACTCATTTTATGTGCATTGCTCTACCTAAATTTCCCCTAATGCTGAGTGTATGATTACTGCCTGCTAAACATGCGCTGTACGCACGTGTTATACGCGGTAACTCGCAGCCAATCAATTTCATTGCCTTACACAGTTCCACTCACTCGCAATACAATTCTATAAACAAAACAGGTGGAACGCGCATGACTGCGAGTGTGAGATACGCTGTCATGCGCAGTACAATTTCTCTGCCATACACGGCAGTACACCAGGCCAACGGAGGCGCCACAGCGGTAAAACTCTGCGTAACCCATGCAGCATATTCCGCTTATGACCATGTGAGCCCGGTCTAACTTGTTTCCTTTTTCCTTGTGCTTTCTTCTAGGTTGATGGCAAATTAAATCCAAAGATTCAGAGTATCTATATAAATAAATATCCAATTTTTAAAGCTCAGTTCAGTGCTGATGGAGAACAAGTGATAGCCACAGGGATGTGGCAATCTATATACTATGTGTACGACATGATGGTTGGAAAGATCATTCCTGTTACCAGAATATTAGGTGGGTCTAACAATCTTCCATGTTAAAGGAGATGTCCCGAGGCAGCAAGTGGGTCTATACACTTCTGTATGGCCATAATAATGCACTTTGTAATGTACATTGTGCATTAATTATGAGCCATACAGAAGTTATAAAAAGTTTTATGCTTACCTGCTCCGTTGCTAGCGTCCTCGTCTCCATGGTGCCGACTAATTTTCGCCCTCCGATGGCCAAATTAGCCGCGCTTGCGCAGTCCGGGTCTTCTGCTTTCTTCTATGGAGCCGCTCGTGCCAGAGAGCGGCTCCGTGTAGCTCCGCCCCGTCACGTGCCGATTCCAGCCAATCAGGAGGCTGGAATCGGCAGTGGACCGCACAGAAGAGCTGCGGTCCACGAAGGTAGAAGATCCCGGCGGCCATCTTCAGCGGTAAGTATTGAAGTCACCGGACCGCCGGGATTCAGGTAAGCGCTGTGCGGGTGGTTTTTTTAACCCCTGCATCGGGGTTGTCTCGCGCCGAACGGGGGGGGGGTTTAAAAAAAAAAAAAAAAACCGTTTCGGCGCGGGACATCTCCTTTAAAGGTTATTTCTCCAATCGATCTAATATAGAAAACTGAATAACTTAGCAAATAGACCCCATTAGGACTCTTACCATTTTATTTGTACCACTGCAAATAAGGGAGATGGAGCAATACCTCTGCAGCGCCACCTATTGGATGGCAGCATTCCTTTAAATCAATGCCTGACCCCTTAGACAGGTCTTTTAGAGCAATAATTGGGAATTGAAAACCAAGCCAGAATCCATACACAGACAGCTATTTCGGGGGTTTTTGCCCCTCAGCAGTGTGCGGTAGGATCGTGGCTTGGCTAGTGAAAGGCCTATGATGCTGGTTGGGAGGGGTAACATCACTCCTTAAAGGGGTTGTCCCGCGGCAGCAAGTGGGTCTATACACTTCTGTATGGCCATATTAATGCACTTTGTAATGTACATTGTGCATTAATTATGAGCCATACAGAAGTTATCAAAAGTTTTATACTTACCTGCTCCGTTGCTGGCGTCCTCGTCTCCATGGTGCCGACTAATTTTCGGCCTCCGATGGCCAAATTAGCCGCGCTTGCGCAGTCCGGGTCTTCTGCTTTCTTCTATGGAGCCTCTAGTGCAGGATGCCGGCTCCGTGTAGCTCCGCCCCGTCACGTGCCGATTCCAGCCAATCAGGAGGCTGGAATCGGCAATGGACCGCACAGAAGAGCTGCGGTCCACGGAGGAAGAGGATCCCGGCGGCCATCTTTACCGGTAAGTATAGAAGTCACCGGAGCGCGGGGATTAAGGTAAGCGCTCCGGTAAGCTTTCTTTAGGTCCCTGCATCGGGGTTGTCTCGCGCCGAACGGGGGGGGGGGGGGGGGGTTGAAAAAAAAAACAACCCGTTTCGGCGCGGGACAACCCCTTTAAGGAGAGCACCTAGGAGGTGAGTGAGGAGACTTATAAGGCCATGCAAGCTCCTCTGGGTTATATGCAAATAAGGTAGATGGAACAATACCTCTGCAGCGCCACCTATTGGATGGCAGCATTCCTTCAAACCACAAATGTAATGTCTGTATGGTTACAGACTACAAATATACGCTGCCCTGCATTAATATACGTTTTCATCTGTTCTTTCCATCTTGCTAACATACGTTAGGAAGATTAGCAAGTAGTAAGAGGCCAATGGAACCATCTATAACTGCCAGAGTAGTCTGTAGTCTGAAACCATGGCGACATGGCTCTGCATAGTAGCTCTATTCACAAATCCGTATGACATTTTAATTGTATATGCGTTGGATCAAAATAACACCAAAATGAGGTTTATAAAGATTAATTTTTAATCATTTTTAAAGCTTTTTTTTAAATTCATTTAGAAATTAGCTAATTTTTGGAGTATCTGCTAACTTTTATGGTGTGTATGGGCTTGGCCCAATAGTCTGTGTGTCCATTGGTGCCAAATAGGGATTGAACTAGTTGGATGTTTGCCTCAGCGATCCTTTGTTTTCTCCCAGTGGTAAGACCTTTTGTGTGGAATTTTCCTACATTTCATCTTCTTTATATGACTATTTCAGGTCTGAAGGAAAGGTACCTCAGGAACTTTGATGTGTCTCCAGATGGGTCATACCTTTTGTTCATTGGAACTTCTGGATACTTACATATGCTCTCCGCAAAGGTAACATTTATTCGGTAGCAAAACACAAACCAAAGCCACTTTCCCCTCCTCTTTTATGGCGTTGGGCTGGGCTATTGACAAGCTGAAGGTATATTTACTTCTATGAATAAATAGTTTTTAAGAAACCAATAATTGAATTATTCATCCTGATTTTGAAGGGGTTGCGCTGTTTGTTTGAAAAACTAATTTTCAGATGGCCTATTAAAGAGTTCTCAGCTAAAAGGGGTCGCTGAGTTTAAAAAGAAATGTAAATCGCTGTCCATAGTATCAAATAACAAAACAAAACGTTAACTGTCCTCTTCACTCCCAAGAAAGCATGTTCCAGTTCCTTCTGCAATCCCAGTCTCTGCTGATGGCATACTTTAGTTGGCTGCTGCAGTAAGTCTGAGTCTGCAGCGGTATTGCCCGTTCTCCTGGCATCAGTACTACATCCTAGGTGCCATGAAAGTGAGAGTTTTGAACAGTGATATTGCACACTTCTGATTGGCTGCAGCAAGTCACCTGACTTGTGCCATTGGCAGAGACTGGGATTGAAGTCTGTAAATTTATTTTTTTTTCCTGTGGGCGAAAAGGCGAGAATGCTTTCTTTTGTCACTCTTTGTCAAGAAAAAAATCAAGCGCCTAAGTTGCAGTTTTTCTGTAGAATTATGCATGCGGTTCCATCTCAGGCAAATATACAGATGATGAGAGTTGTGGTGATGAGATGAACGGTCTTGCCACCAGAAGCCCTAAAAGTGGTTCCCCCCCTTGGCCTATAAAAGGCTCTCGGAGGCTCCTTGTGTGCAGTGACCTCTTCTTCCGCTTGTGTAGAGCTTGTTGACCACTAGACGCCTCTACGACGTAGAGAAGAGATGTCACCCTGTTACCAGAGTCTGAGAGGGGAGCATTATTGGGAGGGGAGAAGCTGGATGGCCGTATCGAGGAATTTTCTGCCAACTGGCCCCTCTGACCAGACTGTTAGGAGGTGTTGGGACCAGCGGATACCTGAGGGCTTGCATACACTCCCTGTTCTAGTGTTATCAACCACCCTAAGTTCTCACCATGTGAAAAATCAATTGTATCACAGACTTCTGAATTTAGGATGCACATAAGAAATCTTTTTATTTCAATCTACAATAAAAAAGGTTCCATATTTATTAGATGTATATTTTCTGAGGCGAAGTGTAGCAGCGATGTTTCGGACAACATCATCCTTTATCAAGCAATTTACAGGTATAACCACTTGGCAGGGAACCCTATTGATTTCTGGACAGAAAAGAGGGGGCATAATGCAAGCCCCTGGAAGTCTGATACCTTAGAGCCTGTGTGGAGATGGGACCCCAAGGGCATTTTTACACTCTGTAGGGCCTGGCGCATCTGTGCACTACAGGCTCTTGCCCTGAGTAATTATGGCCGAGGCCACCAAAGAGTATGCCGTGCTATTAGGTTCCACTTGTGTGCAGCATGCCAGTGAAACAGAGAAGATTTGATAAGATACTGATTTTGTACATAACCCAGAAATGTGTGAAATTGACAGGTTTTATACTTTTTATTTTCTTAGACTAGGGAGCTGATTGGAAGTATGAAGATGAATGCGGTGTCTACACAAGCTGTGTTTTCTCCAGACTCCAGTAAAATCTTCTCAACTTCCGGTAATGGGTTTATAGACCGATTCATGAAGTGTTTATTTGGATATTGCTTGAAGTTTGTTCAGTTGGCACAAATTCCTATCTTCTGTCCTAGAGATGGTATGAAAGGGGCTGTTTCTCCTTCTGGCTACTCTGTAAAGGTTGTATTGGGTTTTTACCGTCCAACAGTATCTGTCTTGAGACTGATTGGAGCCGAAAGCCCTTAATTTTAGTGATACCAAGGCCTTCGACATGTCAGAATGTAGGAATTTGTTGCAGTAAAGGATATACAGGGTGTAGTAAAAAAAATGGATCTAGCGCCGTAGTTCAATACTGACGTCCTATATTGAAAAAACAATAGTGTTCTTGAATAGGAAGGGTTGGATGGGCTACATAATGGTATGACACACAGGTCCCTGGGGGCCCCAGAGCATGGATTTTGTGTTGTGGCCCCTGTAAGAGAGAGAGCGTAAAACCCAATTACAAAGTTGGAAGGATAGCGGGTGAGGAGCAGAAATCCAATTTCCACGTCTCTCTAAGTCCCTTTACATGATGCTATAGCGAGTCAAACCTCTCGGGGTTCCGCTTCAGGTATGAGAAAATGGATCAGAAGAGGCATGCATGCATATAATATATATATATATGTACACATACTTATGACAAGGCACAGACATGGATGTGATTAATTTGCGTGTGTGTATATATGTATATACCGGTATATGCATACCTCTTCCGATCTATTTCATTATGCCTCAGGAAGAACCCTGAGTAGGTTGGAAAGCTCGCTATAACATCATGTATTTTTGTTAGCCATTAAAAGTTATCATATCTACAAGATTACTTGGTTTCTCTTGCTGGGAACAATCACATTTACCCCAACAAGGTTTCCACTTATGTGCCAGTCAAGATTTGATAAGATATTGATTTTGTAAATAACCCAGAAATGTGTGAGATTGACACATGTTTATACCGTTTATTTTATTAGACTAGGGACCTAATAGGCCTAGGAGTGGTCACCTGACTACCTTTTTAGGGACCTAATAGGCCTAGGAGTGGTCACCTGACTACCTTTTTAGGGACCTAATAGGCCTAGGAGTGGTCACCTGACTACCTTTTTAGGGACCTAATAGGCCTAGGAGTGGTCACCTGACTACCTTTTTAGGGACCTAATAGGCCTAGGAGTGGTCACCTGACTACTTTTTTAGTGTTACAGTTTGGCTCTTATTATTGCAAAATCAAAGTATAGTATAACTTCATTAGACGTCTCCAGTGCTACAAAGGGATGATGATTACGTGATTATGTCTGTCTTCGCTCTGTATATTCGATCCCACAGGTGAATACTATCCTTTACTATAGAATATTGGACAGTTTAGTTGCAGTAATGGTCACAACTAGGGATGAACGAGTATACTCGCTAAAGCACTACTCGCTCGAGTAATGTGCCTTAGCCGAGTATCTCCCCGCTCGTCCCTAAAGATTCAGGGACCGCCACAGCTGATAGGTGAGTTGCGGCGGGGAGGAACGGAGGGGAGATCTCTCTCTCCCTCTCCCCCGCTCCCCGCTGCAACTCACCTGTCAGCTGCGGCGGCTCCCGAATCTTCAGGGACGAGCGGGGAGATACTCGGCTAAGGCACATTACTCAAACGAGTAGTGCTTTAGCGAGTATACTCGCTCATCCCTAGTCACAACTGCTTCCATTAATTATGTTCACATGGTAGAACCTCCATGGCTGAACTGCAGACTTCTGTCAGGAATTTGCACTTGAGTTTGCTGTGGATCCGCATGTGTACTTGGTCCTTTTCAATGGGCAAATCTGCACACTAATTTCTCAATGCGGATTTCATGCAGAATCTGCATCAAGAAGTGATACGCTGTTACTTTTCTTTCCTTTTTTTGTGTGCACAGATTACAAATCCATATGTTGAAAAAATCTGCGATGTGTAGACTATGGCGCAGATTCTTAATAGAAACTCTGAGAGACCCTTTTAGATGCAGATTTTAACGTAGAATTGGTGTGCTCAGCATCCAGCATCCCCTTACAGTGTAGATTGGGGTTGTACTGTATTTCCTATATATTGTTTGTTTGGATGCCTCCTCACTCGTGTACCCGTTTTACTCCCTATAGCTGATGGTGATGTGTACGTTTGGGATGTCGGAACTAGGAGGTGTCTGAATCGATTTGCTGATGATGGAAGCTTATTTGGGAGTTCTCTTGCTGTATCAAAAGATGGGCGATATTTGTCTTGCGGGTAAGTGTTTTGTTGGCATGCCCTACACAGTTCTTTGTCCCTTTTTTAAATAAATGGATTGTCCGCTTACTGGACGACATGCCCCCTGTACTAAAATAAGAGGAGGAGCAGTACTTACCTGTTCCTTCCAAGATGTGACTGCTGCAGCGTCGTTGCTCGTTCTCCTGGCACCAGTGCTCACACTGTGACCACCACGTTGCCCCGAGTTTGAGCTTCTTATTGGCTGCAGCAGTCACCTGACTTTTGATGACAGCAGCAGTGACAAGCTCAGGCCATGGTGGGGCTGCAGCACTGGATCATGGCAGTAGGGAACTGGTAGGTACTCATAGAATGGTAGAGTTGGAAGGGGCCTCCAGGGTCATCGGGTCCAACCCCCTGCTCAGTGCAGGATTCACTAATTCATCCCAGACATTGGATCCTAAATGGGTAGAGTTGGAAGGAACCTCCAGGGTCATCGGGTCCAACACCCTGCTCAGTACAGGATCACTAAATCATCCCAGACATAGAATCATAGATGGATAGAGTTGGAAGGGACCTCCAGGGTACTTCCATTATAGCACAGGGAGTACTAAAGCGGGAATGCTGTCTAGTAACCGGACAACCCATTTAACTGCAAATTACGATGCTGCTGATCCGCAGCAAATTTCAGTTCAATAAGTTTTGAAAACCCCAACCACATCTGGGATTTATATATTTTCACATTGTTCATGTTTCAGGTCTAAGTCGGGTGTCGTAAATGTTTATAATTACGAGGACTGTGTGCAGAAGTCGGCCCCAAAACCTGTTAAATCTATAATGAACCTGGTAACAAAAGCTTCATCGCAAGTATTCAGTCCTAATACTGAAATTTTGGCTATCGCCTCCAAGAAAGTAAATGATGCTGTTAAACTGGTAAGACATCCCCCCCCCCCCCCCCCCCCCTGTATCTTGCATTACTTTGAGAGATCGAACTTGAGTATACCGATCGTCTTCATAAAGGATAACTTCACACATCTGTTTCGCCTTCCTCTGGTGGATTGTGGGAAAGGACAGTCTGAAACCATCTCCACAGACTGCTCTGACAGCTAATATCAGACCTCTTATAGAGCAGGCAGACAGGGGCTGGTGATATTGCCATTTCTCATTCATTTAATTGGGGGACATAGCGAGACCTTTGGTATAGCTCCTGCCACTAGGAGGCGACACTAAACAAAGAAAGAGTTAGTCCAACCAGTTGTACCCCTCCTACAGGCACAGAGCTATATCTATTTTGGCTTAGTGTCATTAGGAGGCAGACATTCCTGCTTTGCAGGTTTTCTCAACTTTTTGGTATTTTTCCTTATTTCCATTCTATCTGGGAATTAGGGATGCGCTAACTTTTCTAATTGTCCCCAGGTGGGGAGGGCAAACGGTGCTACATTAGACACATTGTTACTCCCTCCAAAGAAACAAAGTGGAACAGCACTGACAACTCAGCTTTCCAACAGTCATGGGGTCACCTACATTTGCTGCCTGCTCCCCCATATCCGGCGACCTCTCATTACTACGTGACAGTCACTGAGGAGGTAACCCTGTTGGTGCTCCATGTGAGCCGAAGAGTAGAGGATGAACGCGAGAGTGCCTTTTGCAAATCTAGCGCTGATTTTCCCATCGTTTTCCCTCCGTCATACTTCGGACATCTTCCCAGTCCACTTTCTGAGTGGTCTTGACCCTTCCTGGGTTCGCTTGCATTTCCCCTCCACTAGATCTCTTCTTGTCTGTTGGTATCTGCTGCACTTTTCTGGCTGCCACCCGCCTTTTTCCAGAGCTTTTTAAACCCACCTCCCCCAGGTCTCCTCAGCTGGAAATTGCTCCTCAGCTGCGGCGGGGTCTCCGTGTGGCAGTCTGTGGGTGTGATCCAGTCGCTGTTCTATTCCAGGTCCAGGCTTTGTGCGGCCTAGTGCAAGGAGCAGCACCTTTTCCTGCTCCTTCCACAGTCTCACACTTATCCGTTCATCCTTAGCCTGTTGTCGCTGCTCTTGTCTCTGGCCAAACACTAAATTTTGGCCCCGGGTGGGACTTCCGATACGCTGTCGGGGCTGGATTTTCTGGTGCAGGGCACTGTGTATGCCTATGAGAATAGGACTGGTGCTACAGCGCACACTCCCCACAAAAGCCATAAATGCTGGACCGTTCTTACTCCACCTCTCTATCCCTGAGATCCCATTTATACAGAAGTCAATGAGAGCCCATGACATCGTTGGTTACCAACCAACTTCAGCAGCGCCAGACCAGGTAGGCTTGGTCTTGGTCTTTAGCGTGTCCATGAGTGCTAGATGTTCTCATGGCCCACTTTATAAAAGAATGGCTGGTATTGCTGCTAAGCTCGTTTGATGCCTTAGGTGGTGACTTTAAGTTTAGAACTCATCATTTTCCCCCTCCGTGGGTGGAACAATTGTATTACAGCTATCCTATAAGGTATTGTTTTCAATTACAATTGTCCACATTAAACCCGTCATACGACGCATAACTGTTTTGCTGCTACTTTTGGTATGGGGCATTGTTGTGCAGTACTCGTCAATTTTCACCCTTCATTGAGGAGTGTCCGCATTACTATGTGACGCAGTATCAACGTGGCAGCTGTACTTCCCTCTGTAGCCCTGTTACATTTAAGCCACGTTCTACATAGCAGATCACCTAATGTGGGGAGCATCAGATTGGCCATATTATTTTCTCTTAGGAAGGCGTCCTTGTACAGTTTATCGATACATTTCGTCTCCCATATAGTTATTAAATTTTTTGCCAAATAGTCGGACAGGGCACGTTGGTTAGAGTCTCCCTTTTTTGAGATCCACCCTAAAATATAAAACCTTTAACGGCATGCAAGCCTTGGATGTCCAAGCCTCGGACAACCCAGTCCTCTCAATGCCTCTCTCTCTTCTAGGAACTGCCCTGCCTAAATGAAACAATAGAATAGAGACTTGGAGCATCCTAAGCCTTGTTCTTTTCTGGCACTGTTCGCCCTCCAATGGGACAATTGCCCCTCTAAGAGGATTCCAGTCATTCTCTTCTATAGTACCAGGACTGATCCCACAAGGATCCTGCCTTGGGATCATCATCTAGATTCCTCTCGATACCTTTCTGTCCTTCGTTTTCTGCTCTAAATTATTCGACATAGACTACAGCATAGAATCTTACGCTTTATTAAAACCTTTCCAAACTCTTATAAATAACCAACTCAGACACCAATATTGGATAAAGAAGGCCGCGGTGTTTATTAACGGGGTTACAAACATTTGGGGAGAAATGTAACCAATAATAACCATAACACTTCCTGTAAACTGTTTTACAGACCCAAGTTTATTAACCAATCAATAACCATAACAGTTCATGTAAACTCTGTCTTACAGACACGAGCTTACCACCACCAAACTCTCCCCAAGTTTACCTGCCCACCCGCCTAATGCGGGCAACAATCCCCCATTAACTACACCGCAACAAACCTAAGGGAGGGAGGGCAGGATGCTGCTTCCTTTCCAGATGATGATGGCCCACATCTCTGCACCTCCATATCTCACTGCTGCTCCTCCCAGCTTGTTCCTCTGGACCAATCACCAGCCACTGTCAGGCCACCAGATTCTGCCTGACTGCCACAGGCGTTTCCTGCCATTTTTCTTCAGCCAGTCATTTGCTGCTGCCAACCAGTCCATCACTAGGCAGAACTCACTCTCTGCCATCTCATCTGACCCAGTAATGACCTTTGTAACCTCTTCCATAGAGTGACATATCATCCATCCATCATGTACATAAAGCTCCCAGATCCCATGAGGCTCCATAGAAGGTGACATATCATCCATCCATCATGTACATAAAGCTCCCAGATCCCATGAGGCTCCATAGAGAGTGACATATCATCCATCCATCATGTACATAAAGCTCCCAGATCCCATGAGGCTCCATAGAGAGGGACATATCATCCATCCATCATGTACATAAAGCTCCCAGATCCCATGAGGCTTTCCCTCCTAACTGTCCCTCAAGTCTTACATTGGTCTACCTAGCCAACCAAGCTCACACTCAAAAAGGGGGGAGAGGGAGTGAGAACTCATTTCATCCAGCATCTAGTGGTGAACGAAGTACCACGTTACTGCCCTCCTGCCTTTCCAATAGCGGACTGCCGGAGAGTCAGCTTCAGCCTAGCTCTCCTGAGCTTCTACATCCAGGATCAGGCAGTCGGAGGGCCTACATCAACTCTCCAGTACAGAACACTCCAGAGCATGGTTCCTTCTATTCTGGCGAAATTGGAGTTCTTTTTCAGCATTGATTCAACTATGATCATGTTTTGCTTTTTGTCAGTAGTGATTTGGAGAATACACAGTACTTGTTCTTTTGCCTTTCTCGCCCTTTCTTCGTCCTTTTGCAAATCGAGTCTGTCTATTCCCTCAGCTCCTCCAGAAATTCAACGCTCCTCAGCAAGCTGGGCTCTGACCGTACCCATCACGCACCCACCCAGTTGTTTATTCTTTCCCAGAACTGGTAGTATTTTCTCAAAAACCAGCCTCATGGCAGTCTGGTCTTTCCTTGTCCCTGTATGTTTTTCTGCTTATGGTCTGTCTTGGTGGACTTCATGTGTTAATTTGTTCTCTCTCATTGTTCACTTACAAACTGATTCGCTCAGTGCCTGCAGGAGGGGCATAGCTGGTAGGAGGGACTAACTTTCTTTGCTTAATATCGCCTCCTAGTGGCAGGAGCTATACCCAAAGTCTTGCTGTGTCCCCCAATGAGCGTGACCAGAAACAAACTGAGCCACCACCCTTTTTTGCTAAGACCATGTGCAAAAAAAGTGGACTGACAACTTAAGCTTATGTCCTATTTAGTTTTATCATTTATTAACCAGTTTACTGTTAACACTAAGGCCCAATGTCCACGGGCGGAAATTTAATTTCGGAATTCGCAGTTCAAGCCGCCCATAGAGAAACATGGGCGTCCGCAAATGAAATAAAGCATGTGGATTTGATTTGCGGACCTATTGGTCTGGAAAACAAATTGCACTATGCTCCATCTCAGTTCGGATCCCGCATGGACGGCTTCCGTCGAAGTCAATGGAAGCCGTCTTATCCGCAGCACACCCGCAGCTGACACTGCGGATGGGCCACGGATCCCGTGGGAGAGCAGGAGATTTATTTTATTTTTTTTTTAAATCTGCACTGAGCATGTGCGGCGGCGAGCTGTGCAAACCATCCGCAGTACAGATGTCCCGGCAGAAGAAAGGTCCACGTGGACGCCTACGCCTGCCTGCACAGGTGTGCAGGATCCTTGGCCGTGGGAAGGGGGGGATTCCGCTGCGGGTTCCCACATACGGAATCCGACCCGCCCGTGGACCTAAGGCCTAAGTGCTGCGCTATAAACAGGAGAATTAGACAAAATGGGCTTTATGAAAGGATTACTTGCTGTAAAAGACGTAGGAGCTTATTTACGGATGCTGTCTAAAAGTTAGAGAGTACAAACTTAAGCCAAGCGTTCTTAAAATGTGCCAGATTTATTACTGTAACTTTGCTGAATGACAAGTCTGTTCAATTTTAAGACTGTTTAATTTTAAGCTTAGACTACCAATTAGTTGGCTTATTTTTGGCACAGTACAGGCCATGCCCAAGTCAGAAAAACTGTCCAAAAGTGTCTAAACATGCATAGTGCATGTGGTGCAAAGTCTATAAGACAGTTGGCTGTCGTAATCTGAACCAGAAAACTCTGCTATTTTGATTAGTAAATAAGCCCCTTCCAGTGGATGTTGCAGACAGTTTGCATGTTAGAAGGGTTGACAGATTTCAAAAATACATTGTGGAATTCTGAGGTAATATGCAACTACAATAATTTCAGTGAGAGCTGCTCCTGTAATTACAAGTGCCAGCCAGACGGGTTGGAGCAGCGGTTTCCACTCCTACCCCGGTGTATCTCGATGGCTGCTGCCTGGAAAACCCCTTTAAGACTGTTTGTACTTGGTACTACAGCTCACCCCATTCAAGTGAACAGGACTGAGCTGCAGTACCAGGCGCAGCCACACTCATATGTGCCGTGCTGTACCATGATAAGAAAAGGGCTCCAATGCACTGACCCTTCATTTTGCTGATTAAGAGGGTGAAACCCTCCTAGCTCATATATTGATGACCTCCTAAGGATGAGCTATCCTTTTTACATTTCAGGAGACCCCTTTTTATTTATTTTTTTTGTTTTGTTTTGGAGCTAAAAGAACTTTTTCCAAATAACTTATTCTCATTGTTTCTACAGGTTCACATTCCTTCATTTACTGTTTTTTCAAACTTTCCGGTACAAAGCAGAGGGAGAACAATTCACCAAGCCCAATCAATGGATTTCTCTCCTCGTAGTGGCTTTTTTTCAATAGCAAACAACAAAGGTGAAGCCTTACTGTATCGGTAAGTGGTCCTAAGGGCTTGTGCTTGAGGCTATGGGAAAGTTTTGGCTGCTAAAGCTTACTAATAGTAAATGTGTGCAAGGCTGAAAAGACCCTCGTCCAGCCAATGCAACTTGCAGAATATCCAGCAGATCCAGAGAAAGTCCCCCCAAACCACCCACCACCATGCTGTAATTTTATAACCTAAATATTAACCTCTTTATGTTTTTCTTAGGTTAAAACATTATTCTGATTTCTAATGAAGGAGAATGAATGGTAAGAAAACTACATTCTATTATGCTTTAAGATATCCCTTTTAATATTGACCCTTGAAAAAGAAACTAACCCAAAACAGTATGCGCCCTGTAATCCAAAACCATACATATCATATATCAAAACGTCAAAATGAAGAACCCATTCCCATGCTTTATTTTAGCCTAAATGTGCTATTTTTTTTTAAAAAAAACTATAAATGTGAAAAAAAAATATATAATATAATTTTTTTTTCTTCTTTTTTTTTTTTTAAAGCTTTTTACCCCCAATAAAACAGAGTGAAAAGATATTTTTAAAAATAGCCCCATATGTCACAGAAAAAAAATCTCTGGTCCTTAAGATACAAACCAGCCTGGTCCTAAGGGGTTAAGAACAGTTAGGGGAACAAGAAAACACATCCTTTCTTCTCTAGATATTTATGTATAGTATCACACTGACATACCAAAGCTTGTAAATTGATTATGAAGTGGCTTTTACCTCTGGTGATGACTTGGGAACATCCACACCTGTGTAAGTTGGGAGGTGTTACCTTGTGCGCGGGGATGAACAGTGGCCAGCGGGCGCATGGTTAAGGGGGTGACATGAATTGCCAAAGTTTGAGTGAGGCATGATAGTGTGACCCCAAGGCAGCGGGCATGCCGTCTGGGGGTTATGATGGTGCAGGAGAGAGCAGTGTCCTTTAGGCCGATGGAGCGAAGTATGTGTAATATGTAAGGTATAAAAAAATGTCACCTAGGCAGTGAGATCCTGAAAGACAACAACTTGCAGAAAAGAATCTAAAAATAATTCCTTTATTACATAATGATTAAAAACCAAGCAAAACCTCTGGCTTTGTAGTCGTAGAGTGATTACTATGGCTGCCGGTCCCGAGGTTATAGAAAGGTAAATTAGACCACAGCCTGATTTATAAACAAGGAAACCCAAACCGTAAATAACCCCCTATCTGAAGGCAGATGGTAATTGTTATTACTCGGGGTACTGAGACATAGGGTTGTCACACCTGTAATGACACAAGGTCACTTGTCCTATGCGGATGTGCTCACACATAGGCTTATAATGAACACTCTTCACACTGACTGTACTGATGATTCCCCGCAACAACAAAAAATCACTTCTACATAGCAACATATTGCATACCTACTGACCCGAGTCTAATGTAGATGCAGCACTACAAAGACCCTGGTCTGATAGGAAAACTTCAAGTGGTGCTAGGGTCTGTAGTTACATCAGAGAAATGACCCAAACTGACACCCCTAAGGCACCCTGTCCACAGCCGTGACGGAATATCGCTAGCGATATTCCACCGCGGGGGAGCACTGACCGGTCTCCGCAATGAGCTTATCTTATAGATAGGCTCACCGCAGATAATAGCGGCCAATCGTAGCATGCCGCGATTTCAATCCCACGAGCGGAGAATCGCTATGATTCTCCGCTTGTGGACGTCGGGCTGCGCTTTGCATGGTTAGCCTATGGAAAGCATGTCATGCGAGGTCCGCGGGCGATTTATGGCCGCGGATCTCGCAATGAAAACTTGCCCGTGGACAGACAGCCTAAAGAATATTTAACTATTTCTGTGTAAGCTGGATATTCCTAGAAATACCCAATCTGTTCCTATATCACAATTCTCAAGCTCAACGCGTTTCTAGGGTCAATTAACTAGACCTCTCAGCAGGAGCCAAGTCGGAGTGCTAGAAATTAATATTTCGTTAATCAAGCTGTCCGATGCTTCCTGTGAGGGCTGCAGCCACTAACGCTGATATGCCGACACCACTGAGGTCAACGCTGCAGCAGTAGGGTTATGCCTGTGTTTAGGGATCAGAAACCCTTTGATTTAGTTGCTAGTAACTGACTTATATGGGAAATCGCTTTGGAGAAACAGAAGGCTCAAATAACTTTCAAGGTCAAACTACAACACCAATGTAGGTAATTGGCAGTCCTTCATGTATTTATTGGTAATAGTACATAACAGTTGGTGGTAGTCATATAAATGTGGCCATATAAGATTGATGTATTGTTACTTTTTGCATCTACAACTAACATTTGCTGATACTGCTAGACACTAGGCTCAAAATACTAAATTGTGTACAATAGAGACATCTAGTGGTCACAGCTCAGTATTGCAGATTATTTGTAAAATGTAAGACATGAAAACAACTCCCTTATGACACTCTTTAACTTGCACCACTATACTAAAATGAGCAATACATCTCTATTATCATACGCTCTCGTTTTCTATATCTGCTTAGCTCATAGAACATCTTTGTGATGTGTTTTTTTTTTCTCTCTCTCTCTCTAGGACTGAAGTGGGTTGTTGGAAATCAGATGACCTTCCTTAAATCAGTGTGACGTTCACTCTTGTGCAATATAATGTTACATAACCTTGAGTAAAATCCAATTGCCTCCTTTATACAGACCTACCTTTTTGTATT
Organism: Eleutherodactylus coqui; assembly: GCF_035609145.1. Lineage (NCBI taxonomy): Eukaryota > Metazoa > Chordata > Amphibia > Anura > Eleutherodactylidae > Eleutherodactylus > Eleutherodactylus coqui. The sequence goes on from NC_089849.1 coordinate 79,748,339, forward strand.
ATAATGTTATCTACTTTTCTCAATTAATAGTTCTCCAAAATAAATCTTTTACTTTGTAACATTTGTGTTGCTGTTACTTTCCTGGCGTACGTTTCCTATGTTTAAACAACTCTGGATGCAAAAGCATGAAATGCTTTAAGCAAGTGCCAACTTATGAGATTGTCACTGTAGGTAGGACAGAGTGGGGGCCCTCTGCTGGTGACGAGTAGGTGCTGCTTCCCAAGGACGGCCAGTGGTGAAGTATCTTATGTCATAATGTAAAATAATAATAGTTCTTCCTTGACATGAAAGCACGTGATCTATCTAGTTGTTTGTCACGTAATCCAGGCCACAGGAAAAGCAAACGTGTAACGGGCTACATTGTTCGGTGCATGACGATGGTGGCTGCCATCTTGCCCGAGCTGCAGTTAAAGGGACTACTAGATCAACAATTAAATTTTATATTAATTATAACCAAATAGTGAAACATTTTTACAATCTGCTTTTTTTTTTTCTGGTTTTGTATAAAAAAATATTTTCATCGCATCACGATGCAGGAAAAAATTGTGCCGTGTCCTATGTTTCAGCGTTTCTTTGAAAAACCTCGCCCATTGTTTTTAATGGGGCCAGCAAAAACATTGCACGCATTTTTAACCTCTTAGTGACCTAACTTTTAGCCTATAAAGGGGTACCCAGGCACAGACTGACCTTTTTAAAATCTTATGTACGTAGTCACAATAATATAATATTAACACTTCCTGTGTTAAAAAAACTACTTTTTTTGTGGCATCCCATTCTAAGCATTTTCAGTTTTCCACCAGCAGAGCTGTGTATGAGGCTTGTGGTTGTGTCCTTTTTTTTGGAACTATTTTGAAGTGTGTATATATGACTTGATGATTTTTTTTTATTCTTGTTTTGAGAAGCAGGATGTATAGAAAATGGCTATTTTGGCTTTTAAAAAAAAATTTTTTTTTTTTTTTTAAAACTACTTTTTTTGTGGCATCCCATTCTAAGCATTTTCAGTTTTCCACCAGCAGAGCTGTGTATGAGGCTTGTGGTTGTGTCCTTTTTTTTGGAACTATTTTGAAGTGTGTATATATGACTTGATGATTTTTTTTTATTCTTGTTTTGAGAAGCAGGATGTATAGAAAATGGCTATTTTGGCTTTTAAAAAAAAATTTTTTTTTTTTTTTTAATGGAATTAACCACGCGGAATAAATGTAATATTTCATGGTATGCGTTGTTATGGATGTGGCTATACCAATTATGTGGGGCGTTTTTGTTTTGTTCTTGTGTTTAATATTTAAAGCCTTGTGTAAGGGGAAAAAGTTTTTAAATTTTCTGTAAAAAGTGTTTAGCGGCCGCTGTCAGCAATGACTGCAGCATCTACAGGGTTAAAAGGTGTAGACAAGTGATTAGATGAACAAGTCCTCTTCTGTTCAATCCTTTTCTGGGGGGAAAAAGACCCCCACCCCAACTGCAACAGGGGGATAAATGAGAGAATAGCAGATCTCTTCCATGCTGCCTGCTCGTCTTTCTCTTCTCTGTCTGCAAATGACTGAGAAGTGATAGTTGTAAATTCAATATTCTCAGCCCCACTTCAAACAGCTGTAGCTCTGCCAGATACCAAGATACATTGTCATTTGAAGGTCAAGAGTCTTTGCTTTAAAGTGCCATCAAAAGCCTGTTGATAGCTCTGGTAGAAGCAATGCTGCAGTCGTTTGAAGTAGAATGAGCTTGTCTAAAACTAGCGTCCTTTTCCTGCAGAACGAATAGAGCTTGTCCTAAACTGTGGGGAGGGATTTACACCCTGATTTTATAAAATTAGATTATTTTCGGATTACACATTCCCTGAAAGAAATATCGCAGAGACATTCAATAGATCATTTTTTATCAAGGTGTTGATCTGTGAAATTGGTACTGGGCAGAAGAGGATCGCGGAGAGGCCCAACCTCCCAGCCTCTGCATTCATGAAACGGGCGGCAGTCCTACAGATGGAGATGGTGGCAAGGACCTTTATGACAAGATTGTCACCTGAACAGATGTTGGGAGGATGCAGACTGGGCTGTGTGTAGATAGACTGAATATGCAGCAGAGCTCTGTGTAAATATTTGCCCTGCAGAACTGTGGATATATGTTCTGCATATGCAGCAGAGCTGTGTGTGTTAAATGTCACTGAGGGAGAAAAAAAAATTATAAATGGATTTAAAAAGAAAAATACAATTAGGGTGTCTTCATATGACTGGAATTTGTCATGCTGCGGAAAATTCTATATCATAATCTGCACCACTGAGAAGAATTGGAAATGGCTTAAATCTGCCTACAATTCTGCATCCAAAAATACGATACATATGTGGGAGACTTTACATCTAGTTTACACTGTAGAGAGAGGACACTGGTTTGCATTCATTAGCCAGGTAGGAGTTGAGGGAGAGCAATGCCATGACACCCACTCACCAGCGTGGCAGGAAGCGGCTCCTGCTACACTCAGTCAGTTCCCGCATTAAAGCGGTGTACAGTGATGTGGGTGATTATAAACCATAGGGGGTAGAAGGAAGCCCTCTAATCCAAACACACTCCACCATGCCCAACAGTGTAGCGGAGAGCGGCTCCTGCAACACTAATATGTGCATTTGGCTTGACTGCTTCTGCTTCACCAACCGGCTGCTGGCCGCTCCTTGTGCATTCAGCCCCCATATCGAAGCTCTGTACAGGGAGGTCCAGCATGATGTGGGTAGTACCAAACCAAGGGATGATGTGCTCGCTGGCTTCTGTGCCCAGCCGTTCCTGCCAAATTCAGCGCCACCAAGTGCTAAGCAGGAATGTACAGTGTGATGTGGGCTCTAGCTTTAGCGGCTCTTGTGCTAAGCAGTTCCTGCTGCTCAAGCAAGAGGGTTGGTAGGGTGGATTATGCTCGCCTCTCGGACCAGTGGCTCCTGCATTCAGCTCATACATCGAAGCTCTTGGGAGGAACGATGGAGAAGGCCGCTTCATCCAACCGCACTGCACTGTGCCCTGTACTCAGCAGTGTAGCACTGAACTCTGCTTTGACTAGCTGCTCCTGCTGCACTCTGTGCCCACATAGGTATGTACAGTGTGACGTGGGCAGGGAATATTTTAATTACATGTGCTAATAATAAAAAAAAAAGCTTGTGGGGGCTTGGAAAAATTCCACCAGTGTCTACAAAAGTAGGCCAGTAGGTCAACACGCAAAGGGACCTCCACATTGGTTTGTCTTGAGTATTTTGTATATTCAATATAACTGATGCCTTGGCTTTACAACTATAATTCCTAATTCCACTAACTAATTTTCGTGAGTGTGTGTGTGTATGTATGTGTATATATATAATATTGCAGTCGTTGTCCTATATTCAGGTGTAACTTGGCAAGTAATAAGAGACCTCCTTATCTCACTAGGTTCTTATGCTAAAAAAAGACAAATAGTATCTACAATTAAATTTAAAAATTACATAAGAAAGCCCTGACTTGAGAGATTCTAACAGCACTAGACCTTGTAAGGTCGGATTTAAAAAATATATTGAATGCGCCGTCGGCTAAACTATACCTATCAGTCCAGTATTCCGCTTATGGAGACAAAGCCTCAAATTTCATGTTGTCACAGTTCCAAATAAGGAAATACCTTGCTGTTAGATCTACATCTAGCAAGACCGTAAGTGCTACAAAATGAATAGCTAGTCAACTCGATAACTATTATAAACCACGATCTAATGTTGGAGCTCCTTATTCCCTCCAGGAACATTGCTGAAAAATAAATGATTGGCTGGCCGCTCTCTCCTAAACTACCTAAATTAAGTGAACAACAAGCCTCTTCTCTCATAAAACCATTTACATGCAAAGCGTTAAAAGGTGCTTTTTAACAAAACCATTCCTCCTAACAAGGTCTGGCCCGGACTGATTTCAGACATTCTACTTATAAGGAGATCATCCTTACTAAAGCTTTTAGAAGTCTACAACGATGCTTTGGAAGCCTACCCAAAGTGGATGCCGACTGCCCAAATAGGAGTAACATTCATTTATAAGTGTATGCTCACATACGCCAGATTTGCTGTGGATTTCCCAAAAATTGCAAAGCACAAACTTGCAATTTTTGTGTGATGCGTTTTTAAGATTAGAAAGACGTATTGGCATTTGCGTAAACAAAAAAAAAAACGCAGTGATATCGCGATTGCAAGTGTGAAGGCACCCTGAATAACTAGGCTTTGTCTCTGGGAGGAAAGGGAGACAAAATACCGTCCACCCCTTACATTTCATACAATATGCTTCATCTAAATCTTTACTATTGGTCCTTTTTAATGCCGATGTCAAGGCGACCTTTGACGTAGTAGACCGTTTATTCATGTCACCGGTGTTCAGAGCATTTACCGTTTCTCCAGAATTTTTAAAAAATATCACAATGATTCAGCCTCCTACAGCGAGGGGATTGAACGACGGTGTACGGCCTCTTTTTCTTCACTAAACAATGTAACTCGTGAACGATGCTCTCTATCCTCCTAATTGTGTATTCTTACTCTAGAAACCCTTTTAGAATCCTTTTGTCAAAAGGATAGAATAAAAGGCATGAACACTGTTAAGACAACCTCAGTTATGTTACATTTCCATTACATGCTCATCAACAGCATTTCCAATAATAGGCAATATGTTGGATCGGTTTAGTAATTTATCCAATTTCAAAATAAATCTATCCAAATACCATGTTCTAAAGGTTAATTTTGATCTATACCGATTTACTAGAAATCACCACACCATTTCATTGGTCAATGTGTTATACTGCATAATAATATTACTAGTACCAGTGTTTCTGGTGGCGCAATGCGCCACTTACTAATATTGTATAGTGAAAGGAATTGGAGTTGACCAAAATATTTCCGTGTTCTGCACATGATTTACGAACTTCTTCACCGATTTGATCCCCTAAAGGGTAGATTAAAAAACAACTTTTATTCATAAACTGCAACACCCCAGAGGGGTGACCCCGGGCACCTGGCTAACGTGAAGAGCTGGGAGGGAGAAGTGGTGGCTTGTCACGGCGGCACTTACTAGGCTCTGGTCCCAGAGGGATCTCACGTAGCCAAGGCCAGAGTAGGATTGCAGGCCAGCTTCGACAGTCCTAGGATAGGGAATGCCAATAAACAGGATGGGGGGAGTAGTAGTACTAATCACTTGTGCCACCACCGTTCCCACACACCGGTATGCTACGCGGTGGAGAAATTAACACAGAGACTTGTGTACAGTACCTCGGGTCCCCAGGAATGGTTAGGGCCCGGTATAACTTTTGCTTGAATAATAAACTCTTTATAACCGGTAATGCAGATACAATTCACTGTAAAACATTAGCAGGCTATAGCTCAGAGGTAGGGAGGATACACAGGATGAATACAGTCCCACAGTCCACGTTATCTGTATGTCACCAGTCCTGGATTGGGAGCACTCCAGAGGAGGAAAGGGGGTATGGGTCACTCCGCAGACTGTCTGGCAGGCAATTATTCAAGAAGGCTTAGCCAATAAACACCCGCACGGCAGGTATGTGGGTGTCACAATAAAGTACCTCTATGCGATGATCCTAACTATGGGCGGCCGCACAGGAAAAGCCTGTACTGTGAACGGGTATAAAGAACCGACGAAATGTCCTTATCTTCTGATTAAAGATCTAAATAGTACACTAAACCAGCACACGCCAAGCTCTTATATGGAGCTTAAAACCTATTGCTGGAAACCTAATTAATTGTTTCCTAATGCTCTTTACTCCATCAACGCGTTTCCACAATCAGATACAACTAGATTGTTTCATCAGGATGGAGCTTAAACAGTGTGTATAGATGGGCCTTTATGGCCAGGACCATTGGTTACAGATACATAAAGATGTTTGTCAGTCTAAGCGACCGTGATAGCAGCCATTACAGCTGTGATAGAAATGTCAGAGATGGATCTTATTTAGCCCTTGTTTTGTGGGGTCTTTACAGTTAAGCTATCAGTAAAGTGATTTATCTATTGATAGTGTTGTGAGAATCAGTGAAGTCTGGTCACTAAATAGATATACATATATTTTGCCGGATTTTAATATACTTATTAAAGGTTATAGTTTGTTAGTGTTTCATTCCCTTCGGTGTTTTCTAGCTTTCCTTCTGGGAATTTTTCTGCCAACGGTGACTTTTGGGAATCCCTGGAACTTGAAGTATCATGCAGCTATATAATGAGTACATAGGGGTCTAATTTCAAAGGTGAGAATACTAGATGCTCGTCTCTTGAACTGTCGTGGCATGAGATGATGGTCCACTCCCACTTCGAGATGTGCTACCAGATTCAGTATTCCCCTACAAACCCAATTCAGGGCCACTGACGAAGAAAATTCTTCTCATCTATAACTAATAGTGTGATCCTATGGTGAACAGGTGAGCACTAGAGATGAGCGAACGTGTTCTTCCGAGCTTGATATTCGTGCGAATATTAGGGTGTTCGGGATGTTCGTTATTCGTAACGAACACCATGCGGTGTTCTGGTTACTTTCACTTCCTTCCCTGAGACGTTAGCGCGCTTTTCTGGCCAATTGAAAGACAGGGAAGGCATTACAACTTCCCCCTGTGACGTTCAAGCCCTATACCACCCCCCTGCTGTGAGTGGCTGGGAAGATCAGGTGTCACCCGAACATAAAAGTCGGCCCCTCCCGCGGTTCGCCTCAGATGCCGTGTGATTTAGATGAGGGACAGTGCTGTTTGTACCGGAGCTGCTGTAGGGAAAGAATTGGTAGTTAGTGTAGGCTTCAAGACCCCCCAAAGGTCCTTATTAGGGCCACTGATAGCTGTGTGTTGGCTGCTGTTAGCAGTGGCAATTTTTTTTTTCTCAAAATCGCCTCTGCAGACCGTTGCACCTGGCATTAGGGACAGAAGTGCTGCATAGGCAGGGAGAGTGTTAGGAGTGAGTGTAGCCTTCAAGAACCTCAACGGTCCTTTCTAGGGCCATATTTATCCGTGTGCAGTACTGTCCAGGCTGCTGTTAGCTGTGCTGCATTTTTTTTTGCTTCTCAAAATCGCTTCTGCAGAGCATTGCACCCTCCATTGATACTGCAGGGAAAGAATTGTATAGGCAGGGCCACAACACAGTTATTATTCATTGAATATATGCAGTGCTGCCTTTTGCTTGTAAAACAAGTGAAAATAATTCTATTTGTCCGGCCTCTGTCCGTCCTAAGGGCGGTGGACACGTGTCGGCTGCGTGTGACACCTTTAAAAATCATACGCACCCAGCTACGTTTTACTCCTGGCTTCGCCATTTGCTTTCCTTAATTGGGAAAAAAAATACCTGCTCTGCCACAGTTAATAACTCTGCTACCCTCACGTTCTGTGACACATTAGCAGGGACACAGCACAGTTATTAAACTTCTCATGTTCATAGAATATACGCAGTGCTGCCTTTTGGTGCCAAAAAACGGAAAATAATTCTATTTGTCCGGCCTCTGTCCGTCCTAAGGGCGGTGGACACGTGTCGGCTGCGTGTGACACCTTTAAAAATCATACGCACCCAGCTACGTTTTACTCCTGGCTTCGCCATTTGCTTTCCTTAATTGGGAAAAAAAATACCTGCTCTGCCACAGTTAATAACTCTGCTACCCTCACGTTCTGTGACACATTAGCAGGGACACAGCACAGTTATTAAACTTCTCATGTTCATAGAATATACGCAGTGCTGCCTTTTGGTGCCAAAAAAACGGAAAATAATTCTATTTGTTCAGCCTCTGTCCGTCCTAAGGGCGGTGGACATGTGTCGGCTGCGTGTGACACCTTTAAAAATCATACGCACCCAGCTACGTTTTACTCCTGGCTTCGCCATTTGCTTTCCTTAATTGGGAAAAAAAATACCTGCTCTGCCACAGTTAATAACTCTGCTACCCTCACGTTCTGTGACACATTAGCAGGAAAACAGCACAGTTATTAAACTTAGATTATTCATTTCACTAGAGGCAGTGGGGCCTTTCGTTTTCAAAAAAAGGAAAAAATTATATTTGGCCTGCAGTCTTGCGCCAATTTATTTCCTGCCTGTGAAATCAAATCACTGGTAATACAGCATGCTGAGGGGTAGGGGTAGGCCTAGAGGACGTGGACGCGGCCGAGGACGCGGAGGGCCAAGTCAGGGTGTGGGCACAGGCCAAGCTCCTGATCCAGGTGTGTCGCAGCCGACTGCTGCGCGATTAGGAGAGAGGCACGTTTCTGGCGTCCCCACATTCATCGCCCAATTAATGGGTCCACGCGGGAGACGGTTATTAGAAAATGAGCAGTGTGAGCAGGTCCTGTCCTGGATGGCAGAAAGTGCTTCGAGCAACCTATCGTCTACCCGCAGTTCTGCGCCGTCCACTGCTGCCAATCCGAATCCTCTGTCTGCTGCTCCTCCTTCCTCCCAGCCTCCTCACTCCACTACAATAACACCTGCTCAGGAGCGGGAACACTCCCAGGAACTGTTCTCGGGCCCCTGCTTAGATTGGGCAGCAGCGGTTCCTCTCCCACCAGAGGAGTTTATCGTCACTGATGCCCAACCATTCGAAAGTTCCCGGGGTCCGGGGGAAGAGGCTGGGGACTTCCGCCAACTGTCTTAACAACTTTCTGTGGGTGAGGAGGACGATGACGATCAGACACAGTTGTCTTGCAGTGAGGTAGTAGTAAGGGCAGTAAGTCCGAGGGAGCAGCGCACAGAGGATTCGGAGGAAGAGCAGCAGGACGATGAGGTGACTGACCCCACCTGGTGTGCAACGCTTACTCAGGAGGACAGGTCTTCAGAGGGGGAGTCAAGGGCATCAGCAGGGCAGGTTGCAAGAGGCAGTGCGGTGGCCAGGGGTAGAGGCAGGGCCAGACCGAATAATCCACCAAGTGTTTCCCAAAGCGCCCCCTCGCGCCATGCCACCCTGCAGAGGCCGAGGTGCTCTAAGGTCTGGCAGTTTTTCACAGAGACGCCTGACGACCGACGAACAGTGGTGTGCAACCTTTGTCGCGCAAAGCTCAGCCGGGGAGCCAACACCAACAGCCTCACCACCACCACCATGCGCAGACATATGATGGCCAAGCACCCCGCAAGGTGGGACGAAGGCCGTTCAGCGCCTCCGGTTTGCACCCCTGCCTCTCCCCCTGTGCCCCAACCTGCCACTGAGATGCAACCCCCCTCTCAGGACACAGGCACTACCGTCTCCTGGCCTGCACCCACACCCTCACCTCCGCTGTCCTCGGCCCCATCCAGCAGTGTAGTTCAGCGCACCGTCCAGCCGTCGCTTGCGCAACTGTTGGAGCGCAAGCGCAAGTACGCCGCAACGCACCCGCACGCTCAAACGTTAACCGTCCGCATAGCAAAATTCATCAGCCTTGAGATGCTGCCGTATAGGGTTGTGGAAACGGAGTCCTTCAAAAGTATCATGGAGGCGGCGGCCCCGCGCTACTCAGTTCCCAGTCGCCACTACTTTTCCCGATGTGCCGTCCCAGCCCTGCACGACCACGTCTCCCGCAACATTGTACGCGCCCTCACCAACGCGGTTACTGCCACGGTCCACTTAACTACGGACACGTGGACAAGCACAGGCGGGCAGGGCCACTACATCTCCCTGACGGCACATTGGGTGAATTTAGTGGAGGCTGGGACAGAGTCAGAGCCTGGGACCGCTCACGTCCTACCCACCCCCAGAATTGCGGGCCCCAGCTCGGTGGTGGTATCTGCGGAGGTGTATGCTTCCTCCACTAAAGCACCCTCCTCCTCCTCCTCCTCCTCCTCTGTCTCGCAATCAAGATGTGTTAGCAGCAGCATGTCGCCAGCAGTCGGTGTCGCGCGGTGTGGCAGCACAGCGGTGGGCAAGCGTCAGCAGGCCGTGCTGAAACTACTCAGCTTAGGCGATAAGAGGCACACGGCCCACGAACTGCTGCAGGGTCTGACACAGCAGACCGACCGCTGGCTTGCGCCGCTGAGCCTCCAACCGGGCATGGTCGTGTGTGACAACGGCCGTAACCTGGTGGCGGCTCTGCAGCTCGGCAGCCTCACGCATGTGCCATGCCTGGCCCACGTCTTTAATTTGGTGGTTCAGCGCTTTCTGAAAAGCTACCCACGCTTGTCAGACCTGCTCGTAAAGGCGCGCCGGCTCTGTGCACATTTTCGCAAGTCCCACACGGACGCTGCCACCCTGCGCACCCTGCAACATCACTTTAAGCTGCCAGTGCACCGACTGCTGTGCGACGTGCCCACACGGTGGAACTCTACGCTCCACATGTTGGCCAGGCTCTATGAACAACGTAGAGCTATAGTCGAATACCAACTCCAACATGGGCGGCGCAGTGGGAGTCAGCCTCCTCAATTCCTTTCAGAAGAGTGGGCCTGGTTGGCAGACATCTGCCATGTCCTTGGTAATTTTGAGGAGTCTACCCAGGTGGTGAGCGGCGATGCTACAATCATTAGCGTCACCATTCCTCTGCTATGCATCTTGAGAAATTCCCTGCAAACCATAAAGGCAGCTGCTTTGCGCTCGGAAACGGGGGCGGGGGAAGACAGTATGCCGCTGGATAGTCAGGGCACCCTCCTGTCTATTTCTCAGCGCGTACAGGAGGAGGAGGAGCATGAGGAGGATGAGGAGGAGGGGGAAGAGACAGCTTGGGCCGCTGCTGACGGTACACCGGCTGATTGCCTGTCATCCTTTCAGCGTGTATGGCCGGAGGAGGAGGAGGAGGAGGAGGAGGATCCTGAAAGTGATCTTCCTAGTGACGACAGCCATGTGTTGCGTACAGGTACCCTGGCACACATGGCTGACTTCATGTTAGGATGCCTTTCTCGTGACCCTCGCGTTGCACGCATTCTGGCCACGACGGATTACTGGGTGTACACACTGCTCGATCCACGGTATAAGGAGAACCTGCCCACTCTGATTCCCGAAGAGGAAAGGGGTTCGAGAGTGTTGCTATACCACAGGACCCTTGCGGACAAGCTGATGGTAAAATTCCCAGCCGACAGCGCTAGTGGCAGAAGGCGCAGTACCGAGGGCAAGGTAGCAGGGGATGTGCGTAGATCGAGCAGCATGTACATCCCAGGCAGTGCAACAGTCTTTAAGGGCCTGGCCAGCTTTATGACTCCCCACCAAGACTGTGTCACCGCTCCCCAGTCACGGCTGAGTCGGCGAGAGCACTGTAAAAGGATGGTGAGGGAGTACGTAGCGGATCGCACGACCATCCTTGGTGACGCCTCTGCCCCCTACAACTACTGGGTGTCGAAGCTGGACACGTGGCCTGAACTAGCGCTGTATGCCCTGGAGGTGCTTGCTTGTCCTGCGGCTAGCGTCTTGTCGGAGAGGGTGTTTAGTGCGGCTGGGGGAATCATCACAGATAAGCGTAGCCGCTTGTCAACCGACAGTGCCGACAGGCTAACACTCATCAAGATGAACAAAGGCTGGATTTCGCCAGACTTCTGTTCTCCACCAGCGGACAGCAGCGATACGTAAGCAATACGTAGGCTGCACCCGCGGATGGAAGCTACGTTCTCTCTCACCATCCAAAACGGGGACATTTCTGCTTCATCAATCTGTGTCTAATATTCCTCCTCCTCCTCCTGCTCCTCCTCCTGAAACCTCATGTAATCACGCTGAACTGGCAATTTTTCTTAGGGCCACAAGGCTCACTCAAATAATTTTTCTGAACAATTTTTATAAGTTTCAATGCGCTTAAAAGTGTTGGAACTTTAACTTGAACCAATTTTTCGTTACACTGGGCTGCCTCCAGGCCTAGTTACCACTTAAGCCACATTAACCAAAGCGGTTAATGGGTTTCACCTGCCCTCTTGGCTGGCCATGGCCAATTTTTGGGATGTACATTAGTACTGTTGATACAGCAATTTTTGTGGGCCCTCGCCTACAGTGTAATCAAATTAATTTTTAGCCCACCTGCATTACAGCTGACGTTACCTCAGCTGTGTTGGGCAATGCAATGGGATATTTTTATGTACCGCCGGTGGGTTCCAGGGAGCCACCCATGCTGTAGGTGCACACGGAGTTTTTAATACATGTGTCCACTTCTAAAGAACCCCAGTCTGACTGGGGCATGCAGTGTGGGCCGAAGCCCACCTGTATTACGCACGACATTACTACCTCAGCTGTGTTGGGCAATGCAATGGGATATTTCTATGTACCGCCGGTGGCTTCCTGGCACCCACCCAGGCAGTGGGTCCACAGGGAGTTTAACCTACATGTGTCCACTTGTAAAGAACCCCGGTCAGACTGGGGCATGCAGTGTGGGCCGAAGCCCACCTGTATTACGCACGACATTACTACCTCAGCTGTGTTGGGCAATGCAATGGGATATTTCTATGTACCGCCGGTGGCTTCCTGGCACCCACCCATGCTGTGGGTCCACAGGGAATTATAAATGCATCTGTTTCCACTTATAAAGAAACCCAGTCTGACTGGGGCATGCAGTGTGGGCCGAAACCCACCTGCATTAACCCTTTCCAGTCCACTGTGTGACCTGTGAAGACATTAGGGTTTAAGGCTGTACAGCTCCGTTGTTGGTAGACGTCCGTCGGGGTTCTCTTACTGTATATTGCCAGCCTCTCTGCTGTCGGAGCCTATCCTACGTGTCAGCTCATGCAGTACTGGTTTTAGCCAGCATATAGCGCCGTTGTATAACGGCAGAAAAAGAGTAAGCCCCCTAGGAAAACCATATACAAATTGGATTGGAAAGGGTTAAGCACAACATTACTACCTCAGCTGTGTTGGGCAATGCAATGGGATATTTCTATGTACCGCCAGTGGCTTCCTGGCACCCACCCATGCTGTAGGTGCACACGGAGTTTTTACTACATCTGTACACTTATAAAGAACCCCAGTCAGACTGGGGCATGCAGTGTGGGCCGAAGCCCACCTGCATTAAGCACGACATTACTACCTCAGCTGTGTTGGGCAATGCAATGGGATATTTCTGTGTACCGCCGGTGGGTTCCAGGGAGCCACCCATGCTGTGGGTCGACAGGGACTTTACAATAGGGAGTTGTACCTTCCTGTGTCTATGAATTAAAAAGCCCGGTCTGACTGGGGCATGCAGACACCTTGACAGAATGAATAGTGTGTGGCACATAGGTTCCCCATTGCTATGCCCACGTGTGCAGCTCCTGATGGCGGTGGCACAGGATTCTATTTCTCATTGCTTCTGTACAGCATTGTGGGCTATCGCTCCGCCACTTTTAAAGAGGGTCGCTGCCTAGCCGTGCCAACCTCTGCAGTGTGTGCCTGCGGTCCCTCGTCATGGCAGACGCAATTCTAAATAGACATGAGCGTGGTGTGGCATGAGGGCAGCTGAAGGCTGCCCAGGGACACTTTGGTGTGCGCTGTGGGGGGGAGGGGGTGCGGTTGGGCAGCATGTAACCCAGGAGAAGTGTCAGTGGAGTGTCATGCAGGCAGTGATTGTGCTTTGTTGGAGGTAGTGTGGTGCTTAGCAAAGGTATGCCATGCTAATGAGGGCTTTTCAGAAGTAAAAGTTGTTGGGAGGGGGGGGGGCCACTCTTGCCGGTATTGTGGCTTAATAGTGGGACCTGTGAACTTGAGATGCAGCCCAACATGTAGCCCCTCGCCTGCCCTATCCGTTTCTGTGTCATTCCCATCACTTTCTTGAATTGCCCAGATTTTCACACATGAAAACCTTAGCGAGCATCGGCGAAATACAAAAATGCTCTGGTCGCCCATTGACTTCAATGGGGTTCGTTGTTCGAAACGAACCCTCGAGCATCGCGGGAAGTTCGTTCCGAATAACGAACACCCGAACATTTTGGTGTTCGCTCATCTCTAGTGAGCACACAATACTTTGTTGATAATAAATAAAAATTACCTGAAAGCGCTGCGGAATAAGTTGGCGCTATACAAATAACATCATTTCCCCTTCCCTTTCCCTATTCTCTGCAGCCCAGAATTGGAAAACATCCATTAATTTGGGCTGGTGTGATTCAGGTGGTGGGCCTTTACTTTTGTTTCTGATTTCTGTTTTAGCCCGGGGAACCTTTTTTCTTCATTTTTCACATTTTTATTTTAGCAGTTTATGAATAAAAGTTATATTTTAATCTACACTTTAGGGGATCAAATCAGTGAAGCAGTCTAGTAAATAAACTGATTTCTATGCCTCAGTGAATAAGATTTACCAACTTCAGCTGCTCGCTGAGGAGACATGTTGCCTTGTTGCTTTCGCATATAAGCTGCATGTGATTTACGAACTTCAGCTGCTCACTGAGGAGACATGTTTGTTTGTTGCTTTCCCATATGAGCTGCATGGGATTTACGAACTTCAGCTGCTTGCTGAGGTGAAATCGTGGCTTGTCACTGTGTCATGTAAGCTGCATTGGCTTCACGGCGGCGTTGAACCCTCTGTGGTGACATGTTTGCACAACAACGATGGTTTGTTTAAACACTGCACAACAGTTTATGATTAGGTGAAGGCTGGACTGGTGTTGGCGGCATTAGCACTTGAGATGACATGATATCCTGTTCAGGAGACTGTGAAGATCGTGGGGAAGGACTTTGCTTCAATGCCGTTGGTCAGTATGCACCACGAGCTATGTATGTGTACCTTTGTGAGGTGTCATTTATTAGAGTCTCCACACAGGTGTGCCGCTGTCTCACAGCCAGCTACAAACTGCCAGACTGAGTACTGCTGCAACTGCAGCAACTTTCTCTGCTCCCTCCAATAGAACCACGCTTACGTTCTCTGCTGGTATACAAGCTTTCACATCTAGCAACAATATATCCTCTGTGGAATATCTGCTCCTAACAGATCGCATTTTATGTAGGTACATAAACATGATGCAGCTTCTCTTACGTATCCTCAACTGTAAAATGGCCACTGGTTACACTGTACCTATGCTATATATGGCTAGGTCATATGATGCAAGTGTTTAATGAAACTGTGGGCCATATGCCAGACGAAGGACATGGTCATCAATGCACCTTGGCTTCTGGTTGGCTGCTCTCTGACCCCAATAGCAGGCATTATTGGAAATTTGATTTCCCGAGATTCTCGACAAAAATCAGTTAAAATTTACCCAATTTAATTCTGCGGAAATCAGGCTGATTTTACCGACTAACTGATCAAGACAATGTTATGTATTAACCCTTTCCAATCCACTGTCTGACGTCTTCCTACATACTAATTGAAGCTTGTACAGCTCCAATGTCAGAAGACGTCCAACAGGGTATTCTTACCGTCTATTGCCAGCCAGTCCACTGTCAGAGCCTCTCTGCTGCACACACATTGGCTTTAGCCAGCAGATGGCTCCGTTCTATAACAGCAAAAAAAAAGAAATCCTTTTAGGAAACCCTGAATCCAAAATTGGATTGGAAAGGGTTAAAGGGGTCTTAAGGGCAAATATATTTTATCCACAGAATAGGGAATAAATATCTGATTGCTGGGGTTTGACCACTAGGACCCCCAGTGATCACGAGAGCAGGACTCCTGAATATCCCATGTGAATGGAGCAGTGATGTGCATAGGTGACCACTGCTCTTCATGTCTAGGGAACAGAGGGAAATTGCTGAGTGCATTCATCTCCGCCTGTCCCATAGAAGTGAATGGAGCAGTGGTCGAGCATGTACATTCTAGTTTTATATAAGACAGAAGTGGTTAGTGGATGATAGGTAATGGCTTTAGAATTACTGGATCACTAGAGGTGGTCTCTAAATCGCTGATAAGCAGACAGCAAACAACTTCACTGGGACAGCAAGCATCCTATCACAAGTGCATAAGGTATTTAGAAATGGCTGCTGGTATGTATGTGTCACTAGTTGGGATGTTAACCGAATCCTAGAACAACTGTCGTGTACTCAATCGCTGTTCTACAACGCATGGCATAAATTTATGGAATCAACTCGCTTAGAAGATATTCACCTGGCTCTATTTTTAACTTCATAGCAAATGGTATAAATTACAGATACAACACAAAATAATACTTAAAGGGGTTGTCTCACGCCGAAACGTTTTGTTTTTTTTTCCCATAGGCCCCCCGTTCGGCGCAGGACAACCCCAAAGGATGTGTTAAAAAAAAAAAAATTTTATTACTTACCCGAATCCCCGCTCTGCGACGTCTTCCTTCTTCTTCCTTCACCAAGATGGCCGCCGGGATCTTCACCCACGATGCACCGCGGGTCTTCTCCCATGGTGCACCATGGGCTCTGTGCGGTCCATTGCCAATTCCAGCCTCCTGATTGGCTGGAATCGGCACATGTGACGGGGTGGAGCTACGAGGACCAGCTCTCCGGCACGAACGGCCCCATTCACCAGGAAGAAGACCGCACAGCGCAAGCGTGTCTAAAAAAGCAAGAAGACATCAGAATTAGACGGATCCATGGCGACGGGGACGCTAGCAACGGAGCAGGTAAGTGAATAACTTCTGTATGGCTCATATTTAATCCACGATGTACATTACAAAGTGCATTAATATGGCCATACAGAAGTGTATAACCCCACTTGCTGCCGCGAGACAACCCCTTTTTTAAGGAGTTATCTAGGAAGCGCCGCTGGGATACAACTGGTCGGAGCAGAAGCGTTACTCTGACCTCTGTATAGTGGTCGGTGTTCGTTATTGCAGGCACAGCTCTTACTGAAATCAATAGGACCAGCGGTCACTACACAGGGGTTGGAGCAGCCCTTCACTCCGATCCCATTGGGCACTGCCTGGAAAACCCCTTTAATGGCTTAACATTCTAGCTTCATGAAACTTACCTTAAACAAATGTTATTATTTTAATAGTATGTGCTTAACCACATCAAAAATCTCAGTGAGTTCTAATGACAAATAATATTCTAGGTTACGTTGGCTTGAACCTTCTTGAAGAGCGCTTGACAGATGTGCTCTGCAGCATTCAGCCTTGTCATTGACATGCTTTTTATAAATTTTCAATCCGATTGCGATCCAGACTGTTTTGTGTCCTTGTCATTGAGTTGATATGCTTTTCCTGAAGAAAAGCTTTAACTCTCCTTGCTCTCTGGCAAGATGCAGTGTCATCCTGAAAGATGACTTCATCATCACCAAACCTATTTTCTGTCGATGGAATAAGAAAAAAAAAAGTCCAAAATCTCTATGTACATTGTCATCCCTTCTGCCCCTTCCTGCTATGTATGCAGACAAATTTTGTTACAGATTCACAATGGGTTTGTGGTGGATTATTTGCCATGTCTGGACCCAACGTTAGACTTGTACCCATATTTGTTTTAAAGATGCAAATTATAAGGTGATTCTAAAACTTTTTCCTCCACTTAATCTGGAAAAACATGTTCCATTAATTAAATTAATTTACTTTTATTTGTTTGAAGTATGTTTCATGAAAGCAGAATGTTCAGCCATTAAACATGGTTTTGTGTCATATCTGTGATGTGTGCATTTACTACAAAGTAAAGAGTCTGAGTGAGGATCATCTAGTCTTCTGTTTTTATGACTTTTCTATGAGTAAGTATGAGTGGTTTCACATATGTTAGGTTGTGCGTCTGGGACCTGTGGTTCTATAGGTTTCCATGAGCACATCTTCACAGGTGAGAGTTAATTGAGCTGGCTAGATGTGATGTTCAGCCAGCCAGACAATTTCTACTGGTCTGTTGCATATAAATACCAGCTTCTCTTGCCAAAGAATGCTGGTCATTTTACTTATTTTATCTTGTTTATGCATTCTGTGGTAATCGCATTCTGAGGTAGGTGTTATGCATGTCTAGTCTGTAATATGTCTCTCACCTTCCCTGAGGATGGTCTGGACACCTGTAATCCCCGTCTGCATCGTATGTAGACCTCCTATTCCCTTTCCTTCTACAGGTATGGCCTCCAGATGTCTGATGTCTTATGTGTGTGTGTCAGATGGGTGATGCCTGATACTGTTCCCTGTATGTCAGTACGGTGTCTGACTCCTTCCCCTTAATGTAAAGACACTTGTGATAGCAATGGTTTATCTGTATGCATGTAAGCTCTGAGTGGAGTTTCTGTGTTGGTTTTTCTGTCACCCTAGGGTTTTGCCTTTATGCATATGGTGGTGCATGTCTATGCAAGTGGCCAGACATGTGTGCATTGGGTCTGTGCAGGTGCCAGACAAGGTGTATGAACAGTCTAATTCTATCTTGCGTGCAAGTCCCTGGGGTGTTGGTGTGAACAGCGACATGTTCAGTGTCTGTGTAGGTTTCCAGATATCAGGTATGTACATTGCTGTTCTGTGAGTTGGTGGGAGCTGTGTCCTGTCCTGCTGTGGATCATTTACCATCCAGGTATAGGTAGGTCCCTAGATTCTAGCACAGGGTCATCCTTATCGGGACGATCACCCTGCTTGCAGGCAAGTTGTCACGTGGTGATTGTCTCTTTAGAGTAGGGATATATTATGTCTACCAGTGAGATCAGTACAGAGTCCTACCTTTGGTGTTCAGTATGCATTTTGTGTATGCTTATGGCATTTGTGTGAACGCCGTCTGGCATATGTGTTGAGGCTTGGTGCCTTGGTGTGCCCGGCGGACGTAACAATATCCGCATTGAAATCTCCAGTCGAAGGTTCAGCCGAAGATCTGGTGGAACATACCCATAGAAAAAGTGCTGCATGCAGCACTTTTTCTTACAGCTAAAAGCTGGGCAACTAAGTGGAAACTGAACGGACCCCATTATAGTCAATGAGGTTTATTCAGACTTTTCGGTTCTGACCTAAGAAGGAGCCGTTTGGCCTCAGTGATTCCCCTTTCCAGTTCCCAATGCCGGTTTGAAACCACCCTAACGCTTTTTTCTATTATTGAGCCCTTTTTTGTCACTTCTTTGTAATGTTATTATGGGGATTTGCAAAACAGTAAAGACCATTGATATGACTTGCAAGCTAGCAGATTTTATATGCAAGCTAATATCTCATGTTTATCATTTTTACAGGATGCTAACTGATCTTGTGATGTTGGGGGGAAAATGTGATGTCAGTATTTTGTGTGGTTTACGTAACACCCTAATCCAATAGTATGGGTGTGATCAATAGACTGCAAGTCAGCATGTGCACTACACATGACTCAGTGACTGGCGACTTATCTGTTTGCAATTCTTACACTTTGCAACCATCCTCCAACTGATAGATAAAGGTGTGAATGGATGTTCTTCAGTATTCTGCACCTATACAACTTATATAATATTGCAGCTTGTCTAAATCCTGCTGGGAACTGGTATTGTATCCTGGCCCTGTAAAAGAAGATAAAAGGGCAAAACAGATGGATTCGTGCCTTAAATCATAGTTATCACTAGATGGCAGTATTGTTTCAGGTGAAAAATACATCAATATATACAAGTTTTTTTACTTGGTTGGTTTCTACAAGGCAGGGCATATATTATGTTATTAATGACACTTTGAAGTTCATGGCTGCAGGATATATACACATACTGGCCCTTGTACACAGCACAGAACTCACTTTTTGCTCTTAATTCTTAGCAAAATAATTTGCATGGTATAATTGGTATGTAACATAATTGTATGTTAGTCAGTAGACATTTCTTTAACTTTAATATGAACTTGAATTAGTTACTTTTTTCTCTGTATAATAATTGTCTTTTCCCTATTTGGGCCTCCTTAGTCTATTCCCCTTCACCTTCCGTATAAAGGTGGTGGAGGTAACAGGGCTTTAAATCCATCCACCTTTTGACCACCTGCACATCAAGCCTTTATCATGCCTTGATAAAGACTGGGAGCAACAGTCGAAACGTTGCAGGCTTTAAGCAAGAAATGGATTAAATAAAATGATGTTTTTTACTTCTGAAGAGAGTCTGCTGATGCCTTAAAGAAAACCCTGCATGCTGCTTACACACAGGTTTTACAAGAATTAACCTCAATACAAAAATAAACAGCACCAAAGCTAAGTTCAATACATAAATACAGCATCAGAAGCAAGCTTAATATGTAAATACAGCACCAGAACCAAGCTCTTAAAGGAGATGTCCCGCGCCGAAACGGTTTTTTTTTTTTTTAAACCCCCCCCCCGTTCGGCGCGAGACAACCCCGATGCAGGGGTTAAAAAAACCACCCGCACAGCGCTTACCTGAATCCCGGCGGTCCGGCGTCTTCATACTCACCTGCTGAAGATGGCCGCCGGGATCCTCTGTCTTCATGGACCGCAGGGCTTCTGTGCGGTCCATTGCCGATTCCAGCCTCCTGATTGGCTGGAATCGGCACGTGACGGGGCGGAGCTACACGGAGCTACACGGAGCCCCATAGAGAAGAGGAGAAGACCCGGACTGCGCAAGCGCGGCTAATTTGGCCATCGGAGGGCGAAAATTAGTCGGCACCATGGAGACGAGGACGCCAGCAACGGAGCAGGTAAGTATAAAACTTTTTATAACTTCTGTATGGCTCATAATTAATGCACAATGTACATTACAAAGTGCATTATTATGGCCATACAGAAGTGTATAGACCCACTTGCTGCCTCGGGACATCTCCTTTAACATAAATACAACCCCAGAACCAAGAACTGTATTTCTTCTCTGTAAGGCCTGTTTCAGACGAGTATCCTAGGTGACCATGAGTCTACCGACATGAACTCGCAGCATCTTAGGGATCTGTGAAGTGAGTGTGGTGAAAGTAGAAGTGGGCTGAAAGCACGGTCATATAAAGAACTGATGGGGATCCATAGCAAAACTCAAAATTTGCCCCTCACTCCACCCCCCAAAAAATACATATATTCTATAAGAAAACCTTTATAAAGCAGCGAGCTTTGATACAGCGGCCATTCAGCAAAGTGTGTACTAAGAACCTTGCATTTTTTGTGGTTAGTATAAACAGTTGTGCAATCTTATTCCGATATTAAATGTGTATGAGTGCTGAAGCACGGCTTTCTGTTACAGTCCAGGTATACAGATGTAACAAGTTTTACCCTGATATTTAACTGTAATGTACTACAATGCTGTAAAGCGAGTTATAATGTATCCGTCATGTTAATGATTGCTACATTTGTATCTCTAGTAATCACAAATGAAGTTTTCTCTGTTTTGAGTCCTCCATATTCCATTTTCATCTCTCTGGGCATGGACCACCATTGAGACTTTTTCCAGCTAACATTTACCTGTATACACTCTCCCATCATGCAACCTTTAATCAACCTCTCAATGCTCCCATAGTAATAGTGCCGCCATTGTGGTCCCCATTTAGTAATGGTGCTCCCACTGTGATCCGCACTTAGTAATAGTGAGCCTTGTGTGACCCCATTTAGTAATGGTGCCCCTACTGTTGTCCGCACTTAGTAATGGTGCCCCCACTGTGGTCACCACTTAGTAATAGTGATCCTCCGTGTAGCCCCACTTAGTAATAGGGAGCATTTGGATGGCCCTATTTAGTAATAATGACCCCGCTGTGGTCTCCCCTTAAAAATAGCGTCCCTACTGTGGTCCCTCTTACTAAAAGTAGACCCCACGGTGGTCCCACTTAGTGCCTGCCCCAAGTCCAGTATGCAGTGAGCTAAATCCCACATGACTTGCAGGATCAGAATCCCTGGTTAAGGACTAAATGCAAGAAGAGAATGAATTTCCCTCCCATTGTAGCGATGTGTGGGGTCTGAGCAATATTCATGTGCGGTCACTGCATTTGTACTGACCATAAGATGGCCCAGAGAAAGTGCCCATGTGTAGAAAGAGAGAGAGTCTCCCTCTCACTTGACCAAATGATGAAGACTGAAATGATGACCAGGCCACAGACTGGGAATGAGTGCAAAGCTGATGCAAAAGTTTCTCCATCACAATACTACTAAGTGAGAGAGTGTTGGAGTCCATGAAAAGAGATGCATCTGGGTTAGTGTCACTAAATTAAGAGAAATTTATACTTCAACTTCTGTGTTAGCCCCTATGGTCAGAGAGCTGTAGAAGGGATGAATGCCCTGAATGAGTGGACGCAACTGTAGGAGAGAAGATATCAATCTAGGATACCACAGAGGATGTTGCCCCCGTATCAGGGAAGTCCCCTTTGGGACTAGCAGTAAAAGAGAGGAAACTTTTATAAAACGTTGCAGCCACAAGGCTTATCATCTGTGGTCTTGTAAATGTCTGTCTGCAACGTTAAAATAATGTGATCACCTGTGGAATGAATCTAATGAAAAAAAGCCTACAGGTTTTTTCTTGCACCAAACTAGCTGATATACCCAGCTTCGCCCGAGTTAATTTGGTACTGGTGTTTATCTGGTGTTCACACGGAAAATCTTATGAAGTCGTGGTTACTTTAGAGATACAGGGAAAAAAATATGCTCACCATTTTGCATGGTTCTTTGCGTTACCCAGGAAACACCATGTGGAGGCAACCATGCGACATTTCCTTTATATAAAATGACATCAGGAAGTGAGAGAATTAGATTCCGTACGTAAAATTTGGACGCTAATTCTTTAGCGCTTAGAATTGAATAATCGAGTAGGGACCCATTAGCTTTTCATATTTATGACACAATCAATGCCCGTGCCAAATCTCAAGTTTCTATTACACCAAGAAGTGAGAGAATTAGATTTCGTACATAAAATGTGGATGCTAATTCTTTTGCGCTTAGAATTGAACAATCGAGTTGGGACCCATTAGCTTATCATATTTATGATATCAATGCCCGTGCCAAATTTCAAGTTTCTATTACACCAAGAAGTGAGAGAATTAGATTCCGTACCTAAAATTTGGACGCTAATTCTTTTGTGCATAGAATTGAATAATCGAGTTGGGAGCTATTACCTTTTCCAATTTATGACATAACCAATGCCTGTCCAAATTTCAAGTTTCTATGATACTGGGAAGTGAGAGAATTAGATTCCATACGTAAAATTTGAACGCTAATTGTTTTGTGCTCAGAATTGAATAATTGAGTTGGGTCCCATTAGCTTTTCCTATTTATGATATAATCAATGCCCGTGCAAAATTTCACATTTCTATGACATCAGGAAGTGAGAGAACTAGATTCTGTACGTAAAATGTGGACGCTAATTCTTTTGCGCTTAGAATTGAACAATCGAGTTGGGACCCATTAACTTTTTATATTTATGATATAATTAATGTTCATGCCAAATTTTATCTTTATATATATAGATTTTGGTGTAATTAGATTTGTGACATCTTCACCATCGCCGTAAAATCATAAAATTTGAGTTTGGTACATTAAGTGACTGTCAGGCCAAGTCAAAGTTCCTATGTTAAGTCTAGTGGCGCTGTTGTGCTTCAGCCAACAGCGCCACTAGCGAGAGTCAAGCGTTGCTAAGCGACGTTCATGTCAAGTGCTTACCAGTTTGACTGTTGCCATGTCCCCAAAATGAGACAGACCAAGCTGTGGACGGCAAACAGTTCAAGCTGAATCCTCGGCTCAACAGTTCTTAAAACATTTACAACCATTTTTTCAAACATTTTATGTTCGCGTAGCAAACCGGGTCAATCTAGTTGTCTAAAATATGTGTACAGAAAAAAAGTTGTTTGCTGCAATTGAACTTTGCTTCTATGTGACAATTATTTCCATGCCACCCAAAACAGCATAAATTTGCAGTACCACATCTATATGTTTCTCTTTAGAGTAGATGCCAACTGCTGGAGAAGGATAGGTATCTATTGCTTGTTGGCTGCAGAGAGTTTAGAAGAAAAGTCTGAGAAATCCTGGTTTAGTAGGTGCTCCACAATTTTAGCCTCAGGCATCAGAATTGATAGAACTGAGGTTTTGCTGCATTTTTTTGAACAGCAGCTAAAATGTAAATAGTGTAGGAAAGCAGAATCGACTAATAAAGGGATTATTTTTGCTTAGAACTTTATGAGTTATTTGAAATCAGCTATTTATGGAGTAGTGATATTGAGCCTCTAAACTGTGCCGAATTCACCTTTGTATTTTGATTAGAGATGAGCGAGCACCAAAATGATCGGGTGCTCATTACTCGAGACGAACTTTTCGCGATGCTCGAGGGTTCGTTTCGAGTAACGAACCCCATTGAAGTCAATGGGTGACCCGAGCATTTTTGTATATCGCCGATGCTCGCTAAGGTTTTCATTTGTGAAAATCTGGGCAATTCAAGAAAGTGATGGAAATGACACAGAAACGGATAGGGCAGGCGAGGGGTTACATGCTGGGCTGCATCTCAAGTTCCCAGGTCCCACTATTAAGCCACAATAGCGGCAAGAGTGGGCCCCCCTCCCAACAATTTTTACTTCTGAAAAACCCTCATTAGCAAGGCATACCTTAGCTAAGCACCACACTACCTCCAACAAAGCACAATCACTGCCTGCATGACACTCCGCTGCCACTTCTCCTGGGTAACATGCTGCCCAACCCCCCCTCCCTGCACGACCCAGTGTCCACAGCGCACACCAAAGTGTCCCTGCGCAGCCTTCAGCTGCACTCATGCCACACGCTGGCCTCATAGCCACACCACCCTCATGTCTATTTATAAGTGCGTCTGCTATGAGGAGGAACCGCAGGCACACACTGCAGAGGATTGGCACGGCTAGGCAGCGACCCTCTTTAAAAGGGGCGGGGCGATAGCCAAAATGCTGTACAGAAGCAATGAGAAATCCAATCCTGTGCCACCTCCATCAGGAGCTGCACACGTGGGCATAGCAATGGGGAACCCATGTGCCACACACTATTCATTCTGTCAAGGTGTCTGCATGCCCCAGTCTGACCAGGGTTTTTAATACATAGACACTGGCAGGTACAACTCCCTAATGTGAAGTCCCTGTGGACCCACGGCATGGGTGGCTACCTGAAACCCACCGGCGGTACATAAATATATCCCATTGCATTGCCCATCACAGCTGAGGTAACGTCGGGTTTAATGCAGGTGGGCTTCGGCCCACACTGCATGCCCCAGTCAGACTGGGGTTCTTTATAAGTAGACACATGCAGTTACAAATCCGTGTGGACGGACAGCATAGGTGGGTCCCAGGAAGCCACCGGCGGTACATAAATATATCCCATTGCAGTGCCCTGGACAGCAAAGCTAACGTCCGATTAAATGCAGGTGGGCTTCGGCCCACACTGCATGCCCCAGTCAGAGTGGGGTTTTTTATAAGTAGACACAGGCAGGTACAACTCCCTATTGTGAAGTCCGTGTGGACCGACAGCATGGGTGGGTCCCAGGAAGCCACCGGCGGTACACAAATATATCCCATTGCAGTGCCCTGGACAGCAAAGCTAACGTCAGATTAAATGCAGGTGGGCTTCGGCCCACACTGCATGCCCCAGTCAGAGTGGGGTTTTTTATAAGTAGACACAGGCAGGTACAACTCCCTATTGTGAAGTCCGTGTGGACCGACAGCATGGGTGGGTCCCAGGAAGCCACCGGCGGTACACAAATATATCCCATTGCAGTGCCCTGGACAGCAAAGCTAACGTCAGATTAAATGCAGGTGGGCTTCGGCGGTACATAAATGTATCCCATTGCAGTGCCCTGCTCAGCAGAGCTAACATCACTTACAATACAGGTGTGCTTCGGCCCACAGTGCATGCCCCAGTCAGAGTGGTAATATGTACCTTAACAGTAACCGCGTTGGTGGGAATGTGGTGGCGACTGCGGACCTAGTAGCGCGGTTTTATTTATTTGGTTTTCGGAATGTGGCCAGGATTAAGTGGGCCGTGGCGGGGGGATGGTGGGGGGGCTCTCTTGTTGTGTCGGTATAGGTGAAATTCTTGGACTGCCACCAGACGGACTTATGCAAAGGTATTTGCCAAGAATGTTTTCATTGTTGGAGGAGGAGGGGGATGTTTTTGAGGCACTATGTGTCCTCTCCACGTGTCCGTGGTTATATGCACCTTAACAGTAACCGCGTTGGTGGGAAATGGCCTCGCCACTATCATGTCTTTGGGAAGCCTCCGTTTCCACACCCCAGTGACATAGCATTAGCAGCGGTATAGGTAGAGCCCAGAATTAGTAACATTTCAGCGGTAGCATTAGGGACAGGCCCCAGTAACATATCACTAGCAGCATTATAGGGGGAGCACAGTATTAGTTCCATTTCAGTAGTAGTAGCAGTCTAGGCAGGCCCCAGTAACAATTCCGAAGCAGCAGTATAGGAGCACAGTATTAGTTCCATTTCAGTAGTAGTAGCAGTCAAGACAAGCCACAGTAACATTCCCGTTGCAGCAGTTTAGGGAGATAACAGTCTCTTGCACATTTCAGTAGTTGCAGTATAGACAAGGCCCCAGTTACATTTATGCAGCAAAAGTGTAGACCAACCCCACACACCTTGCTGTACCATGAGTGCAGGCGAAGCCCATAAAAATTACTAGGATTACACTGTAGGCGAGGGCCCAAAAAAATTGGTGTACCAACAGTACTAATCTACCTCAGAAAAATTGCCCATGCCCAACCAAGAGGGCAGGTGAAACCCATTAATCGCTTTGGTTAATGTGGCTTAATTTGTAACTAGGCCTGGAGGCAGCCCAGTTAAAATAAAAATTGGTTCAGGTGCAAGTTTCAACGCTTTAATGAGAATTGAAACATAGAAACATTGTTTACTAAAGTCATATGACTGAGCCTTGTGGGCCTAAGAAAAATTGCCCTGAAACCCACCGGCGGTACATAAATATATCCCATTGCAGTGCCCAACACAGCTGATGTAACGTCAGCTGTAATGCAGGTGGGCAAAAAATTAATTGGATTACACTGTAGGCGAGGGCCCCCAAAAATTGGTGTACCAACAGTACTAATGTACCTCAGAAAAATTGCCCATGCCCAACCAAGAGGGCAGGTGAAACCCATTAATCGCGTTGGTTAATGTGGCTTAATTGGTAACTAGGCCTGGAGGCAGCCCAGTTAAAATAAAAATTGGTTCAGGTGCAAGTTTCAACGCTTTAATGAGAATTGAAACGTAGAAACATTGTTTACTAAAGTCATATGACTGAGCCTTGTGGGCCTAAGAAAAATTGCCCGTTCGGCGTGATTACGTGAGGTTTCAGGAGGAGGAGCAGGAGGAGGAGGATGAATATAATACACAGATTGATGAAGCTAAAAGGTCCCCGTTTTTGATGGTGATAGAGAACGATGCTTCCATCCACGGGTGCAGCCTACGTATTGTTTAGGTACCGCTGCTGTCCGCTGGTGGAGAAGAGAAGTCTGGGGAAATCCAGGCTTTGTTCATCTTTATGAGTGTAAGCCTGTCGGCACTGTCAGTTGACAGGCGGGTATGCTTATCCATGATGATTCCCCCAGCCGCACTAAACACCCTCTCTGACAAGACGCTAGCCGCAGGACAAGCAAGCACCTCCAGGGCAAACAGCGCAAGTTCAGGCCACGTGTCCAGCTTCGATACCCAGTAGTTGTAGGGGGCAGAGGCGTCACGGAGGACGGTCGTGCGATCGGCTACGTACTCCCTCACCATCCTTCTACAGTGCTCCCGGAGACTCAGCCTTGACTGGGGAGCGGTGACACAGTCTTGCTGGGGAGCCATAAAGCTGGCAAAGGCCTTGGAGAGTGTTCCCCTGCCTGTGCTGTACATGCTGCCTGATCTCCGCGCCTCCCCTGCTACCTGGCCCTCGGAACTGCGCCTTCTGCAACTAGCGCTGTCGGATGGGAATTTTACCATCAGTTTGTCCGCCAGGGTCCTGTGGTATAACATTACTCTCGAACCCCTTTCCTCTTCGAGTATGAGAGTGGAAAGGTTCTCCTTATACCGTGGGTCGAGCAGTGTGTACACCCAGTAATCTGTAGTGGCCAGAATGCGTGTAATGCGAGGGTCACGAGAAAGGCATCCTAACATGAAGTCCGCCATGTGTGCCAGGGTACCTGTACGCAACACATGGCTGTCATCACTAGGAAGATCACTTTCAGGATCCTCCTCCTCCTCCTCCTCGTCCTCCTCAGGCCATACACGCTGAAAGGATGACAGGTAAGCAGTAGAGATGAGCGAGCACCAAAATGCTCGGGTGCTCGTTACTCGGGACAAAATTATCGCGATGCTCGAGGGTTCGTTTCGAGTAACGAACCCCATTGAAGTCAATGGGCGACCCGAGCATTTTTGTATATCGCCGATGCTCGCTAAGATTTTCATTTGTGAAAATCTGGGCAATTCAAGAAAGTGATGGGAACGACACAGCAACGGATAGGGCAGGTGAGGGGCTACATGTTGTGCTGCATCTCAAGTTCCCAGGTCCCACTATTAAGCCACAATAGCGGCAAGAGTGCCCCCCCCCCCTCTCAATAATTTTTACTTCTGAAAAGCCCTCATTAGCAATGCATACCTTAGCTAAGCACCACACTACCTCCAACAAAGCACAATCACTGCCTGCATGACACTCCGCTGCCACTTCTCCTGGGTTACATGCTGCCCAACCCCCCCCCCCCCCGCACGACGCAGTGTCCACAGCGCACACCAAAGTGTCCCTGCGCAGCCTTCAGCTGCACTCATGCCACACCCCCCTCATGTCTATTTATAAGTGCGTCTGCCATGAGGAGGAACCACAGGCACACACTGCAGAGGGTTGGCACGGCTAGGCAGCGACCCTCTTTAAAAGGGGCGGGGCGATAGCCCACAATGCTGTACAGAAGCAATGAAAAATCCAATCCTGTGCCACCTCCATCAGGAGCTGCACACATGGGGATAGCAATGGGGAACCTATGTGCCACACACTATTCATTCTGTCAAGGTGTCTGCATGCCCCAGTCAGACCGCGTTTTTTTATAAATAGTCACAGGCAGGTACAACTCCGCAATGGGAATTCCGTGTGCACCCACAGCATGGGTGGCTCCCTGGAACCCACCGGCTGTACATAAATGTATCCCATTGCAGTGCCCATCACAGTTGAGGTAACGTCCGATTAAATGCAGGTGGGCTTCGGCCCACACTGCATGCCCCAGTCAGACTGGGGTTCTTTATAATTAGACACATGCAGTTACAACTCCCTGTGGACCCACAGCATGGGTGGCTCCGTGGAACCCACCGGCGGTACATAAATATATCCCATTGCAGTGCCCAACACAGCTGATGTAACATCAGCTTTAATGCAGGTAGGCAAAAAATTAATTGGATTACACTGTAGGCGAGGGCCCCCAAAAATTGGTGTACCAACAGTACTAATGTACGTCAGAAAAATTGCCCATGCCCAACCAAGAGGGCAGGTGAAACCCATTAATCGCTTTGGTTAATGTGGCTTAATTTGTAACTAGGCCTGGAGGCAGCCCAGTGGAAATAAAAATTGGTTTAGGTGAAAGTTTCAACGCTTTAATGAGCATTGAAACGTATAAAAATTGTTTACAAAAATTATATGACTGAGCCTTGTGGCCCTAAGAAAAATTGCCCGTTCGGCGTGATTACGTCAGGTTTCAGGAGGAGGAGCAGGAGGAGGAGGATGAATATTATACACAGATTGATGAAGCTAAAAGGTCCACGTTTTTGATGGTGATAGAGAACAATGCTTCCATCCGCGGGTGCAGCCTACGTATTGTTTAGGTATCGCTGCTGTCCGCTGGTAGAGAAGTCTGGGGAAATCCAGGCTTTGTTCATCTTGATGAGTGTAAGCCTGTCGGCACTGTCGGTTGACAGGCGGGTACGGTTATCTGTGATGATTCCCCCAGCCGCACTAAACACCCTCTCTGACAAGACGCTAGCCGCAGGACAAGCAAGCACCTCCAGGGCATAGAACGCGAGTTCAGGCCACGTGTCCAGCTTCGACACCCAGTAGTTGTAGGGGGCAGAGGCGTCACGGAGGACGGTCGTGCGATCGGCTACGTACTCCCTCACCATCCTTTTACAGTGCTCCCGCCGACTCCGCCTTGACTGGGGAGCGGTGACACAGTCTTGCTGGGGAGCCAGAAAGCTGTCAAAGGCCTTAGAGAGTGTTCCCCTGCCTGTGCTGTACATGCTGCCTGATCTCTGCGCCTCCCCTGCTACTTGGCCCTCGGAACTGCGCCTTCGGCCACTAGCGCTGTCGGATGGGAATTTTGCCATCAGTTTGTCCGCCAGGGTCCTGTGGTATAGCATCACTCTCGAACCCCTTTCCTCTTCGGGTATGAGAGTGGAAAGGTTCTCCTTATACCGTGGGTCGAGCAGTGTGTACACCCAATAATCAATAGTGGCCAGAATGCGTGTAACGCGAGGGTCACGAGAAAGGCATCCTAACATGAAGTCCGCCATGTGTGCCAGGGTACCTGTACGCAACACATGGCTGTCCTCACTAGGAAGATCACTTTCAGGATCCTCCTCCTCCTCCTCAGGCCATACACGCTGAAAGGATCACAGGCAAGCAGCATGGGTACCCTCAGCAGTGGGCCAAGCTGTCTCTTCCCCCTCCTCCTCATGATCCTCCTCCTCCTCCTCAACGCGCTGAGATATAGACAGGAGGGTGCTCTGACTATCCAGCGACATACTGTCTTCCCCCGCCTCTGTTTCCGAGCGCAAAGCATCTGCCTTTATGCTTTGCAGGGAACTTCTCAAGAGGCATAGCAGAGGAATGGTGACGCTAATGATTGCAGCATCGCCGCTCACCATCTGGGTAGACTCCTCAAAGTTTCCAAGGACCTGGCAGATGTCTGCCAACCAGGCCCACTCTTCTGTAAAGAATTGAGGAGGCTGACTCCCACTGCGCCGCCCATGTTGGAGTTGGTATTCCACTATAGCTCTACGCTGCTCATAGAGCCTGGCCAACATGTGGAGCGTAGAGTTCCACCGTGTGGGCACATCGCACAGCAGTCGGTGCACTGGCAGATGAAACCGATGTTGCAGGATGCGCAGGGTGGCAGCGTCCGTGTGGGACTTGCGCAAATGTGCGCAGAGCCGGCGCACCTTTCCGAGCAGGTTTGACAAGCTTGGGTAGCTTTTCAGAAAGCGCTGAACCACCAAATTAAAGACGTGGACCAGGCATGGCACGTGCGTGAGGCTGCCGAGCTGCAGAGCCGCCACCAGGTTACGTCCGTTGTCACACACGACCATGCCCGGTTGGAGGCTCAGCGGCGCAAGCCAGCGGTCGGTCTGCTCTGTCAGACCCTGCAGCAGTTCGTGGGCCGTGTGCCTCTTATCTCCTAAGCTGAGTAGTTTCAGCACGGCCTGCTGACGCTTGCCCACCGCTGTGCTGCCACGCCGCAC
This sequence comes from Eleutherodactylus coqui, assembly GCF_035609145.1. Lineage (NCBI taxonomy): Eukaryota > Metazoa > Chordata > Amphibia > Anura > Eleutherodactylidae > Eleutherodactylus > Eleutherodactylus coqui. The sequence goes on from NC_089849.1 coordinate 79,779,335, forward strand.
GACACCGACTGCTGCCGACGTGCTGCTGACACATCTTGATTGCGAGACAGAGGTTGCGGAGGAGGAGGGTGGTTTAGTGGAGGAAGCATACACCGCCGCAGATACCACCACCGAGCTGGGGCCCGCAATTCTGGGGGTGGGTAGGATGTGAGTGGTCCCAGGCTCTGACTCTGTCCCAGCCTCCACTAAATTCACCTAATGTGCCATCAGGGAGATATAGTGGCCCTGCCCGCCTGTGCTTGTCCACGTGTCTGTTGTTAAGTGGACCTTGGCAGTAACCGCGTTGGTGAGGGCGCGTACAATGTTGCGGGAGACGTGGTCGTGCAGGGTTGGGACGGCACATCAGGAAAAGTAGTGGCGACTGGGAACCGAGTAGCGCGGGGCCGCTGCCGCCGCCATCATACTTTTAAAAGCCTCCGTTTCCACAACCCTATATGGCAGCATCTCCAGGCTGATAAATTTGGCTATGTGCACGTTTAACGCTTGAGCGTGCGGGTGCGTGGTGGCGTACTTGCGCTTGCGCTCCAACACTTGCGCTAGCGACGGCTGGACGGTGCGCTGACAGACATTGGTGGATGGGGCCGAGGACAGCAGAGGTGAGGGTGGGGGTGCAGGCCAGGAGACGGTAGTGCCTGTGTCCTGAGAGGGGGGTTGGATCTCAGTAGCAGGTTGGGGCACAGGGGGAGAGGCAGCGGTGCAAACCAGAGGCGGTGAACGGCCTTCGTCCCACCTTGTGGGGTGCTTGGCCATCATATGTCTGCGCATGCTGGTGGTGGTGAGGCTGGTGGTGATGGCTCCCCGGCTGATCTTGGCGCGACAGAGGTTGCACACCACTGTTCGTCGGTCGTCTGCACTCTCAGTGAAAAACTGCCAGACCTTTGAGCACCTCGGCCTCTGCAGGGTGGCATGGTGCGAGGGGGCGCTTTGGGAAACAGTTGGTGGATTATTCGGTCTGGCCCTGCCTCTACCCCTGGCCACCGCACTGCCTCTTGCAACCTGCCCTGCTGCTTCCCTTGCCTCCCCCTCTGAAGACCTGTCCTCAGTAGGCGTAGCAAACCAGGTGGGGTCAGTCACCTCATCGTCCTGCTGCTCTTCCTCCGAATCCTCTGTGCGCTCCCCCCTCGGACTTACTGCCCTTACTACTACCTCACTGATAGACAACTGTGTCTCATCGTCATCGTCCTCCTCACCCACTGAAAGGTCTTGAGACAGTTGCCGGAAGTCCCCAGCCTCATCCCCCGGACCCCGGGAACTTTCCAAAGGTTGGGCATCGGTCAGGACAAACTCCTCCAGTGGGAGAGGATTCGGAACCCTTGCTGCCCATTCTGGGCAGGGGCCCGGGAACAGTTCCTGGGAGTCTGCCTGCTCCTCAGAATGTGTCATTTTCATGGAGTGAGGAGGCTGGGAGGAAGGAGGAGCAGCAGCCAGAGGATTCAGAGTTGCAGCAGTGGACGGCGCAGAACTCTGGGTGTTCGATAGATTGCTGGATGCACTTTCTGCCATCCACGACAGGACCTGCTCACACTGCTCATTTTCTAATAAAGGTCTACCGCGTGGACCCATTAATTGTGAGATGAATGTGGGGACGCCAGAAACGTGCCTCTCTCCTAATCCCGCAGCAGTCAGCTGCGATACACCTGGATCAGAAGCTCGGCCTGTGCCCACACCCTGACTTGGGTCTCCGCGTCCTCGCCCGCGTCCACGTCCTCTAGGCCTACCCCTACCCCTCAGCATAGTGTATTACCAGTAGTGCAGAAACAGAACGCTGTAATTAAATGTGCCGCTTATTGGCCTGTGGTTGGAGGCTGACTTCGCTTACGGAACGCACAGCAGAGCCAGGAAATAATTTTGCGCAAGCCTGCTGTAACACTTAGCTGGCTGCGTATGAATTAGGACAACTACCCCCAGCACAGACCCAGTATACTGAGGACAGTCACAGGCAGCCCAAATAGATTTTTTTTCCCAAATGTTTTTGGAAAGGCCCACTGCCTATATACACTGTATATGTCTTCTCTCTCTGCGTCACCACTACTGGCCCTGGAGTATGTAAAATAACTGCAGACTGTTGCACTGTGGACTGGAATACAGCGGTGATGTAACAGCCAACACAGAGGCAGGAAAGAATTTTGCGCAAGCCTGCTGTAACACTTAGCTGGCTGCGTATGAATTAGGACAACTACCCCCAGCACAGACCCAGTACACTGAGGACAGTCACAGGCAGCCCAAATAGTTTTGTTTTCCCAAATGTTTTTGGAAAGGCCCACTGCCTATATACACTGTATATGTCTTCTCTCTCTGCGTCACCACTACTGGCCCTGGAGTATGTAAAATAACTGCAGACTGTTGCACTGCGGACTGGAATACAGCAGTGATGTAACAGCCAACACAGAGACAGGAAATAATTTTGCGCAAGCCTGCTGTAACACTTAGCTGGCTGCGTATGAATTAGGACAACTACCCCCAGCACAGACCCAGTACACTGAGGACAGTCACAGGCAGCCCAAATAGATTTTTTTTCCCAAATGTTTTTGGAAAGGCCCACTGCCTATATTCAATAAATATGTCTTCTGTCCCTGCCTCACCACTACTACTGGCCCTGGACTATGTATAATTACTGCAGGGCGCAATGCTCTGCACGGCCGATATACAAAAAAAAAAAAGTGCAACACTGCAAAAAGCAGCCTCCACACTACTGCACACGGTTAGATGTGGCCCTAAGAAGGACCGTTGGGGTTCTTGAAGCCTAAAATACTCCTAACACTTTCCCTATAGCAACTCCAGCAAGACAGCACTTTCCCTGATCTCTGTCAGAACGCATCTGTGGCGAGCCGCGGGAGGGGCCGATTTATATACTCGGGTGACACCTGATCTCGCCAGCCACTCACTGCAGGGGGGTGGTATAGGGCTTGAACATCGCAGGGGGAAGTTGTAATGCCTTCCCTGTCTTTCTATTGGCCAGAAAAGCGCGCTAACGTCTCAGAGATGAAAGTGAAAGTAACTCGAACATCGCGTGGTACTCGTCTCGAGTAACGAGCATCTCAAACACGCTAATACTCGAACGAGTATCAAGCTCAGACGAGTACGTTCGTTCATCTCTATACACTATTGTCTTTATAATATTTTAGTTTGATACAGATGGACTTTGAGCCCCAGGTTTTAATATATACCTAATAAAATTTACGTTTTAACTGTGAATACTGTGAAAAGTATAGGAAACAGATAACATCCAACTATTTGATAAGAATGAAGCCAGGGGTGTAACTACGGTTGTAGCACATGTCTGAAGGAGGCCCAGGCCCCCCTGAGACTTCAGTTACTATAAAAAGGAGGATGCTGTAAAGTAAAAAAAAAAAAAGCCGCCAATAATCCCTTTTCACACCTCTTGCTACTACCATCTAGTCAATCCAGTTTCCCTTTACTTTCCAGAAACTGTTTGCATGCCTGCTAAGTATGTGATAGCTGTAGCCAACCTCTGGTTTAAGTGTTGGTACCAATTGCAGAGCCAGAGATTGGCTGCAGTGGCCACATGCTTTGACAAAATGTGGCTGGCTGTCAGGAAGCAAGGGGAGACCGGATCAGCAGGGGAGTAAAAGTTGTGGGTATAGGTTGTTTTGTTTTATATTTTACAGCAAAAAAAGAAGAACTATCATTATTCAAGTGGAGGTATTATAATTGAGTGTGGGCATTATTACTAAGTGGGGACTCTTGGTTCAGAGGAGGGAGAGGGGTGGAATCAACCTCCCGGTCATGTCTCAATGCTATAAATCAATACAATTAAACAAATGGCTGGAACTGGTAAAACCCTTAGAAAGTCGAATAGTAAGCTCCTTGGCCCAAGCCTCATTTGGCACAACCTAATTAAGGGACTTATGGCACCCTTCACAGAAAATCTATAATAGGGCCTCGTGTGACCCTCTCGTGAGGGGAGCCTGTGAGGTCTGGGACTCTCTAGAGAAACTAGCTCCCCATCCATCTCCCACAGCGCCCCCAAATTTCATTCCTGACTACCTGGAAGCAAAGCTAGATAGCCACTCACAGCAGCTATGGTCTTTTCTTAGTAACCTTACAATAGCAGATCTTTGGTCTCAATGTGCTCTCAAGAGCACTTTACTCACCGAAAGTCTGCTTTTTAGATAACAAGCCCACCCTTAAACCAATTACGTACTATTCGCCTAATTAAAACTCTGGACAAGTTTAAGAAAACCCTACCATCTTCCCGCCCACTAACCAAATTGGAGCAAATCATTGTGGCCCATTGCAACCACAGCAGGAAATATATCTCTTCTAAAAAAAGGGTTAATAACCTCACAGGACATCGCTAGGCCTGCTTATATTCAATCTTGGGAAACGGAACTCAACATAAAACTGACAGAGAGGTTAAATCAGTTTTGGGTAGTTCACATGGTCATTCTAGATGCATCAAGCTACCAGAAAATCTCTACAAACTTCTGTCAGTTGGTACAAATCGCCAGAATGGCTCTTCACTTACAAACTATCAAGCTCTAACTTGTGTTGGTGATACAATGAACGTGTGGGTTCCCTAGCATACATCTGTTGGTCCTGTCCTTTACTGCGCCCGTATTGGATCCAGGTAGAATCTGCAATATGAGATGTAGTGGATGACTCGCTTAGCCTCCTCCCGGAGTATGTGTTCTTGTCCAGGCCTTCAACAGACTATAAACCTTCCAAAACCAATCTGATCATGCACCTTATCTCAGCAGCAAAATCTTTAATTCCACTAATGTGGCTTCAACTTCTCGCACCTACAACTACTAAATGGTTGACTAAAGGCATATTGACATAGAGCAATGATCGCTCAAAGATCACTCAAATGACAGTTTGAGTGACAGCTTAGAGCGATCATTTTGCATAAACTATTAAGTAGCTACTCAGCCACTTAATAGCTATTTAGCGTGCAAATGAAGCCTTTAGCTGAAAGCAGTTAATAATTCAAGGCTCTTATCTGTTTTCAGTTCCTTTGTTCTCTGACAGAAACAATGCTATCAGCACTTCCCGCGGAGAACTCCTGATAAGACTGCAGGACGATTTTTAGGTTGACCCGAATTTAACGATCAGCTAGCAGTGCACAAAAAGTGCACGTTGGCCGCACGTTTAGACGCAACGATTATCGCTCAAACAATCACTTTTTAGCGTTTTATTAAGCAATCATTGCTCCGTGTAAATGGGCCTTAAAGGGGTTGTCCCGCGAAACAAAGTGGGTCTATACACTTCTGTATGGCCATATTAATGCACTTTGTAATGTACATTGTGCATTAATTATGAGCCATACAGAAGTTATAAGAAATTTTTCACTTACCTGCTCCGTTGCTGGCGTCCTCGTTTCCATAGAGCCGTCTAATTTTCAGCGTCTAATCGCCAAATTAGACGTGCTTGCGCAGTCCGGGTCTTCTTCTTTTCTCAATGGGGCTCCGTGTAGCTCCGTGTAGCTCCGCCCCGTCACGTGCCGATTCCAGCCAATCAGGAGGCTGGAATCGGCAATGGACCGCACAGAAGCCCTGCGGTCCACCGAGGGAGAAGATCCCGGCGGCCATCTTCAGCAGGTAAGTAAGAAGTCACCGGAGCGCCGGGATTCAGGTAAGCGCTGTCCGGTGTTCTTGTTTAACCCCTGCATCGGGGTTGTCTCGCGCCGAACGGGGGGGCTGTTGAAAAAAAAAAAAACCCGTTTCGGCGCGGGACAACCCCTTTAAGGTTAATGAGATACGTAGATTTGAGGAGTTGAGGCGTTGACTCATGAGAAATGTAGTAGCGTATGGAGTCCTTAGTTGAGAAGCTCCCACTCATTTGCCAAATAAGTCCAGAATGTGCAGAGAATTTAGTCAACTGTTGTCTTATGGAATGTTTATTCTTAGCTTTATTTATCTTTTCTTTAAAAATTGGGAAACATCCTCAATAGTAGCATATCTTCTGCTGCTCGAAATATTAAAATGCAAGTGGCTTCTCTCCTCCCTCCCCCCTTTTCCCCCTTCCTTTCTACCTCCTCTTCCCCCTCCCGCACCATCCCTAACCCCTGAAAAAGCTCTTACTCACACTTTTGTCTAATGCTGGAATAACCTGTATGCTTGTTATCTTAATAAATAAATAATTTACAAAACGAACATACAAGCAATGGTAGATGAGTTTAGTCAAACAGAAAGAGCAGAGTATGCAGCATTGAGGAGCAGAGAGTAGTGCTATAGCTAAACAAGACAATGGTTAGATAACGGAGGTCAGATGGGCCCACAATGTGGTACCCCAGAGCAAAAGTAAGTGTAGCCGGAAAAGCCAAGGGTCAGGTAAAGACAATCAAACAGGATTAGGATGCATTGCAGCCGTGAACCGACCCCCTTGACTATTCTTCAAATTCTCAACAGATCAACTGTAAAAGGGGTTGCCCAATTAGTAAGTAAGCTAGAAGGAAGGTTCTAAAAGAATAAATTAACCAATACTTACCTCATCATTGCCCACTGCTCCACTGTAACTGCTTCGTTCGTCCTCTACGGGCTTTTTTTAGTACAATGTAGGGAGGGTAAACCTGTTTTTCATCGTTGACTTGTTAACGTTCAATTGTTTATTTATAGAATAAAGAATATGTGAAAAACTGGGCAATAAGCAGGCAATGGGTGGTGGTATGGAGATGGTGACTGGGTTCAATGGCTCACAAACAAGACTGGGATAGGAAAGGTAAAGGTATTCATACAGGCGCCTGATTGGTTAGGGGAGGTCATGTGATGTAATGCGACCTGGAAAAATAGGAGGCATTCTTTTTAGCCATGTAGTTAGTCTGTTATGTGATAGAGAGAGGAGCTTGCTTGATATCCATAAGCATCATAGTGTGACAGCACATTATAGAAGGATTAGGCCTGTAGTTAGCCAAGACCCTACAGACATAATTCTGAAAGTATCCGGAAAGAAAATAAAGCCTAAGGGAACTTGAACCTAAGGGAAACATCACCTGTCTGAGAACCCTGTGAATAATGTGGGTGAGAGCTTATTAACACTAAAGTAAATACATTCTTTACTGAAAGAACTGAGTGTCTTCTGTGTATTATTGCTGACAGTAAATATGGTTTGACAGCCCTGTGACCGACTTTTCTTTAGTTAACTCGGGGCCCACGGTTTATGGAAGAATAATACCCTAGATTTTGAGCCCTTCCCAGAGTCCTTAAATAAACAGCGCATCCTAGTGGCCCCACCTACATACGTTTGCTTTAATGGTGACGTGCTGTTTACCAATATGACCACTGTAGCCAATAGTGTCCAAGATACACACCCTAAACTAGGACATCAGTGATGTCCTGCATACAGAGCACTGTCCACCAACTTCTTCCCCATTGGAACTGCATGTGGGATGTCATTTGACCAGGCAGACAGAATATGTCACATCCATAAGAACTGGTGCATTATGGGGAAGGAAACTATATTAAAAAGCCACAATGAACAGCATGGTGGGAAATTTAGAATATAAAAAAATTAATTTGTTCAACCCTTTTAAGTTTAGAACCAGGACCAACAAACACATATACCGTATAAGGGTGAAATGCCTATAAATGGCTTAGGAGCCATTATGTGGCTCATTTAAGTAGGTCCACCATGTTTTTATTGATTTTGTATTATTATTGTTTTGATTGATTGCAAAATCTCTCTAGCCAATACTATCTTGAACATTAATGGGAACTTGTCACATACTTTAAGCTGCGCTCATTAAGTCAGTGTACTCCTGTCCTGATTGACACTTTTCTCTGTATGCAGTGTAAGGGCTTAGTCAGACGGGCGTTTTTTCGCGCGATTTGCGCATGCGCATGCGTCCGGCGATTTTATAAAACCATTGCTTTGCAATGGTATCGGACACATGAGCGCTTTTTATGCGCTCGTCCGATAAATTATAGAACAGAAATCGCAGATCACACCTATCTTCCTGAACTGCTCTCTGTAGTATTCAGCAGCCGGGGATTTAAAATCCCCGCCTGCTGAATGAGCTGCCTCTGATTGGTCACAGCCTGACCAATCAGAGGCAGCTCTCACTCACACTCATTCATGAATGGGTGTGAGTGAGAGCTGCCCCTGATTGGTCCCTGCGCTGAGCCAATCAGAGGCAGCACTCACTCACCCATTCATGAATTCATGAATGGGTGTGAGTGAGAGCTGCCTCTGATTGGTCAGGCTGTGACCAATCAGAGGCAGCTCATTCAGCAGGCGGGGATTTTAAATCCCCGGCTGCTGAATACTACAGAGAGCAGTTCAGGAGGATAGGTGCGATCTGCGATTTCTGTTCTATAATTCAGTTCAGTTCAGGAGGACTGCCGCCGTCCGCGGCTGAACTCCGTCTGCCGGGACCAGGTGAGTATATATATTTTTTTTATTTTTACACATTTCTGGATGAATTGCAGGGAAGGGCTTATATATTTAAGCCCATCCCGAAAATTCATCCCGCGATCGCCCGCAGCGCATTGCTTTCAATGGAGCCGGCTGTATTGCCGGCTCCATTGAATTCAATGCGCTGGACAGCTCCGGCCCGTTTCTATTGAAACGCGGCTAGGAGTAGTATTTTCGGGCGATTTTTCGGCCCCGGTCACGTGATTTGCGGATGCGCATCCGTCATGCGATCCGCAAATCGCGGGAAAAAACGCCCGTGTGACTAAGGCCTAATAGAGAGAGAAGTGTCAGTCATGGTAAACAGATGGGGTTAGCAGCGCCTCATGAATAATCTAGAGCAGTGTTTCCCAACTCCAGTCCTCATGGAGCCCCAACAGGACTGGACTTCCTCAGTATTACACAGGTGATGTAATTATTATCGGTGCCTCAGACATTGCCACAGGTGGAGATCCTGGAACATGACCTGTTGGGGGTCCAGGAGGACTGGAGTTGGGAAACACTGATCTAGACTCATCTTTCACTGGGCACTGTGGAATAAATGTTTAAGTGCCTGAAAACTGCACAATATTGGTCCATAGATGACAGACCAGTGAAATGCTGTCATCACTGAGGGCAGCATGAAGTACATGACAGGTTTCCTTTAAGATTTTATTAAAAAAAACATTTTTCTTCAATTAAAGCCTCGTTCACACGTGCTACAAAATCCAGCAACAGAATCATCGCTATGTTTTGTAGCCTGAAAAAAACATTGGAAACCATGGGCTTCACATACATGGGTTTTGTATCGATGATTTAGTAGCCCATTGAAAGAAGCCTTAAGTCTGTTCCATTTCTCAAAACACTCATCATTCGTTAACATTCTAAATTTATTGGATACTCTTCAAATTCTTCTCTGTTGACACCCATGCATCATTACACAACTGTGAGCAAATCATTTTCCATATCGGATAATGCAAGGTACTTATTTTAGTAATTCCTAGAATATCACAATTGTCTCTAACCTTTGGCTTTTTAGCTATTGCACACCTATAAGGATATGCTAGGAGTAGAGATGAGCGAGCCTACTCGGCCACGCCCCTTTTTCACCCGAGCACCACGATTTTCGAGTACTTCTGTACTCGGGCGAAAAGATTCGGGGGGCGCCGTGGGTGAGTGGGGGGTTGCAGCGGGAAGTGGTGGGGGGGGGAGAGGGAGAGAGCAAGGGCTCCCCCCTGTTCCCCGCTGCTACCCCCGCCCCCTGGCGCCAGGCGAATCTTTTCACCTGAGTACGGAAGTACTCGAAAATCGCCGTGCTCGATCGAGCAATTACTCGAAATGAGTACGCTCGCTCATCTCTAGCTAGGAGCTGTTGTTTAGCAATAGCCATATGTTAGAGACCTCTAGAGCAGGAATTGGGCATCTCTGGTGCTGCCAATTCAAACCTGGCACCAAGATTTGAAGTTATCTCTATAACCATGGCGTCAAGAGACTTTTTTATGTCTATAGATAGTCAAATGGTACCTTCTAAACCACATGTGGGTGACTTTTAAAAGCTTGTATATGGAGTATTATCTTAGGTCATTGGGTAAGAAGACACTTCTTTTCAAAAGTGCCCCCAGTCCCTTGAACTTTGGCATTCGACTCTACTGATTGACAAATGTATAATCAAAAAATTGTTAGTTTTGCATTCATATGTGGGAAATTTATGGTGCTTCTGGCATTTATGCAAAATAAAACCAGTCTAATAATTTATACAATATTTTATTAACATTTATTGAGATGCTGACAGTAACCAAACACAATTAATGAGTAGTCTTAGAAAAAGTGAAGATCATATTCAATTTTGCTCAAATGAAATGAAAAGAAAAAAAGGAGCAGGGAATAGAGACCGAGACTGGAGATTTGAATTCCTTCTGCAGTTTAAACTGAAGCTTTGTTCAACTGAGTAAATCAGATATGAAGATCAGAAAGATGGGTGAACCAATGGAGGAGACAGCCTTAAAAATATAAAGAATGTCTAAAAGGTAGCATAAAATAATAATAAAAAGATGCTGTAACACTTACGGAATAAACAAAAAGGAGGAATCTTCCAGCTGAATAACAAAATCTGTTTTTTTTTTCATGAACTAATGGAGAAGAAATAATTAATTTAATGTATTTATACTCTTTAATAATATATATTTATATATTATACATATATCGCTCAACATCTTGGTTCATTATGAAGTTAACAGAACGACAGCAGCCTTGAAATCTTTTTTTTTTATTTTTTTCTTTCATGTTCTTCTTTGCTTGGGTATTCCAGTATGCATGTATGATAAAGCAGTACGAAGGGACTCCCAATAATCGTGGAATGAGGTCATGAATCCACTCTGAAAGTGTTCAAAGCAACTTTATAGAAAGAAAGCCGTATATATATATACAAAGGCCAACAAGTCTTCCACTGTGCAGCTTGTAAATTCACAGAAACTGTACTAGATGTGTCTCCTATTTCGAGACAGATTTTATGGACGTTTGTGAACGTTTCTTATATTGTTCATATTTTCTTTCTGTTTTGTTCTTTTTTATTCTTTTTTTTTTCTCTTTTTGTGCTGCCATACTTTCACGCATGATGGATACAGTTAATGAAGTATATGTCCAAGAAAGTGAATGAGGCCTGGAGCAAGTTATATCTGTCCTGGGCAGCAGGCTTTCTACTGACAATCCTCAGGACTTGAACTATTTTCTTCACTTGAGAAGCCATTCATTCACTAAAAGACAAATAAAACATAATATATTAAATCCAGCTATATGATATCAAGTCATAAGTATGGGGGATAGAATATGCGTGCGCTATTATATTGCGATGTTCTTTGAAATATTGTAGTATAACTCATACACTGTCTGTTTATGTAACGCCCCAATGAATTTACTGTATGTATGGCCGGTGGCCTAGTCCTTGTCACGGTGACGCCATACTCTAATTGGACACTCATGATTATATGCCACAGAAATAACGGAGACGAGTCCAGTTTAGGTTAACTTTACAATTCTCTGTAGTTGTATATATACCAGGTATACAAGGATGCAGTATTAAGCAGGCAGGATTCAGCAGTATTGACTTCATGGTACTCTGACTTCAATGCTCCCTCTTATTTTCCTGAAGATTGATTTACTAGACAATTTTCCCACTAGTAAATTTAGATGAAACAATTTAGTTAGATTTGATTGTAGGATGAATTAGACTAGTGAGATATATTACTTAGATAGTCAGTTTGCGCAGTGTTAGCATCTGCCGGGCAGCTACAATGATGCCGATATAGTTAGTCCAGTATCACGGCGGTTAGCATCGTGACAGCTGGCAGGGACCATCACCTAGCTTACTGTTACATACTTTAACTCCAAACTGTGAGGGAGAAGCATACCAAAAGGGGATTAGGGGAACTAATGTTAGCAGTGTACCCGATGCATAAGCACACGGGGATTATTAACCCTTGGTGTGCTGGCCCTAAGAAACTGACAGTGTGCAACGGTTAAAACACTGGACTTGAACATGGATCCCTAACTGGGCCATGCATGTGCCTATCATAGAGGTCCTTTTTGTAAATTAACCCTTTCACTCAGAGTTTGGAGTCTCCTAAAAACCAGAGGCTTGCATAATTGTCTGAAATTGGTGGGATATAGGTGTGCATAATCATGCATCTATATTTTACAATCTCAGTAAAAGTGAGGGAAATATATCACCAGTGGGGTTAAGAAGCCATCCGATTCCTAAATATACCGACTTCTACCGTATTTTAACGTACAGGAAATATTAACCCCCTGGGTACTGGACCCCTTTAAGCTACATTTGCACAATTGCATAATACACAGCATTGTGACTATGCAAGGTTTATACATAAATTAGCGGCCCCACTTGCAGTTTAACCTTTTCCTCACCAAACCGTGTCATTGGACTGCAGGCTATATCTGGTGTATTATCGGCCAGGGATTTATATATGCATATTTGGTCCCTCGAAATTTTATAAACTCCATTATATACTGATAATAACACTCAAAAGGCTAATATTATATACCCGGTTTTCTATCTCTGAATATAAATAGTGGATTAATTATCAGAATACAAAGGATATTTTACTGTAACAAAGGTACATACTGCGCATTCTTTTTACTTTCTGAATAAGGGCGGACACCCACTGGCATTTTTTCTCCACTGCGCTGCGAGAGCAAGTAAAAACTCTTGCCTCGTAGTGCGAGAAAAAAAACGGGATGATGCCGGGATATCGCCAGTCTTTCCAATGGGGCCAGCGGCAGCAGCTCTAGCCCCATTGAAAAAAGAGCAAAAAAAAAATATTCACCAATCCGCCGCTCACACACGTCCTCCAGCTGGCTCCCCGACACTGCTATCTAGCACTTTCAGCAGGCGGCGATTTAAAAATACCCGCCTCCTGAAAGGGCTGTGCTGACTGGCTGAGCGCTCAGCCAATTATAGCTAGTGTTCAGCTATTGGCTGAGCGCTCAGCCAATTACAGATAGTGCTTAGCTATTCATTCATTGAAAGCAATGGGATAGCATTTATGCACTTCTGCACTTCTGCCACAGCTGTCACAGCTGTGACAGCTGTGGCAGAAGTCCGCGGTATTCTCCATATCTTTTCAATGGGGCTAGCGCTGCTGCCGTTGGCCCCATTGGAAACACTGGCGATCTCCCAGTCTCATTCCGGCATCTTTCTTGCGCTGCGAAGGGAGTGTTTTCACTTGCTCTCGCAGCACAAGAAAGAAAATGGGTGTCCAGCTAGATTTGATTGTAGGATTTTATGAAGCAGAGGGACAAGTGGCTGTATTGCTAATCCTGGCTTTGACTTCACTGCATAGCTATAACTCACTGTTAGATGAAGATGGACCTCAGAAAAGATCTTCTGTTTTCTCTGCTGCAGGATGCCAAGGGAGTGGGTTGATCACCACACTCTACTTTGGGTAATGATAAATTGCTGAACTACTCCTCATCTCCAACCATGGAACTGCAACCGTTCCTTACTCACTCCTGGCTGAGTCTGACTAACTGCTCTGCATCACTTCCTTTTATTACCTCTCTCTTCTCGCACTCTTGCATAAGGACTTGTATCTTTGCTTCCCGCGCTTGGGCTCTGCACCAGTAAGATTAAACCTGACTGTCAGCCAATGAGAGACCAGCTGACATCAGAGTTGAGCTCTATACTTAGAGCAGAAGGGGAGACACAGGGTCTCTCCCACGGACTGCACCTTCTGTATCCATGGACGGCATACAAACAGGTGAGACAAGGCAAGTGTACCGTGAGTGTTCTGTAGGACCCGCTGGGCCACTATTTTTACGTAGAAGGCTCTTACACTGAAAGGATGGCTGGGCTGTCCTTCAGTCCAGTAAGCCTCTCATTGTGCAGTTTACAGGTTTTAAATCAGCTCCTCCCTTCAAAGGATGCTGGTTATACTCTTGTATGCTAGCCAGTCATTGTGAGGTTAGGCCTGGGCTTAGCTAAGATTTTTTTTTCTGGTTCAGAAAACTTTGCTAGTCAGTTGTCAGTTCCTGACTGCTGAATTTTTGTTTTGCGTGCTCTGTCTTCCCAGATTTCTCCTGCTTCCTAATTGTTTTCTTGCACCTTTTTCATTTAGGGTCATACAGATAATACTGCTAGGTTCTAGATGCCTTGTTGCCCTTTTTAGGGTGGGTGTGCATCTCTTAGTCAGGAACAGTATAAGGAGAGTATAGTCTACCCCTCCCTCTGTATGTCCCCCTATGAGTCATGGTGTTAGTTCCGTTTGCATCTACATCATTACTTGTCCTCCTTCTATTACCTTCCCTTGTGTTCGTATGTTACATAACGTGACTAGTCTAATGTGACCTTGTTGGGTTAGACCTTGAGTATGTTAGTTTGTTTTGACACAGCCTCATTCAATTGGTTTCTGCTTCAATAAAATGTATAGCCCATAGACAAAGGTGGTGAGAAAATACCTTCTTGTTTGAATACTATGTGTAAATCAGATTTTATAATCTACTGCAACATTGTTTCTGCAATAATTTGGCACAATAGCTAAAACACTTTTGAACATGCTCCTATAGCTACAAGTTTTTTAGATATAGATTTTTTAAATCTTACTTCAGGGGAAATGTACTTTTAACCTATTGAGAAGACAAACACATCAAAACCTAAGTTAATAGTTAAAATTCGATCTGATCACTTTTCTTATTAACTTAAGGCCCATTTAGACACAACGATTCTTGCTCAAAATTTGCTCAAAGCCATCTTCTGAACAACAACTGTTTCGTCTAAATGCACGGACATCGTGCAGTTTTCCTGCACGATTCGTTCCTTGCTCAATTCTAGAAAACTAGAATTGAGCGATTAACTCTTATCAGCAGTGCAGGCTCTTATCACAGTCAGCAGCGCTGATAAGATTCTTTCAGCTCATGTCCCGCTGGTAGTTCCCATAAAAAACCTGGGGTTTCCCATAAAGTTCAACTGCAGGGGAAGTAAAGCATTACATAACGCCCACTGAAATCAATGTACTATCCATGAAATGTACAGATGTGCTGGATCCTCTGGAGCAAAAGACACTCTTTATAACCAATCAGGAATAGAGGATCATAATTTATTTACTCATAGAGCTCTAATACAGTATTTGAAAATCTATTTTCTAAGCAGATAACCTCTTTCTTGCATTCCAATGGGTATTGCCATTGATTGAAGACCGAATAATACAGTAATTCCATAATGATATCATATTGGGAGAATGACATCATAAAAGATGGTACCATCATAACAGATCACATTGCCTTGTAGGTGGGTGACAGTTCCATGAGTCAGATGTTGACTAATATGGGTGATTATTCCATTGAACTATATGAAAGGCTTTAGTTAAAGTCTATTCTAAGTACTGTGCGTGCAGTATGTTCACTAGATGATAGTTTGAATCGAAAAGCTGAGAAATGAGTTATAAATTTAACTCTTGGAATGTAAAAATCTCTCTCACTGTTTATTTGGAATGGGGTGACAATTTGTTACAAATGATAGTGCAACATTTCATTATTTTGTAAACAAGCAAAAAAACACTTTGTAGTATGTAGAGGGTTTCTGAGGCAAACCCAGAACAAACCATTTATAATAAAAACTGTCATTTAACAGCATAATTTTAGAATCCATATAGCTCGAAACAGAAACCCACATTTATAACATTATTATACAAATTCCCAATAGTTTCCTTTTCATAACTGGAAAATGAAACCATGATAAAAAAGACAAATTATGCTTCTCCATTATGTTCCTTTCTAAACCTTTGGGAATTACATTTGCTGAGCCCCATGGTATTATCTGCTGGAGAACCAACACATTATATCAATAGCTCTTTACAATAATAAAAGCAAAATGGTATAATACAATAAGACCCATTTACAAGAAGAAACCACAACACAAAACAGAATCCCTCAAAACTCTGCATGAATGAAAAGCAATTTAGGTCGTTGAGAGCCTTTAATGAATGTTTTTATCATCATTATTGATATAAATGCATTTATTATTCCATTATCTGTAATTTTAAATCACATGAAAATTATCCAAACTGTATGGTTGTGCAATGTAGTCATGTAAAAAAAATATAAAACAACAAAAAAAGGACTCAGCTGGCTTTTGAGCCAAAGATTGCTTGAAATTATCACAATGGGTTTAAGGTATGAAATTATAATGCTTTCTCATTTAATATTTCTCCATGCGATGACTTAGAAATCAAGATGTGGTACTTTCATAATAGAAACACTCTAACCTCAAAAATATTTAAAGCGCAGAAGTCGGGTCTCTTATTTGAGAGTAGACTAGGACAGAGGGGGAGATGCTGAGCTTGAGGACATATAGTTTTCTACGATTTGACTTTTTTGAGGAAGCAAGACTCACAGCTTTCTTTATGAATTTCAAGCTGCAAGATCAGCATTTCTCTCTGAGGCATATGCTCTCCTTAGATAGGGTAACATATGAAAACTGACAGGGCCCCTTTACAGCATGACAACAGGAATTACATTTTTAGTGACAAGGCTTCCCTTTCTATGGGAGCCATGAGGAAGTAGGATGAATACTATTAAGCACTAGCAGAAAGTCCGTCCCAGGGGCACGACTGCAATCTATACCTATAAGTGTAATATATAGAATGTGTGTGTATATATACAAGGATTAGACAAAAATATGGAAGCACTGTAGAAAATGCAAGCTTTAAATTATATGGGATTATAAATCATATTTCAATAAAACATGTACAGACTGATTTTAAGTGCAGGTAATATGACACAGATGCTGCCGGGCAGAAGTGAACATCTGCCCGAGCAACAAGGTTTCATTGGTCAGGGGTTTGAGCCACTCAGCTGCAGTTTCCAGCTGGCTTGCAAAACCACACAGAGCAGGGCAAGAGGTGAAGTGAAACACAAATTTGGTGAGAAAGTGCTCAGCTAAGCAGGGGTCAAAAGGGCAGCTCAATGCTAATGAATAAAATTCCATGCATTTCATATGGTGTTTCCATATTTTTGTCCACCCAATGAATATATCCATCCATGCTTAGGAAAAATATTCTGTGGAATTAGGAATAATCGTTAGAATTAAAAGACATCAGCTATTTCAAATACATAAAATACGCAGGACAAACTAAGGTGAAGTTCCGTTCATTGTCTTATTCTCTGAGTTACTTTACTTTAAGAAGAAGAAAAAATGCGGAACAGGCAATTATTAGGTAAGTATTTTTCCAATAGGTTTCATCAGCTTATTCTGTAAATTTTTCATACAAAATCCCTCTTCAACTACACAGCTGGGTGATGACAGTGCTGAGAAATGAGTCTTCAGCTAGCTACTTGACTGCATAACTTAAGAGGGCGCTATAGCTGTGACTGCAATATTCTCTGTGATGCAGGCATTTTTCATAAAACAGTGTCTGCTTTATATTTGATTTATTTTGAAACCTACTTGGTCCTCCTGTGCCCCAAGATGTGTCCCCCAGCGATAGTGTTATTACATTCCTGTCATGGCAGCTCAGTCCCCCTGCTGGGGGAAACATCTTGGGGCACAAGAGGACCAAGGAAAATATAAATAAAATTAAATATAAAGTAGGCATTTATTAATACACTATGATAAGGAACAGTTGTGCCTGCACTAGAAAGAACAGTGCAGGCACGGCTGGGGCACCCTCCTCAGTTATACAGTAGCTACCTGAAGACAGATTTTTTAGCACCATCTTCACCAAGCTGCATAACTGAATTCTGTTTGAAAAATGTACAGAATAGGCTAATAAACCCTTTTGCAAAAATGCTTAAAATTACCTATTCTATACATTTTTTTAAAAAAGTGCAGCTGCTCTTTAATTTTAGAATTTGATAAATCAAGATTTTGCCACTTCGTGAAACCGTCGTTGTGGAACCTCATCAGATGATTGATGAAAAAGTGTACAGTTTACAATGTAGGCTTGTGTGTTTGATGGAGAGAAATAGCTTCTCGCCGCTTGTGTGAATGTAGACGATGTGAGGTATGAGGTTTGTTGTAGATGATGAGGGAGTATCAGTGTGGGGCATAAAATATAGTGGTACATAATGAGGGAAGAGTTGTTTTTTTTAACAAACCGCACCACATCAGACTATGATGTACATATATCAGATCAGTTAGGTTTTTGCTTTTCTTAATGTGTAGAATAGATAGAATAAAATACATTCGTTGAATGAAACACCTAGCATGGAGTTTTATAAAGTTAGAGTGAGAAATTCCCTTGAATCAGTTCTTACTTATCCTCTTGCTGGGAGCATCTCTCATACTATATAAGTCTTATTTTTTAACTACAGCTGCCATATGGTGAATCACAAATAACTGGCAAGTTGGACATGGACATTACATTTTAGTTGGCAGATTCTGTTGCTTTTGATCGAATGCACTAATGTTAAAGGATCTTTAAGGACATCATGCCTTCCTACAGAAACACAAGTATCTCTTAGAATAGGTTACAATTTGGTCCTTTTCTTTGGTGCCAGAGATGTCTAATAACCAGTTATTGCTGGTGGCCAACAGCTACACTATCAATACGTTTACAGCTAGTTGTATATTTAGCACAACAGCTTCTTCCAAATTACAAAACAGGGGGACCCATGTAAGAAAACCTGGGAGAAGTGTTGTGATTACTTCTGTATTTGATTACTGTTTACAAATTCTGTTTATCAATAAATATCTTCCACCAGCAAGGTATACAGAATAACTTGCTGATAACCATATAACAGTATAACACAAACAACAAGACATTGTATCATTGGGTACCATGAACATATATTATTGGGTACCAGGACTATACCAGAATATCTGTTTCCAGAACATTCCTAATACACAAAAATGAACCCTCAAGGTGGGGGGGGGGGGGTTGCTTTTCTTTGGATCAGCATATCAGCATAACAGGCTGAACAGGATGGCCGTATGTCTTCTTTAGCCTTATAAACTGTTACCATGAGGCTAAGGTCTTACCTTTATATTGTAGTTTCTGTGCCCTGTTGTTTGGACAGTCTTTCCCTTGTAAACTGAAATTGATATTAGTTCTGATGCAGCGGTTGTTCAAGGGTTGGACTGGTCTGAAGTTATCACTCATGCTTGAAAATATCTGGGATGGCTGATTTTGGCTTAATAGTCTTAATGAATGCATCTAAAAGAAGAAAACAAATGTATTTAGTAGTTTTGAAAAATGTCTTGTAATTAGGATGATATTTAAATGTGATGCCACCTATATAAAAGGAATAAAATATAAGTAGGGGTATAAAAACACTTAGACCTCATGTACACGGCACACACGATTTCCGTGAGGGGAACCGGCCCGTGCCTGCTGCCGGTAACCCTACTTACCAGTCATTTCTTCTTTTCTTCTATACTGCAGATGAGCACATGCGCAGTACAGATTTTCTTGCGCTGTCGCTAGGCAATGACGCGGAGCCCGCGATACTTCTGCAATGCTCATTGCAGAAGTGCAGCGGAATGAACTGCCTTCATTGATTTCAATCTCATTGTAAAACAGAGCATGCTGCAATTTTATTTTCGTCATTTTGGTTTGAGTATGGATACAGATAAATCAGCAATCAATGGTTGAGCTCCGTTGCAGTGTCTGATGTTCTGTAAACTGGGCAGGACTCTAGGCCAGAAACAAAACGAGAGGCGACATCGGACACAGCAGGACAACCCCCGTAAAGTAGTTAAGAGATTAGTTAAATTAGACAAATAACACTGGTCAACAAATAAAAAAAAATTCTGTTTCTTATTTGGAAACAGGTTGATTCAACTAATTTTGGGGTGCTGAATTCAGTGGAAGAATGAGATTCCATCTATCATGTCACATATCTGAGATACATAGCACTATTACATAGACAATAATACAGTGTTGCCAAATAGTGTCTGGTTTTAAATACAAAAAAATAAAACTCAGAACTCAATAATGTTTTTTTGGTAATATATTTGTGAATGAAACTCAAAAAATACTGATATGCTGAGGTAAGAATGAAGAGAGGTGCTTCATGCAGATTACAGCCAACACTAAACAGCAGTACAGATAGGCTCATGTCAGTAACCTTCCTGCTCAACTACATTGTTCTGCCATCTAGTGACCATTTTTAGAACTTCACCCACTGTATATTACATTCAAATACAGAGTTTAGCTTAGTCACTGATTTAATTTTATATCAATAATTCACCAGAAAATAAGCACAAACACAAAAACCTTTAAAAAAAAATTGAAAAAAATCTAAATTACATAAAAACTAGAGATAAGCTAGCGTACTCACTAAGGCAAATTACTCAAGCGAGTATCACCATTTTCGAGTACATGCCCGCTTGCCCAAAAAGATTCAGGAGCCAGCAGTGGGGGAGATCTCTCTCTCTCTGTCTCTACCCCCACTCCCCTCTGCTCACTCCTGCAACTCACCGCTCACCCCCGCCGACCCCTGAATCTTTTCGGACAAGCAGGCATGTACTCAAAAATGGCGATACTCGCTCAAGTAATTTGCATTGGCTAGTACGCTCGCTCATCTCTAATACAAAAACCTTACATGATACATCATTTCTAAAGATAGATTCAGATTCTACGCCCAAAGATTCATAAGAATCGATATATTGCACACCAGATACAAAAATGCTGTTGAGCAGTGTAATTATTTAAAGATGTTCTTCACATTTTTGATCACAGGGTATCTCTTTCTGGGACCCCAGGCAATCAGCTGCAATCTGTTGAAGAACCTGGGAGCAAGTATTAAAATACTTTATAGCAAACCTGCAGAGGATATGAAAAATTACATAAAAATCATTGAAATCAATAGGCGGTCTGTATAATAAATGGACTTCCTCAGACCTCCAGAGGAGGAGAAATTTTTTGTAGCTACTCTCAACTCCGGAGTAAGGGACCCTTGCCCTTCAAGAAAGTGTACTCCCAGAAATGTATATATTTATAGAACAGTGAATAGGCTTTCAAAATGAGGTTCACTTCCCACAAAGGTATAATTTTATTGAAGTATATCTCCTCTTAGTGGTAGTGAGATGATATATTGTACGTTGTTCTTAACTTGTCTTATGTTCCCTGCACCATCCATATGGGAATGATACATACCTTCTTCTGGAGATGTATTTTCCAGCAACTCATATGCTTTGGAGGCATTAGAGCCATAAACCAGTGCTTCAAATCCAATCTACCTCCATTAAATTTGAACTAAAAATCAATAACTCATTGAGAAACCCAATGTTCCCAGTACTTGGCTAAACATAAAACCTTTGCCTTTTATGTATTCCTCTATACAGGTAGGGCTTGGTATGGCAATAATTTTCTCACCATTTGGGATGGGAGTCAAAGAGGTAATTTTCAACAATTAAAGTTGAACACAAATCTGATTGACTTTAATTATTAGGGCTCTGATGTTTTCACTTTATCTAATTAGATACCCAATGACTTTGCTATTTAAATCATGTTTCATTTCTATAATTGCTGTAGGTGTGATCAACACTTTAACTGCACTGTCAATGACATTTTGTGAGTTAAGAAGCCAAAGAGTGCAGAGGCAAATTATCTTCCAGAGGGGCTGTGTTTGTCTTTGTTAAATAAGGATACTGACTTTTAAGATCAAGCATTATCTGTAAGTTTATTATGTGTTCGGCAGTAATGTGAATTTAGCTGTATGGACTTGGCTATGGATGGTATCTAAGACACTATAGTAAGGCTTTATTCAAACAAAAATCGCAGCCATCTGAAGCATTGAATTCCAATGCACTTCTTGAGATGGGCGATTTTTGGTGTGTAAAATTGGCCAGCTGGAAAAGCTAGCTCACACGGTGTGCATTCTGGTCGGCCGCTTTTGCACTGACCGGAAAAGATAGGTCTCGACCTATCTTTTGCTGGAATACGCCGACTAGTTCCATAGACTCCTATAGGAGCCTATGAGAGCTGCCAGAAAAGGGAAGGAGTTTAACAGCTGCTCTCCTAAGCTCCCTTCCCCTCCCTTCCCCCTCTCTGTCCCTTGCTGGCTGGCTGAAAAGGGAGAGGGGGGGAAAATTAGGTCACTAGCTCTGCCAAGCTCCCACCCCATCCCTCGCCCTCCCCTTGTCAGCAGTCAGCAAGGGGCAGAGAAGGGGTAGGAGTTTAACAAGCTAGCTCCTGCCCTGTCCCACCCTCTCCCTTTGCCAGCAGCTGGCAAGTGGTGGAGAGGGGGAGTGAGTTTAGCAGATCTAAACTCTCTTTCCCTGCCTGACAGTATTCCCTGCCCGCAGCCGGCCTGTATGAACGGGCGTTAAAAGGGAGATGCAGCCGCAACCAAAAGTTCTATAAAATGCCTATTGCACTATAAAGGGCCCCATTTATTTTTTATAAACAGAGGGACACTTGTCTCTTTTCACCTAAATAGGGATAAGCTGCAATACCAGGCACAACCTAAGGGTTGGAGTGGCACTGCTTTTGGAATAAAAGCCGACACTTTTTTTCTAATCCCTGACAACCCCTTAAATGTAGCCCTGTGCATGATTTTACTTTGCTGTTTAATAAATCACAATTGCAGATGCCTATATTTGTCTCTATTTTTTCTTTTTAATGACTAATTGTAACTGTAGGCTTTACCCGTAGGCAAGGACACTGGCCAGCCTGTCTAGCCTTTTAAAATCACCCTAGCTCCTCCTGAAACATTACATTCCTCATGCACCATATAACTCTGAACAGTACATAATTTGCTAGTAGGTAATTACACTAAATCTATAACAGCCTACATAACAACTGTTCCCTTGGCAATATCTAAGTTTGGTGGCTCTAAAAGCAAAGCATTTTTGCTGCTGTGGATGATTACACAAGTAAAGTATATATTGAGGGTTCAGTAGCTATATAGTCCACTTGTCAGCACTATGGTGCTCCATGTAGTTATTATGCCTCCATAGCAAGATAGATAGCCTTATAAAAGGATTCCAATTTGCAGTTAATTAAGTTTTATGTAAGTCAGTTGATGTTTATGGGACCCAAATGACCAGTTCGGCTCTGTGACAAGTCTCATCCAGCTAGTCATTTCTACAAGGTAACCATTCTTCATTACTTTTTTACAAAAGATTTTTCCATTTGCCAGTAAACAATTTTGAGCGGGTTCCTTTTGGTGTGTTTAAGACATTTTTGGATTATTAGTCAAAAATTGGATGACTCAACTGAGCTTGCAAGTTTTAAATTGGTGAGATAACAATACAGTCTTATTTTCCATTCTTTTAATTAGGACATTATTATTTTCCCTCTTAAATGCTGATTAATTTAGATATTTTTTCTTTCCTTTCTATTTATCTTATTTATTGTGATCCAATAAAGAAATAGTTGTATATTAGAATATTATGGCATGTCGCTAGAATATGCTCTAACAGTCTGATTGGTGGGGTCCAGCCTCTTTTCTCCTCCCTTCCACCCGCTGTGCATGAGATTGTAACTCAGCTTTCATTCGAGTAAATTAGTTTGTGACTTAGTGGATAAATCATGAAATGAATTCACAAGTGTAAATATAATAGCTTTACTTTATACGGAGCATTCAAGAAACGTCATAAATTGTGGAAGGACGCAAACCTCTCTACATATACGTATACAAAGTCTCAGACTATCGTATGCAGAATGTGCTTCAGGAGTTTTAGACATCCCCCCTGTTTTCAGATTCACGAATGCTTATGATGTCAGCACTGTGTCTATCCTCTGTCTTCCCTTGTGTGACTTTTACCCTGAGAGCGAGGAAGAATGTTTCAATCTACTGAGGCACAATCAGGGACATTTATTCTCACGTACAAAAGTTGCTAATTTTTATGCGAGTCCCACTTGTGGAAAAGCGTTATGACTAGAGATGAGCGAGCATCCTCGCTAAGGACAATTGCTCGATCGAGCATTGTCCTTAGCGAGTATCTCCCCGCTCGGAAGAAAAGGTTCGGCTGCCGGCGCGGGTGACAGGTGAGTTGCGGCAGTCAGCAGGGGGGATCGGGTGGGGGGGTGGGGAGAGGGAGAGAGAGATCTCCCCTCCGTTCCTCCCTGCTCTCCTCCTCCGCTCTCCTCCCGCTGCTCCCCGCTGGCAGCCGAATCTTTGATCCCGAGCGGGCAGTTACTCGCTAAGGGCAATGCTCGATCGAGCAATTGCCCTTAGCGAGTATGCTCGCTCATCTCTAGTTATGACTTTCTTTGTTTCTGCTCTGACCTCGTCTCCTTTCTGAAAAGTAGGCAGGGCTTATAAGGAGGGTCATGGCTGCCGTGGACTGGCAGATTTGTGCTTAATTAGGCCAGAAATGTACACCTGCTGAACATTTCCATGTAGATAGACTAAGGTGCCCAGATTCACCTCATGATGAGGCTCTTCATGTATTGGGGGCATCACGCAGCTAGGGAAATTATACTAAGACCAACATTGAAAATACTGGTCTTAGTAAATTTCCCCCACTATGTATAGGGTAGCTTGAAAGTCTGGTGACGTGTAAACCTTACATACATGAAAAGCGAACTGGGAATGGGATGAACCATGGCAGCAACATTGAAAAGGAGGGCGCCAGGCATGTGAAACTTTTACTTTTAGGGAATAATGGATTATGTATATGCCATAAAAAAATGGATGAAATAAAAAAGTATTACGCATACTGATGGAATACAGCGTCAGCAGTAACTAAGATCTTTACATATTTTTATAAAATAATTATTGGTCAATTTGATTCATCTACTTATTTACATAGCTCTCTACTTATTTTTTATACATTTATTATTTTTCATTTAGTTTTTATGAACAATCATCTATTTATTATTCGTTTTTTTTTATTCTTCAGAATTTTTCGCAGGCGCATGCCCCTGGCTTGTTGTCCGGCTGCTGGGAAAGCAGATGCCTGGCCGGCATGGTGCTGGTGGTGCGCGGCACCGTGCGCGCACGCACCTGTGAGTGCAGCTGCCGTGCACAAGCTCTCTTTTATTATGTTCTGTTGGGAGTTGTCTGTCTCCCTCTCTCCACTCCTGGGCGGAGGCTTTTGTTTAAAGGTTGGGCAGAGACTTGTAATCACTGCCAGTTATTGGTTTCCCTCAGTGTGCTAGCTAGTCTGCCTCTGTTGGTCTCCTGCCTTAGTCATCTTGTCTGCTATTATCCGCCAGGTTTTTCCATCTGCCTCAGTTCTGCTTAGTATTGTTCGTGTTGGTTATTTACATCTTCCTTTTCTGTCAGTATTCTACCCTTTCCATCCAGTTATGCCAGTGTCCCTTTTCGGTCCCTAGTGAGAGTAGGGATCGCCGCCCAGTTGCCCGCCTGGGGTTAGCCAGGAGTGGAGGCAAGTAGGCAGGGACAGGGGTTGTTGGTGAGATCTAGGGCACCCAGGCTGGTGTATCAAGGGTAGTATACCATAACAGCATGTGCCTCGAAGTGCTGTGCATTTTATGTTGGTTTTTATCAAATAAAGATATAATTTTTTGAAATTCAAGCATGCGCACATCTAAGAGGTCGCACCAACCTATCAGTTTTCTTTTCTTCTTATCCACTTATTGTATCACTGGCTGACCATTTCAGGTTGCACAGTCACTGTTTTTGGCAGCACCTCAAACCTAATGCACACCGCTTTCTCCACCACAAAAAGGAACTGATTGGAAATAACACCCCGCTAGTCTCTGCACTCGATCCTCATTGAAGTAGCTCCACCTCCTTTTTTGGCCACCACTTCTCTGATCACATGGAAAATATAGAAATCCATTACTATAAAGCAATTTACCAATACATTTGATAACGTGCGGTGATATATAAGTGAAGACTTCTTTTTTGGATTTTCCCCTCAAGACCACCTGCTCTCATTCTATAGTTGTAATGTTTCACTTCTGATGTTTCTCTTTTCTTCTTAAGTTTATTTTGCCTTCCAATGTTGATAAAACTAAATCCAGATGTTTACACAAAATTGAATTTACGCAATACAGCTGCTTGCAATTATTTTGCCCTGACAACATGGATGCCTTGGTGCATAAAATTATGCATGTACACGGTGTATACAAACAGGTGCAATCAAGATAGATTCATCTTATTTGATTATTTACCTTGCACTAAGTCATTTATACTTTAGTTTACATTTTCCAGACAGCTGTGTTGAATTTCAATGATTTTTGTTGTGCATAAATGTTTATATGGGCCAATAGAATTTGGAGTTCTAATTTCTTAACACTTCATACAGCTAGGTTGGCTTGAATTAATTTGTTGTACTTTATTAATTTTATTATTGTTCGGTGTGATCAAGAGTGCTTAATTGACTTGTTTTTATTTGATTATGTAATTTGTAAAGCCAGCTAATTCTTACTGTTATTATAATTCGCTCTAGAAAAGCAGGTTCATTTTAGGAGGACTGGATAATTTAGTAGAAAACTGAAGCCAAGTTGTGTATCTGTTAAAATTTAACGAGTAAACTGTTCTTTAAAGCAAATTTCAAACTTGAATTTACAACCTCTAGTAAAAATGCGAGCTTTACTCAACAATCTGTTACATAATTTAATCAAGTTCCGATTAACAAGCAAAACAGAAATTGAAAATTGTTCATAGCACAATATTTAAGTAAATCATTCCTGTTCTGAAAGTTACTATCCTCATTATTGTCGGAAGTCGCCTGGAGTGTATCTTATAGTGTATTTATGTTTTTTTTTAAGTTTTCGCACTAGTTATAAACTTTAGGAAGCAATATAAAATGGTATGCTTTCTATGCACAAATTGCTTGTTTTGATATGCTATTATAGCTATATTCTTTCTGGCTACTCCTTCCCTTGAAATGGAATATGTTCCTGCCTGGTGGTACATATGCAGGCGTTATGACCTCAGTGTATGAGTGCCTTACCCCTGAGAAATAATCCCAGTAGGCACACAGATGTTACAATGATAATAAAATATACAACACTTACAGACATGCAAAAAAAAATTATAGAGAAATCACGGTATTTCTGTGTTTTCTTGCACGCTTGAATTGGCCTTCCTCTGATGGCCGAGATTGAAACAGTAGTGGACTCAAAAGATCTAGCAGCAAACAGCCACATTTATAACTGACTTTGGAGACAATCACTTGCCAGTAGGGTTTATTTCTCAAACTTTAATTCACAAGTAGCCAATTAGATCTTATTGATGATATGCCCTGCATGTTGTATGATAGCAACAAAGATGAACCCTTTCCAATCCAATTTTGGTTTTAGAGTTTCCTAAAAGGTTTTTTCTTTTTGCTGTTATATAACGGTGCCATCTGCTGGCTAAAGCCAGTGTGTGTGCGCCAGAGAGGCCCCGACAGCAGAGTGGCTGGCAATAGACGGTAAGAATAGCATTGTTGGACGTCTTCTGACATTAGAGCTGTACAAGCTTCAATCAGAATGTAGGAAGATGTCAGACAGGGGATTGGAAAGGGTTAATGCAATGAAAATAAGAATGGACATGTTCTGTATGGATGAAAAGTGGGCTGTAGAATAATTTCCTCAAGTGAGTCCACTAAAAGGGACCAACGTACCTAAAATGCTAAGCAGAAATGACCCTAGCCGAAATGCTAATCAGTGGAGATTCTTGCTATAATGCTAAGTGGCAGAGACCCCTCTATAAACTTGCTGTTCCTTAAGGGTATTTTTAAGTATTAAAGAGATTCAGGCCTCCTCCATAGCATAACGTAATTGTTACCATGCTGGGCGGCACGGGGTCCCGCGGTCGGCGCGCGTCGCTCCGGCGTCGGCTCCGGCGGCCTGGAGCTCTGTGTCGGGGCTCTCCCAGCGGCTGGGGGTGGCCGGTGGGCGGCGGCATGGGCGTATTTGCCCGCACTCCTCCGTCCTTCTTATACAGCAGTGGGTGGAGTTGCCTCCTCCCACTCTCCGCCCCTGGGCGGAGCCTTGTGGTTAAAAGACTGGCAGTGATTTGAGCTCACTGCCAGTTATTGGTTCTGCTTGCATCTAGTTAGTCTGTCTGCAGTTACCCTCAGCCAGTCCCTAGTTGCCTGTCAGCTCCTTCTAGTTACCTATTGCTCAGTCTTGTTCTTGTTGGTTCTGTTAGCCTCTAGTCAGGTCTGTCTCAGTCTGCTCTAGTTGCTACTCAGTGTACTTCCAGTTTGCCTGTGAGCTCCATCTCCAGCCTACTCTGCCTTGTAAGTTCTGTTGGTCTGTTCCACCTGCCTCTTCTGTCAGCACTCTGTCCCCTGTTAGTTTAGTTCTATCTAGGTAGTCGCCAGGTCCCTAGCCAGAGCAGGGACCGCTGCCCAGTTGTCCGCCTGGGGTTAGCCAGGGCCGAGGCAAGTAGGCAGGGACAGTGGGGTGCGGGAAGTTCAGGGCACCCCACCTGGCGCTCGGGGGGCAGAGTGCCGTAACATAATAACTGGCCCTTAAATACTGTTTGTCTTTCCATGGCGGCGATCAGTGCCCTCGCAAATCAGCTGCAAGACCTGGTGCCGGTGATCCGGGATTTATCAGCTCGCATGGTGGCCCAGGAGCAGTGGGCGTTGTCGCAGGGGCGGGACGCCTCAACCAGTCCCGAACCCAAGTGCCCTCTTCCCGAGATGTTCTCTGGGGAGAGGAACAAGTTTTTCGTTTTTCAACAGGCGTGTCGCCTGTTTCTTTGGATGCGTCCCCGTTCTTCCGGCTCGGAGGCCCAGAGGGTCGGGCTTATAATGTCCCTGCTGCGGGGCTCTGTCCAGACCTGGGCCTTTTCCATTCCCGAGGGTTCCCCCTCCCTGCAGTCGGTGGACTCCTTTTTTCAGGAACTCGGGGGTATCTTCGATGAACCGAACCGAGTAGGGTTGGCGGTTTCGCGGTTGCTGGCGCTGCATCAGGGGGCGCTTTGTGTGGAGGATTATTGCTCCAATTTCAGATGCCATGCGGGTGATACTGCATGGAACGATAGCGCTCTGAAAGACGTTTTTATGCAAGGCCTCTCGGATGCGGTTAAAGAACTGTTGATCTCCCATCCCGTTCCCGGGTCCTTAAAGGAGGCTATGGAGCTAGTGGTGAAGGCATATAGGAGGCTCAGGGCTGGGAAGCAAGATAGACCGACCTGTAGAGTCAGGGAGGTCGTTTGTCCTGTTCCCTCCTCTTCCATACCAGTCTCTGTTCCTGAGCCTATGGAACTGGACCCGCTGGACCCCAAGTAGCGACGTCAGATTCGTTTTTTGAATCATCTCTGCCTCTACTGTGGGAAAGCTGGACATCAGGTGATAACCTGCCCCCTGAGGCCTCAGCGTCCACAGTCTGAATCGGCAGAAAGACTCCAAGTCCTAGGCGATTGCAGGGAGGATCGCCTAGGACTACAGGTACGTCCTAGACTTCTGGTACCCTGCCAGGTTAGATTCCGGAACTTCTCCCGCCCAGGGCAGGTGTTTATTGATTCCGGAGCAGCCGCTAACCTGATAAGCATGCGTCTCGTTGAGCCCCTGATGGCTGAATTTGTGGCGCTGAAGATGCCAATTCGTTTTGCTAGCATTGATGCTACCCCTCTTGCTTTGGGCTTGGTACGATGGAGGACCCCAGTGTTACAGCTCACGGTGGGGGGGGTCGCCACTCGGAAGATCTATCATTCTTGGTGATGGAGAAAATGTCGGTAGACATGGTACTAGGGATGCCGCGGCTGGCGTTGCACAACCCCCAATTCGATTGGGCCACTGGGGAGCTGACCCAGTGGGGACCGTCCTGCCAAAGCAATCTTGCTCCCCTTCCTCTCTGCTCAGTTGATACCGCACTCAGTCCCCGAGGTCTGACTTCCCTTCCCACCCCGTCTGCCTGTCCTGCTGCTGATGTCGCCACCGATGTACTGCAGGGGGGATGGAAGGAAGTGCAAAAGAGGCTAGAAGTGGTGGGGTCTCGTATGCAGTTGCGTAGTGGGAAGAGTCTGTCTGTATCTGAGCCATACAGGGTGGGACAGAAGGGGTACCGGTCCTCTGGAAATCGCAAAAGGAAGGTTAGCAGGGTGTTCCATAAGTCGTTATCGAAACCTGTTGTCCCTGTTGTCATCTCAACAATGAATATAATATGTAAAGGGAATACATCACATCACACCACCTCTATAAACTCAAATTAAAGGGGTTGTCCCGCGAAAGCAAGTGGGGTTATACACTTCTGTATGGCCATATTAATGCACTTTGTAATGTACATTGTGCATTAATTATGAGCCATACAGAAGTTATCAGAAGTTATTCACTTACCTGTTCCGTTGGTTGCTAGCGTCCCCGTCTCCATGGTGCTGTCTAATTTTCAGCGTCTAATCGCCGGATTAGACGCGCTTGCGCAGTCCGGTCTTCTTCTTTTCTGAATGGGGCCGCTCGTGCCGGAGAGCGGCTCCTTGTAGCTCCGCCCCGTCACGTGCCGATTCCAGCCAATCAGGAGGCTGGAATCGGCAATGGACCGCACAGAAGACCTGCGGTCCACCGAGGGAGAAGATCCCGGCGGCCATCTTCACCAGGTAAGTAAGAAGTCACCGGAGCGCGGGGATTCAGGTAAGCACTATCCCGTTTTCTTTTTTAACCCCTGCATCGGGTTTGTCTCGCGCCGAAAGGGGGGGCTATTGAAAAAAAAAAAAAACCGTTTCGGTGCGGGACAACCCCTTTAAGAAATAGCAGAAAGGACATTGAATTTGTATATGTAAACTTCCCCCTGCTCCCCTGCTATACAAACCGTCCTTATGATACTGGCTGAGCATACAAGGACTAGTCCTCTCTATTATATGCAAGCTCATAGTCCTCCTCTTCATGTAGCAAGCAGCCAGTTTGTGGGTGCACAGCGGGGGGACAGGAGGAAATGTAAGCATACAAAGGACACAACTCAATGCTCTTTCACTACTTTAGTTTATAGGGCTGCTCCGAGATGACAGACTCCCTTTAAATAGCATATTAATTGTATAGATCATATGACCAGGTTTCATGCTGTTAAAAGACAATTCAGTGAAGAATGATGATATTTGCTGACATAGTATGGCATGGTGCTCAATGTACAGAACCCGATTAATGAGCTATGTGCTGGTGAACACACATGTTCGCTCCCTCCACAGCCACTTCTCTGCATAGTGATCCTCTGTGTTCAGTGCAGCCAATAGAAATAATTTTCTACCCTGCTTGTCAGGAAGGAACAATGCCTTTGTACTATATGGCAGTATATCTGAGAAGATTCTTTCTGCAGGAAGATAAGAAGATACTATTTTAAATCAGCTTCCAGAGGGGGTAGGAGACTGATTCTGTCCAGAGTTTTCCCAGAGCAACAAAAATTAACAGTTACACCAAGGGGGAGACATGGAAGCATGAATACGGTAGATGAGAAACGTACTTATGCTAGGAACACTCAGTTATTTAAAAAAAATAAAAAACTATTAGCCTTTCTGTGCTTTTCGTATGAAAATAGTTCATGGGATAACCCCTTTAAAAGCTCATTAGAATTGGTTTTCTAAATCAGGCAAGACCTTCAATATGTATAAATGATTTCTAAAGCTTGTTAAAAATCTTCGTCTCTCTGTATCACTTCCTATGAGTGGTAACAATTGTAAAAGTTATTTCACAAAGTTGGAAATATGTTAAAAGTTGGTTTTTAATTTGTTACATTTTGTACTTAATCCAATTTATGTCACCAGTGTCAGCTATTAAAAATGAACTAGCAGGAGTTTCTGTCTATCTAGATCCAGAACATAATAAAAGACAAATGATAATATCTGCTGCCGCAGATTCTGAAGGGCTTTTACAGAAATCATTATTAAATGTCGTACAATGTAGCCTTTAACCCACAAAACTTTTCATGGTACATCCTTGTATCTGAAGAAAATCTATACCTGACATTTCTCTTTTTAATTTAGATCTAAATTACCATGTTGGTCTTCCGTTCTTTCTTTTTTAGCAGAGCTGAATGCCATTTGAAAGTATCACAGTAGGTGATAGCTGTGAAAGAGTTGAGTCAATTCCAATTTACATTCTAACAAAAAAGTTCAATTCAGTATTAAATTTAAGTAATATTTATGAAAAGAATAACTGATACAGGTAAGTAAGCTAAACCTTCTACTATCCAGCCGCTTCTCAGATGCCCCTGCACTATGCTAGTCCCTGTTCTAGCTGCCCATCCACTACAGAACCTATTACC
The DNA here is from genome assembly GCF_035609145.1 of Eleutherodactylus coqui. Taxonomy (NCBI): domain Eukaryota; kingdom Metazoa; phylum Chordata; class Amphibia; order Anura; family Eleutherodactylidae; genus Eleutherodactylus; species Eleutherodactylus coqui. Next base: position 79,811,248 of record NC_089849.1, read on the forward strand.
CTCACCCACACAGCTCTCCATGACACCGTGCCACCGTACATCGCTTCTCTCCTTTCAATACACCACACACCCCACGCACTCCATTCTGCTAACACACTCAGACTAAACACCCCTGTAATACGAACCTCACACGCTCACCTCCAGGACTCCTGTAGAGCAGCACCAATCCCCTGGAACACTCTACCGCAAAACATCCAGACAATTCCGGACACGTGGAACTTCAGATGCACCTTAAAGATGCATCTCTTCAAAGTAGCATACCAAACCTCCTGATCTAGTCCCCACCCCCGTAATCTGCCCCATCTTTATGGCTTTCTACTTTTGCCTATTATGTACACTTCCTGCCCCATACCTCCCATACTACTCCCACCCCGTTTGTGTCCTAAAAATTGTATATCACATGTTATCATTGTATTGCTGTGTTCCCCCTTGCTCCACCTCCTGCTCCTGTATTTTCTGTATCAACCACCCAAATAACTGAATACCACTTGTAACTCTTGTAATTATTGTAAATTTCATATTTTGTTTGTTTCCTATGTACATCGAAAGCGCTGCGGAATGAGTTGGCGCTATACAAATAAAGATTTATTATTATTATACCTTTTAACAGTATTCCCAAAAATCAATCACAAAGCAAAATTCCAAACAGTATATAGAAAAACAATTTCAAAGGATCGACCAATGAGGAAAATCCATAAGCCCTATTTAGACCTCACTATGTGCTAGATAAGAGAGCTAATTTGTAAAAAAAAAAAAAACACCCACTCTGGCGGGCCAAGACTGTCCATGCAGGTTACTAGGTTAGTCATTCATTTGAATGGGTGACAGGTAATATTTTATTGCCCTGAGACAACCTTTTTACTATAAGTCCTTAACAAGCAAATCAATTCAATAATGTTGATATACATCAAGCAGCCACCCATGCTGTGTTTTATTTGGTATTGTTACGGAATCTGTTTTGCTTGGGAAGCTATTTTGCAATCATTGTCTATTGAAGTCCTTGATTTAAGGCCATAGAAAAGGAAGAAACATCTAAGAAATCTCAGTTTGGCAGGGAGCCTTATAGTTGCTACTGAGGATTCCACAGAATAGCGGTGGTAGCAGAACACTTGGTGGCACCTATATACTACATTTTCTCAAACTTTGTGTTGAGCAGGCGAGACTGTAACTTTATGATTGAAGTCAATATGTTCATGTGAATATTGGCATGGTGGTAAGCTTGGGCAGTAATAGTATGAAGTTTCCTGATGTACAGGTAATAGACATGTCAAATACTCTGAAAAGACTTCAGACACGAAGATAAAGCTACTGATAACTGCATATATTGTAATGGAGGTTCCAACAAAATAACATGGCAAAGCTTTTCAAATTAAAGCAAAATTATTTACTCTAGACCCAGAACAACCACTATATATGCCCTTGATCTCAAAAGGCATTGCTGCCACACTTCTGTCTAAAGCCACCTGCACACGAATGGATTTGCATTGTGGAGTCCGGGGTCGGCATCCGCACTGAGGTTCTGCAACAAAACAATCCATAGCAAGCTATGGGAAATTCATTCTTCCTGCAAACTCACGGAAATCAATTGTGGTTTCCGCTAGCGGAGAAGGGGGGGGGGGGGGGGGGGAACGCAGCTTGCTCTACTTTCGTGTACACAGATGGCTTCCATCTGCCCATTCGCCCGTCCACAATTGACATTGCGGAAAGGTCGTAGATTCTGCATCATTGCCTAGCAATGGCACAGAAAAAAATAAACATTAAAAAAAAACCTGTACTGTGCATGTCTTGTGGCGGCTCGCCATGACCATCCGCAGTACAGATGAAAAGACAAAAAAGACAGGTACGCGTGGATGCCAGCTGGACACAGGGACGCGTCCTGCTGCGGGCTCCCGCATGCGGAATCGGACCCATTCGTGTGCAGGCGGCCTAAGCTATAAAAATGTGCTCCAACCAAGTTCAGACAGGCTTAAAACTCTATAAAGTTTTGTTGTTTTATAGCAGGGGTGTAAAACATGCTGCCCAATGAGCCACATGCGACCAAAAATGCCCTTCTAACACTTGACTGTTCATTTCCTGCTCATCTAGTCCAAAGGAAATGGAATAAATGTCCGTTATTCAGATGATTTTTCTCTACCAACCCCCATATATTGTGAGAACGTAGATCCTCTAATCTTCTGTCCAGCACTTCAGAGAGGAGGCGATAAAGTGATAAGGTGTCTGTGTATACAGGTCTTTCTATTGTAGTTAATGGAAGCTGCAAAACACTTGGGTGTTATCATAATTCCCATTATGTAGAATAGAACAGAGCTGCACATATTGTTGGTATCCTCTTTGGAATCCCAAACAGGGGAGCAGAGGTTCCCATAAGTTGAAGTCCCAGAAGTGGAACCCTCACCTATCACCGATATCAATATTATGATTTACTATATAATGTCAATAAGCCTTAAATGTCTCAAATGGGAGTAAATATGCCTTTACTTTTTTTGAACCTCTTTGGAGGGTTAATCTGACAATGTGACCATTGGATTAGAAAAGGTTGTAAACTTGTGTTTCGCTCCAATCAGGGGCATACCTGTATGTAAGCGAAAAATAGCGGGGCATGAGCCTCAGGTGTGAGTGCTGTAGGGGGGTTGCTGGGAAAGCCTAATTACCATTCCTGCTCCAGTGTTATTTTATGCTCTTTTGTGGGTTTTTCACAAGTGGAAGCTACTTGAAGTGTTAACCACCCACTATCCACTTTCTTTTAACTGTTAACTACATACAGAACTACCTTACAGGATACAAGGTGATCAAAACAGTATTTAAAGGGGTTGTCCTGTGAAATCAAGTGGGGTTATACACTTCTGTATGGCCATATTAATGCACTTTGTAATATACATCGTGCATTAAATATGAGCCATACTGAAGTTATACACTTACCCACTCCGTTGCTGGCGTCCCCGTCTCCGTGGCTCCGACTAATTTCTGTATCTTGAACCTTCTTTAGACGCGCTTGCGCTGTCCGGTCTTCTGCTCTGTTGAATGGGGCCGCTCCGGCGTGCTCGAGCCGGAGAGCTGGTCTGCGCATGGTCATCGTAGCTCCACCTCCGTCACGTGGTGCCGATCAGCCAATTACATGGCTGTAATCGGCAGTGGAACGCAAGACAGCAGAAGATAATCCACGGTGCACCATGGGAGAAGACCCGCGGTGCACCATGGGAGAAAACCACGGTGCACCTTGGGAAAGGACCGGCGGCCATCTTTAAAAGAAGAAAAGAAGAAACTGCCCGAACGGGGATGCAGGTAAGCGATTTTTTTTTTAAATAACAAAGGGATTGTTTTTAACGGGGCACAATGTGGGGGTATGTAGAAAAAAAAATGTTGATTTCGCCGCAGGACAACCCCTTTAAGAAGGGTCAGGTCCATTTTCATTACGGATACCCAGAACAGTTTTCTGGTGTGAATACACAACAGAAGACCACCGAGGATCCCGAGTGTACAACTTGGGTATTGGACAAATGCATAGGCAAAAACTTATATTTTCCTAACACGATGGGAAAATTGTTCACTCAAACATGAAAAAGACAGCGGATACTGTACAAAATGTAGAAATAATAAGAAATATGACAGATGTTATTTTCCTTCTTGAGTATTATCCTGGAGCCTGGGGTTTTCTCTGATGTTGGACAAGAGGGAGGGGTGTTTTGTTGGGGCTGAATATGTTTATGCCCTTATCATTTATACAAAATAATGTCATGTTTTGTAAAATGAAATAAAGGATGAAGAAAAAAAAATACATGACTGTAAATAATAGATGATTTTCTAAAACATTTGCAATGTAAATTCTCTGTGCAATGACTGATAGACAAGAGCCCTAGGCAACAGCCTTCAGTGCCAGAAGGGAATCCACTCTGCATCTACAATGTTTTTCCAATTCAATTTTAAGAGCATAATTCTTAAATTTTTCAAAGGCATTTTATTCAAAGGACTGAGAAACCTAAACATTCCAGAAAAAGAAAGTTTTACTAATTTCAAAGTCACATACAACCTGTTTCTATGGAAAAAGTACTCCCCACCCCAGTTTGATTATAAAGATGACTATGGCAACTATATCCAATGCCATCTTTCATATGTGGGAATGATGCTAGAAACACTATTACTGTGTTTCCCCGAAAGTAAATGCCACCCCGATAGTAAGACCTACCCTAGTTTTTGGGGGAGGCTTGAAATACAAGGCCTCCTCCAAAAATAAGACCTAGCTAACCTGCCAAAACAAAAGAATCAATACTCACCTCGTCCGTGGTGTCCCGATGGTCTCCGGCCGTGCTGCGGCAAACTGCAGAGTCCTCCCCGTCTGCCATCTTAGCTTCTTCTGGTGACAGGGCTTTGAATACCCCACCTCCAGCAAAGCGAACGCTGTGATTGGCTAATCGAGCACCAGTAGCCAATCACAGCCCATGTAATTCCCTGAGTAGCTGTGATTGGCTCATGGTTGTGATTGGCTTCTGGCGCTTGATTAGCCAATCACAGGGCTCGCTTTGCTGGAGGTGGGGTATTCAAAGCCCCATCACCAGGAAGAAGGTCAGATGTCAGACAGGGAGGACGCAGACTGCCGCAGCGCCGCCGAAGACCATCAGGGCATTAGGACGCCGCGGACCAGGTGAGTATAAGGCCCCCCAAAAAATAAGACACTGTGCCTCTTTTGGGGCAAAAATTAATTGAAGGCAGTGTCTTATTTTCAGGGAAACACTGTATCACACTTTTAGATTATTCTTGTTGGCTATAACCAAGGCTGCAAGTCTCAGGATTGACTTGGACACAGAATACTGTAATGCCCTGCAATTACTTGGACTGGCAAATACAATCTAAACTAAATGTGGGCTGTGATAGCAGAGTTCTATTTTGTTGGTACTGTCATACCAAGCCTCCTTCAGGGACTGCCAGCAATGAAGGATGATTTTTTTCTTGGTACATGTGTGGGCACAAATTTTAATTTATTTCAATCTGTTTCTAAGGAGCAGAAATGTACAATGCCATATAAGAAAGAAGTTGTCCAATCTTTAAATGTGCACTGCATTCTTGTGTTAATACAATAGTCAATCACATAACTAGCAAAAGTGCAAATCCCTTTACCTACTGTAAAATGATAGGTTTGTGCTGAAAAATCACTCTAAATTGCTGGCCAGAAGAAATTTCCCTTCCTTCTAATTTGCTGTTTACTGCCTATTGTCAAGTGAAGTCTATCTCTAGTAACAAAGATAGCAAGATAGAATATAGGATATGGAGGAATGTGATGACTCATGCTGCCCATAGAAGTCTATGGAGAGTACAGGGGGAGGAGGAGGCTGCTGTAGAAGGAGAGCAAAACATACAGATGAGGCTGCTGCTAATAGTAAATGACTTTTTACAGTTTTACTATTACTGGAATCACATTCACTGATCTCCTGTTTTCTTCATGTACAGTATATAGAAGTCATCATAGCAGCAGTTCCCACCTACCAGCTCCGAGAAAACTCAAAATTAGATATGCAGCCTGCAGTGGGGAAAACGTGATAAATGCAGGATAAAAGTTATATAATGACAGGAAATAGTATTACTCCTCATGTACATATATAGCAGCTTAGTCTGAAAGAGCTTCTGAATGTGCTGGTATGCTTCAAATATTAACCCTTACCAATCCGCTGTCTGATGTCTAAAGACATTCTGATTGAAGGCTGCAGAGCTCCGATGTTGGAAGACGTCCGGCAGGGTATTCTTACTGTAGATTACTGGCCGCTCTGTTGTCGGGGGCCTCTCCAGCATGTCCCATACCGCAGTACTGGCTCTAGCCAGCAGATGGCGCCATTGTATAATGGCAAAAAGAGAAAGCCCCCTAGGAAACCCTGAATCCAAAATTGGATTGCAAAGGGTTAATGGTTGTCCAATCAAAATGAATCCCACTACTTTGTATATTCCTCAATATTTACAAAAGCTCTGACTTCTATGAATGAATGGACACATTCTTGATTATATTAAGAAGACAAAGTGTCCTGACCTTGTTTACTTAGTTTAGGATTTTTTTTAACAATGTGTTGGTGTAGAAGAGTGATTTCCAAGCTTCTTACTAAGAGAGCATCCTTGAAATATGTTTTTTCTTCTGAGGAACCTTACCCCCCTTCATACGTCAATGAAGTATAGGGACTTATAAAGTATTCAATAATTTTCGCTCAGCACTATATTCCGGCTGAGATTTGTTGACTACTTTGTCAAGTGTCTTTGAGCAAACTGAAATACTGGCATAGAAAATCCTACGTGAACTAAACACAGCAGCACAAATCACTTTCCTGTCCTTAAATCCCAATTCACGTTGTATTGACACTTGCACTACAGCTTTTCCAGCAGGGCTTCTATCATTTTTTATGACAACAATAGTGCAGCAATCAGCACTATTTTTGCTGTCAAAATGCTGGAAGCTTTGATTTAACCTATACAGACCCCATTAGAAATAAGATCTTTAGGTTTGTTATAAATTGAGGCCATAGCGCCAATGTGGGCAGAGCCCGATTGCTCCTACATTTACTCATACTCTCCAATCAGCCTAATTGTATAAGTAGGGCTAAATCAGGGCCTACTCCAAGCACTCAGCACAAGTGCCGCTGACAGCAAGTATAAACCTTGACAATGGACTGCATAACATTTCATTACACTTTTATTAAGCTTTATTAACATTAGGCTGGTCAACCACTTGAGAGGAAAATGGAGAAACCACATTGATTTTCTATTGAAGGGATCATAAAGGTACATAAATTTCTTACCTGCATTCTAGTAATGTAGATGGGTTTATTCATAATGATCCAACTCGCTGTCTCATAACAGGGTGGGATGGTCATTGACCCATCGTATGTAATAAAACTAGAGGTCTCTGGATAAAGCTCTTCAATATTTAGCCCCTGCAGTAAATAGGCATCATCTGAGGATATATAGTAAAGAAAGCACATTCAGTAACAAAATGTTAGAATGTTGTGAAAAATTGTGTAGATAGGTACATATAGAGTGACACAAGTTACTTCCTGATTAACTTCATTTACTTTGTATATAGGTATCCCACTACTACTATGACAAGTGATAAGCAGTGATGACCACTTATTGGAATGATCTGGTCAGGAGGGATCAGCCTGATTTTCCAAAAATAATCCGGAATCAGGACAACCTGATCCCAATTCCCATTCACTGAGTTCTGTTATTGGATGCAGCCCCTGTGATGTCCCGTAAACCAGAAGGGACTGCAGGTATCAATGGACACCAGAGCAAGGGGCCGGACATGAGGAGAGGTATATATATAACAGTTTCTTATGTTAGTGCATGGGGAAGAGGTTTCCAGAGATCGTACAACTCAGACAACTGCTTTAAAGTCAAGGAAAGTAAAAATCAGGTTTACCTCTTTGATCTCCAGAAGGTCCTTAGTGCAGTATGGTGATGTCTCCTCAGTGATTGTGGCTCTGTGTTTAACACTATTGCCTTGCAGTGCTGGTGTCCTAGGGTCATATTTCATGAAGGACAACATTTGGAAAACTCCATACAGATATTGCCTTTGGTCAGATTTGAACCTAGAACTCCAGCAGTCCAAGGCAGCAGTGCTAACAACTAAGCCACCACAATTGTTTTTTTCCAGGTGAGGAGAATATTAAGCATAAAGAGAACATAAAAACCCAATACAGAGTTTTTATACTTCATACTTTTGGCCTGATTTGAACTTAGAACTCTGGTGCTGCAAGGTAGTAATGCTATCGACTGAGACACCATGCTTATTCTTCCTTCTTTAGAGAAGGAGAAGAAGAACCACAAAGAGAATATAAAAAGTCTATGCCAATGTTGTCCCTGGTCAGATTTGTACCTAGGAACCCAGTGTCACGTCCATCCAGGACGTGCTGGATCTTTAACCCGCAGTGCTGTGTTTCACGACATTCATCATTACAGTAGTCCATCAATATATACTCCATGTAGGAACACAACTTGATAGTGTAGCCTTGATCCCACAGATTTATACTTGACATGAAATATATTATCAAGTCAGACTCAGAGCACTTTTAATGCTCTGTTATATAAGACAAAGTGGTACAAAGTACAAAGCCCATATAAGACAACTGAGATTTTTCAATGGTGAGACACCCAAGGACAAAAGCTAATAAATAGTCCTGTATGTCTTGGCTAGAAAATGAACTGGCCTTCTAGAAAGTCACCATACTTACTTTTATATGTTATTCTTGTTATGGTGTCCCTGTTAAGCATTCGATTAAGGAAGGGATTGGATGAATCTGTTACCTTAAAAACACAAGGACAACATTAGTATGTTAATTAGGCAAGTCATCAAAAAGGTTGTATGATATTAGAAAAAAGGTCCTGCTTTGTCTCTAGAGACAGTGTCAATGGTAAAGCATTCTGCTGGGATCTGTTGTACTATGTAGTTTCGAGCAGCTCAGCCCCACAGGTGGGGTTGATTGAGCTGGCTATGGATTGCTCCAGCCAGCCAATCCCCAGATCTGCTGCTCATATAGACCAGCTACTCTGCTAGAGACTGCCGTTTTTTCCCCTGTTTGCTCAGTGTGTTTAGGTGTGAACAGTGTCATGTTCTTGCATGTCTGTGCAGTTTTCCGAACAGGTGGTGTGAACTGTGTCTTGCTGATGATCGTTTATCATCTAGGATTAGCTAGATCCCAGCATGGGGTCATCCCTGTCAGGATGATCACCCCACAGGCAAGCAGGTTTCATGTGGAAGTTGTCTTGTTAGAGTAGGGACCCACGAGACAACAATGACCTTTACATTCTATCCTTACACCCTTACTACACATTCTATAGTTATTCCATCTGGTTATGTGTGCAGGTATGCAGGTGAGTGTTTTAAGCACTTGTCAGTTGTTGGCTTAGGTCTGTCCGCAAGTATGAAGTCCAGTTTGGCAGTTCTGTCTGAGTTCGCCTGTCGGCGAGTATGAAGTCCATTTTGCAGTTCTGTGGTTTCATCTGAGTTCACCTATCGGTTAGTATGAAATCCAGTTCGCAGCTCTCTGGTTCCGTCTGAGTTTGCCAGTTCGTGGGTGTGGAAGACATAACAGAACACATGTACTCAGGTAGGTGTGACTAGACGTAACAGTCACCCTTGTAAACACGTTGGGGGGTCTAGTGGTTACATTTTATCCCAAGACTTTACCACTGCTCTGAATACATATACAGAGGATTTGGGCTGGCATTCAGTCCCTCCATATTCTAGCATGATAGGAGTCAGCTTGGTGAGCTCCAAATTTCTATACCATTTTGGCATGATCAATGATCCATGATTACCTTAGTCTTTTGGAGCTGCAAGAGTCCAGTAAGTTTAATATTTTAATTGGTGTTTTATTTCACTTATGTTTTACTTTGATGGGAGTCATAAGCAACAGGCTTTTGGTTGCCCTGAGGCAACTTTGCTTGACTATTGGTATTGCATCACAGCTCCATTTATATATAATACCAGGCAGCAGCCCATGGGCAAGAACTGTGCTGTTTCTGTAAAAAAATGTATTTTCTTTTCTAATTTTGCAGCTCTTCAAATATGACACTATAGACCCACTGCAGACCACATGTACTAGCTGCTGTTAAATGCATTGCATGCTTCTTTCATTTAAGCTTGATATTGGTTATAATGTGCATAGGGTGGTTTCACATCTGCATTGGGCATTCCGCTTTCCTGCTCTGTTCGGGGAGCAGGCAAGGGGTATTCCTGTGGCTGAACGGTTTTGTCTCTGGGTGGAACCGAACTGTATTGGACCAACCCCATTGAATAGAATGGTGTATGCCCGCTTTCCGCACAGCTGCCCAGCTTTTCAATAGAAGAAAAAGTGCTGCATGCATACTGTATTCCCCCAGGTAGTCATTTTCCTGAAGAGATATGCAGGGAGGGAGCTGCCTGGGACTGAGCACATCTATAGGTGCTCAACCATACTATTATTTCAACATACTATAATTATATATTAGGAAAATCACTTTCATTCATATTGGTTATTTGAAATATTTCATTATGAAAACCCAGTATAGCAATTCAACAAACATTTCTGGCATCAAAATAGTTTAAGAACTCATATTTGTAAAGATTTAGAACTGTACGGATGACAAGAAACATTGAACTCTATTTAATTTATTGTGAACAGTTTTGATTATGTTGCTTAACATATTTGACCTTCAGTGAATGAAATTCCAATTATGCTAATAAAAACCACAGAGAAGAAATGTACTCACTTTTATAAATATGGATATAACCACTAAACCATTTGGACTTTTTGCTGCCTCTGTTACATTTGTATACAGCTCGTGATTATAGTGTATTAGTTGAACCTGCGAGAAAAAAAGCAGATAATTGATGTTTTCAAGACTCCTTCCTTAAAATAGCAAATAACAATGGGATCGGATTAGAAGTATAAAATATATTAAAAGCTAGATGAACTGGCAGCCAAGCATTTATATGGCAGCTAAATTGTAATATTGATATATGTAAATGCAGTTTGGTTGAAGTAAATGAATGGTTGTATATGCATTAAATGGAATACAGCTGAAGATGAACAGAAGGACTTGATTATGCTAGTGCATTCAGAGGACCGTATATCGGCCGGGTATTCACGCCAGCCGATATACGGCATCTCTCTCTGCAGGGGGAGGAGGCTGGAAGAGTTGGGAGCAGTGCTCTGAGCTCCCGCCCCCTCTCTGCCTCCTCTCCACCCCCTCTCTGCCCCTCAGCACTATTTACAATGAGAGGCAGGATGGGGCGGGGCTAAATGCAGGAATTAGCTCCGCCCCCGTCCCACCTCTCCTCATTGAAAATAGTGCAGGGGGGTGGAGAGGAGGCAGAGAGGGGGCGGGAGCTCAGAGCACTGCTCCTGGCTCTTCCAGCCTCCCCCCCCCTGCAGAGAGAGACGCCGTATATTGGCCGGCGTGAATACCCGGCCGATATACGGTCGTCTGAATGCACCCTAAGGTGTATAAAAATAGATAATCTGTAAAACAAATGTAATATTGCCACTATTCCTTTATAATAGCACCTCTTGAAAACGTATTTTTGTTTTTGAGTTTAAAAAAAAAAAAAAATCTTGTTATTTGTATAGTGCCAACTTATTCTGCAGCACTTTCAAGTAACTTCTTTATTACATAAATATAGGTACTCATTTACTGACTATTGGAAGGATGAGTTAACATAGAGCCAGCTATCTGAACCACACAGGGATTGAACTCACAACCTTTAAGAGCTTAGGTCTGCATTTCTGCTTCCTTAGCACTCTGTGCCACATGAGGCTCTGCTATACAGGAATTGTACTGTTAAAGGTATAAAGAAGAGCTACAGAGGTTCCAGAGGCACCAACTAGATTAATTGAGTGGCATGGAATAATTCAGCTTGTTCAGCATTTGACTAAAGATCCCATAGTGTATAAATATATACAAAGTCAGTGCAAACAAGTGGGACATACCCTGCCTTGCAGAGAAAATGCCAAACTATTTAATGTTCGAAATGAGACAAAACTCAACACACAGATGGAGAATTAAGTCCTGAAGAATTGATTTTAATTACAAACAACTACATCTCTCCTGTGGCCCAAAAAATAGGATGATCGGTACGTAATGGGTTCACCAGGTTGAGCAATACAATCAGTAACAGGACTTGGCATAGATTCAATGAATGCTCGAATACTGTCCTAGGGTGGTGTTGAACATGTCGTATTGACCATAGTTATCTTCATTATAAGGCTGTAGGAGAGAATTCATTGGACATTCAATTGTCTCCCATTGTGTCTCTTAATTGGGGCGAGATCTGAGGATCATGCTGGCCAAGAAATCACCTGGACACCTTGCAAAGCAGGCCTGCTGATGATCACTGTTGTGGTGCTGCGTGTTAGTTTGCTGGAAAATGGTGTTGAGTAAGCCTGAAGATATGATGGGCTACAATGCCTCATCAACATAACAGCATGTCGTCAATGTGCCGCTGAGGTGTACTAGAGGCGGCTGACTGTTAATGATAATTTCACCCCAAACCATGACTTCATGTTGGTGAGCTTTGTGTGCTCCAACCCAATTGCCTTGTCACCTCCAGACCCTTGCTCGGTGATCATCATTGGTAAGAATGAATTATGAATTGTCACTGTACACCACACTGTGCCATATTTCGTGCCAGGTAGTTTGGGAGTGACAACAATGCAAGCACTCATGATGATGGTGCAGTGTGAAGGGCAGCCTTTGCAATAGATGGCTGGACCACAAACCTTCCTCAGCCAATCTATACGAAACTATGGTCATTGATATTGGAGCATCCAAGTTTGTCCATGGAAGCCTAATAATGTTGCTTGTTGTGGGGCTACTGCTGCAAGACACATTAAGCCTCAATCTCTGCAGCAAATGCTGCCCAAAACATGCTATAGAAAAATTTTTTTCCAGGTCCACAAGCGCAAATCAATTGCAATTTTCCGCTTGCGGAGGGAAAATCGCAGTATGTTTTATTTCAGCGTGATTTCCGTGCGGACAGCTTCCATTGAAGTCAGTGGTAGCCGTCCGATCCGCAGCCCATCCGCACCTGCCACTTTGGGCTGGGCGCCGCATTATCTGCACTGCACATGTGCGCTGGTGCACCGGCCAGCTCATCCGCGGTACAGAGAAGAAGACAGCGGTCAGGTACGAAGGGCTCACCGGCGGGACACAGGGTCGGATTTCACTGCGGGATCCTACCCGGCCGCGTGCATTCGACCTTACCCAAATGTCACACCGTGCTGAAATCGCATATAACATCATTCCTGTACCCCTTACATGAACATACCCTCATGTTGCCCTAGGTGTCAGAATTTTTCTGTGTAATAACAAACCAATCAGCAAGACATATAAGTACAATAAATATTATTTCAATAAAAGCAAAAAGATCAGCTTTCATATTTAGTGACATTAGCAACTGAGAACTGTTTTCGAGCTTAAAGTCGGAGGCTTCTCCTTTCCCTTCACAGACATTTTTGTTTTGCCCCCAAGCTTTGTTATTATGGCTTGGATATATAATTATAATAACATATTTCTGTAGAAGTGATAAAATGGCAGCATAGATTGGTGTTATCTTGTCATAACATATGAGCACAGATGTGGCTATAATTTTTTATTGCTAGATGAAAATGGTTCCTAAATAGTCTCCATTTATAACAATCCATTTTCAGTCTGCCAGCATTACGGTGAAAAATACAGAAAATGCAGACTTTACTGACAGCATTATTCACATGGATCCTTTGCATCGTGCCTATTATGTAACCAAGATGTTTTTTTCTTAAGAGGTTATCTCTTGAAGACAACTTCTGATTTAAACAAAACTGTCCTAGTGTGGTTATAAATGGGCAGCCATGTGTTGCATTAGTCCTGCGAGCTAATTCTAGCCCAAGGGAAAGCACTAGAGATGAGCGAGGACCAAAATGCTCGAGTGCTCGTTACTGGAGTCGAACTTTCAGTGATGCTCGAGAGTTCGTTTCGAGTAACGAACCCCATTGAAGTCAATGGGCGACTCGAGCATTTTTGTATATGACTGGTGCTCCGCTAAGGTTTTCATTTGTGAAAATCTTAGCAAATCACCAAAGTCATGTAAAAAACACAGAAATTGATAGAGCAGGCGACGAGCAACATGCAGGGCTGCATTTCGGGCTCCGAGGTCTCACTATTAAGCCACAATAGTGGCAAGAGTGAGACCCCCCCCCCCGCACTGTCAGCATAAAGATCGTTCTCCTCTGCCACAGCTGTAACAGCTGTGGCAGAGAAGAATGATGTTAGCCCATTGAATTCAATGGAGTCGGCAATACAGCCGGCTCCATTGAAAGCAATGTGCTGCCGGCGAGCGCGGGATGAATTTTCCGGAAGGGCTTAAAAATATAAGCCCTTCCCTGAAATTCATCCAGAAATGTGTAAAAACAAAAAAAAAATATACTCACCCGTTCCCGGCAGACGGAGTTCAGCCGCGGCCGGCAGCAGTTCTCCTGAACTGCTCTGTGTAGTATTCAGCAGCCGGGGATTTAAAATCCCCGCCTGCTGAATGAGCTGCCTCTGATTGGTCACAGCCTGACCAATCAGAGGCAGCTCTCACACCCATTCATGAATTCATGAATGGGTGAGTGAGTGCTGCCTCTGATTGGCTCAGCACAGCTGAATGATAGCTGAGAGCTGCCCCTGATTGGTCCCTGCGCTGAGCCAATCAGAGGCAGCACTCACTCACCCATTCATGAATGGGTGTGAGTGAGAGCTGCCTCTGATTGGTCAGGCTGTGATTTTAAATCCCCGGCTGCTGAGTACTACACAGAGCAGTTCAGGAGAACTGCTGCCAGCCGCGGCTGAACTCCGTCTGCCGGGACCGGGTGAGTATATATATTTTTTTTGTTTTTACACATTTCTGGATGAATTTCAGGGAAGAGCTTGTATTTTTAAGCCCTTCCCGAAAATTCATCCCGCGCTCGCCGGCAGCCCATTGCTTTCAATGGAGCCGGCTGTATTGCCGGCTCCATTGAATTCAATGGTCAGTGCTCGTTTAATCGAGACGAGTACCGCGCGGTGCTCGTCTCGAGTAACGAGCATCTCGAGCACCCTAATACTCGAACGAGCATCAAGCTCGGACGAGTATGCTTGCTCATCTCTAGAAAGCACCCATAAGCATTAATTCTTCGGTTAAAGGGACCCTGTGACCATGGGATAGCACCATAAACTAGGTTATGATGCTATTCTTGAAGGTGATGGGAGCCGTTGAATGTATCTTTTTTACTCACCAGCTTCCCGATTCCTGTGGTGTTCCTCTGTGAAAACGGTACATGGTGTACAAATGTGACTACTTTCAGACTGCTGTGTGCAAACACTTCCATACGCTTCTACAGGAGCATGCACCCAACGGTCTGACAAAAAGTCAAGTTTTAAGACTGCCTGTGGACTTCATGAGAGGATGCCACGGGATCTGGGGAGTGGGTAAATATAAACAATACAACCCAGGACAGCACCATTAGTTAGTTAATGCTGCTGTTTGGTGGTGACAGTGTGCCTTTAATAATACATTTATTTTGTTTAGGGCTCAGTCACACAGGTGGCGATCCGCGCAGAAAAAAACATGCGGACGAAAATCCGCACGACCAGCTCCATTGCCATCCATATGTTCTTTTTTTGTCAGGTGCGGACGTTTTTCTGCATGGAAATAGGCGTCCATCGCCGCCCATGTGACTGATCCCTTGGGGTTTATCTTTATAGGACAGGTTGGGGTAATAGCTCTAAAGTATAAAAATTTACCACTTAGGGATATATCTGAATTACCTATTATGCCTCCTAATGCTGGAACTCCATGAGCGGTTGCTGCGTGTGAATGGCCACACAATTTTGCAGGTAGAAGGATATGACTGGAAAAGATCTGTCTTTATCTCTCTACCAAAGAAAGGAGACTCCGAAAATTGCTCCAACTACCGATCAATAGCCCTTATTCCGCATGCAAGCAAGATCTGCTCAAGATTATACAGGAAAGACTGAGATCAGTAGCGGCACTCCCAGATTCCGGCAAAGACACGGCTCCCACAACCATATAATTCAGACCTGCGATGGACCATGGAAAAAGCTCGAGAAAGAGCTGGGCGTATTGGAACATCCAGTCAGGCTGATAAAATCTCTTTATACTAATCAAGAAGCCACTGTGAGAACACAGTATGGGAACACAGATTGGTTTGGGATCGGCAAAGGGGTCCTGACAGGGCTGCATCCTCTCACCCTTCTTGTTTAACCTATATGCGGAAGTGATCTTGCTTAAAATGGGCCTAGACAAATTGGAAATCAGGGTGAAAATAGGTGGAAGAAACATCAACAATCTCTGTTATACAGATGACGCAACTCAGGCTGCAGAAACAGAAGCAGGTCTGAAGCAGCTGATATAGAAGATTAAAACTGAAAGTGAAAAGATGGGCCTCTACCTGAATTTAAAGAAGACCAAAATTATATCAACTGCAAAAAATGGCCAAATTTTAAATACAAAATTGACAATGAGGCCTAAGAATGCGTGTGAGGTGTCATCTTCCTTGGCTCAAAAATTGACCAGGCTGGAGAATCTATGCAAGAGATAACACATAGGACAGCATTGGGGCAAAGCACGATGCTAAACATGGACAAAATCTGAAAAAGTAGGGATATCGGTATAACAACTAAATGCCAGATAATGTAAGTTTTCACCATAGCCATGTATAGATGTAAAGGCTGGACTGCAATAAAAGCTGATAGGAGGAGGATTGATGTATTTGAGCTGTGGTGCTGGCGAAAGCTGCTGCGTATGCCCTGGACGGCGAGAGTAACAAACAGAGAAGTCCGGAATCGTATAAGATTCGATATATCACCGGAGGCCAAGATGACCGGGCTCAGACACACATTTTTTGGCATTCAATGTGAGCAGAGTCGCTAGAAAAATCTATAATGCTTGGACAGATCAGTGGCAAAAGAAGACCTGGCCACCAAAGGACACGATGGCTGATACTGTCAGAGCAGATACTGGCATGGATATCACACAACTGAAAGAAGCAGTGCAAAACTGGAAAACATGGAGGGAGCTCGCCTTCAGGGTCACTGGGGGGCGTGAATGACTAAACGGATAACAACAATATTACCAGACAATTTGTGCAAATTGTGGTTTTTAGCTCATGTGGCTACTGCAACATTGATACAAAGCCTTAGTCCAATTTCACACCTGGGTGTATTTGCTACTGGTATGCAGAATTTGGGGGTAAAGGGGAACCTATCACCTGCCTAAACCATAAACTAAGTTGTGGTGTTGTTAGGGTAATTGATAGGGAGCCAGGTACTGTATTTTTCATACTCAAAATACCTCAATGTGTGTATTAACATGTGCGATATATTTTTTTTTTTAATGGCATGACCTATTCTGGTGCAATTCCCAGACCAGAATCACCCATTAAAGTCAATGTGTGTGTAAAATAAGCAGAATGCACTGACATGGCATGCGTGTGCTCTCTGGTTTTTTCATGCACCCTTTAACTTCAATGGGAGTTTTAAATGACATCAGTTGAGCCGCCTTCTGCTTCTTTTTTGACACGCATGAAAAACAGATGACATTCTCATAAAACTCACACGGTAAGGGCTAACACAGAAAATCGCAGCTGCAAAACATAATCCTTAGCCCTAAAATACAAAAACTGATGTAGAACACATAAATTGCAATAAAATTGACTGCAATTGCGCTCGTTCGTGTGTATAAGGCCTTAGCCTTCCCAGCACACAGACTGTTTTCTCTATCAATGGCATCTAATGTGCATCTTCTTTCATACAGAAGGTTGCAGTGACTGAGAAGGACCATTTCATCCAAGCTGGGAGAAAGGGAAGGGTGCAGAGACATTACAGCATAGGCTCTGTTCACATATGTGCTTTCCATCGCAGGTACAGTATACATTGGGAGTTATTCCCAACATATATCTCAGATAATAGGTTGCAACGTATTTACACAGTATAAAGATACAGTAATATTCACCATCAATAGGCTCCCATTGTAAAAAAATGCATATTTTGTGGAATACCTTTTCACTGTATGCCTATATATAGGGAAGTTCAAACTACGTTCTCCTATAGAAGAAGGAGTGCAAACACACAGTGGCCAAGTGTTCTTCTCTATGAAATTTACAAATATTCCTTTACTATCTGGAAAGCATAAACAAGCAGGCTAGCAGATACTGATACTTTTTATATCCTTGTTTCTATTATAATTGGGTTCTGTTCTATTTCCAGTTGTAAAAGCTAGAGCCATACAGAGACTTTGGCCGCGATGCTGGTCACCTGAGCAAAAATCGCTATGTAGCCCTGGAACCTTACACTCTCATTGAAGTTAATGGGGTTACAAGTTGCTATGACCGCAACCAGCAAATCACAAAAAATTCACAAAGGAGCTGGTGATCGCAGCAACTTGTGAGTCATACAGTGACTCCATTGACTTCAATGAGAGTGCAAGGTCGAAGGGCTACACAGCAATCTTTGGTCGTACGACCCATGTTCCGGCCAAAGCCACAGTGTAGTCCTAGCTTATATATTTTTAATAGAAAAGGCCACAGGGGATAGTAAGATGTTTACACATCAAAAACAAGCCAACGGACCATTCACAGCAGAACACTATAATGCAGAAGAAGAAATAATAGATCATTAAAAAACAAAATAGAGGTTTGCTGATAGTTTCCAGGTAGCAACAAGGTATTTTATATGCAGAGTACTCATGAACTAACCAAAATGTCAAACAGTAAAAAAGATAAAGAAAACACAGTACAGTACAGTACACAGAGAACAGAACTTGTTGGTGTCAATCGGTTCGTTCTCATGAGTGTGTTTTTCTCATTTCGTGTGCAAAAAAGACGCTCCATGCATGTTAAAAATGCACATGACAGAAGCTTCGTGCCCATTGCTTTCAATGGGGCCAGCGCTACTGCAGCTGGCCACATTGAAAGCAATGGGATTCAGGCAATCCCCATAGTAATTTTGAGGTAGGGCTTGAAATATAAGCCCTTCCCTGAAAATCATCCCTAGCTGGTGTAAAAAAGAAAAAATATATATACATCAACTTCCTCCACTGTCAGGGCTCTGGTGTCTTCTCTCTTCCATGCCGGAACTGCTCTAAAGCACTTTCTGATGGCCGGGGATTCGAAAATCCCAGTCTCCAGAAAGTGCTGGTTTGATTGGCTTAGCGCTCAGCCAATCACAGGCAGCATTCAGCCATTCATTGAATTGAATGAATGGCTGAGTGCTACCTCTGATTGGCTGAGTGCTGTGACCAATCACAAGCAGTGCTCAGCTGTCATTCAATGAATGGCCGAGCACTGCCTGTGATCGGCTGAGCGCTCAGCCAATCAGACCATCATTTTCTACGTGTGCAAAAAGTATAGTACTATGTGCCGATATGCGTGCAAATCTGTCTTCTCAAACTTCATCCCTTGTGCAAATACGTTGCGCTGAAGCATGCGCAATTGCATATATGGTCATCTGAAGCCACCCTTACTAGCTCAATGTTTTCTAAAGGTCCCTTTATACAGGAGCGATAATCGTTCAAGTGAATGGAGGCGGATAGGTCATTAATAGCAAATGCCTGGAAAAGCCCTTTAAGGTCAAATTCACATGGTTGTATTTTCAGGCTGTGTGTTAGCCATGTATTCCACTGACAACATATGGCCCCATTATATCCTATGAGGTTACTCACATGAACAATTTGCAGTCCATGTGAAGGAAAATCACAGCATGTCCATGGAGAATAGACAGCACACAGACGGCTGTCCATGTGGTGTCCGATGCAAGTTACGCTCGAGTGTGCAGCTGTGTCAATCTGGTCTAAATAGTACTTTTGTCCTTGGTAAGAAAATAAGCCTCACCTCCCCAGAAAATGCCTGCCCGTTCAGAAGGTGTTCCGAGCCTTGAGCATCCTCGCTGCCAAAATGTAACCGTATTTCTTCTAAACGATGACTGTATGTTAGCGGTCCACCAGATATATTTACTAGATGTTCTTTGTCCAGTCGTAGTGACACATGTCTTCCTGTATTGTACATTGTACCGCTCACCTGCAGGCAAAATATGACAATATTACTGCAAAGAATATCAATCTAACTATCTGGTTTTATTTTTGCTTTGTAAAATACAGAGTTTGTGATAACAGACAAAAATGCTACAGTAAAAGTACAGAGGAAAAAAAAAAGAAGCATGAAGAGGATAATATACCGTACGTGCCAAACATATAACATTGTGGATGAGCTACAGTACTGTGCAAAAGTTTTAGCAGGTGTGTAAAAAATGTTGCAAAGTAAGAATGCTTTCAAAAATAGAATTGTTAATAGTGCCTTCAAAACAGCATTAATTCTTCTAGGGACACTTGCACACAGTTTTTGAAGGAACTCGGCAGGGAGGGTTTTTCAAACATCTTGGAGAACTAACCAGAGATCTTCTGTGGATGTAGGTTTACTCTAATCCTTCTGTCTCTTCATGCAATCCCAGACAGATTTCATAATGTTGAGATCTGTGGAATCATAAAGTAACTGTCGTGTCCAACCAGGACGCACTGGATCTGTCACCCGCAGATATCCCACAAAAGCAAACGAACAAATGACAAAACAAAAACAGAACCAAAATACAGGAAGCACTGTCTTTATATAACCAAACACAGTGAAGGGACCTGCCTGAAAGAAGGGCGATCGTCCCGATAAGGACGGCCCTGTGCCTTGGCCTCTAGTTGACCCTACGTGGGAAAGGGAAATAACAGAAGAAAACCAAAACTAGAAATGCAAATAAGCACAGTACTCAGCTTGAGATGCAGCATGTAACTGCACGATCCAGGAACAAGCTCTGACTGCTAGCTCAGCCAGAGAGAGACTGAAAATCAGCAGCAATTCAGCTCAGGCTAAGCTAAATAGTCCTGATAATTACCCAAAGGTGTGACTAAGCACCAATGCAGCAATCCCAGAACCGCTGCAACAGTAATTTCCAGAACTTTTTGTTCTTCTTTATGCTGAAGATAGTTCTTAATGACATTGGTTAAATGTTTGAGGTCGTTCTCCTGCTGCTTAATAAATTTGGAGCCAATCAGATGTCTTCTTTTTTTTTTCTAATTCTTACTTTGCATAATTTTTCCCCATTTTCCTAAAAGTTTTACACAGTACTGTACACATCATTACAATATTAGAAGATTATGCTTCTTCAAAAGGAAAAGCCCAAAGATCAAATAGGGCTAAATTATTCCTTATGATACACATCAACCGCTGCAGACACTCTTTTTGGAAAAACACACTTCCAAGTAGTCACCAGGATGCATGGTGGGGCGATGTTTGTGGCTAGACCATGGGAGAAAAGTACAAAGGTAAGTATAAGAGAGGCATACCCAACTCAGTGCCACATCTTCTATGAGCCACTACTTTAGTCTATGTAAGGGGTTAACATCAACGATTGGCATTCTCATTGATCCCACTGTTCCAGCGGGAAGCTGGATGTCAGTCATAGCCGGCTCCTGCTGCAGATGGTGCATGTGACATCTATAATACTTTTGTCCTACCTGGCAGAATGGGCTGCTTGCCACCTCAGGTACAGGGCTCAAATGTGGGCTGTTACTTTTGCAGCCTTTTATCTACTCGAATGTTTGCTTCAGCCATGACATTCTTATCCATAACTATAGTTCACCAATATGCTTATCCATATCTATGCTTGTTTGATTTGCATGAATATGCATCTATTTGAACAGTGCAGTGGAGATAAGCAGCTGCCAGGCACCTTTAGTTTTATTTATGACTCTGGGAAAAAAATGATTGAGTAAGTAAATCCTGATTTATCCTATCTAGCAGAATAAACTAACCATAAAAATTAGAATTTTAGGCTTTTCATATTGGGCCCCTCGGGTTCATTTAATTGTGATTTGCATATATTAAGCTCAATATGAAGTTATTATACCTTTTACCTAATTTCTATTTTGACTTTTGATCTCAAATTCATATTGTTTATCTCATTAATAAGAAAAGATCTTGTCTTTGACTCTTACATTCTAAGTGGATTACTATTATCTGATACAACTTGACTGCTCTTAGCTATTCATCCTTTCATAGGACTAAAAGGAAAAACAGCACTGATTAAATAAGATTGTCAGTTGAGAGAATTTTCAATCAGGCTTTTGTTTGGACTGAATTTCTAATCTGATTTTCAGTCTTATTTTATTCCGGGATGACTGCCCAGTAATTACTTATTTTACATGTAAAATTGGTCTTTCCAGTTGTGTCTCCTAAAGTTTGATAGTCAGCTCTAATGCAAACAAAATAGATATAATAAGTACAAAATAATACATGCAGTATGTTAGAAGACATCATCAAGATTTAAAGAAGACCCAACAAAGCACAGTTGTAAAAGGCCCTTTAGTATATATCACTATTCACATAAATTTTCACACACATACTGTATATCTGAGGTACAGCTAAAAGCCTATGGGCCTGGGTGCAAAAAGTTTAGCTCAGGCCCTTGTTCCTATTGCTCTCCATGGCTGCCTACTCTGGTCTGTTGAAACATTCTGCTGCATCACCGAGTCTCTTGAGTGGCCCACTGATGTGGCACTAGCTGTGAGTTATGTTGCTATAGTGTTAAAAGATTAACGCCTTAAGCCTAAAGGACATACAAGCACTGGCGTAACTATGGGGGTTGCAGGGGATGCTGTTGAACTCAGGCCCAGGAGCCTTAAGCCTAGTTTAGACACAATGATTATCAAAATTCGCTCAAAGCCATCTTTCGAGGGATAACCTTTGTGTCTAAATGTACAGATATCATGTAGTTTTTGTGCACGATTCGTTCCTTGCTCAATTCTAGTTTTCTAGAATTGAGCTATGAATAGAGATGAGCGAGCGTACTCGTCTGAGCTTGATACTCGTTCGAGTATTAGGGTGTTCGAGATGCTTGTTACTCGAAACGAGCACCACGCGATGTTCGAGTTACTTTCACTTTCATCTCTGAGACGTTAGCACGCTTTTCTGGCCAATAGAAAGACAGGGAAGGCATTACAACTTCCCCCTGCGACGTTCAAGCCCTATACCACCCCCCTGCAGTGAGTGGCTGGCGAGATCAGGTGTCACCCGAGTATTAAAATCTGCCCGCCCGCGGCTCGCCACAGATGCATTCTGACATAGTTCAGGGAAAGTGCTGTTGATGCCGTAGCTGCTATAGGGAGAGCGTTAGGAGTGATTTTAGGCTTCAAGAACCCCAACGGTCCTTCTTACGCCATAGAAATCGCAGATCGCACCTATCTGCGATCTGCGATTCCTGTTCTCTTCTCTATATGCGCTCAATGGGGCCGGCGGCAGCAGCGCCGACCCCATTGAGAACATATAGAAGACAAATCATTCTTCTCTGCCACAGCTGTAACAGCTGTGGCAGAGAAGAACGATGTTTGCCCATTGAATTCAATGGAGCCGGCAATACAGCAGGTTCCACTGAAAGCAATGCGCTGCGGGCGAGCGCGGGATGAATTGTCGGGAAGGGCTTAAATATTTAAGCCCTTCCCTGCAATTCATCCAGAAATGTGTTAAAATAAAAATATACATATATATATACTATTACTTACCTTGTCCCGGCAGACGGAGTTCAGCCGCGGTGGCCGGCAGTGGGTGTGAAGGGGGTGTGAGTCAGACTCAGCGCTGAGCCAATCAGGGGGCAGGTCTGACTCACACCCCCTTCACACCCACTGTAGGCCGGCCGCGCTGAACTCCGTCTGCCGGGACAAGGTAAGTATATACCGTATATACTGGCGTATAAGACGACTTTTGAACCCCGAAAAATCTGCTCTGAAGTCGGGGGTCGTCTTATACGCCGGTAATACAAAAAAAAGAAAGTGTCAAAAAAAAAAAATTCATTACTCACATCCCCCGGCGTTCTGCGGCGCTGCTGCAGGCTGTCGCTCCCTCCTGGTCCCTGGCAGAGCATTGCTTTCTGGACGCAGGGCTTGAAATCCCCGCCTCCAGAAAGCTACTGTGATTAGCTAACACACGCCGTCAGCCAATCACAGCCATTCAATGACATCATTGTCATTGGCTGTGATTGGCTGAAGGTACGTGTGTTTTCTGGAGGCGGGGATTTCAAGCCCTGCGTCCAGAAAGCAATGCTCTGCCGGGGACCAGGAGGGAGCGACATCCTGCAGCAGCGCCGCAGAACGCCGGGGGAAGTGAGTAATGATTTCTATTTTTTGCTCCGCTGTATTCCCGGCGTATAAGGTGACAGTTGGGGGGTCGTCTTATACGCCGGTATATACGATATATATTTTTTATTTTTACACATTTCTGGATGAATTGCAGGGAAGGGCTTCTATATGTAAGCCCTTCCCGACAATTCATCCTGCGCACGCCAGCAGCCCATTGCTTTCAGTGGAACCTGCTGTATTGCCGGCTCCATTGAATTCAATGGGCTAACATCGTTCTTCTCTGCCACAGCTGTTACTGCTGTGGCAGAGGAGAACGATCTTTATGCTGACAGTGCGGGGGAGGGGGGGGGCACTCTTGCCGCTATTGTGGCTTAATAGTGGGACCTGGGAGCTTGAGATGCAGCCCAACATGTAGCCCCTCACCTGCCCTATCCGTTGCTGTGTCGTTCCCATCGCTTTCTTGAATTGCCCCGATTTTCACAAATGAAAACCTTAGCGAGCATCGGCGATATACAAAAATGCTCGGGTCGCCCATTGACTTCAATGGGGTTCGTTACTCAAAACGAACCCTCGAGCATCGCGAAAATTTTGTCCCGAGTAACGAGCACCCGAGCATTTTGGTGCTCGCTCATCTCTAGCGATGAACTTTTATCAGTGGTGTAGGCTGTTATCACAGTCGGTAGCGCTGATAATATTCTTTCATCTCGTGTCCTGCTGGTAGTTCACAGTGGCACACGAGCTGTAAGTGCGGAGAACAATGCAGCTGTTTGCTTATGCAAAACAGCTGTATTGTTCGACGAGCGATAGCGGCGGTGTCCCGCTCCGCCTGCATAGGTCTTTAGTAGCTATTTAGCTACTATAGACTATGCAAAGATGATTGCTCAAAACTGTCACTCAAGCTGTCATTTGAGAGATTTTTGATTGATCATCCTTCAGTGTAAATGGGTTCTAAAGTCCCTTATACATCGGACGATTGTCAGGTGCTGAAGTGCTGGATACCCATTCCAGCAATAATCACTCCTTGAATTTCATCCCAGCTATAATAATAAATGGAGCCATCTCCACAAGTATACGGTAGAGAATTAATTTCTAAACCCTATAGTGACCAGCCATATGTGATTTATGGCGGTCACTATAGGGTCTTAGGTTACATCACTGTCAACACACTGTAGCCTAGTCTACTGCCAGTACTGGAGTCTCATGCGAGGAAGAGCCATGGCTTGGCTGTCTACTACCCACCGGGCTCCTTCTGTAACCTCTAATCCTGGCTGTTTAACTCCTCACATGCTGTGATAAACAGTGATCTCAGCATGTAAGAGGTTAATGGGGGAGAAGGCACCCCCTGTCACTTATCAGCATTTCGCAATGTGATTTTAAGATTCCTAAGACTTCCTATGGGAGCTGGTGGCCAGATCAACACCTCCGGGTTTGCTATTCAAGCCAACCTATTAGACCCTGCCTCTAGCAGTGTTTACTAGGGAAGCTGTCAAAAGTAAGGTAGAAGAATTGATGCTGTTTTAAAGGCAAGAGGTGGCCATCATCAGTGTGCAGTATATTTCTGACTTGTATATAGGGTCTGACATTGATTTGCAGAAATGCTGCCATCCAATAGTTGGCGCTGCAGAGGTATTGTTCTATCTTCCCTATTTGCACTGAAATAAATGAACACAGGCCCGTCTCATGGGTGTGCCACCTGAGCAGTGACACAGGATCAATCACTACTCACTATTAACCAGGGTGTCACTTGCACCTCTGATCCAACACTAGGCTGCATTTTCTAGTTTAATGATTGGACATTGTTATTTGGGCCAGGTATATTATGGTTATTTGTAAATTGTATTATTTTGACACTTTATATTACACAATAAGAGGTGAGTAACAATAAAAAGTACTGCAAAGGGCATCAACCAACCTGAGGCTGGCCCTGCATGGGGCTTTAATGCTTGGTCACCTTTGTTCATGAAAATAGCCGAGTCAAGCAGGCAAAAGTGAAAAGGGCACAGTGCGCCAAAGAATAGTGCAATGCCTTTGTTCCCTGCTTAGAGACTCCCCACTGACACTATGTCTCAATGACACATCTGAAGATTTACAAGTAACCTTTACGAAATAATGGATTCTTCCTTCCTTTTTTACTTTAATGTTAAATGAGAGAACGTAAAACATAAATTGGGTGTTGTTTCCATAACTCAAATGAACAAAGTCCTTAGTTCCTTTCTGAAGATACTTAAAATGACTAGAGAAGGCTCCTGCTCAGGTCAGATCATTTATAAAAGGCTTTTCACCCACTTTTATTGGACAGCTGATGCCTTGTATCTTTCACTGCTGCTCATATAATTGATGCAGAAAAAACATGCTTCGAAAAAAGTCACAAAGCTGTTTATAATCAGAGGAATTGCTGGAGACGGCACGCAGGAGGGTTCTTTCAATGTCATTCAATATATTTTCTCACGCTGTCAGTCAAGGCTGTTATAGATCATTTTAGATCCTACACACAGTCAGTACTTTTGATTTACAGCTTCATAATGTAGGCGCAAACAAAATGATAATTTAACTCTTCATTCATCCTTTTGTTAGATGTGGATTGTTTTTTTTATGCAGAAATGGAAACAAAATGAACACATTCACCTTATTGACATTTCCTTCAGAACAGGCTTATCAAAGCTGGAAACAAGACATTCACCATCCTGTAGGGTGTGTAGGAAGCTTAATGTGTTCTAGGTAATTTTGTTTGTGATGTGTTATTTGTAATATTATTGCCCGCTGTCCCTTTTGATAGGTTTTTCTTTGATATTTTGTAACACAGCTATCAAATCAAGCGTAGGTGGTGAGAATATGCAGTAGAGCTGTATGCAGGCAATCTGACAGACAACCCATTGGATCACGTACATCAAGTAGAACAAGAATAAGGCATTCTGGAGGAAGAATTCACATGGGCCCTGAAACAACTACCAAACAGGAAAGCTCAGGGCGTTAATCACATACAAGCCGAACTGCTCAAACCAGTGTCGGTCAAGATCTTAACTGACCTATGTCAATAGATCTGGAGCTCCAAATCGTGGCCCAAAGACTGGACAAGATCTGTCTTCGGCACACTTCCAAAAAAAAGGCTCAAGAATGTTCCAACTACCGCACCATCGCCCCCATACCTCTCGCAAGCAAAATTTTTCTAAAGATCATACAAAAATGCATTGTGACAATTGTTGAACGGGAGCTGCTGGACGTTCAAGCTGGCTTCTGCAAAGGAAGTGGCATCAGAGACCTAATCACGAACCTGAGCTGGATCATGGAGAAGATCCAGGAGTATCAAAAGAATGTGTACATGTGTTTCATCGACTACAGCAAGGCATTGGATTGTGTTGAGCATGAATAGGTTTGGAAGTATCTGAAGCAAATGGGCGTCCCTGAACATATTGAACAGCTTATAAGGTCGCTTTACAACAACCAAGAAGCAGCAGTCAGGACAGCTAAAGGAAACACGGATTGGTTTGGAATCGAGAAAGGCGTCCGGCAAGGCAGCATTCCATCACCAGTCCTTTTCAATCTGTATGCAGAAATGATCATAAGGCGATGCAATATTGAGGAATCAGAGATCGAAGTCAAAATCAGTAACAGAAACGTCAACGACGTTCGATATGCAGATGACATCACCTTGGTTGTGGAAAGTGAAAGGGACCCGGAATACCTTATCCAACGAGTGCAAAAGGAAAGCGAATGCATGGGACTGTAAGTCAACAGCAAGAATATGAAAGTCATGACCATGGTAGGCAACAGTACTGTGAACATAAAAATGAACAACAAAGAAGTTGAGTCGGTCCAAGATTTCATCTTCCTTGGATCCAAAATTGATTGCAGTGGGCAACGTAGACCCGAGATCAAGAGATGAATTACACTTGGTAGGAAGGCAAAGCAAAGAATAGAAAAGATCTGGAAAAACAAGGATATTAGCATTGCAACAAAAACCAGACTGGTCAATGCAATCGTCTTTGCCATAACAACGTATGGTTGCGAAAGTTGGATGCTTAGGAAAACAGACAGAAGGAAAATTGATGCGTTAGAACTATGGTGCTGGAGGAGAATGCTGCAGATACCTTAGACTGCCATGACAACGAGCAAGGCAGTGTTAGATCGCGTCAGACCGAAAATATCACTAGAGGGCAAAATCATCAAACAGCGGCTCTCTTTTTTTGGCTACGTGATGCGCGATAACTCACTGGAAACAGTATTAATGCTTGGCAAGGTCAGTGGGAAAAGCAGATCAGGAGGACAAAGAACAAGATGACTAGATACAATCAAGGCCACCACAAACATGTCAATCGCCAAACTGAATGAAGTCATGACAGACAGAAACTCGTGGAGAACATTGATCCATAGAGTGACCAAAGTTTGGATGCGACTGAATGGATAATCATCATCACATAAAATTACAGTCTTTGTTGTTCCTGTGTGTTTCCAACTATCACTTGAGTATCTGACCAAATTCCAAGTTGGACTTCATGGTTAAAATGAAAGTAATGCATACATATTCGTACAGGTGTACTGAAGAGCTATATGCTCACCATTCTTTAGAGTGTGTTTACACATTATGGAATTGCTGCAGAATTCCGGCTATGGAATATAAACAATGTAAGTGAATAGGGTTTTAACAAACCCAATTCGCTTACAACGGAAAGAATCCACAGCAGAAGATAGACATGATTCGGATTTTCAAATCCTCAGCATGCTCTATTTGATATGGAAATGTTGCGGATTTTCACTGCAACTTAGGTCCTTTCTTTCCAACAGCAGTTGAATGTGTTTTGGTATATTTTGAAACAATACTTTGAATTGTTGAGCAAGGGATATGTAATCTGTTAGAAATCACATACTAAAATTTTCCCTTTTTTATATAATGGCTTGCTTCATTTAGGCCTCATTCACACGAGCGTGTATTTGCACATACATATGCGCGTGCAAACACCGCATGTCTATTAGAACAATTGGTTCCCTATGGTATGTTCACATGTCCCTGTTTTACAGGCATGCAAATGCACACACGTGCAAAAGATAGGACATGCGTGCACCGGGAATGTCCGTGCTGCGTGTAAATATTCCCCGCAGGGAGTCCCCTCATCACTGAACACTATGACAGCACTGTCACAGTGTTCTGTGACAAGAGGACTCCCTGCGGGGAGTAAAAAATCCCCTGCCACAGCTATCACAGTAGTGTCAGCTGTGGCAGAGGATCGCAAAGCTCTCCCATTGAAAGCAATGCAGTGATTTTCATGGAAAGACTTTAAATATAAGCCCTTCCCTGAAAATCCACCCTAACTTTTTGAAAAAAAAAATATACTCACCTCTCCGCCACTTTCAGGGCTTGGAGCGTCTTCCCTGCTTGGTTCCCGGTTCACTGTAGTGAAGCTCTTTTAGCAGGCGGGGATTTAAAATCTCCGCCTTCCGAAAGGCCTGCATCTGATTGGCTGAGCGCTCAGCCAATCACAGGCAGCGCTCAACCATTCATTGAACAGCTGAGCGATGCCTGTGATTGGTCACAGCGCTCAGCCAATCACAGGCAGCGCTCTGCCATTCATTTAATTCAAATTCAAAGGAAAAAATCACAGGATGCTCTATTTTTGAGCGAATTCCCATTGGATGGCTTCAATTGAACTCAATGTAAGCTGTTGAACCTGCAGCCCTTCCGCAATTAACATTGCGGAAAGGTCGCGGGACCTGTGTCATCACCTAATGACGGCACGGGAAAATCTGTTCTGCGCATGTCTGACAGCAAGCCATCCAGACCATCTGCAGTACAGGAAAGAAGACAGGTATACGGGTTCACCGTCCGGGCACAGAGTCAGATTCCTATGTGGGATCCCACATCTGGAATCTGACCCATTTGTGTGCAGCCTGCCTAATTGTGCACAAAGTATTAATAATTCAAAGATTTTTGCTAAATGTGGTTAGAATTAGGTAACTCTATGGTAAAAGTTTCTTATAGAGGTTGTCCATACAATAGCTTTTTACCTTCTAGCAAGTATATATGATCTCCTCAGGGATAGGTCTCATCCACACATTAATATGTGGGCACAATAGCTCAAACTGTATACTGTCCTTTATGGGTCACTCTCTATCCAAAAGGTTGGGTATTGCAGCAAGTTTTACTCAGGACCATGAAATTAGACATACTCCTACGGTTGGTCTCTTCAGCAGTACCTCTGGTCTTTACGTAGGATCCAGTCAAGATTTCCACTCTAGAGGTCTCTCTTTGCTGTGCATTTTGCCTGCTGAATCAGATTGTGTCCATACACAGAGCATCTGCAGTCTGTGCTGCTCTCACCGCTATGGGTCCCTCTTGCTCAGGTGTGTCAATCACCCGAGGCTCTCCCTCCGGGGTACTCACAAAGTCTAGCTGCAGATCTGTTTCTGCACTCTGTAAAACAGCTGTATCACAGCAGAACCCTGACTATGTATGAGAAGACACTACCTTTGCCGGTTTCATTAGGTGAGAGGAAGGTTGTTTTTTTTGCTGG
Source organism: Eleutherodactylus coqui (assembly GCF_035609145.1). Classification (NCBI taxonomy): domain Eukaryota; kingdom Metazoa; phylum Chordata; class Amphibia; order Anura; family Eleutherodactylidae; genus Eleutherodactylus; species Eleutherodactylus coqui. The sequence goes on from NC_089849.1 coordinate 79,841,401, forward strand.
GCCACTAAGTGGACATTACTACTTTATAAGGGGGGCCACACAGGCAGTAGATATTACTACTTTATATGTTAATTACTCAGGGGCCATTAAGGCCTCATGTCCACGAGTGGGTCGGATTCCACCCTGCCTATGGGACATTATTTTACTTGTTTCTAGGTCTGTGCGGGTCTTCTGTGTCCCGGACGGATCTTCTTTCTTCTGCATGGTGGATGTGCTCCGGCGCACCACGCACATGCACAGTAGCAGTTTTTCTTTTTCAAACTCCTGCTTTCCCGCAGGATCCGCGGCACGTCTGCAGTGTCAGCTGCGGGTGTGCCGCGGATCACAAGGCTTCCATTGACTTTAATGGAAGCCATCAGTGTGGTTCCGCAGAAAAATGGAGCCTGCTGCGATTTGTTTTCCAGACCAGAAGGTCCTCAAAACTAATCCGCATGCTTAAATTAGTTCGCAGGCGCCCATGATTCCCTATGGGCGGCTTGATTTGCGGATCCTCCGTGCAAGTTCCGCAAATCAACCCCCCCCCCCATGGACATGGGGCATAGTGCTTTACAGGGGGGCCACACAGGGACATTATTACTTTATAAAGGGCCACTCAGTAAACATTATTACTTTATGGGGGCCAATCTTACTTTTTAAGTAGGGCATTAATACTTTATAAAAGGAGCACTTAAGGGCAGGTACTCAGAGGACATTTCTGTTTTTAGAGACCACTCAGGTGGATTACTGCCTGCAAAAACACACACAGGGGACATTATTATTGTCTTGGGGGCAAAAAGAGAGCATTATTTTTGGGGAGCACACAGACATTATTATTTTTTAGAGGCACACAGAGGGCATTATTACTGTCTAGAGGGAAAGGGGGAATTATTAGTTTGTAAGGGACATTACTGTGCGTATTAATACTATGTGTGCACAAATGGGGTATTACTATTGTGTAGGAGCACAAAAGTGGTACTAATATCTTGTATAGCACTTGTATCATTGTTTGGGCAGCATAAGATGGCACTTTCAAAGAGTACTTTCTGGGCTTGTTCTTTTCAGGTTTTATGTCTGTGTGGCAGTGTTTTTTGGAGGTAATTGTAGTTGGAACTATTATTTCTGAAGCACAGAGTATGGGGGGCAAAGTGCCACTCAGCAGGTACAGTACTAGGGGCACATAGAGCAGTAACAGGCATAGACCCTTGGGTAGCAGCAGGATGGGGAGTTTGTGTAGGTTTCCTCTGCACCTTCTAATAAAATCCCCTCCTACATGCTTCTTCCTTTTTATGTCTTCCCTGAGGTCTTTTATTCGACGTTGTAGCTTTCTGTCGTGTACCATATACAAAACCTTACATAAAAAATTGATTGTTAAATTTGTTCTGTAGGAATTTGACTGTTCTGGACTTTGCTTCAACCTCATTTGAGATGAACTGGAAGACAGACTATTAGCCACTCCTCATTGACGTACATCAACTTCTCGAATGTTTTTATAGCCGAAAGGATATCAATCCATACAACCATGTCCAGAAATCTAGGAAAAACGCTATTAGAGAAACAGGGACCCACTTGATACTCATAGTTTTTGGAAGGGAAAGACGTGAAAAATGAGATATTACTTGTGATCACTGAATATAATGGCACAGTAATTGCAATCACCTATATGGTCTACATAGTGCGTCTGTAGAGCTGGTATCTACCATTATATGGTCACTGTATGGGGGTAACTTTGTATGATAGTTTTATTCAGTAAATGTATGATAGTATTACTCAGTGACTATGTAGATGTAATGGGAGTCCTGATGACGTGGTTTTATTATACCCCGTATGGTATTATTATTGGTAATATGTTTTTTTTTGTATGGTGGTTCATTCAGTAACAGTAATTAGGTAATATTTAATCACCCTATTGTGGTTAATGTTTGTACCTAACATTAATAAAATAATATTATAACTACATATATATTTTTTTTGTTTGGCGGGGTTGGGTGGAGACAACACAACTATCTTGGGGCTTGTGCCCCTGATCCTTTAAAACCCTAGCATCACCCTCAAAGTCATGTGAGCTCTCTTTGAAGGTCCTGTCAACAAGAAACATATAGTGCAAGTAACAGTACATGTACACAACTAGGGTTTAACTCCCTACATTCAGTAATCAAGGCCTAGTTAAGACTGCTACTCTACAATAACTACACTCATGGAAGGCATACAGAAGACTTCTATGGGGTCAATACTATAGTTCTGTACAACTCAAAGGGTGAATGAAAGCCTAATACACCTATGGAAATGAGTCTTAACTTTTTCCAATCCAGTTTGTATCCTGGTTTTCCTAGGGGGCTTACTCTTTTTCTGCTGTTATACAATGGCGCTATCTGCTGGTTAAAGCCAGTACTGCATGAGGTGACAAGTTGGATAGACTCCGACAGCAGAGAGGCTGGCAATACACAGTAAGAGAACCCCGACGGACGTCTTCCAACATCGGAGCTGTACAGCCTTAAATCATAATGTCTTCAGAGGTCAGACAGTGGATTGGAAAGGGTTAATAATTATTCAAGCACTTTCACCTCTTGCATGACCCCTATTTCCGAATAAATTCTAAGCTCTTGCGAGTAGGGTCTTCACTTCATTGGTCGAAGTGTTTATTAGTTTACTACCATATGTAATGTCTGTTTTTGGCAGTACAGGTACCCTCTGATTTGTAAAGTTCTATGTTGGTGCTATCTAAATAAAGATTATTATTAATATGCTTGGCACTTTGCCGTTGATGAGTTTCCTAAAATGTCGGTCTAATTGAAGGTTGTCATTAGAGATGAGCGAACGCGTTCGTCCGAGCTTGATATTCGTGCGAATATTAGGGTGTTCGGGATGTTCGTTATTCGTAACGAACACCATGCGGTGTTCTGGTTACTTTCACTTACTTCCCTGAGACGTTTGCGCGCTTTTCTGGCCAATTGAAAGACAGGGAAGGCATTACAACTTCCCCCTGTGACGTTCAAGCCCTATACCACCCCCCTGCTGTGAGTGGCTGGGAAGATCAGGTGTTCGCCTAATATAAAAGTCGGCCCCTCCCGCGGCTCGCCTCAGATGCGGTGTGAGTTAGATGAGGGACAGTGCTGTTTGTACCGGAGCTGCTGTAGGGAAAGAATTGGTAGTTAGTGTAGGCTTCAAGACCCCCCAAAGGTCCTTATTAGGGCCACTGATAGCTGTGTGTTGGCTGCTGTTAGCAGTGGGATTTTTTTTTTCTCAAAATCGCCTCTGCAGACCGTTGCACCTGGCATTAGGGACAGAAGTGCTGCATAGGCAGGGAGAGTGTTAGGAGTGAGTGTAGCCTTCAAGAACCTCAACGGTCCTTTCTAGGGCCATATTTATCCGTGTGCAGTACTGTCCAGGCTGCTGTTGGCTGTGCTGCATTTTTTTTGGGCTTCTCAAAATCGCCTCTGCAGAGCATTCCACCCTCCATTGATACTGCAGGGAAAGAATTGTATAGGCAGGGCCACAACACAGTTATTATTCATAGAATATACGCAGTGCTGCCTGTTGGTGGGAAAAAACTGAAAAGAAATCTATTTGTCCAGCCTGTGTCCGTCCTTACGGGCGGTGGAGACGTGTGAGCTGCGTGAAATACATTGCTAAATCATACGCACCCAGCTACGCTTTACTGCTGGCTTCGCCATTTGCTTTCCTTAATTGGGAAAAAAAATACCTGCTCTCCAAGAGTTATAATAACTCTGCTACCCTCACGTTCTGTGACACATAAGCAGGGACACAGCACAGTTATTAAACTTCGCAGGTTCATTGAATATACGCAGTGCTGCCTGTTGGTGGGAAAAAACTGAAAAGAAATCTATTTGTCCAGCCTCTGTCCGTCCTAACGCCTGTGGAGACGTGTGAGCTGCGTGAAATACATTGCTAAATCATACGCACCCAGCTACGCTTTACTGCTGGCTTCGCCATTTGCTTTCCTTAATTGTGAAAAAAAATACCTGCTCTCCAAGAGTTATAATAACTCTGCTACCCTCACGTTCTGTGACACATAAGCAGGGACACAGCACAGTTATTAAACTTCGCAGGTTCATTGAATATACGCAGTGCTGCCTGTTGGTGGGAAAAAACTGAAAAGAAATCTATTTGTCCAGCCTGTGTCCGTCCTTACGGGCGGTGGAGACGTGTGAGCTGCGTGAAATACATTGCTAAATCATACGCACCCAGCTACGCTTTACTGCTGGCTTCGCCATTTGCTTTCCTTAATTGGGAAAAAAAATACCTGCTCTCCAAGAGTTATAATAACTCTGCTACCCTCACGTTCTGTGACACATAAGCAGGGACACAGCACAGTTATTAAACTTCGCAGGTTCATTGAATATACGCAGTGCTGCCTGTTGGTGGGAAAAAACTGAAAAGAAATCTATTTGTCCAGCCTGTGTCCGTCCTTACGGGCGGTGGAGACGTGTGAGCTGCGTGAAATACATTGCTAAATCATACGCACCCAGCTACGCTTTACTGCTGGCTTCGCCATTTGCTTTCCTTAATTGGGAAAAAAAATACCTGCTCTCCAAGAGTTATAATAACTCTGCTACCCTCACGTTCTGTGACACATAAGCAGGGACACAGCACAGTTATTAAACTTCGCAGGTTCATTGAATATACGCAGTGCTGCCTGTTGGTGGGAAAAAACTGAAAAGAAATCTATTTGTCCAGCCTCTGTCCGTCCTAACGCCTGTGGAGACGTGTGAGCTGCGTGAAATACATTGCTAAATCATACGCACCCAGCTACGCTTTACTGCTGGCTTCGCCATTTGCTTTCCTTAATTGGGAAAAAAAATACCTGCTCTCCAAGAGTTATAATAACTCTGCTACCCTCACGTTCTGTGACACATAAGCAGGGACACAGCACAGTTATTAAACTTAGATAATTCATTCACTAGAGGCAGTGGGGCCTTTCGTTTTCCAAAAAGGGCAAAAATTATATTTGGCCTGCAGTCTTGCGCCAATTTATTTCCTGCCTGGGAAATCTAATCACTGGTAATACAGCATGCTGAGGGGTAGGGGTAAGCCTAGAGGACGTGGACGTGGACGTGGCCGAGGACGCGGAGGGCCAAGTGAGGGTGTGGGCACAGGCCAAGCTCCTGATCCAGGTGTGTCGCAGCTGTCTGCTGCGCGATTAGGAGAGAGGCACGTTTCTGGCGTCCCCACATTCATCGCCCAATTAATGGGTCCACGCGGGAGACGGTTATTAGAAAATGAGCAGTGTGAGCAGGTCCTGTCCTGGATGGCAGAAAGTGCTTCGAGCAACCTATCGTCTACCCGCAGTTCTGCGCCGTCCACTGCTGCCAATCCGAATCCTCTGTCTGCTGCTCCTCCTTCCTCCCAGCCTCCTCACTCCACTACAATGACACCTGCTCAGGAGCGGGAACACTCCCAGGAACTGTTCTCGGGCCCCTGCTCAGATTGGGCAGCAGCGGTTCCTCTCCCACCAGAGGAGTTTATAGTCACTGATGCCCAACCATTCGAAAGTTCCCGGGGTCCGGGGGATGAGGCTGGGGACTTCCGCCAACTGTCTCAACAACTTTCTGTGGGTGAGGAGGACGATGACGATCATACACAGTTGTCTTGCAGTGAGGTAGTAGTAAGGGCAGTAAGTCCGAGGGAGCAGCGCACAGAGGATTCGGAGGAAGAGCAGCAGGACGATGAGGTGACTGACCCCACCTGGTGTGCAACGCTTACTCAGGAGGACAGGTCTTCAGAGGGGGAGTCAAGGGCATCAGCAGGGCAGGTTGCAAGAGGCAGTGCGGTGGCCAGGGCCAGGGGTAGAGGCAGGGCCAGACCGAATAATCCACCAAGTGTTTCCCAAAGCGCCCCCTCGCGCCATGCCACCCTGCGGAGGCCGAGGTGCTCTAAGGTCTGGCAGTTTTTCACAGAGACGCCTGACGACCGACGAACAGTGGTGTGCAACCTTTGTCGCGCAAAGCTCAGCCGGGGAGCCAACACCAACAGCCTCACCACCACCACCATGCGCAGACATATGATGGCCAAGCACCCCGCAAGGTGGGACAAAGGCCGTTCACCGCCTCCGGTTTGCACCCCTGCCTCTCCCCCTGTGCCCCAACCTGCCACTGAGATGCAACCCCCCTCTCAGGACACAGGCACTACCGCCTCATGGCCTGCACCCACACCCTCATCTCCGCTGTCCTCGGCCCCATCCAGCAGTGTAGTTCAGCGCACCGTTCAGCCGTCGCTTGCGCAAGTGTTCGAGCGCAAGCGCAAGTACGCCGCCACGCACCCGCACGCTCAAACGTTAACCGTCCGCATAGCAAAATTCATCAGCCTTGAGATGCTGCCGTATAGGGTTGTGGAAACGGAGTCCTTCAAAAGTATCATGGAGGCGGCGGCCCCGCGCTACTCAGTTCCCAGTCGCCACTACTTTTCCCGATGTGCCGTCCCAGCCCTGCACGACCACGTCTCCCGCAACATTGTGCGCGCCCTCACCAACGCGGTTACTGCCACGGTCCACTTAACTACGGACACGTGGACAAGCACAGGCGGGCAGGGCCACTACATCTCCCTGACGGCACATTGGGTGAATTTAGTGGAGGCTGGGACAGAGTCAGAGCCTGGGACCGCTCACGTCCTACCCACCCCCAGAATTGCGGGCCCCAGCTCGGTGGTGGTATCTGCGGAGGTGTATGCTTCCTCCACTAAAGCACCCTCCTCCTCCTCCTCCTCCTCTGTCTCACAATCAAGATGTGTTAGCAGCAGCATGTCGCCAGCAGTCGGTGTCGCGCGGTGTGGCAGCACAGCGGTGGGCAAGCGTCAGCAGGCCGTGCTGAAACTACTCAGCTTAGGCGATAAGAGGCACACGGCCCACGAACTGCTGCAGGGTCTGACACAGCAGACCGACCGCTGGCTTGCGCCGCTGAGCCTCCAACCGGGCATGGTCGTGTGTGACAACGGCCGTAACCTGGTGGCGGCTCTGCAGCTCGGCAGCCTCACGCACGTGCCATGCCTGGCCCACGTCTTTAATTTGGTGGTTCAGCGCTTTCTGAAAAGCTACCCACGCTTGTCAGACCTGCTCGTAAAGGCGCGCCGGCTCTGCGCACATTTCCGCAAGTCCCACACGGACGCTGCCACCCTGCGCACCCTGCAACATCACTTTAAGCTGCCAGTGCACCGACTGCTGTGCGACGTGCCCACACGGTGGAACTCTACGCTCCACATGTTGGCCAGGCTCTATGAACAGCGTAGAGCTATAGTCGAATACCAACTCCAACATGGGCGGCGCAGTGGGAGTCAGCCTCCTCAATTCCTTTCAGAAGAGTGGGCCTGGTTGGCAGACATCTGCCATGTCCTTGGTAATTTTGAGGAGTCTACCCAGGTGGTGAGCGGCGATGCTACAATCATTAGCGTCACCATTCCTCTGCTATGCATCTTGAGAAATTCCCTGCAAACCATAAAGGCAGCTGCTTTGCGCTCGGAAACGGGGGCGGGGGAAGACAGTATGCCGCTGGATAGTCAGGGCACCCTCCTGTCTATTTCTCAGCGCGTACAGGAGGAGGAGGAGGAGCATGAGGAGGATGAGGAGGAGGGGGAAGAGACAGCTTGGCCCGCTGCTGACGGTACACCGGCTGATTGCCTGTCATCCTTTCAGCGTGTATGGCCTGAGGAGGAGGAGGAGGAGGAGGAGGATCCTGAAAGTGATCTTCCTAGTGAAGACAGCCATGTGTTGCGTACAGGTACCCTGGCACACATGGCTGACTTCATGTTAGGATGCCTTTCTCGTGACCCTCGCGTTGCACGCATTCTGGCCACTACGGATTACTGGGTGTACACACTGCTCGATCCACGGTATAAGGAGAACCTGCCCACTCTGATTCCCGAAGAGGAAAGGGGTTCGAGAGTGTTGCTATACCACAGGACCCTTGCGGACAAGCTGATGGTAAAATTCCCAGCCGACAGCGCTAGTGGCAGAAGGCGCAGTTCCGAGGGCCATGTTGCAGGGGATGTGCGTAGATCGAGCAGCATGTACATCCCAGGCAGTGCAACAGTCTTTAAGGGCCTGGCCAGCTTTATGGCTCCCCACCAAGACTGTGTCACCGCTCCCCAGTCACGGCTGAGTCGGCGGGAGCACTGCAAAAGGATGGTGAGGGAGTACGTAGCGGATCGCACGACCATCCTTGGTGACGCCTCTGCCCCCTACAACTACTGGGTGTCGAAGCTGGACACGTGGCCTGAACTAGCCCTGTATGCCCTTGAGGTGCTTGCTTGTCCTGCGGCTAGCGTGTTGTCGGAGAGGGTGTTTAGTGCGGCTGGGGGAATCATCACCGATAAGCGTAGCCGCTTGTCAACCGACAGTGCCGACAGGCTAACACTCATCAAGATGAACAAAGGCTGGATTTCCCCAGACTTCTGTTCTCCACCAGCGGACAGCAGCGATACGTAAGCAATACGTAGGCTGCACCCGCGGATGGAAGCTACGTTCTCTCTCACCATCCAAAACGGGGACATTTCTGCTTCATCAATCTGTGTCTAATATTCCTCCTCCTCCTCCTCCTGCTCCTCCTCCTGAAACCTCACGTAATCACGCTGAACGGGCAATTTTTCTTAGGGCCACAAGGCTCAGTCAAATAATTTTTCAGAACAATTTTTATAAGTTTCAATGCGCTTAAAAGCATTGGAACTTTAACTTGAACCAATTTTTCGTTACACTGGGCTGCCTCCAGGCCTAGTTACCACTTAAGCCACATTAACCAAAGCGATTAATGGGTTTCACCTGCCCTCTTGGCTGGCCATGGCCAATTTTTGGGATGTACATTAGTACTGTTGATACAGCAATTTTTGTGGGCCCTCGCCTACAGTGTAATCAAATTAATTTTTAGCCCACCTGCATTACAGCTGACGTAACCTCAGCTGTGTTGGGCAATGCAATGGGATATTTTTATGTACCGCCGGTGGGTTCCAGGGAGCCACCCATGCTGTAGGTGCACACGGAGTTTTTAATACATCTGTACACTTCTAAAGAACCCCAGTCTGACTGGGGCATGCAGTGTGGGCCGAAGCCCACCTGTATTACGCACGACATTACTACCTCAGCTGTGTTGGGCAATGCAATGGGATATTTCTATGTACCGCCGGTGGCTTCCTGGCACCCACCCATGCTGTGGGTCCACAGGGAATTATAAATGCATGTGTTTCCACTTGTAAAGAACCCCAGTCTGACTGGGGCATGCAGTGTGGGCCGAAGCCCACCTCTATTACGCACGACATTACTACCTCAGCTGTGTTGGGCAATGCAATGGGATATTTCTATGTACCGCCGGTGGGTTCCAGGGAGCCACCCATGCTGTAGGTGCACACGGAGTGTAACCTACATGTGTCCACTTGTAAAGAACCCCAGTCTGACTGGGGCATGCAGTGTGGGCCGAAGCCCACCTGTATTACGCACGACATTACTACCTCAGCTGTGTTGGGCAATGCAATGGGATATTTCTATGTACCGCCGGTGGCTTCCTGGCACCCACCCAGGCAGTGGGTCCACAGGGAGTGTAACCTACATGTGTCCACTTCTAAAGAACCCCAGTCAGACTGGGGCATGCAGTGTGGGCCGAAGCCCACCTCTATTACGCACGACATTACTACCTCAGCTGTGTTGGGCAATGCAATGGGATATTTTTGTGTACCGCCGGTGGGTTCCAGGGAGCCACCCATGCTGTCGGTCGACAGGGACTTCACAATAGGGAGTTGTACCTGCCTGTGTCTATGAATTAAAAAGCCCGGTCTGACTGGGGCATGCAGACACCTTGACAGAATGAATAGTGTGTGGCACATAGGTTCCCCATTGCTATGCCCACGTGTGCAGCTCCTGATGGCAGTGGCACAGGATTCTATTTCTCATTGCTTCTGTACAGCATTGTGGGCTATCGCTCCGCCACTTTTAAAGAGGGTCGCTGCCTAGCCGTGCCAACCCTCTGCAGTGTGTGCCTGCGGTTCCTCCTCATGGCAGACGCACTTCTAAATAGACATGAGTGTGGCGTGGCATGAGGGCAGCTGAAGGCTGCGCAGGGGCACTTTGGTGTGCTCTGTGGGGGGGAGGGGGGGCGGTTGGTCAGCATGTAAGCCAGGAGAAGTGGCAGCGGAGTGTCATGCAGGCAGTGATTGTGCTTTGTTGTAGCTAGTGTGGTGCTTAGCAAAGGTATGCCATGCTAATGAGGGCTTTTCAGAAGTAAAAGTTGTTGGGAGGGGGGGGGGCCCACTCTTGCCGGTATTGTGGCTTAATAGTGGGACCTGTGAACTTGAGATGCAGCCCAACATGTAGCCCCTCGCCTGCCCTATCCGTCACTGTGTCATTCCCATCACTTTCCTGAATTGCCCAGATTTTCACACATGAAAACCTTAGCGAGCATCGGCGAAATACAAAAATGTTCTGGTCGCCCATTGACTTCAATGGGGTTCGTTGTTCGAAACGAACCCTCGAGCATCACGGGAAGTTCGTTACGAATAACGAACACCCGAACATTTTGGTGTTCGCTCATCTCTAGTTGTCATAATAATCATATACGGTAGATGTCAATACATTCATCATACAGAACGTATGAAGTTTTACAGCACGGAACAGGGTGATGTGTCAAGAATTCCACTTTGGATAGCATTGAGCAGATAACATTGTGTTTATGCTTGGGATAGTAGTAATGTGATTTCACCATTGCTTTCCAATGCACTCATAATTGTCCACCTAGACTTACTTTCTAGCTTACTTTGAAAAATTTCTTCTAAATGCTTCTGCTTCAAACAACTTTCTTTTAACAAAGTGCTTTTTTTACATCCTGAGCATTGATTATGAAAGCCTATTAGAGCCGTGTTGTGCTTATTGCTGTTATCCCTATAATGCTGAGCAGGCTCCACCAGCGAACAACTTCTGTTCAATGCAAACTGTGTTAATGCACTTTTATGTCTTAAAAATTAATCATGATTAAAGGGAATAGTTTTTAGAATATTATGTTAATCTACAATGCACAATCCTTTCTCTCTGTACTGTGTGACTTCACCATTGAATAGAATTCAATCCATGGAAGGTTATAAATTCAATTTAAAAATCTATTTTTCTCCATTGATTTAAAGTTCTACATTTATTTACCTAAGTTTAGTTCTGTACTTTTTCTTATGCTAAAAGAATATTGTGTACAGGGCAAGCATACAGAGTTGCTCATTATTCCAATAGACTTAAAGGGGTTTTACATGACTACACGATTTATGACCTATGCTGAGGCTAGATCATCAATAGTTGATTGGTGGGGGTCTACTGCTTGGCATTTCCACCGCTGAGCTGACTGAAGTGAGCGCCACAGTCACTATATAGTGTTTGTACCTGGTACTGCAGCTCAGTCACATTTGCTAGAATGGGACTGAGTTGCTCTAAGGCCATGTGACGGATGAAAATGATATCAGATACCTGAGGAAAGGCCACAAGGCTCAAGACTCTTCACACTGATTGGTGGGGATCCTGAGCGGCAGACCCCACTAATCAACAATTGATGACCTATACTGAGGATCGGTCACCAATAGTGTAATACCGAGATACCCTTTAATACATATTTCACATCTCTTTACCAATGTATATTACAGGTATGTCCTGTCATACCAACAGCTCTCTTGTTCATAACATGTCTGCAGATGGAGCAGCATATGTGACCATACAGAACATTCAGCAGGGGCGTAAATATAGGGGATGCGGTTGCACCCGGGCCCAGGAGCCTTAAGGGGCCCATAAGGCCTCTCTTCTCCATATAATCAAGCATTATATTTTTACAGATTTTGCATTGGGGCCCAGATGCTTCAAGTTACACCTCTGATTCAGCCTTCTCTATTGGAAACCAGCACAGGTGCAGTGGCAGAGTCTGACATGTATGGTGACATGCTCCTCCATATGCAACCATGTTATGGATGGGAGAGTTGTCAGAACAGGATGAGGATATTGGCAGAGCAAGGGCTGTGGCTTCAATAATACAGAAGAAAGGAGCGGTGCAGCAGTAAACAGTGGAAAATATTAGTGAGTTGAAAATAAATAAAGTTATTGCACACTTTAAAATATTCCTCATAAAGTGGCTAGAGTTGAGCGAACATACTCTGTCGAGCTTGATTCTCGTTCGAGTATTAGGATACTCGATGGTGCTCGTTACTCGGACGAGTATCACGCCATGTTCAACCCCGCCCCAGTTTTTGACCCCTCCCTGCCGCGACGCAGCGCACTCGTCAATAGCAAATTTTTGGAGAGAGAGAGAGAGACGAACCAAGAAAAAAAAAAAGCTCAGTACCCGGCGTCCCACATACAAAAATGCTCGAGTTTCCCATTGTAGCCAATGGGGCTCGTTACTCGAGTAGAGCTCTCGAATTTTATGAAAAGCTTGACTCGAATAACGCGGACCCGAGCATTTGGGTGCTCGCTCATCTCTAAAGGTGGCCAAACCCTTTAAGCCTAACAACATTGTGTGTAATGGCAACTGTAACTTCCATAAAGCATGTAGTCTTTGGGTTCTGGAGGAGTGAAAAAGTGTTTTCTGGTATGAATTCTGCTTTACCATTTAGTAGTTAGGAGAACACATAGGGGGGAATTCATTAAGACCAGTGTTTGAAATTCAAGTCGTAATATGATTTTCGTAAGAACATAATGTGTGTAATGTATGAAGAGGCTCATGCCTCTTCATAGAGGCACACACCTCTTCATAGAGGCACGCACCTCTTCATAGAGGCACACACCTCTTCATAGAGGCACACACTCCTTCATAAATTAGGTGCATCTTGAGCACTCCATGCGCCTAAAATGACATCTATGCCAGCTATGAGCTAGAGGAAATTTCTGGTATAATTTATGCCAGTTTCTGGCATAAATTATGCCTAAATGTGTCAGGCTGGAGTGCCCACACCCCCTCCCAACCGCTGTGCCTCCTTTTTCTAAAAGTGGTTAGAACAGTTTAATTTTAAAAAGTCATATTTTTTTAAAAATGCATCACTAGAGGCATCTGTCATTTTTTAGCAGTGCAAGCCTCTGCTAAACTCCCTCCCCCTCTATTTTTCTGATGGCTCCCATAAGAGTCTACAGAGCCTCTAGCATTTTGCGGTCCAAAGATAGGACAAGACAATTTCTGGCGTTGAAATAACACACTGATGTTCTATCTTCTGTGGTCTGACTGTTTTTTGGCGCGTCAAAAAATCGTTTATCTGAAGGAATCCATAGGGAACCACTTGTTCTAATGCCCGCGATTTTTTGACGTGCCTACCTAGCATCAAAACAAAGCTCTTGTGAAAGAGGCCTTGGTGCCCAAATGTATAGCACTGACTGTAAAGAGTGGCAGAAGAGAAATAACAGACTGGGCTGTTCTTCATGGTTTGGGCTGTGTCCTTTAGTTCCAACGATGACCACTATATCAACACTTGGTGAGATCGAATCAAATTTCAGAACTCTGCTACATTTCCCACCCTTACATTTAAGTCTCAGCAGTTGACCTTCCGTCCCCTCATCCTGTGGTCTGCGGACTCTTTTACTCTACTATGTCATATTCTCACCTTCTTGAGGTGACTTATAAAGCGGATTGAAAGCTAGTGTCCACCACTCCTGGCCATGGGCTAGTCCTTCTGTGTTAAGGAGGGACCTGCAAGCAGCATCTAGAGGGAGGAAGTTGGGTGTAAACAGCTTCATTGGACTCATCTCCAGTGCAGCACTGCAAAGTCTCAAAAGTAAGATTAGCTAAACCACTAAATCGAATGATATAAATGCCAGAGCGCCGAAATCGACTTGTCTGCCTTGGCAGCTTACAGGATCTGACAGGTTCCCTTTAAGCAATAATATTTTAGCAGCATCTTGATTGCAATAAGATGAAGGATCCATTTACCATGTCTATAAGGTTTTAATTTCTTACATTAAAAACACAATTCTGAAAGTGTTATAAGAACCTGATTTTCATTAAACTTTATGTAGAAGTACAGTAGCGTTTTATTATTGTATACATTATTCCGGCTGCAAACTGTATGACTTTATTACTTAAAATAAAGGCTATACTTAAATTTTTCATGCAACAGCCATTATGTTGTTTAAAAACTGGTGTATTTGCATATTAAATGTTGCACTTTAGAAATTGAATGGGAAGATACTTCTAGACATAAGAATGTTTGAGCTCAGCAGAATGACTGCTGACTACAGTGTCCCAGTGTAGTGCGAACATTAAGAAGACAACATCTCAAGAAGCCAGGTCCAAGAAGTTTGAAAATACTTTAAACAAGTTTTCACCTCCCTGGGCCAACTCTCATGCATGCATTCAGATAAACACTGCTCGAAACCACAGCATTTTACCGCAATTTCAAATGGTGTTTTGAACACATGGTCCAGTGTTTGACATTGCTTTTTAATGCACCCCATCATTGTGATGGGTGATGAGGTGCGTTAAAAAACACGAAAACGCTGACATAATAGAACAGAGAGCGCTCGAATGTTGTGGCGTTAGAAGCACCACGTTCGAGCACAGGTCTGCGAGTTCCCATTGAAATCAATGGGAGCATTGCACTGTGATTAGTGCAGCGTCCCTAACGCCGCACAAATCGCGGTAAAAAGCAGTCAGTGAGAGCAGCCTTAAACATTTTCATGTGTCATTGTTAACCCCTCAGCGTTCAACTGTAATTCCCATAGGTGGTCACATATTTAGACCGGGCTCACACGGACGGGTTGGATTCCACATGCGGGTGCCCGCAGCGGAAGCCAGCCCTGTCTCCGGCCGGCTTCCTGTGTACCTGAATTAATCTGTATTGCGGATAGACTCGGCATCTCGCTTTCAGTCATACGCAGTTCAGATTTTTTTAAAAAATCTTTGTTTTTCCCACACTGTCGTTAGGCGATGAAGCAGGTGCCTATGACTTATCTGCAATCACAATTGCGGATGGCCTGCGGGTCAGACGACTTCCATTGACTTCAATGGAAGACTTCCATGCAGAATCCGCACAGGAGTAAAGCATACTGCGATTTTATTTCAGCGAGCGGAAATCACAGTCGATGTCCGATAATGTGAGCAGTTATGCAAATGATCTATTCTTGTAATGGATGCGGAATGCCGTGGATCGTCCGTGCGGGTGGCAATCACGGATTCTGCTATCCAAATCCGGTGGTGTGAGAGTAATGGAAATGGGGTGTAGAGAAAACAAACAGCAGTCCCTTTTGTCTTGAATGGCAAAATATGGAGCTATAATGGAGGCCATATTGGTCTTTGCTACTGCTCCCCCCCCTTTTCTATATAAGCCATTCTGCTCTTGTAGATTTACACCCATTATGCTGTATATTTATGTAGGTAGGATTGCTAAACGTATGCATAGCAAATAATTCTACCAATGATCTGCAAAGTGCATGCATTAAATACAAATTCTACACACGCATACTACATTATGAGATGTAAGTGTGTATATATGTAACCCACGTACCCCCTGTGCGTTATATCACGAGTGCTGGATGAGGTTTGGAATCATGCACAATGCCCACCCTTTTCCCTTCTGCTTCCTGGCTCTGTGACAGGGACAGAATGATTTACAGTATGTGCGGAGGAAATAGCTCATTGCCAAATACAGCTTGATACAAATGTTGCAGAAAGAAAACTGACAGAGAACAATAAGAGCCCAATATTTACTATAGCGCTGTACAGATGTAGCAGAGCTGAGATTGTCATTTGATCCACCTCACTGTAGAATTTCAGTGTTTTAGCCAGAGTAAATGCCCTTTTACATGGGCCGATGATCGTATATGATCGTTCTTTTCCTGATCATTGGACCATGTAAACAAGTCAGTGATGCAATTCGGCCAATGGCACCGGTTATGCCGGCAAAAAATATGGTCAACCGTTGGCAGCACATCAGCTCGTGTAAACATCGGAATGTGAGGCCAACGAATGCAAACTGTATGAGGATGATCATATCAATGATCATTCATCTCCATGCTAGTGATCGTCTGCTGCACGTAGATGGCAGTATTGAGCGCAGACCGACATGCAATATTTTTTCTTTGCTCTCGTTAACAGGTAGAGAATCTGCTTGCGCAAAAGGTCCCTAATGCATGGAACGTACTGATGTATTAGTTATCATGGTCGAAGGCAGTGCTTTTCTATCCAGCTAAAAAAAAACTGACAGGGACAGAAATCATATGAAACAGAGACGAAAGAGGTCTTTGTCTCACCTATTGAAACTTATGGTTTCGTCTTGGTTCTGTCTTGGTTTCCATCCTCAAGCAGTTTGCTGCGCAAAAGACAGAAACCAGGAAAGGAACCAGCGCTGGATGGAATGTAAAAACACTATCTGAATAGAGCCTGAGGATCCATCATAGCCTCCGATTAACAGATATGTTAGGCGCTTTACCCATCCTATAGGTTAAATAGGACCTTAGAAGGATTCTCTTACCAGATTTATTCTTTTTTTTTGTAAATTCTCTTTTTATTAAGAACAATAACAAATGCGATACAGTGAAAGACATAAATGTACATGATATACATGTCTAATATGCATAAGCCTACATGCTTTTTCTTGCACCAGACTTTGATCCCTTTGCCGTAACTTTGGTGTATGGTGTTGGTGTCATTAGATGACACACATGCTCACCGATGCCGTAAAATCATCACATGTGAGTTTAATACATTCAGGGACCTGTTAGGTGAGTTGAAAGTTACAATGTTAGGTCTATGGGTGGCGCTGCTGTGCTTCAGGCATGCGCTGGAATGAGTGAAGTGTTACTAAGCAATGCAGCATACGCTGCTAAGCTGCACCATACACTGCCCAACCAAGAGAGACAGAAAGAGAGAGAGCGATAGACAGACAAAGTGAGAGCGCGATAGAGACAGAGAGCGGTAGAGAGAGTAAGAGAAAGAGCAGTAGAGAGACAGAGAAAGACAGCGATAGACAGAGAGACAATGATAGAGAGACAGAGTGAGAGCAATAGAGATACAGAGATAGTGAGACAGACAGATAAAGAGAACAATAGAAAGACAGACAGATAGAGAGTGATAGAGAAACAAACAGAAAGAGAGAACGATAAAGGGACAGAGATAGTGATAGAGAAACAGAGAGAAACAGACAAAGTGCGATAGAAAAACAGAGAGAGAGAGCATAGAGAAAGAGAGAGCGATAGAGAGGGAGAGCGATAGAGAGACAAATAGAGAGATAGCAATAGAGAGACAGAGAAAGAAAGATAGAAAGACAAAGAGAGAGCTATAGACAGAATGAGGCCGATAGAAAGATAGACAGTGAGAGCGATATAGAGACCCAGAGAAAACGATATAGACATAGAGAGAGCGACAGAAAGACAGAGAGAGCAATAGAGACAGAAAGAGAGCAATAGAGATAGAGAGCGAGAGACAGACAGAGAGGGACAGACAGGCATAGAGAGACAGAGAGAGAATGAAAGAAACAGAGAGAGCGATACTGAGACAGAAAGAGAGATAGACAGACAGAAAGAGAGAGAGAGAGAGACAAACAGACAAGCAATGAGAGAGATAGACAAACAGAGAGAAAGAGACAGACAGAGTGAAAGACAGACAGAAAAACAGATATTTTTTATATTAGTTATCTGCTCCAAATACAAAGTGACACTCTAAATAATCACCTAACCAAGCAGATTTAGAAGTTCACAACCACCACCTTTGAAACATTTTATGTTCGCGTAGCGGGCATTGGGTCAATCTAGTAATTGTAATCACTGTACTGCTACTGTAGAGACAAATCTCCATTTTTGACATTTTTAATAACATTGGTAAATAGTAAGTGAGAGCAATATCATCAAACAGCGGCTCTCTTTTTTTGGACACTTGATGCGGGGGAGCATGAGGAGAGAAATCTCCTGCAGCCTACCCTCTGTGAACCAGCAATACTAGTTCCTGTGCAGGCACACGAGAGCTAGTATATGCGAGGACAAGTGTCGGGCATCGTTTGCCCGACGCTCGTCCCATGTAAACGGCCATTAGCCCACCTTGACAGCTCCTCAAACCTGCAAATTTCATTGACTTTAGCTACCCATTGATTAAAAGAAGGAGCAAAATCACCAGATTTATTCTGGTGGAATATGAAGCAAAGAAAGGCAAATACAAGAAGAGACCTAGATTCTTCAGTGGTGTGTAATACTAAA
Source organism: Eleutherodactylus coqui (assembly GCF_035609145.1). Classification (NCBI taxonomy): domain Eukaryota; kingdom Metazoa; phylum Chordata; class Amphibia; order Anura; family Eleutherodactylidae; genus Eleutherodactylus; species Eleutherodactylus coqui. The sequence continues at coordinate 79,859,513 of NC_089849.1, forward strand.
AAGATGTGTGGACCATGCTCTCTTTTTGATCAGAACAAAAACCTGATCAAAACCTGCAGGTGTACTAGAGGCTTAAGAAGAATCCACATAGCAGCTAATGGAAGTAATATAAAGACGGAATGCTAAGATTAAACCACAGCAAATTGCATTAAGTCAAACATAGATGAGTAATGCCGCCTTTGGAGGAACAGAAGATTGGAATAACAGCCATAGAGTTCTAGAAAATAACAGGTTATATCAAAAAAGACAATCTTTCAAATGATTGAAATATTGACAGTTCTAGCGATCATTTTAAATAAAGTACTAATGGGTGCTAATGTCCATTAGCACTTTATCAGCTTCATTTGTACATAAATGAGCCTCCAGCAGCTGTTTGAAAATATCAGCATGTGGTCTGGACTTTGCACTCAGCAGCATTGTCTTTGCACGGCTGCCACGGGCTGTCAGCTGAATACAATGTAATCAGCTGCTTGCATGAAGAAAACAGCGTGTGGTCCCTGCTACCTCTTTTCAGTTGAAGGATGGATTTTATGCTCACCTAAAAATGATCATTGAGATGAAAAGTGAAAGATGGAAGCGTTTACACGCAATGATTATTGCTTAAAAGCCATCATTTAACGAATTTTGAGCGATAATCATTGCTTAACTCTATCTATCTCATATCTATCTATCTATCTTTGAAGTTTTTTAATGTTTTATATTTATAATGTTTTTTATGTTCCACTGACTATTACAAAAAGTCACTCTGATGACTTCTTAACAGGATTCCAGTTATGATTACCCTGCAGGATGACATATCTGTTGGGTTTTATTGCAACTCTTTCAGATAACAGTTTTTTAATGAATATGTTGGGCCGATTAGTACTTGCCTCTGGGCCAAGTGTTCTAAAGTATAGAACCGCACAAGCAGATATCTGTGCATTGAGACTTATGTTGATAAATCCCATTCTAACTATCTGAAGGAAACTATAGTGTTAGGAATTTCACAGCACAAAGTAAACAGCTATTTCACAAAATTAGCATTTAGCAATCTCCATTGTATAGAAGGGAATACAATTCTAATATCTATTAGACGCCAGCATCTCCCCATTACAGTTAACTTTGAATATAGTCTTCTTTAAAGAAGAGAGTTGTTGCATATTCTCCAACTAACGTGATTACAAATTTAGAACCCAACCGGCTGGGTGCAAAATCAACAAATATTTTATATTTTTATCCTTTATCTGCAAATCCATCCCTTTCATCTGCAGCTCTTTGTTTTAGAAAACATTAATCTGCACAGATGGCGAAGCATGGTAATCTCTGATTTTCTGTTACTATGTTACCAGATACGGAATGGAATTTTTAATGAAATGGCAGTTTTAAAGAGTTTGTATAAAGCAATGCATCTTTTATTATTTTCTGCACTTCAGACTTTTTCCTCCCAACACGTAGATTTCATTTACAATGTATGGTTTCGCTATGGTTGCATTGTGCTTGTTAAAGGAATTGTAATAGGTAAGCAGTGGCATAGAGAGGTCACAGTGGACCCATTTGCGACCAAGCATTATGGTCAATGGGTCACTTGGGTCCTCCACACCACATCTGCGAATGGCATCACTAGCACCAGGCATCTAGGACACATGCCACGCTTTCCAGGTGACCGCCACTTAATTGTATCAGCATCCTCAGGCACATTTGAAACCCATGGCAGAACAAAAAGTCATGGGCTTCTTGCCTTGCAATTCCCGTCTCATAGATCACAGGCTGTTTCAGGCTTGCAGCCCAAAGGATGCTAGAACCAATGATGGGACATCAGTGACCCACCATAGGTAGCATGATGACACATCACTATAAGCAGTTCCTTTAACAACGCTATGTTTTGTGATGGAAAGCAGGGGATATGGGTCTATATCAGAAAAAGTAAGCTTTGACCCTTCTTAGATTATAATAAAAAAGAGAAATCAGCATAGAATTCTAGACCTAAAACCTTGGAATTAAGTTCTAATTCCAGACATCAATTCAACACGTTGAACCAGTACTTGGATGATATGTTCAGTTTTCAACATCTACGGTATAATTTCATGTATATTTCAATTCAACTTGGCACTAAAAAATGAATTCTTACCTTCCGTCCACCTGTGTTTATGCGTAGCGATGTTAGGAAAGGATCAAATATCATATGGCTGGTTTCTATGTTAACAGGTGACTGCCTCTTACCAACTGCACACAGATTCCAGGCTGAATTTACCAATCCCCAGAAAGAAGGCACTGTAAAAAATAAAAGCACCATGAGTCTTATTGACATTTACTAGGTCGTCAACACAAAAACTCATTTGGTAAATCTACATGATACAAGGAAACCTGGCTTAAGACTGCAGAGAGGCAAATTAATGTCATATATTGTCCTTGATGTGTCGTCAGTCCTTTTCTTATGTAAGAACAATTAACTAGCAGTTGGTAGCTCCTCCAACCCCCTTTGGTACTGTTCAGAGATTTCAACACTTGGAATCTTAGATACATCACTTACGTCAATGTCACTGACTTCCTATTAAAGGGGTTTTGCAGGGAAATATTATTGATTACCTATCATCAGGATAGGTCATCAATAGTTGATCGGCTGGGGTCTGTCGCTTCGGACCATGACTGATCAGCTGAGTGGGCGCATGCTACAATAACACATGTAGTGGCCGGCACTTGTAACTGCAGGCACGGCTTCCATTGAAATCAATGGGAGCCGTGCCTGCAGTTACAAGTGCTGGCTACTATAAAAAGGTTGTCATGGAGGCTTCTGCTCGGACCTCTCTGTATGTGGAGCAGAAGTCTCCGTACCGACCACCCATGTAGTGGCTGGCGCTTGTAACTGCAGGCACGGTTCCAAGTCATCAATAGTATTTCCTTGAAAAACCCCTTTAAAGTGCCAATGATTTCAGTTATGAAGGTGCACATCTTAGGCCCTTCCGGGTGCCAAAAACTGAAATCTACATGAACTATGAGCTGGAGTAGAATTTTCTTATGTCAAAAATTCGTAAATTATAGGTAATGGACAAATAGACAAGTGCACAGCACACTCACTTTTATCATATACCTTGCAAAGTTTAATTGCAGATGCAGCACTACAAAGTCCAGGAACTGCTCATGAACACTTAATTACAGAATATGTAGAAAGTGACAGTATCCACCAGGGTGTAAAATTAGTAAACTTATTTATCCAGAATAATAAATGACATGCAAAATTTTGACCCACTCAGAGGTCTTTGTCAAGCATAACAAGCATAACCAAATACCGTATATACAGGCAGGGTACATAAATAATCAGTTATTGAATTAGAAAATCATGACCCTCATCCTAAGGCATCACTGAAAACAGTAATGTGTGTCTACATTAAATTATATAAATTTGTCAGGCCACAGGCGTGCCCACTGTTCCAAAACTTCTTCCATAAAAACTAAAAAATCTGCAAATTTTTGTGTAAATATGGCATCAACCACAATCTCTTACTTTTTTACGGCAGTCTTGTTGCACAGTGCTTTCATAAATTCCTCCCATAGTCTATAAATTCTCGATTACTTTATTGTAGTGAGTGTGGGTAAGTAGGTAAGTATGTACATGCTATTTTATGTAGAGTATGGTGCTCCCTGCACTGCAAATTCCAACTGGCACACCCTAAGGTCTGTGAACAAATCTTACTAAATGCCTCTGAGCATGTGGTAGGGAAGGGCCTCCATACAATAGGAACTGGAATCTGCATGACCCAAAGGAATGAGCCTTAATTAGGGTTCAACATGAATTTTACAAAAAATTTGAATGAAGGTGTCTGTATGAAGATATCTAGATTTCTTTAACCCATTAAGGACCAAGCACAGTAAATCTACGGAACTAGGTCCTGGGCTTTAATCCCAGCCGATAATAAAAATACGGCGTGGGATTAAAACCCCTGCTTCTGCAATCAATCAGAAGAAGGTCAGGTTGTCAGCTGTTAGTCACAGCTGATACCTCGGAGGAGGAAGGAGAAGTGGTTTTTAACCCTTTCTGCCTTCTCCTTTCTTTAGTACACAGCGCTCAATGAGCGCTATGGACTGAAGAGTGAAAGTGGAAGTGTTTCTTTCACTATGTGAGCTGGCAGTCATGTGACCACAGGGATCCCCTGGCATAGCAGAGCTACAGGGTCCTAGAAGACCCTGATCAGCTCTGCCAGTGACTATTGTCACTACAGGGGGATGTTTTCCCTGTAACTGGGGCTCCTATGGATGCCCCAGCTATAGTGAAGAAATGTCAAATAAAAAAAAGAGCATGTGAATGTCCCCCGGAGGTCTTATATAACGTCATTGGGGACATAGATAGTAAAAAAACATAATTGCATAAATAGGTAAAACTAAATTACAGAATATAATAAAAATATATACATAAGAAAGAAAATAACCCAAAGCCGATGCCAACCAAAACTGTCACTGTATGCACCATAAAATCCCCAAACATACATATTATATATCAAAACGTCTGAAACAAATAGAGGAACCCATTCCAATACTATACTTTAGCATAAATATACTAAATAAAAAAAGAAACAAACTATAAATGTTAAAAATAACAATTTTTTTTAGCATTTTACCCCCAATAAAACAAAAAAACAGGAAAAAAAAGTCAGTAAAAAAAATCTTAAAAAATAGCTAGAGATGAGCGAGCGTACTCGGCCACGCCCCTTTTTCGCCCAAGTACCGCGATTTTCGAGTACTTCCGTACTCGGGCGAAAAGATTCGGGGGGCGCCGTGGGCGAGTGGGGGGTTGCAGCGGGGAGTGGGGGGGGAGAGGGAGAGAGAGAGGGCTCCCCCCTGTTCCCCGCTGCTACCCCCCGCGCCGCCACGCGTCCCCCCACCCCCCGGCGCCCCCCGAATCTTTTCACCCGAGTACTGAAGTACTCGAAAATCGCGGTGCTTGATCGAGTAATTACTCGAAACGAGTACGTTCGCTCATCTCTAAAAATAGCCCTATATGTCAAGGAAATAATGCTGCAAAAACACTTTTGGTAGCTGAAGGAAAATAATTGAAAAAGTTGAACCACTACATGGGTAAAATCCCTAAAAAGTGTCTGATCCTTAAAGGGGTTGTCTCGCGAAAGCAAGTGGGGTTATACACTTCTGTATGGCCATATTAATGCACTTTGTAATATACATCGTGCATTAAATATGAGCCATACAGAAGTTATTCACTTACCTGCTCCGTTGCTGGCGTCCCCGTCTCCATGGCTCCGTCTAATTTCGCTGTCTTTTTGCTTTTTTAAACGCGCTTGCGCTGTGCGATCTTCTCCCCTTCTGCTCGGTCCGGCACGAGCTGCGTTCTGGCTCCGCCCCCTTCTACACGTCATCGCGTAGCTCCGCCCCCATCACGTGTGCCGATTCCAGCCAATCAGGAGGCTGTAATCGGCAATGGACCGCACAGAGCCCACGGTGCACCATGGGAGAAGACCCGCGGTGCATTGTGGGTGAAGATCCCGGCGGCCATCTTGGTGAAGGAAGAAGTAGGAAGAAAGAAGACGTCGCAGAGCGGGGATTTGGGTAAATAATATATATATATTTTTTTTTAACACATCCCTTGGGTTTGTCCTGCGCCGAACGGGGGGCCTATGCAAAAAAAAAAAAAAAAAAACGTTTCGGCGCGAGACAACCCCTTTAAGGTACAAAACAGCCTAGTCCTTAATGGGTTAAGGTGTTTACTAGAGTTTCACTAATATTTTCAAACATTACAGAAGAGAGGTAAACTAGTAGCATAGGCAAGAACATGGCATATGGATTTTAATGTTGATACAGATGTGCTGACTGCCCATGGCACACTACAATGCAAGTGCATGAGAGCAGCAGCACTACGCAAATAGCATGGGCATCCTGTTAGGATTACTCCAGGAGAACAATGGGCAAACTTGAAAGAGATGTGAAAGAACCCAAAAGAACTCAAAGTAATCAAAAGACATATAGAAAACTCTTCATGTGTCTTAGAAAAATATTGAACAAGAATGGTGTTCATGAAAGGGCACGATGAAGGAAGCCGCTGCCGAGCAAAGATAAAAACATTGCTGCCAGTCTCAATTTTGCCTGAGACCAAACATAATGCTTCTGGGAAAATATTTTATGGACAGATGAGACAAAAGTGGAACTTTTTAGCCCAGTTCCACAAAACCTTATGGAGAAAAAAAAAGACAATTGAATTCTACATCTCTAACCTCTTGACAGTTGTGATGTATGGTTGAGGGAGCATCATGGTTTGGAGCTGATTTGCTGCTTCAGGGGTATCAAAGTGTATCAAAACATCTTAAAGTCAATGACTTCATGCTGAAGAGAACTGAAGAATGATTGAAAAAGTAGAAGGTTTGTGTTTTGGAATGGCCAAGTCAAAGTCCTGACCTTAACCTTATCAAGATGCCATTGTATAGGCTATAAACCTGTCGTGGTCATGTGGTGGACACAAAAGTTCTTGGCTTGTTAGAGCTACCTAACAGTTTTCAGAGTTGTGTCTTGTAATAAGCCAAGCACATATATTATCCATTAAATGACAAGGACAGATTTCTATCCACTGGTACTAAACAATAATAAGTCCTGTTGATGGACTGCAAGCAGAGATCTTACATATTACAAGGACAGATACAAAAAGTATATTAGAAAGTTATAGAATTTTCCATAATATGAAGAATAATCTTTATTTGATGAAATCAGAATACCCCTTTAATGTTTCCAAGTGTAAAATAATACACAAAAGATCCACACTTAGAATTTACTCGAATGAGGTCGACCTAAACTGGCAAGTGGTCATATACATTTTCATCAAAGGCTCCTAAGAACTAACTTTCATATCTAATTTCTTTGCTCATTTTTCCCTTTTACTTAGCAGCATTAGCTCACTCTTTGGATGTGCCGACCAATCTTATTCTCCCTTTGAAGTGTAGCTAATCAGATTGGATAATCCCATTTTAGGAAAGCCTTTTTTTGCTTTTTTCCTACAATAGAAATAACCTCCTTGAAAAATAATAAAATATCTCATGGTCAGACAGATTGGGGCCAAAGTATGCTTGTAAAGTGATCATCACCATTATTGTGATTGTCATTTCAAAAATGCGTGTAGTCAGACAAGTCAAATTTGTTAATTGTCTGTAATCATTACCATAAGAATGACTGTCCCCAAATGGATGCTACACCACTATAATAATAAAATTATACTGGCTCAAAGTACTAAAAAAATACTTGAAGTTGTGCAATTAGTCACATGGTCAACACTGGTCTATACTGCCATGACAGACTTCCATGAGTAAAGCTGGGGACACACACTGTATGGAGTCTTTAGATTTCTATAAGTCCCACTGATCTGATGTGATAGAACCCAGCTCCTGGGTTTCTATACAATATCTATAAATGAGCCTCCCCATTAGCTGTGTGAATTTATTTGTATTAAAGACATCTTATGTGGCACATAGACCTTTGGGCCACTTCAGGCACAAGGACTCAGGTGCAACTGCTACATGTGCATTCCCCCTATAGCTTCACCTGTCTTTATAGATAAGGTGTAACAGAATACCCGCCATTGAAATGGCATTAATTGTCCTGTTGGAAGGGAATAATAACTGATGAGTGTAACCTAAATACTATTCAACTTTCACCCCATAGCTGTGACCAGCTTGAGAGTACAGTATGAAGCAAAAGATTGGACACAGCTTTTTATTCCATGTTTTTATTTTTGACATTGTAGATTGACATGAAAACTATGAAGGAACACATATGGGATTAAGTAGTAAACAAAAAAGTGTTAAACAAGCCAAAATATATTTTAGATTTTAGATTCTTCAAAGTATCCCTCTTTTTCTTTGATGACAACTTTGCACACTCTTGCATTCTCTCAGTAAGCTTTATGAGGTAGTCAACTGGAATGGTTTCCAACAGTCTTCAAGGAATCCCCATTGGTGTTGAGCACTTGTTATCTGCTTTTTCTTCACTCTAGGTCTATCTCACCCCAAACAATCTCATTTGGACATAGGTCGGGTGGTTATTGAGGCCATGTTATGTGATACAGCACTCCATCACTCTCCTTGTTCAAATAGCTCTTACATAGCTTGGAGCTGTGCTTGGGATCATTGTCCTGTTGAAGACCAAATGATGGTCCCACTAAGCACAAACCAGATAGAATGGCATGTCACTGTAGAATGCTTCTTGTAGCCATGCTGATTAAGTGTGCCTTGAATTATGAATAAATCACCAACAATGTCACCGGCACAACTCCTTTACACCATCACGCTTCTTCCTTTATGTTTCCCGGTTGGAACCACACATGTAGAAACCATTCTCTCACCTCTTTTGTGCCTCACAAAGACATGTCGGTTGGAACAAAAACTTTCAAATTTTGACTTAGAAGACCAAAGTACAAATCTCCACTATTCTAATGTCTATTCCTTTTCCTTCTTAGCCCAAAAAAGTTTCTTCTTCTTGTTGATGTTCCTCGGTAGTGGCTTTTTATGCAGCTACTTGACAATAAAAGCCTGATTCTCGCAGTCTCCTCTGAACAGTTGATGTTGAGATGTGTCTAGTCTGTGTAGCCTGTAATCTGAGTTGCTGCTAATATGTGGTTTCTGAGGCTTGTAGCTCTAATTAACTTCTTCTCTGCAGCAGAAATAACTCTTGGTCTTTCTTTCCTAGGGCGGTCCTCATGAGAGCCAGTTTCATCACAGTGTTTGATGTTTTTCATGGCTGCACTTGAAGATACCTTCAAAGTTCTTGAAATTTTCTAGATTGATTGTCTTAAAGTAATGAAGAACTCTCTTTTCTCTTTACTTAGTTGAGTGGTTCTTGCAAAAATATGTAACAAAACATTAGTTGAATAGGGCTAAACACTGTATGGGAATAGGTACCAACCCTACATCTGCATAACACAACTGATGGTCTCAAACACATTAAGAGGTCAAGAAATTCCACAAATTAACTTTTGAGAAGGCATACATGTTAACTGAAACCATTCCAGGTGACTATCTCCTGAAGCTGATTGAGACAATGTCCAGCATGTGCTAAGCTTTCGTAAGAGCAAAAGGGGGCTACTTTGAAGACTCTAAAATAGAACATATTCTGGTTCATTTAACACTTTTTTTAACTATTTAATTCCATGTTTGTTCCTTCGTAGTTTTCTTGTCTTCAATAGGACTCTACAATGTAGTAAAAAAAAAAATAAGAACAAGCATATAAAGGTGTGTCCAAACTTTTGAGTGGTACTGTATATCACATGCATTTATCACTTTCTATGGTAGGAATAGATGTTTCTTTCCCATGTTTAGTTACAACAGCACAGAATGAAGTTGGTTATTTCACCTCTATTTCACATCTAATCTTCTATTGCAAGGAATTTTTCACTCTGTATGGCAGCTGTTCATTTCAACTCTCACTTTTTCCTCATTGACATTCACTCTCAAAGTGATCTGTCTTAGCAGAACAATTGGCGACACATTAATTTAAGAATTTTCAACTCTCTTGCTCATTCTAATAGATTCAATTCCGACTACCCTGATTGAGCTTTTATTGAAGCTGAAACCATGGAGTGGAACTCCGAAACTTCCAAACTCAAAAATATTTAAATAAATTTAAAGTGATAGCTGCCAGGAATTATTTCTAGATACCAAACCAATGCTCAAAACACATGTTTTCACTTACTTAAACTGTCCATATTTGTTTATAATTAATTGTAAAAAGGAGAAAATGATGGACCATGGGCGTAACCCTTGTAATGTAAAGTGCATAAAAGCAAAGGGATTAACCCAATTTCTTCTTTATTAATTGAAGCTCTGGGTCTCTCCCATGATGACATGTTTACAGGCCAAGAGAGATTTCTATTAGTTGGTTTGTTATTTTTCACCATGGGGAATCTGTTTAGCTACAATTTAAATAACTCAGACCAGTCTTTTAGGGACATATACTGTACAATCTGGGAAGTGTGCACTTTAACACCATGGGGAATAGCAAAATTTGTAGGATATGTAAGATCTACAGTTGAAGTTGACGAAATGGCACCCCTCCTCTTTTACACCACTCAGTAAAAAGAAGCAGCTACAATGGAGATGAAAGTTCTCAAAATTACTATATGTTCAGATTGCATACAGGGAGCAGGCGTAAAGGTCTATTTAGACGCAACGATCATCGCTCAAAATTTGAAAAGAGTCGAAAGTTAGCGCTGGTTTTGCTTTTAAAGACGTCCATTTAAACGTAACGATTATCATTGGAAAATAGACGATAAACGATAATTGAATGATATTTTGAATGGCATGTGCATCAGTTAAGGTAAAAAATGAGGTAAAAATCGTTAAACGACTGGACGATTTTCATTTAAACCAAACGATAAGTGAACTACCAAACGATGGATTTTAAGCAGACTGAAAGACAACGATGAAAGAATGATTAACGAAAAGTGTACGATGGGCATGCATTTACACGTAATGATTATCGCTCAACTGCGACACTTTTAACGAATTTTGAGCGATGATCATTGAATCTAAATAGGCCTTAAGCTGCAATACGAAACATAACCTGTTGACAAGAGTGACTCTGCATCTGCCCATGTACTTTGCATGAGTAAGTACACCCTTTTTCTCTGATTTTTGATTAGATTTATTTTTCTGTGATTTATTTCAGTCTTTCATTTAAGCCTTTCTTAAAGGAGTAAAATGTTTTCAATTTGTCTGTGTTATATAAGGAAATAGGGCCTCATGTGGCACAGTGTGGTAGGGCAGCAGAAATGCAGTCCTAAGCTCTCGCTCACGACCTGAAGGTTGCAGGTTCAATCCCTGCTTGGTTCAGGTAGCTCAAGTTTGACTCAGCCTTCCATCCTTCCGAAGTCAGTAAAATGAGTAGCCATCTTGGGGGGTTAAGATGACTAGGGAAGGCAATGGCAATCCACCCCGCAAAAAAATAGTCTGCCAAGAAAACATCCTGATAAGACGGCACCCGAGGAGTCAGTCTTGCACTAGGGGACTTTACCTTACCATATGAGGAAAATTAACACTAAATGACTAATAAAAGTAATTGAAAGTGACTTTCCAGGCATGTGGTCAATATGTTCGCACGATTGAAGCACATCTGAATAAGCCCTTATAATGAAGAAGATGACAGTTCATTCTCCCTGACTGCATGCTCAAGGCCTTTAATGTATTTAGGTGAATATAGAGAGAAATGATATTCACAGCGTCCACTCAGCAGGCAGAGATGGTACTGGCTGTGGTTGGTCATGTGATGCAGTTCTGATGCATCATGGCAATAATAGCACAGCATAGAGAAAGAGAAAGAAGGGAGAAATCTATAAACCCAGGTGGCATCTGATACTGTACATATCAGACAGAATGCCGCACTGCATGGAATTCAATGCAAAATACATAGGAAACATTGCAGTGTGACAGTCAGGTATCGGGAGGCAAGGATGGAGAAATGTTTTTGCTGCAATGGCCCTTTATTTTGGGAACCTTGCACTTACAACCAGTTTTGCCATTTTATTAACAAACATAATTATTTTACTTCTTTGACACAGTAATAAAGTCAATTTATCACCTGGAAAGTCTGGTCTGGAGAATTACAGTGTTCCATTAACAGTAATAAAGCACCAAACTGCCGAATTAAATATACAGATATAGATGCGAAGGTTAATCTGGACGAAGAATTACAATTTTGAACAGATTCTGAATTACAACCTGAAATCCAGTTAACAACCTTATCCCTAATTCTCCAGTTTTAAGAGCTAAAATCACTCAGCATCCCCTGCTTGTTCAGTGTCTGCACAATTATAAATGCTGCTCTGGAGCTCATAATAATTATAAAGGCTACAACCTATGTACTACAAAAGCTGACCCTGATGATTTTTAAATTAACTGCATGTTTATTAACTCTTTTAATAGTGAACACCGTGTGCACTTATGTTCATGGGATACTAAGAGGCAAACTTCAATCACATTTGTGGATTCAGCATTTCTTAGACTCCATCATTACAAAAATACATATCTTGTATACAATGTGTGTTCTGAAGAAGCAATAAAAAAAAGTTAAATAGTGTCCAGCTAGCAATACAGTCTAATATCTGCCTACACCATTTCTTGGCTTTGAATTCAATAAACTTAAAGGGGTTGTCCCGCGAAACAAAGTGGGGGTATACACTTCTGTATGGCCATATTAATGCACTTTGTAATGTACATTGTGCATTAATTATGAGCCATACAGAAGTTATTCACTTACCTGTTCTGTTGCTAGCGTCCTCGTCTCCATGGTGCCGTCTAATTTTCAGCGTCTAATCGCCCGATTAGACGCGCTTGCGCAGTCCGGTCTTCTTCCTTTCTGAATGGGGCCGCTCGTGCCGGAGAGCGGCTCCTCGTAGCTCCGCCCCGTCACGTGTGCCGATTCCAGCCAATCAGGAGGCTGGAATCGGCAATGGACCGCACGGTGCACCGCATGGTGCACCGTGGGTGAAGATCCCAGCGGCCATCTTACTTAGGTAAGTAAGAAGTCGCCGGAGCGCGGGGATTCGGGTAAGTACTGGCCGTTTTTTTTTTTATTCCTGCATCGGGTTTGTCTCGCGCCGAACGGGGGGGCTATTGAAAAAAAAAAAAAAACGTTTCGGCGCGGGACAACCCCTTTAAGCATTAGTCTCAAGTGAGTTTGGCTATATATATGTACTGTGCAAAATAAAGGGGCACTAGCAAAAAAAAAAGATAGAACAGAAGTAAAATAAGAGAAAGGAAAGGACAGAAATTTCAGTAACAAGGTCCTATAGATAACTTCACTTGTTCTTTCACAGGTGCTGTAGAACTGTACATTTTATTGCCTGGCATCTGTGCCAGCAGAAGAGGTTAATGGCCTGGCAAATCACAATACACATCCCATTGTGACCAGATGGTTTAAATGTTCCTGTAGAGATCTGAAGACACACTGTTAAATATTCCATTGTGGACTTTCTAAAGACCAACATGGGAAGGTGAGAATATTTTCTTCAGTACATTTTTCTGCAGATACGATGTGACCAAGTAGCATGGCTGCTTCAAGATTTGGTAACATATTCCATGTGTGAATTTCAGCTCTAGCACATGTTGGGCATAATAGGATTCTATTTATGCTCCACTTGTAGGAATCAGGTCACAATCTTATATCGTATTATTTTAAATAGGTTTTCAAACCCAGTCATTATCCAGACTCATCTACTATTGAGGATGCTTTATGAACAATACAAAGAAAAAAAGCAATAATGCCAAACTCTGAGAGGCATAAAAGTCAGTATAATTAAATATACATGAATAAAGGTTTGTATGTGAAAGGACATCATAAAGAATTATTTAGACTTAATTAAACATAGATGAGTAATGCTGCCTTTGGAGAAACAAGAAGATTAGAAAAACAGCCATAGAGTTCTGGAAAATAAGAGTTTATATCTAACTATCTTATCTATCTATCTATTAGAGATGAGCGAACGTACTCGTTACGAGTACATACGCACCCGAGCACCGCCATTTTCGAGTACAGCAGTACTCGCGCGTAAAGATTCGGGGGGCGGCGTGGCGGCATGGGGGGTAGCAGTGGGGAGTGGGGGGGAGAGGGAGAGAGAGAGGGCTCCCCCCTGTTCCCTGCTGCTACCCCCCGCACCGCCGCGCCTCTCCCCGCCCCCCGGCGCCCCCCGAATCTTTACGCGCGAGTACTGAAGTACTCGAAAATGGCGGTACTCGGGTGCGTAAGTACTCATTACGAGTACGTTCGCTCATCTCTACTATCTATCTATCTATCTCATATCTATCTCATATCTATCTATCTCATATCTATCTATCTCATATCTATCTATCTCATATCTATCTATCTCATATCTATCTATCTATCTATCTCATATCTATCTCATATCTATCTATCTATCTATCTATCTATCTATCTATCTATCTCATATCTATCTATCTCATATCTATCTATCTATCTATCTATCTATCTCATATCTATCTATCTATCTATCTATCTATCTATCTATCTATCTCATATCTATCTATCTATGTGTCTATCTATCTAACTATGTACCTCATATCTATCTAAAGACAACCAGTCAGTCACCCATTGACATTAAAGGGGTTGTCTCGCGCCGAAACGAGTTTTTTTTTTTCCCATAGGCCCCCCGTTCGGCGCAGGACAACCCCAAGGGATGTGTTAAAAAAAAAAAAAATTATTACTTACCCGAATCCCTGCTCTGCGACGTCTTCCTTCTTCCTTCATCAAGATGGCCGCCGGGATCTTCACCCACGATGCACCGCGGGTCTTCTCCCATGGTGCACCGTGGGCTCTGTGCGGTCCATTGCCGATTCCAGCCTCCTGATTGGCTGGAATCGGCACACGTGACGGGGCGGAGCTACGATGACCAGCTCTCCGGCATGAGCGGCCCCATTCACCAGGCAGAAGACCGGACTGCGCAAGCGCGTCTAAAAACGCCAGAAGAAAGCAAAATTAGACGGATCCATGGCGACGGGGACGCTAGCAACGGAGCATGTAAGTGAATAACTTCTGTATGGCTCATATTTAATGCACGATGTACATTACAAAGTGCATTAATATGGCCATACAGAAGTGTATAACCCCACTTGCTGCCGCGAGACAACCCCTTTAAATAGAGCAGACTACCTACTTTATAGATCTTAAATGCTGGGAACAGAATTTAATAGAGGTTGTTGTGGGGAATGTGGGGGTGTCCAAAAAAAAAGAAGAGGTGTGGTAGAGTTAGCAGGACCACAACCGCAAAGCTATGCATCTGGCCCAGCTGATCAGAAGATATTACAGGTCTAGTTAAAGGCCTAGACTGCACAAGGACTTTTCACAACACAACTTATATGTCTTCATGTGTCTGGACTGTCGGGTATAGCGGCAAGTTGGAAGCCTTTTTGTAACAAAGAAAAACATCAAAGCCCAGCTATGTTTTGCTAAAACCTACATCAAGTCTGCCAAAAGTATGTGGGAGAACGTGTTATGGTCTGGTGAGATCAAGGTTGAACTTTTTAGCCATAATTCCAAAAAGTATGTTTTATGCAAAGCCAACACTGCGCATAACCAAAAGAATACCATACCTACAATGAAGCATAGTGGAGGGGCTTTTGAATGCTGGAACTGGGGCTTTAGTCAAGGTGGAGGGAATTATAAACACTTCTAAATATCAGTCTATTTTGGCATAAAACCTTCAGGCCTCGGCTAAAAAGCTGTAGATGAAGAGGAATTTCATCTTTCAGCATGGCAACAACCCAAAGCAGACCTCCAAGTCAACAAAAGAATGAATTTGCTAAAAGAAGATCAAAGTTTTTGAATTGCCCAACCAGAGCCCAGACCTAAATCTTTGGGCGCCCTTACAATATGGCAGATTGGGAAGAAGACTGCGCAAAGATTGACAAGTGAAGATGTGCCCTGCTGATAGACACCTACCTCAAGAGACTGCATGCTGTCATAAAGTCAAAGGGTACATCAACAAAGTAATAGTTTTAGGGTGTGTATATTTATGCAACCACATAATTTTAGTGTTTCTTTTTTTTATTTTTACACCCTAAAAGATTTCAGTTTGTTTTTAATGCAATTCTATACATAATGGGTCCCATTTAAAGGGGTTGTCCCGCGAAAGCAAGTGGGTCTATACACTTCTGTATGGCCATATTAATGCACTTTGTAATGTACATTGTGCATTAATTATGAGCCAAACAGACGTTATTCACTTACCTGTTCCGTTGCTAGCGTCCTCGTCTCCATGGCGCCGTCTAATTTTCAGCGTCTAATCGCCAGATTAGACGCGCTTGCGCAGTCCGGTCTTCTGCTTTTCTCAATGGGGCCGCTCGTGTCGGAGAGCGGCTCCTCGTAGCTCCGCCCCATCACGTGCCGATTCCAGCCAATCAGGAGGCTGGAATCGGCAATGGACCGCACAGAAGAGCTGCGGTCCACCGAGGGAGAAGATCCCGGCGGCCATCTTCACCAGGTAAGTAAGAAGTCACCGGAGTGCGGGGATTCAGGTAAGCACTCTCCGGTTTTTACTTTTAACCCCTGCATCGGGTTTGTCTCGCGCCGAACGGGGGGGCTATTGAAAAAAAAAAAAACCCGTTTCGGCGCGGGACAACCCCTTTAAGGTGGAAATAAATCTGAAATAATTCAACTTTGTTGGATTTTTGAAACATGACAAAAACATTGCATTCTAACAGGGGTGTTTGGCCTTTTTATATCCACTAGGAAGTTTGGAACATCTTATAAGTGTGTACTATTTAACTGCATTAAAACAAATGATATACTCCAACATGGCTAAAAATACTCCTTATTTGCTTAGAATGCTAAAAAATATTTAAAAATGCTGAAAAATACTAATTGCCCTGTTAGGTATTACTATTTGGATATTATCATGACTAGTTTTTCGATTTCATAGAAACATGCAGTGTACTATTTCCTTTGTGTTCTTTTAACCTATAATCCCCCAAAGTAATATTCTCCTTTAAGGGTGGTAAAGGCACAATTGCAACTTCTACTTTGAGTGAATAGAATCCCCCTTGGGTCTCGATGTGGTTAATACCACTGTTGAATTAATTGGAGTTAAGTGAGCCTTGTAGCTTAAATTTGTCTTATATCTGTTCCGCAATTAGATAGTGTTGCTCAGTTTTAAAAGCTTTATGTTGTTATTGCAAAATTAGTGGGCAGACAAGACAGTGAGGTCAATTATTAGATTATATCTTCACACTAATTACTTAGAACTGTGATATGGGACTTAGTATTAATCCTCTGTTGATAAATGTAATTATTTCTATAAAACATCCACTGGTAGATAAACCTCAATAAAGTTTTGTAATAGTTCAGCTTCAGCCATCTTTGATTAGGCAAATGTGACACTGACCTTGCAGTGAGGAAAATTGTGAATATGTGAATGACATTCCCAGTGAAATTACAAGGTCATGGTCCCATATGGCAGAGATAACAAGCCATTAAATCTGAGGTCAGGAGTTAACATAAGATTATATCTGCAAGTATATTGTTGTTACCAAACGAAAGCCAAACAGAGGGATATTTTTATTAAGATTATGAATTCTGGTGTAATTCTCAAAATTGCAGTTTACATACAACACAAGTTCTATAAAAAAATCCAACTGTAAACAAAACTTCCCATAAATTAAAGTTTTTCAAATTTGACTACATGGAATTTGAGTTTTTTAAAAACAGACTTGAGCACATGAAATATCAGCTATTATAACTGGTGTTGAGTGGGCTGAACCATCGAACCTTGTTTCTGGTTGAAAAGTTCGGTTCAGTGAAAACCCAAACCTCAGACAGTTAATTTCAGCCAAATTGGAAGTTCAAAAACAACCGTAAAACTAGTATTGAAAACTATGTAAGACCCCTCAAATGGCGGTGGTTCAATTAATGTGGCTCAGTGGTTGCCTTACAGTGCTAGGTTCAAATCTGAGCATAGACAACATCTGCATAGACTTTGTTAAACTCCATGCAGATCTTCTCTTTGATCAGATTTGAACCTAGGAGCCCAGCATTGCAAAGCAACAGTACTAATCACTGAACCACCATTTTTTCCCCTTCTGTAAAGAAGGAGCACAAGAAACACAAAGAGAACATACATACTCCATACAGATGTTGTCCTGGGTCAGATTAAAACCTAGGACTACAGCGGCGCAAGGCAACGGTACTAACCACTAAATCACCATACTTCTTCTTCCTTCATTCTTCAAAGGAACATAAGAAGGGGATGAACACTGTTTCAAGGCTCTTAGTGTTCAATACTGGTTTTATGGGTTTTTATTAACTTTTAGTTTGGTTAAAACTAATTTGGACTAAACCAAACCTTTTGATGAAATTTGGCGAACTAGCAAAACCGAAGTTTTGAAAAGTTCACTCATCTATAAGTCATATGGCTTTGTTGCCTAATATTTGAATACTCTTGAATGGTTAAGCTGCCAAGCAATGAAGAGATAAAGGAACCAAAAAAAAATTCTTCAGCAAAATATAAGCAACAGCCCCCATATGAACTATAATGCACAGTAATAAAAATCTTAAAATTGATTTTAGTTATTGTAAAAAAAAAAAGTAACAAACACAAATGCAAGGTTAGTTGAAAGGGCAAATTGTGAAATCTGTCCAGCTGCATAGGAGCCCCGTGAGCATCTCTGCTGGGTGCTTGTCACTAGACCATATCTATGCTTATTGCAGGAATCATATAGACAACTGTGCAGAGAACAAGCAATGTGCACAAAGTACTCTAGCAGTCTTATGCTGGGTTTACACGGGACGAATGTTGGGTAAACGATGCCTGACACTCGTTCCTGTGTGTCCTCACTGCCGTGCTCCTGCACGGGAGCTACTATCACTGTCTCGCTCACAGAGCGGTCAGCAGGGGGGGGGGTGACGGCAACAGGAGATTTCTCTCCTCCCGCTCCCCCGCCCCTTTCCATTGAGATAATACAGCAGACGTTCAGTAATGAACAGCCGCTGTGTTATGTCAATGGAGAGAGCCAGGGGAGCGAGAGGAGAGAAAACTGCTATTTGTGTGCTTTTATACAGAGCGATTGTTGTTCACTTATTGTTTAGTTTGCAATCTCTGAACGAATTGTTGGTAGAATTTGCATGGGCCAAAATATCGTTCAGCGACTATTTAGGGGTCGTGAGCTTCTTTGGCGGGGGTGTATTTGAAATTTCGAACCCTCACCAACACTAAATAATCAGCGACTATTTTTAGATGAGTTGAAATTAAGTGACTAGGGAATTAACTCCTACTCATCGCCTGCTTAGTGGCCATGTTTACACAGTATTAGGCCGGTCTCACACGGGCAATCCAGATTCTGCATGTGGGAGCCCACAGTGGAATGCGTCTCTGACCCTGGCCCGTGACCCTTCGCCTTCGCTTTCCTGTATTACGTATGACCGTAGATGCTCACTGCTGGTCATGCGCAATACAGATTTTTTTTTTAAATGTTTGCTTTCCCGTGCCGACGCTAGGTGATGAAGCAGGTCACATGGCTTCCATTGACTTCAATGGAAGCCATCCGTGTAGATCCCACACAAAAATAGAGCATGCTGTGATTTTAAATCCGCTTGGGGAAATCACAATTGTTCTCTGCTCATCGGAGCAGATATGCAAACATTCTATTTTTTCAATATGTACGGAATACAGCGGATCATCAGCGCTTATGACGATCATGGATTCCGCAATTGACATCCTGTTCTGTAAGAATGGCCTAACTGTTGCTTACATTCTTTCTATGGAGTGACTATTCAATCAACAGTTGTGCCATGTAAAGCCATCCTTACTCTTAAGCCACGGTTCTACCGATACTGCTAACTTAAAGAGTACCTGTATTTTCACTTCATAGCTCTCCTGCTCTGTTTTCAGTTCCTTCCGCTAGTTGAAGATGGCCCCATATAGTGCTATCTAGGCACCATACGGGGCAGTCTTCAGCTTTTATGAGGACCCGAAAATGGTTGACATGGCAGGAGCTCTCTGAAGTAAAAATGAAGGTACTCTTTGAGGAAGCCTGGCTTAACAATTCCTGTATAGATAGCCCTGAGCGGTCCATTCTACAAGGAAAATCTTATACGTCAAATCAGCTTGTGCTGACTAAAGGATCCACATTCTGCTCCCTGTGGTCTGTCCACCTCAACCCATAAGACAGTCTTAGTGTAGACCAAAAATATATGGTAAAACTGTAAAGTCTAAAGAATTGTGGACTAAAAACAGATCACCAGTCACTAACTAGAACAGTACGGGCATCCCCATACCGTTAGATAGGAAGCTGTAGTGATTTTTACTCACTTCTACAGCAGTTGTCAGCTACAGTATTGTCCTCCCTACCTCAAAAAAATTCCTGTTCAAACCTACAGTAGAAAATGGGTAAAGTAATGTGAAAGGTCCAATAAATCTAAAGTAGATATGTAATATAAAATGTTCATCAGATAAGCAATCATGGGCATATATGCATTTCAATATTATTGGAAGTCCTCAACACAAGGCATATGTGAGATAAAGCAGTTATAATGGGACAAGAACTTCTTGTCATTGAAGAACACTGAATGCAGCCTCTTTTTATAAAGGTACTGTATTAAAATCAGGTGTAGACAAGTTAGACTATCACAAGAGTTCAAGTAAACTCATAATATGGAGACTCTGCCAAGGCAGTTAAGCCCTTAGGGATCGCCCTATTTTGTGCCTTAAGGACCAAACAATTTTCAAAGTTGCATTGCAAGAGCCATAACTCTTTGGTATAGCTGTATGAGGGCTTATTTTTCATGGGCCAAGTTGTACTTTTTAAAGGCACCACTCTTGGGTACATATAACATGTTGAATAACTTTAATTACATTTTTAGGAGGAGGGGATAGATGGACGCCCACCACCACCATCTAGGTTCTGCCATTGTTTTTTTTTGGGGGGGGGTTCACGTCATTCACCATTTGGCAAAAATAAAATGCCAATTTTGTTATCTGGGTCAGCTCGATTACTGTGACACCAATATTATATAGATATTTTTTTATTTTTTACTACTTTAGCACAATAAAAACATGTTTTTATACAAAAAAGGTAATAGAACTATGTGAGGTCTTGTTTTGGCAGAAAGTGCTGTAGTTTTTATTGGTACCCTCTTAGGGGAACATGTAACTGTTTTCGGGAGGCAGATAAAAGAAAGTTCACAATTCTGACATTCATTTTTTAAATTACTCTGATAGCATTGACAACACAAGATAAATAACCAAATCCTCTCGTTCTTATGAACATGGTGTCACCTATTATGTGTTGCTTTTTAAAAAACTCTTGGTATTTTATCCATTTAAAAAGGGTTTTTGTTCATACTATGATTATATTGTGCTGAGAATGCTAAACATCTATTGACATTTTGCTAAAATGAAATAAAAAATTGAAAGTACAAAAAAGAAAAAGGGTTTTCCGTGAGAAGCGTGCATTTTTTTCTAAACTGGATTTCTTTTTAAAAGTTAACCTTTCTAAGACATTTTTGACACTATTTTGTGATGTGATTGCTCAATGTTAAAATAGTACACTGCATTACTTATGTAGTGCATTGTACTATGCCTATGACATTAGTCTATTAGACGCTGCCGGAGATGGAGCCTAATTAGCTGAGCCACATGGCAGACACAAAGTAACCATGGGTACTGTGGGGTCCCGATGAGTTACAGGAGGAGCCCCACAATGGATCTCCTGGCAGTTAGAGCAGGAGTGTGGCTGTCAGTAGTCAGCCAAGCCACCGCCTTATAAAGATGTATGTGCAGGTTTAAAGTACATTAGTGAGGTCAGTAAAAGGGCATATTGATGGCCACTAATGGGTTAAGGAGATTTTCCTCTCTCATTATAACATAAGCTGTATTTTCAGGTAGTCAGTAAAACTTTATGAATAGCCTTCTGATTGAAAAAAGCAGCGCACATTTGATTACACTGAGAAATCTTCTTGCACTGAGTCATTAATCAGTTTACATCCCACTAGACAGCTTCCTTCATGTAGAATTTTTATAATCAGTGACTTTATATTAATATGTAAATACCGGATGTTCTTAAGTAATGCTTAATTTTCAGATTATTGCAAGTTTACATTCAGTTGGCTCTTTGAATGTGAAGCTTAAGTGAGAAAACTTGGATTGGTGTGAGTGGATTCAGAGGGGTTGAGGGCTTTACCACCTCCTTAACATTCCGTAAAATGCTCCTTCAACCTCTTTGTGAGCAAAATTATCTGATATTGTTACTTTAAAGGTCAGGGAAATATCAGCGGTTGACTCCAACAGCATTCGCTTCAGTTCTCAGCCATGTAAGCGTTGTAATAACCTTTTCTATCACCTCTCATTATCATGATTACAGTTCCACTGTATGGCTAGTTTATGACTCTCTTCTAATGACAATGATCATCTGCTCTATAACAGAGTCAACACCGTTGACAGGAGTATCGACCTACTCAACAAACCTTGGCAGTCCTTGCATGTTTCTACTGTGTTAAATACTGTATATGTGTAGCTATTCCACATATACCTACTTTACATCAACATGTCTAGTACTAGCCACAGCTGGTGCTGTATATTCTTGGTTGGGATTTGTTTTAAAGGGAACCTGTTATGTTTAAAATGACGTCAATCTGCTGGCAGTGTGTTACAAAGCTGGAGATGCTCAGCAGATTAATATTAGAGATTAGCGAGCACGCTCGGTTAAGGCAGTTACTCGAGCAACTGCATTCTCGTCCGAGCAGGCTCGGGGGGGAGCGGTGGGGAGTGAGAGAGATCTCTCTCTCCCCCCCACTACCCCACGCTCACCCCTGCTGCCCCCCGAGCCTGCTCGGATGAGAATGCAGTTACTCGAGAAGAGCGATGCTCGCTCGAGTAACTGCCTTATCCGAGCGTGCTCGCTCATCTCTAATTTATATACTTTTTTTGTTGTAAAAAGTTCAGTATAACTTGTAATTTATTCTTTTAGACCTGCTCAGTTTGTGCTTAGGAATCCAATTGGTGATCCTACTCAGTGATTGACAGCCTTCTTTGTATGAGCATGCATACATGGATAGCTGTCAATAGCTATCAATCAGTAGGTAGACCACCCGCTGGACTCCTAAGCTCAGAATAAGCTGACTCTTTTACCACAAAAATACACTGCTGTACAAAGAAAATGCCTCGTCATGAAGAAATGCTCGAAATGAGACAAAACTCAGACAGAACTAAGGCCCAGTGCCCACGGCCGGATTTTTGCTGCGAAATTCATGGCCAGATGCCCGCTGTAAATTTCACAGTAATGTCCGTTCATAGCATGCTATGTTAAAAGATTCTTCCATACCCACGAGTGAAAATCAGCTGCAATTTTGCAGTCAATGAAAGCCATCCGATCCGCGGAGATTCCAAAATCTCAATTTTGAAATCGCCGATGCAATGGCGCATCATGCCCTGCACTGTGCATGCACGATGGCGTGACAGCCAAGACACTCATGGTGGATACGGACAGGTGAGTGTGTGTCTCTGGCTGGGCACCGGGTCTGATTCTGCTGCGAGATTTTGCAGTTGGAATCCGACCCAGCCATGGGCATCAGGACTAAGTTTTGAACAATTCATGTTTATTTGAAACAATTACATATCTCCTGTTGCTCAATAAACAGCATAATCAGTAAGTAGTTGGGTCACCATATCATTAACGCAATGTGGCACTGATTCAAAGAGTGCTATAATACTGTCCTGGGTGCCATGGGGTATTGACCATAGTTCATAGTTCATCTTCATTACGAGGCTGTGGAAGAGCATTCACTCAACCTTCCATTATATCAGACAGATTCTTTATTGGAAGGAGACCAGGGGATAATAATGGCCAAGGAATCATCTGGAAACCTTGCAAAGCATGCCTGCGAATGTTTAATTTGTGGGGCCACTAGGGATCCTGCTGGAAAATGGTGTTAAGCATGACCTTGAGATATGGTAGTATAATGAGCTACATCACGTCAACATAACAGCATGCTGTCAATGTGCCCCTCATGCATACTAGAGGTGATCAACTGTTAACGCTGATGGTACCCCAAACCATGACTCCATGCTGACAAGATGTGTGGTGCTGCAAAATAACAGAAAGATGAGCCTGATTGACACATCACCTTCAGACCGTTGCTTGGAGATCATCATTGTTGAGACAGAATCTTGATTCATCACTGAACACTACACTATACCATTCCTCATACCAGGCAGCTCTGGAGCACAACTGCTGCAAGAGTTCATGACAATGGTGCTGTGTGAGGGTCAGTCTTTGCAGCGTACAGCTTGACAGCAAACCTGCCTCAGCTAATCCATACAAAACTGTCATTGTCAATATTAGAGCACCAAAATCTCTCCATACGCTCCACAGAATGTTACCAGCTGTTGAGTATGGAGCACGATGCTGGATGTGTCATGTGTATTGTGACGTTCATCTCAACGCTCTAGTCCCACTATAACGATGCATGTTTCATTCTACTGACCACCGTTTTCCAACCCTACTCATGGTTGTGGCATCCTATGGAGTTTCTGTTGTATTACAATGCAAATATCTACTGGCGTTATATAGCTCTATGATGAAACCTTTAGTAAACTTGTCTGTTTGCTGAAAAAAAAGCTCTCAATGGCATCTTTGGGGCATCTTCACTCCTTAACCTTTATCCAGACACAAATAAAATGTTAAAGCCAAAGAAAGTTTTTCACTTTTATCACATTCTAAGATCTCATGATTTGCCCCAAATCCTGAAAATTCCATAATGATGTGACAAAACGCTTTGGCATTTTCTCTGTAGGGCCTCGGTCAGACGGGCGTTTTTTTCGCGCGATTTGCGCATGCGTCCGGCGATTTTATAAAACCATTGCTTTGCAATGGTATCGGACACATGAGCGCTTTTTATGCGCTCGTCCGATAAATTATAGAACAGAAATCGCAGATCGCACCTACCTGCGATCTGCGATTCCTGTTCTCTTCTCTATATGCGCTCAATGGGGCCGGGGGCAGCAGCGCCGACCCCATTGAGAACATATAGTAGACAAATCATTCTCCTCTGCCACAGCTGTAACAGCTGTGGCAGAGAAGAATGATGTTTGCCCATTGAATTCAATGGAGCCGGCAATACAGCCGGCTCCATTGAAAGCAATGGGCTGCCGGCAATCGCACGATGAATTTTCGGGAAGGGCTTAAAAATATAAGCCCTTCCCGGAAATTCATCCAGAAATGTGTAAAAACAAAAAAAAAAAACATACTCACCTAGTCCCGGTAGACGGAGTTCAGCCGCGGCCGGCTGGCAGTTCTCCTGAACTGCTCTGAGTAGTATTCAGCAGCCGGGGATTTAAAATCCCCGCCTGCTGAATGAGCTGCCTCTGATTGGTGAGGCTGTGACCTAGCCAGCATATTACACTGTATTTTAAATGTTATAGGTTTCCTTTAACACTCAAACTCATAACAAAGTATGTGAAAGTTGGTACTTTAGAGAGGTTGCCCAGTTTAATATAAATTAAGCCTAAAAAGGTTGTGCCACTAAGACAACCAATGTCGATATCTTCTATGAGGGCATATAGACATAGAAGAGAGGGGACCGGCCTATCCACTATAAGTCAGAGCAAATAGCTCCAATCAAGTAGTGATTGTCAGTAAGGAAGACTCTATTACATGGGCTGCCATCGTTTTATTGGTTGCTCCACAATTCTACAACATCTCTTCTTGTATGAGAATATTCTTATATACATTCACAGGGTGAAAACTGCACAGATTTAGTTCTACCATCTCACAACTGAAATATTTTACAATAAATTAGTGTAGGTAAAGATTTTCAGCTTGGAGTCCAAATATGAAGATTTGTTTCCATCTGTGCAACAGCGAGCAAGAATAAGGCTGTCTTCACATCTGTATTGGAACCTCCGTCAGAAGTTCCATAGCAGATCCTGCACAAAATACCTAAAGAAATAATGCTACATGCAGCGCTTTTTCTTCCTGCAAAATGGCAGTCAACTGAGCGGAAACCGAATAGACCCCATTATAGTCAATGGGGTCTGTTTGGCACTGTTTGGTTCCATCATTAGTTGGATCCATTTGGCTAGGGGATGCCCCTTTCCTGCTCCCTGAAAGATAGAACATTGGCTATCTTTGGTGCGTGCTACACAGGAGTTTCCATTGACTCCTATGGGAGCAAGAGTTAATGGAAACTTCTCCACTCGGAATAGATTCCATGCTGCTAATAGCAGGACATTTAAAACCTGCTGCCCCAAAGCACATTTTAAATGTCCCACTGTAAACTCCTGTTAGTCCCCGCAGGGATGAGGAGACTCCCCGAGGGTTCCGTTAATCCCCGTGGGGACTAACAGGAATTTACAATGGGACATTTAAAATGTGCTTCGGGGCCTTGTGTGGCACAGAGTGTGCAGCAGTATGCAGTCCTAACCTGAAGGTTGCAGATTCAATTCCCACATGGTTCAGGTAGTCGGCTCAAGGTTGACTCAGCCTTCCATCCTTCCGAGATTGGTAAATATGAGTACCCAGCTTGCTGAGGGTTAATAAATATTTTTTTAAAAAGTTACCTGAAAGCGCTGTGGAATAAGTTTGCACTATACAAATAACAAGTCCCTTCCACCTTTCCCTTTCCTGCTGTAAGTTGTGGGGTATTTCTCCTGCCCCTCCCTGCTGGGCAATTCCACAGCAGTGGGGACAGTAGGGGAGTCTCTCTCCCCAAGAGATTTCCCTATAGTGGTGAGAGTGAGGGGGGCTTTCACCTGAGAGCTTGGTAGGAGGGGGTGGGGCTAGAGGGGGCTGTCCCTAGCCCTGCCCCCTCTATGGTTTGCTATGGTAAATCTCTCTCTGTGTTATGGTGGATATTCCTCAGGAGTCCTCATAGCAGGAGAGAGAGTGAACATGACTATGGATTTCTCCATAGTAGGGAGAAAGAGTGGAGCAATGGGGGGATTGACCCATAGCTCTGTGCTCTCTCCCTGCTATGGGGAAATTCCAAAGCCCTGCGGGGCTTCTTCAATCTCTCTTCCTGGAGCAGCTGCACTTCTCCAAGCACAGCTGCTCCAGTGAATGGGCGAATTTCATGTGCATGAAAAATTTGCCCGTTCACGCGATTTCGACAGATGCGACTGGCGCTTTTTTTGTGAGCCTATTGGTGCGCAGAAAAAAAATGCTCGTCTGATGGAGGCCTAAGTGTAGAAATAACTTCTGTATCAAATAAATAGATCTGAGAATCCGACAGTATTCATTTAATTGGTGTAAACTTGAGGCATTCAATTATGCAATAAAAATTGTAATTATAGTGATACTTTTATTATAGGAATCATAAAATCTTACATAAATAACATCCATTTGTAATGTACAGAAGTCAATGTACAGAACTTTCTAGATGTTTCTAAATGATCTATGTATGTCCTGTGCCTATGTATTGTCAGTGTCTTTTATGTGAGTGAATTTGATATGTATTGCATAGCTGCAGCACTGAATTGATTACTATCTATGTCTGGAAATGTATCATTTTGTAAGGTGCATGAGTGAGGTCCTTCTATCAGTCTTCTGCTTGGTATATTCAAGTCTGAAGCCTATCTGGACACAGACACCTTTTGTCTGTGTGTAGTGAAGATGGAGGAAGCTGAGAGGATGGCATATGTGTATATTGGGTCCCTTCTACCCAAACCCTGTATCTAAAGAGTGAGAGAGGAGCTGAAAGTCTGTGAGACCCCACCATGCAGCGTTGAGTGTATGGTCTACCCTGTGAGTGTGAACCAGTAGAGAGTTGGAGAGTGCAAGAAGAAGAGTGGCCGGGAACAGAGATACACAGATAACTAGGCCTGTGAAATCCCTCTGTCCTCCCGTGATTCCTCTCTGTCACACCACGAGTCCTCCTGCACCAGTGCCTTGCTGTGGGATGTGAATTGTTTGGACTGTTTTCCAAGTTTATTCAAGTTATTTTGCAAGTAAATGCAGGGGCGTAACTATAGAGGATGCAGTTGCACCTATGCCCAGGAGCCTTGGGGGGCCCATAAGGCCTCTCTTCTCCATATAAGAAGCCCAGTACTATGAATAAAGCATTATAGTTGGGGGCCATGTTACAGGTTTTGCATTTGGGCCCAGGAGCGTCAAGTTACGCCTCTGAGTAAATGGCTCTACCGCCCATTCCCGGCTTAGCCTTTAAAGATCAACTATGTGTGCGTGGACTTTTTATTACATCATCTAGAATTCACCGCAGAGAACGGAACGATGGCGTCACACGTAACAAGAACTAAGGTAAACCACAGTTGAGTTACCCCTTTTAACAGCCAGTCCTCGGCCCCTTGGATGTGTCCCTGGTTACCTTCCTTTGGGAGACAGTAGAGCCCCGTGACAAAGCCCAAACTCTATGCTGCTGTCTCCTAGGCTGGAGCTCGCTCCTCGGACAAGGCACATTTACTTGAGTGCAGATTGGACCAGATGACCCTGGAGGTTCCTTCCAACTCTACCATTCTATGAAATGGATTCTATGTTTGTTTAGCAGTGTCAACATTAAAAGGATTGTCCCAAAAACAAAATTTTATTACCAAGTCTGATTGGTAGGCAAAAATAGGGGTGCTGTGTTTTCCTCTTCTCCTCACTGCAGGGTCTCGGCACCCTTTGGCAGTGACATCAGTCAAATTGAATGGAAGCAGAAATAAAGATAGATAGTATTAAGAAGGTCAAAAGGACAAAGAGAAATAAGGCATGGACTTACCATGTGCAGGGAGCCCATCTGGGCGACAGACTCCCAGATTAATTGTCCAAGTGTGCCTTCAGTTGACTGGTGCTACATGCACCAAAGCCCTGTACTGTTCTAGGTACACAGGGAGAGCGCCATTGGAAGGTCCGATTAACCCTTTCCAATCCACTGTCTGACGTCTGAAGACATTCTGATTAAAGACTGTGCAGCTCCGATGTCGGAAGACGTCCAGCAGGGTATTGTTACTGTATATTACTGGCTGCTCTGTTGTCGGGGGCCTCTCCAGTATGTCCCATACCACAGTTCTGGCTCTAGCCCGCAGATGGCGTCATAGTATAATAACAGAAAGAGAAAGCTCCCTAGGAAACCCTGAATCCAAAATTGGATTGCAAAGGGTTAAATGAAGCGACGGTTGCTGCTCTGTTCATTCCAATAGGGATAACAGAAATAGCAGAGTACAAGCCCTCAACTATCTTCAGCAGCCCATTGAAAATAAATGGAGCGGCACCGCACATACACAACCGCTGCTCCATTCAATGTCCTCCCCACTGCGGGAGGTGCAGCAAGCCTATAGTGAGAAGGAAGCGGGACATGAGATCTTTGTTTTGGGGATGTATCACCAATACTGTAGATTGGTGGTAAATGTTATTTTTGGTACAACCTATTTAAATTGCAACCCTGTCATGTAGTATAATCTGACAATATCATTCTTCAACTACAAAAAAGTTTGTACATCCTTTCTAGAAATGGAACAGAATTAAACAGAATTAAAATACTGTAATTATGTTCAAAATTACATTTGCACAAATTAATAGACAATGTGATGTTCTAATAATAATGCTGCTTGCTGTGTTTTATTCACCTTGCTGCTTGTGTATGAGGAAATGAGGTATACTTGAGCTTCAGCCTCAGGCATTGGGATCATAATACAGAACCTGCTGTTCTGCACATTTAACAAGAACGGATAACAATTCTCCTCGCTATATAGTCTAATGTACTCAGGAAACATTAAAAGGAATAAAATACGTGTTAAATTAACAGTAAAGCTTTGGCCCTATTTTCAAGCATTATCATGTATTTTATTTGGAAGAAACTATTGTTCAGAGTCATTTTGGTTAGAGGAAATGGAAGCTGCATTAGAATTAGAAATGTGAATTTATCAAAGTAATTAAATAGGTTTACGTCAATAAATCATGCTGCAGATGCTATTGATTGTGGCATATAATTGGTTAAACTGACAGTAAATAAATCTTTTAGGGTATTGTCCGAGTTAAAGGGGTTCTGTAATTAAAAAAAAAGAATCTATACTCACATATTCCTCCCCTGTCAGTGTCCTTACCGCATCTTCTCCCCACCGATCTTCTCCTGTCTCCTGCAGTCCCGAGGGGTCACCTCAACTCACCTCCAGCCAGTTCTTCTTCTTCCTGTGACGAAGTGTCCATTCTCTTCAGTGTTCTTCCTGCCAGTCAATGTACGCTACGTCACTAGTGATGTAGCATTCATAGCCTAGCAGGGAGTGTCAAGCTACTGCAGAGACTGTGCAAGCACGGGGTCTCACTGCAATAGTATATGAACTCTTGCGGCAAGACAGTGCACATGCACAGTCTCTGCAATTGATCGGCATTCCTTGCTACACAGTGATTGTTATGTCTCGAGTGCCGTAACCTATACTGACCTGCTGGAAGAAGACTGCAGAGAAAGAACACTCCATGAGAAGAAGAGGATATGGTGAGGTGGCCTGGGGGACTAGAGAAGATCAGCGGGGAGAAGATGAAGTAAGTAGTCTGCCTGGGGAGGAATAGGTAAGTATTGATTTTTTTTCTAATGACAAAAACCCTTTAAAAAAAAAAAACCTATCACCGCATCACCCATGTGTTAAATAAATCAGTGGATGCTCATCTCTCTCTGCTCCCACTTACCCCCCCACTATAGGCTCTGGTCTCCAGTATCGTTGCTTACAGGCTGCTATGACGTCCCATAAACCTCGTGTAGAAGCCAATGACATAGCTCAGCCATGATTGCTCAACAGCTTGTTTGTAGACAGGCTCAGGCTGACTGTAGACTGCAAAGGGATGTCATAGAGTTACCAGAGCAGTGGAGGACTAGTGGGGGTGCATGAAGAGGTGAGTAACTGCTGACTTGTTATTTTAAGGCATAGGGGAACCGGTAACAGGGGTTTCCTTAACTCGGACAAACCCTTTAATGATTGTATAATGACAAGGTCTGAAACTTTGTAAAATAATCTTAACATACAATACTATGTGTTTCAATTCCTTATCAATTTTAAGATCTCTGCTTGCTGCTGGTGAATGAAAGCATTCTTATTTTACCCACAGGTTGAAAACTTGACTTAAACTTGTCTAACTGACATGGGTGAAGTGCTGGTTACAGGAGGGAGTTTTCATATATTTAGGAGGGTTGTGCCAAGATCAGCACCAGCTCTTATGTCCTATTAGGACATATGAACGTCATTGAGTGGGGTCCTCTACTTGGGCCCCCTCCATGACCTGAAACATAGAGTCGCTTTTGTTTTGGTGGATTTGTGCTATCATTGTAGTGCATAACAGCCATTTCTCTGAATGGCCTTATTGTAATATTACATTTCAGTCAATGTGGGAGCTATTCTTTGCAACAACTTTCCTCTCTGATTTGTAGAGGGGGATTCTGAGCCCTAACAATTCGTATGGAAAGAGGCTGCTTAGAGGTTGCTGTGGTCACATACTGTAGCATTGTTGATACAGGTTCAGTTTACATCACTGGCCTAACTATAGGGGATGCAGGAGATGCAGTTTTACCCGGGCCCAGGAGCCTTAGGGGGTCCATAAGGCCTCTCTTTTTCCATATAGGAACCCCAGTACTATGAATAAAGCATTATAGATGGGGGCCCTGTTACAGGTTTTGCATTGGGGCCCAGGAGCTTCAAGTTACGCCTCTGGTGTACATGCCGATAATATTCGCAGTGCATACATTACATTAATGGAGTCTGGTTTAGACCCATATTTGCAAAAAAAAAGGCCTTTTGGGAAACATTCAGGAGATTTTCCACATCCCACAAAGAAACACGAAGTATATATGTTTCTTTATCGCGGGAGTCTTTGGGCAACTTATGTATCTGAATGGAGTACAGCTGCATATGCTAGGCATTAATGCTCTGGAGATTTTCAGAGAATATGCGCTCGCTGTAAACAAGAAGCACCATATAAACAAAGCTTGATTCCTTTAAAAACATCCCATTATAAAGAGGAGGGCAATAATCTGTAACAGTCGTCAATTTGCAATACTTCTCCTCCTGGGCTGCGTTGGGCAATTCAAAATCCCAGGTCTGAGGTTTAGGGTTGCCATATACCTTGGGTGCATATCCATGGGTTTGGACGATTATCCCATGCATATGGAGGCCTTCTGACTCTCCCCTGACATGAGGTGTCAGAGGAGACAAGGATTAGGCAGTTAGATTTAAACTGCTCAATCAGTTTGCTCTCAGCAGAGAAGCCGCTGCCCAAGCTGTCCGACAGTGATTTTCTTATCTCTTTCTACAATCCAAACACATGCAGGATTCATGAGAGTGTTGGATAAGAAAGCTGTATGCTGAATGAAGACAGACAGCATACAGCAATCAGACAGATAGCAGACAGCTATCTAATGTGCATGGGAAGTCTTATTCTTGGGGAATTGAAGAAAATAGTAGACAATTAATACATTACATTCTATGATTAAAGATTATGTATATGGGATCATGCAAGTCAAGTAAGGCCGCTGCTTACGACCGGGTTTGAATCGTGGAGTCACATGAGCGGACAGCGACTGCAATTTTCTGCTCGCAGAGGAAAAATCACAGAATGCTCCATTTTCGTGCAGGCACCACATGGACAGCTTCCACTGAAGTCAATGGAAGCCGTCCGACCTGCGGCCTTTCCCTAATTGATATTGTGGAAAGGTCATGGGACCCGCTTCATCGCCTAGCAATGGCGTGGGAAAGATAAACATTTGCAAAAAAAATCTGTACTGTACATGCCTGACAGCTCGCCGGCCAGACTATCCGCAGTACAGAAGACAAGAAATGACATGTACACTCGGACACAGTCTGGAACAGGGTCAGATTCCGCTGTGGGATTCCGCGTCTGGAATCCGACCCGTTCATGTGCAGCCGGCCTTAAAATGCTGTTTTACGTAGTGGTAGTATAGAATACATAACACTTCCATATTCTCACAAACACTACTATGACAATTTAAGTGCTGGCACCCAATGGGCACATTCACTAATATTGTCTAAAAGCTAGAAAATGCAAACTTAGAGTAGACAGTCTTAAAATAAACCAGAATTAGCACAGTGACTCATGCAGAATGATAAATTTAAGCACTTCTGTCTAACTATTAGTTATCTTAAATATATGCCAAATTTTGGCACAATTTTTGGTGCACAATGTCACATTTAGGTCATGCGCCTTTCAACTTTTTTTTACAGGCAGGGCAAAAAAGTGTCCAAATAGTCTAAACACATGATAAATGTGGTGCAAACTATGTAAGACGGTTTTCTGAAGCTATTTGCACCAATAATCTGACAAATCTTCAATAGTAAATCTGCCCTATTGTTTTGGTTATATGAATTGATCAAAATGTGAAAAACACATGGAAATTAGACGCAACATCATGAGACAAAGAAGTCCTTCAATATCTACAAATGAAGACATCTCTCAGTAAGAGTCAGTATATTAGGGTCCACGTTGAAGCTGGAATGACTGATCGGAGGGTACAATACAGGTTTTCTACTGCTACTTCTTTCCCAAGACATATTGACACATTTTCCATAGTTTGTGACTGATGTCCTTCCTGTTTTACAACTATTAGATACATGCCTTTATTTGCATACAAAAGAATGTGCTTAACCTCAAACAAAACTTCAAACCTCAGCCATTCGACTAGTTCTATATCAACTCCATACATCAGTGTTAGAGGAGCTTTTCATGCCAGACAGATGTATTGGTAGAAAGAAGCCAGCTGGCCATGGCTGACATATCAACAGCTGCCCTCTTTGTTTGTAGAAGAGTAAAACTGGACACACAGTGTAATGATGGCGCCAATTACCAGTGTTGCTAACAAAGTGTGGAATATTAGACATTAGTATTGATTATCATGAATCTGAAACATCTGTGCCCCTTGGAGCAGACTATTTACTGAGATGGCTGTTCTGTCTTTGTATGTTTAGGTAGCACAAAAACCATCAAGTAAATAACTTATAGAAATTAAAGGGCACCTCTTCTCCGGATTTTGAACCTTAAAGTGGCACCATAGCGCTTACAATCACATTAAATGCACCCAAGACACATGTTTCTATAAACAGAAGAATACTTATCAGTCTAAAAGCGTAAAATTTATTATGTGGCACCTAGTATGCCACAGTATGCAAATGCCCTTGTGTTGAGTCATGGGGATGGTCCTCTGAAGCCCAGAGTCATGGCGTCATTACATTATGCACATCCCCTCCACTAGATGCTGACTCCTCCTACTGCTGACATCAGCGCAACTCATGGTGAGATAGCATGCTTGCATTGGACAGTCCTCTGCCCCATTGGAAATGGACATGCACAGTGAATCAAGAAGTCTACACTTAGACTTCACTGGTGCATTCTGCATGTAATAGAAACTGTTGGGTAGATTCTCATGCCCAGCGGCACACAGGCTCTGGGTTCACTCCATCCAGACTTGGCATGGGTAACAAGAAAAACAGTGGGGAAAAAAACTTTTATTAGTCTTGGAAGAATCCCATCTTTAACCAAACACATTTATAATCCTTATGAGCTGCCAGGCACAAGAATCTGCCAACGTGGCTTCCAGCATGTAGACACCTCAACCCACTGTGCATGTTTATATCCAAAGGATGCAAAAGGCTGTATAGTGCAAACAGGGAATTTCACCCCAAATGGTGACGTAAGTGTCATGGGGAGGCAGGCATCCAATAGAAGAGGCATGCATAATGTAATTGCATTTTTAGCAAACTGTTAAAAAAATTCTGATATTGTTTTTTAGTTTTTTATTGGTAGCCGTTCACCATGCAGCATAAGGGATATGTTATCCTCATTCTGCAGGTCAGTGCAGTTCCTGTAATACCAAATTTATATATATTTTCTTTTCACTACTTTTTCACAATAAGGGCTTTTACCCACTAGCGTTTTTTTTTTTACGCTGCAATATCGCTGCATTTTTTAAAATGGGACTTTGTATTGGTAAAATCGCATCGCACAAAAATCGCAAAAGCACAAACTTGCAATTTTTGTGCGATGCAATTTTAGCATTAGAAAGTCCCATTGAAAAAAAGCTGCGTTGTCACAGCGTTAAAAAAAACGCTAGTGGGTAAAAGCCCTTAGGCTAGTTCCACATGGGCAATCACGATTTTGCCGCGAGAAAATCTTGGAGCATTAGCGATGCTTTTTTAAAAAATAATCCCACATTGCATCGCTGCCACCCATGATAAAATCGCGTGATGAAATAATGTGCTTTATTTGTTGCGAAAGTCAGTAGAACTTTCTAATGTTAGAATCGCATCACAACACAAGTTTGTGCGTTGCGATACGATAAAAAGGAGTCTCCATAGGGAAACATGGGAGATAAAAAAATCAAAAAAAAAAAAATCACACATCGCTGAAAAATAGAGCATACCACGATTTTTTGTGGTTCTTGCAACATTGCACCAGTGAGAACATTGCAAATGGAAAGGAAACCATGGGTTTCATAATTCTGCTTTTTTACTCACTCTCGCATCACGCGAAAACCGAACGATCAGTGTAAAAATTGCAGAAACTTGGTTATTTTTAAATAACATCAAAAACTAAAAAGCAATCACCAAAACTGATTTAAGAATAAGTTTAAGTTTGACTCCCAAGCCATTATTTGCTTTTGTTTTTAACTCCCCACTAGAGATGAGCAAACCTACTCGGCCACGCCTCTTTTTCACCCGAGTACCTCGATTTTCGAGTACTTCCGTACTCTGGCGAAAAGATTCGGGGGGCACCGTGGGTCAGTGGGGGGTTGCAGCGGGGAGTGGGGGGGAGAGGGAGAGGGCTCCCCCCTGTTCTCCGCTGCTACCCCCGCTCCGCCACGCCTCCCCCCGCCCCCCGGCGCCCCCCGAATCTTTTCACCCGAGTACGGAAGTACTCGAAAATCGCGGTGCTCGATCGAGTAATTACTAGAAACGAGTACGTTCGCTCATCTCTACTCCCCACCTATGAAAAAAAATCATGACATCGTTCTTTTTCTATCAATATAGCCATTTGAGGGCATGCTTTTTTTGTGGGACAAGTTGTATTTTTCAATGGTATCATTTAACATACTATGTAATGTACTTAAAAAACTAAGTGGTGTCCAAAAAACTCAATTTTGCCTTTTTTAAAGTTATCTAAACTTTATAGTGTACATCATGCAGCAAAAATGACATAGTTACTTTTCTGTTGTTCAGTATGATTACCGGGATACCAAATCTATACACTTTTTTTGCTTGTAATACTGTCAAAAATATTTTTTTATTTGCATTCTGCCACCATCTTCTGAGACCCATAACTTTTTTTTTTATTTCTCCATCTAAGTAATTCTATGAAGACTTTTTTATGAGACATTCTGTAGTTTCCATTGATCACTTTTATAATTTTTTTTTCTGTGAGACAGGTGACCCAAAAAAGTGCAATTTTACATGTTGAATAGAATTTGTCACACAACAATAAATTATGGAGCTTTCCAATATATACTACTTAGTGGAATAGTTTCTATCTATGTAAGTACACTAGCATTTTTCTACTACTTTTTTAGTGCCTTATGTTGAAAGTAGATGACCTTGAGGTATAAGTGATTGTCTAAGGCCTTATGTCCACGGGCAGATTAGATTTCGCATGCAGAAGCCCGCAGCAGAATCCGACCCTGCCCGCAGCCGAGGACACTGTACCTGTTCGGGGTCTTCTGCGGCTATGTCCGGCTCTTTTTTTTTCCTCACTGTGGATGTGACATCCAGTGCACATGTGCAGTGGAGTTTTTTTTTTACTCCTGCTTTCTCACGAAAACTTCAATGGAAGCCATCCATGTGGGAACCGCATTAAAATGCCGCAAATCAAATCCGCATGCTTTATTTCTTTTGCTCACGCCCATGTATCCCTATGGGTGGCTTGAACTGTGGATTGGACCTAAAGTCTTCCCTTTTGGAAAGATCCCTGTGCACTCACTTACTTAGCTGAAAACTAAGTAAACTGAAACAGACTGACTGCTAGAAATGTGCTGCTTGACAACCATTAAAACCGGGCTATAGCTGTTAGGCATTGCTCTCCTAGCAACCCGACTGTCGGACATGTTAGAAGTTCATCTCTAAAATTTAATTTGCATTTTTAAATTTTTGCAAGGAGGGAAGGAAGGAATCACACAAAACATAAAGGTAATATTTTCTTCCTATACATTGGAAATGTTGGTCATCACTTAAACATATCTGCCATCTTACATGACATGCCTCTTTCTTCCCATCTTCCCCCCCAATGTATACTCATATTCCTGATATAAAGTCACCTTATTTATTACCTCTACAATAGTTGGGATATTATTAGACTTCCAATAGTGTACTATTAGACTAAGTGCTGCATCCAGTATCCGACCACAAATTCACCTACTATGTTATGTGTAACAGCTTCCACATTTATGTTGAGAAGGTAGCGCTAGCCCAGTGGTACTTTGCTTCCTGAGGCCTTAGTCAGACGGGTGTTTTTTCGCGCGATTTGCGCATGCACATGCGATTCGCGCATATATAGAACCAATGGTTCGCTATGGTATTGGTCACATGTCCGCTTTTTATGCGGATATGCGATAAATTATAGGACACGACGATTCGCAGATCGCGCCTATCTGCGTTCGGCATTTTATGTGCGCACCAAAATCATTTACTGCAGCTAGCTGCGTTTTTTTCGCTGGCAAGCACACCGCACTGTACTACCGTCATCTGGCAAGTGCATAGTCTTGTAGGATGTGAGAACTTGAATGAAATGGCAAAGGCTGACAAGGTGGTCGTAATATGGAGGCTAAGTTTCATTTTGATGTGCACGGCGAAAAAGTCCCGCAAAACAAAGTTCCGGCCAGTCTAAGTTTCATGCGCATTTTGATGCGCACGGCGATTTTACTCCGGTTAGACGGGCGTTTTGCTGCGACCATAAACGCGGCTAGGTGCTGATTTTCCCACGATTTTTCGCCCCCGGTCACGCGATTTGCGCATGCGCATCCGTCATGTGATCCGCAAATCGCGGGAAGAAACGCCCGTCTGACTAAGGCCTGACACTGATCTATTAGTCTGGAGAGCCCAAATCAGAACTTTGTCAACCTATCATAGCCCCACCACATGACCGTTAGGCCCCCAGGCCTACCAGATCCACACCAACACTGGTCAGAGTTGGAGCTGTCAAATATAACCATTATTTTTGGATGTAATTGTAATTGCATATGGACGTTTTTTAGCAATCTGAATATGACTGATATATTTAGTACTATGACTGCCATATCTTATAGCTTATTCCCATTTATCTAAAGAAAATTCTTTCCGGAGATCATAGAATCATAGAAGGGTAGACTGGAAAGGGATCACCGGGGTCATCTGGTCCAACCCCGTGCTCAATGCAGGATTCACTAAATCATCCCAGTCAGATATTTGTCCAGCCTTTGTTTGAACACTTCCATTGAAGGAGAACTCACCATGTCCCGTGGCAACCTGTTGCACTCATTGATCCCCCTCACTGTCTAATATCTAATTTGTGTCTCCTCCCTTTCAGTTTCATCCCATTGCTTCTAGTCTTTCCTTGTGCAGATGAGAATAAGGCTGATCTCTCTGCACTGTGACGGCCCTTCAGATATTTGTAGACAGCTATTAAGTCTCCTTTCAGCCTTCTTTTTTGCAAACTAAACACTCACGGATGCTTTAACCGTTCCTCATAGGACATGATTTGCAGACTGTTCACCATCTTGGTAACTCTTCTCTAAACTTGCTCCAGTTTGTCTATGTATTTTTTAAAGTGTGGTGCCCAGAACTGGACACAGTATTCCAGATGAGGTCTGACTAAGGAAGAGTAGAGGGGGATAATTACCTCACGTGATGTAGAGTCTGTGCTTCTCTTAATACAATCCAGAATTGTGTTTGCCTTTTTGGCTGCTGCATCACATTGTTGACTCATGTTCAGTCTATGATCTATTAGTATACCCAAGTCTTTTTCACATGTGCTGCTTAGCTCAATTCCTCCCATTTTGTATGTAGATCCTTCTCACAATCTTCCTATATCGTTCCTGCACCAATCACCATAAATTATATTGATAACCCTTTTCTTCCTTTTGTGGCTCTGCAAATCTACTCAGAATATTTTGATAATACATAATCTTTAATTTTGTTAATAATATCAAAAGCACCAATTACCCTCCACAGCTGAGACATCTGAAAAAAGTTTCCCCTTTGAACCCCATATCTCTACTGAATCATCCCAAGCAAATACTATTAGTATCTTGACACTATTAGCTTATCTTGACACCTGAGAGTTAATCTTTGTTATTTTCCACACAAAGTCAAGTGTTCATCTCAAACTTAGTTAGCACTGTGCTGACACTAGAGGAGACAGACTGAATCAAGTATCAGTCACTTGCAATCTTAGACTGTGCTATTAATCACAGTGCAAATGCAGATGGATGAGAAATATCTAAAAACTCAGATTAGAGATAGTATGGTTACACTTTCCTCATCTTGTGTTACGGTTGGTTTATGATTAGGGATGAGCGAGTATACTCGCTAAGGCACTACTCGCTCGAGTAATGTGCCTTAGCCGAGTATCTCCCCGCTCGTCCCGAAAGATTCGGGTGCCGCCGCGGGGCGGGGAGCTGCAGGGAGAGCAGGGAGGAACGGAGGGGAGATCTCTCTCTCCCTCTCTCTCGCTTGCTCTCCCCTGCTCCCCGCCGCGACTCACCTGTCAGCTGCGGCGGCCCCCGAATCTTTAGGGACGAGCAGGGAGATACTCGGCTAAGGCACATTACTCGAGCGAGTAGTGCCTTAGCGAGTATACTCGCTCATACCTATTTATGATGTGAATTTTAGATGACAGACTTGCTTTAAGTGGAGAATGTTTTTTATGCAGCTGAGACATGACTTTTCCTTTCCTTTCCTATCGATCTAACTTATCA
The DNA here is from genome assembly GCF_035609145.1 of Eleutherodactylus coqui. Classification (NCBI taxonomy): domain Eukaryota; kingdom Metazoa; phylum Chordata; class Amphibia; order Anura; family Eleutherodactylidae; genus Eleutherodactylus; species Eleutherodactylus coqui. The sequence goes on from NC_089849.1 coordinate 79,898,855, forward strand.
TTGCAAAACATTACAAAATGTTTTTATTGTATATAACATGTAATGCAGCTAGATATTGCGTGACTTATCTGCATTTTTAGATATTTTTCATCCATCTGCATACCTTTGAAAATTCATATTTTTTCTCTTTGTGCTTTAGGAGGGCATGTTCTTTTTCTAGGGTAATGCTAGTGTTGTTCTCAGATGTTACCAACTTCTGTTCCTCTTCCCTCCTAACAGAATGCAGTCTTACAGACATAGAATCTGCACCAGCATCTCTCTTCTCCTGCTTTACTGTATCATTCTAGAGTGATTATTTTGTGAGAGGGGAGGTTTCTGAAAATCTATAGGGACATAGGAGCTAGTTTGGTAGAGCAGGGTTGGGAGGTCACATACCCTTGATAAGATATACATAGAATCCTAGAATGGTAGAGTTGGAAGGGACCTCCAAGGTCTATCTAATCACACCACAACTCTAATAATTTGTGTATCTGCAATTGTTTTTTTTTTTACAAACAGTGTATTATAAAGTCTCAAGTATAGTATTCACTCATACAACTGATTACTGAAAAACGATAGATGGATGGATGGATGGATGGATAGATAGATAGATAGATAGATATGCTTTAATTATCTTACCTGGAACAAAACTGCCTTGGACAACCTCTTTATAAGCCCACCAGCCTTCATGGATTTTTGGTGAATTCTGTTGTGCTGAAAGAAACGGAAAACACATATTTTAATTTAACAACAAAAACTCTATTGTTTTACTAACCATAATAAATCACAAATCACCATGGAAAGGTTTCTTATTTTTTGTAAATAAGGAGTTATTAAAGTGTACATCTTAAGTTTTAGAAAGCTTTTCATGTCAGAAGTCTTGATTGGTTAGGCTTCCGGAGCTGAGACCCTCAGGCTAACTTTACACGAGCGAGCGCAATATGGGGCCGTGAGTCCCACCCTCAGATCGCGCTCCCTACCATGTGAATTCCCGGAGGATGCAAAATATTTTCATCGGTTGCAGTCCGTTTTGCTCGGCTGATCCTCTGAATGATGAGCTTAGCGGTGTCCAGGCTCATGCAAAATTGTTTAGTCCATATATTGCTCTGTTTACATGGAGAACCAAGCAATGGCGAACAAAGCTAAAGGGGCACGGCTCTTATCTGAGTGCTTCTGCCCCTTAATTTCAGAAGGGGTAGCAGCGTACAAACTCTTACCAATCAGAACTCCAAACATATTACTGTGACATTTCAGAGGTTTTCTGAAACTAGAGGTAAACTTTAAGCTTTTGTGATGATCACAATTGGCCCAAGCCTAACAGTCACAGAAATCCAACATCCAACTGTCTGTCATTTTTAATTCCCATATAAACAAATACAATGGTATAAGCTCTAAAGGTCTCTTATTGTGAAGCCAGTTTCCCAGAATTCTTCAATCCCCCTGCCATTGAGAATTTTGCTGTTGATCTACTCCTCACCAGATCAGCCTTCCACAATAATTAACAATAGGCCAACTGAACTTGTAGGTGTCCATTGTTTTTAATGCATGTCCCTGTGATGCCCCAGTAACAGCAGAGGTATTCACAAGAATGTTTTTATAGGATGCATAGAAATGTTACAAGATGCATTATATATAAAGTGCAGACACAGTTTTTTCATACAATAAATATGGAATATTGATACTTTGATAGTACTTTCTCCTCAACTTTCATCCAATATTTTTGATATTGATCCATAGATATAGACAAAGCCTTAGGGAACTGGGTGCAAAAGTTCAGCTCAGGGTCCCCAGCCCCCTTTATCGCAGGTCATAGTCTGCTTGGAGCTTTCTGCAGAATTCCTGGGTGTTCTAGGAGGCCCACCCATGTGACACTAACAACCACGGATGTTGCTAAAGTCTAAAAAGATTAGGGGTATGATCTCCAAGACCCATGCATCACCCCTCCTCCACCAGTAAAAAAAGATAAACAACCGCCTGTTTACATTGAGAGCGAGTGTTATTATATGTTGCTGCCCTTCAGTGGATGACTGTGTAGAACTTATTATTCTTATACTGCAACAGACATCAATAGAACTGTTGCTTAGCAACTCTAGCAATTTCTTTCGGATGTTTCTAATCCCAAACTCAATTTTAAGTACTTCTCAAATTCTTTTTTGTTTAGTTTACGAACCACTAATTAAGTAAAATAGAAAATACAAGACTCACTTTGCACTTTGTCTTGTACACCTTCCAGTGAAAGAAATACAAGGGCTGCAATGCTTTGATTTAAAGTAGAAATCAAAGCAATTCTGAATAAGAAATAATTAATACCATCAAAGGCAAAAGGATCACTTTAGCTTTTGTCATTCATCAGTTGGGAAGATATTTAAGAATTATACATTCCGAAATGTTACTGAAGTGCTCAAATTAAAGTTTACATTTCATGCGCAAGTACAATTGTTTATTGCAACATTATGAATCTATTTCTGCACACAAGACTCAGCTAATCGATGTACAGCTTTCATAAACACAATACAAGTTGTGAACCCTTTGGTGCTAGTTGGCTTTTTCTACTAATTGGAAAATGCAAAACAACTCATGAGTTAAGGCAAGCTGATTGCAATCAGAGAGTGGAGCTGGGGTGATGTCACGATGTCAGCTAGGCGCTGAAGTTCCCTTAGAAGTTGTCTGTTGATGTTCCTTTCTTCTCTTACCTGCTTCAATATCTCCTTTTTTGATGTATGAACTGATTGGCTGACACGGAGGTGCTTTCCCTAGGTGGCAAATCGGTCATAATGGAAATGTATTTTTTCCGAGCCCACCTCTACATGGGTGCCAGTTATTAACACCTTGCCTGAGGAGTTTGGTGTGTCAGCGGACAACTGCAGCTAATTACCAGTGATAATATTATTGTAAGGTTTATTCACCTGTGCCTAGGTCTGTTATGTACATAGATACCTGGAGGGTAAAGGCCCATTTAGACAAAACGATTATCGCTCAAAAGCCATCTTTTTAACGATAATCGTTGTGTGTAACTGCACTTACATTGTGCAGTTTTCGTTAAGCCGTCGCTGATCGCTGATCTTTCAGCGTGTTGAAAGACAATGATGAGCCTTATCAGGGATTCACAGCGGGATACAGCTGATACTATTGTTTCAGCTGTATCCTGCTCCCTGATAACAGGCTGGGTATGAAAAACAGAGCGGTCCAGCTCTGTTCTCTATACCCAGCACGGAGCGCTCAGCTGTATAACAGCCGGGCGCTCCGTGCAGAAAACATCTGGATGCAGAAGACAAGCCGAGACACCCGGCTTGTCTTCTGCATCCTCCGCTCCGAGCGCTCGGCTGTACTACAACGGGGTACCCGGAGTGGGGAACAGCTGGATGCAGAAAACAAGGGGGGACACCCCGCTTGTCTTCTGCATTCTCCGCTGGCAGCGCAAGGTGATCGCTTATCTTGAGCGATCATTTTGTGCTGTAAATGACACAACGATGATCGCTCAAAAGTCGCTTGAGCGATATTTTTTGAGCGATTATTGTTGTGTTTAAATGTGTCTAAATATAGATCAGATGGAAAAGTAAAGGACAGACTAGGTTTAGTACATGGGGGGCATCCCTGTCAGGGCGATCGTCCACCATGCCAAAATTGGTTAGGGATAGCATTCCTGCATTTTTGTTATCATGTCTAAATTTCCCTCTTGTGGACAAGGATAATGTCTAGGTGAGACATATCCCTGACGTTTGTGAGAGGCGGAATTTTCTATTGCCCCGTATGAATGCAACACCAAGTATTTGAGGCAGGATGCACATTTTATGCAGGAGCCTTATTGTTGATAATGCCTTCAATTAGGAAAATGTGATGGTCCCATGTTATGCGTATATATATATATATATATATATATATATATATATATATATATATATATATATATATATATATAGATAGATATATATAGATAGATATATAGATATATAACATAGGAATTATAGATTTAAGCAGAGAAGACAACCAGGACACCCAAACTATCATAAGCGTTTTCATATTACCTGTTTCTTTGGGCTATTAACATTATATTGTATATTTAATTCTGAAACCAGAAGAGATGTAGCAGGGAAAATGTCAAGATGTCAAGCTAGACATTCCTATTTAAGCACAAGTAATGAGATGGAACTTTACTAGAGATGAGCAATGCTCGGGTGCTCGTTACTCGGGATGAAAATTTCGCGATGCTCGAGGGTTCGTTTCGAGTAACGAACCCCATTGAAGTCAATGGGCGACTCGAGCATTTTTGTATTTCGCCGATGCTCGCTAAGGTTTCCATGTGTGAAAATCTGGGCAATTCAAGAAAGTGATGGGAACGACACAGCAACGGATAGGGCAGGCGAGGGGCTACATGTTGGGCTGCATCTCAAGTTCACAGGTCCCACTATTAAGCCACAATAGCGGCAAGAGTGCCCCCCCCTCCCAACAACTTTTACTTCTGAAAAGCCCTCATTAGCAATGCATACCTTAGCTAAGCACCACACTACCTCCAGCAAAGCACAATCACTGCCTGCATGACACTCCGCTGCCACTTCTCCTGGGTTACATGCTGCCCAACCCCCCCCGCACGACCCAGTGTCCACAGCGCACACCAAAGTGTCCCTGCGCAGCCTTCAGCTGCCCTCATGCCACACCACCCTCATGTCTATTTATAAGTGCGTCTGCCATGACGAGGGACCGCAGGCACACACTGCAGAGGTTGGCATGGCTAGGCAGCGACCCTCTTTAAAAGGGGCGGGGCGATAGCCCACAATGCTGTACAGAAGCAATGAGAAATATAATCCTGTGCCACCGCCATCAGGAGCTGCACACGTGGGCATAGCAATGGGGAACCTATGTGCCACACACTATTCATTCTGTCAAGGTGTCTGCATGCCCCAGTCAGACCGCGGTTTTTAATTCATAGACACAGGCAGGTACAACTCCCTATTGAGAAGTCCCTGTGGACCGACAGCATGGGTGGCTCCCTGGAACCCACCCGCTGTACATAAATGTATCCCATTGCAGTGCCCTGGACAGCAGAGCTAACGTCAGATTAAATGCAGGTGGACGCCTCTCTCGTAATCCCGCAGCAGTCGGCTGCGAAACACCTGGATCAGGAGCTTGGCCTGTGCCCACACCCTGACTTGGGCCTCCGCGTCCTCGCCCGCGTCCACGTCCTCTAGGCCTACCCCTACCCCTCAGCATGGTGTATTACGAGTAGAGCAGAAACAGAACGCTGTAATAAAATGTGCCGCTTATTGGCCTGTGGTTGGAGGCTGACTTCGCTTACGGAACGCACAGCAGAGCCAGGAAAGAATTTTGCGCACGCCTGCAGTGAGACGTAGGTGCGTATGACTGAGATAGTGGAATTCACAGCGGAGAAGCAGTCCAGTGGCCAGACGCCACTAGTAGGCCTAAAGTATTTTGCTTCTATTTTTTGAACGGCAGAGCTGAGACAGTAGACAGATACTGTAGGCAGCGTATATATGTATACTGTTTCAATGTGGACAGGATGACGACGGTGATGTAACGGGCACCGCAGAGCCAGGAAACACTTTTGCGCAAGCCTGCTGTAACGCTTAGCTGCGTATTAATTAGGACTACTACCCCCAGCAGACACGCAGTACACTGAGGACAGTCACAGGCAGCCCAAATATAGTTTTTTTCCCAAAATTTGTTTGAAAAAGCCCACTACCTATATACACAGTATATCTCTTTCACTGTCCCTGCCTCACCAGTACTGGCCCTACACTATGTACAATGACTGCAGACTGAGGACGCAATGCTCTGCACGGCCGATATACCAAAAAAAAAAAAAGGGCAACACAGCTCCCAGCAGCCTCAACAGTACTGCACACGGTCAGATGTGGCCCTAAGAAGGACCGTTGGGGTTCTTGAAGCCTAAAATAACTCCTAACACTCTCCCTATAGCAGCTCCAGCATCAGCAGCACTTTCCCTGATCTATGTCAGAATGCATCTGTGGAGAACCGCGGGAGGGGCCGATTTATATACTCGGGTGACACCTGATCTCGCCAGCCACTCACTGCAGGGGGGTGGTATAGGGCTTGAACGTCGCAGGGGGAAGTTGTAATGCCTTCCCTGTCTTTCTATTGGCCAGAAAAGCGCGCTAACGTCTCAGAGATGAAAGTGAAAGTAACTCGAACATCGCGTGGTGCTCGCCTCGAGTAACGAGCATCTCAAACACGCTAATACTCGAACGAGTATCAAGCTCGGACGAGTACGTTCTCTCATCTCTAAACTTTACCTTTTGAGGGTATTTTGAGAGAAGATTCAGCTCAGACTAGAGGAAGGGGACAACTGGTTTTATAATAGAACAGAAATGATGAACACAACATTGGGAAGCCTGAAAGCCAGAACTGAAGACTTTACAATCTGGAGAAGTTCTGTTCATACTCCAGAAGTTGAAATAGTCTTGATAGGAAATAGTAATATCTTTGTTCTTGAATAATAAGGGAAACTTGATCAGCCCTAATTAAGCATAATGTGCTTATTTTACCCATTGAGAGCTCTTTCACAAGAGCCTATATTGGCTGTTATTTCACGTCTGATATACGCTACTTATTTGATGCATTGGTTTCCAATGCATCAGCTATGACAGGCATATTTCCAATACGTAAAAACGTCCAGCTAGCAAAGATAGCACATATGGTGTGCATTCCAGTCGGTCGTTTTTACGCCAGCCAGAAAAGATAGTTCTCGAACTATCTTCAGACAGAATACAGCGGCTGCTGCCATAGACTCCTATGGGAGCCTATGACAGCTGTCGGAGAAGGGAGGTGGGAGTTTAGCAGCCTGACAGTGTAAACTCCCTCCCCCTTCTCTCCCCATCTCAGCCCCTTGCCAGCTGTCTGCAATGGGAGGGAGTGAAATGGGGAGCTAGTGTGCTAAAGTCCCGCCCCTTCCCCCTGCTGGCAGCTCCCATAGGCTGGAGCAGAGAGGGGGAGGGGCTAGCTCTGCTAAGCTCCTACCCCCTCTCCTTGTTGTAAGCCAGCGAGGGGCGGAGAGGGGACGGGAAGGGGTTGAGAGTTTAGCAGAGCATATATGCACCACAGCGTCGGCCATCTGAACGGGCATTAAAATACCTGCTCACACGATTTTCAGCTACACTGTGGCCGTTACATGGCTGGCCGAAAATCATTGCACCCATGTGAATGAAGTCTTATATAGTGCATACTTATTCCACAGTGCTGTGCATCAATTATTATCTGATGAAGAAACCTAAGTAGTCTAGGAAACTTGCTATTTATCATATATTTTTTGAGTCAGCTATTAAAAGGTATCAACAACTGAGGAATCTAATTTTTTATCTTTTCTATCTACTGGGTAATACGTTGCCAATATATTGGACTCAGCAGATGGAAACATCATCAGGTATGCTGACAATAGCCATTTTACTGCCATAAGGCCCATTTACACACACAGATATCTTTCAAAAGATTGAAAGATCAGCAATAGTTTTCCATAAAGTACTAAGAGGCACTAATTAATATTAGTACTTTATTAGCTTAATTTGCATGCAAATGAGCTTCTGGGAGCTGTTACAGAACTCAGCAGGAGGTCTGAGCTCTGTAATTAGATCCATTGTTCAGCCATGGGCTCTTCGTGGAGAATTCAGCACCACGGTCAGCAGACACAGTGAGCTTATAAGCTCTTCTGCTGGCGGAGCTGAGAACTCAGAACAGCTGTAACAATGCCATCAACTGTAATCAGCTCTCCGCAGGCAGAACACAGCTTGCGGTCCTGCTTATCACCTGCTCTGCTGAACGATGGTTTTCAAGCAGAACTAAAAAAACGTTGAAAGATGGGCACATTTAGACACAACGATTATTGTTCAAAAGACGGCTTTTGAGCAGATTTTGAGCGATAATCATTGAGTCTAAATGGGCCTTACGACAATTAGGTATTCTGACATTTACTCCTTCATGGCCCTAGAAACTAGAAATATTGACATTAACCTTTTTATTGCCCTCCATCACAATTAATGCTAACTAATTATTTACTGCCATTGACCACTAGCAATACAGACATTACCACCTTCATTGCCTTACACCACCAGGGATGTAGTTAATAACCTTCACTGCGCTAGATATGCATGCAATGTAATATTATTTGCCCGAATGCTATCTGGCAGTGTATTAATGGCCACTATATCTTAATATTTATTTTTTGTGGTTGCAGTTCTATATTGTCTAGCTTAGAGAGAACAGTGCCCAGGTTCCTAACTACCCTGCATGTTACTTACAAAGGCTTAGAAGGGAAGAATGCCAGTTTTAAAAGTTAGGGGCAGGGCCGCGACTAGTGACCATTATGAGAAATTGTGTGGAAGCTCAAGCTAAACTTTTGCACTAGGCTTGTGAGCCTTTAGTTATGCCCCTATAAATAGATTACTAAAGAATTAAACCAAATATTGTGGAGACAAACATAGACTTTCAGAAAATATATGAACATTTCCAGTCCATCTGTAAATCAGACAGTACACGGACAGGTGTCTATGTGCAGTCCGATATGGGCTCTCGGGTGCAACCTGCTCACACAAGAAGTTTAACGAAGGCCTTAGGGACTTTGTAAATAAGTATTTTAACATTAAAAATGGTTTATTTACTAGGCGCTCTGCTTCCGATATTGAAGAAAGTGAAGATTAAAAAGATATGCCTGAAACAATCCATTGATACAGTGCATGTTTGGGGAGTTGAAGGCAGCTCCTTAGAGGCAACGTTCTTTCAACAGATGAAATATTTCCACCTTGGGAATTAGTTCTCAGAGGCTGATGAAAGGCGATGCATTTGTGCTGAGAGGAACACTTAAATACCCTCTTTAATCTGCAATCATCAACAGCTGACTTAAAGAAAGTCTTCTGTCTTTGTAAGATTATATAAGTCCTTCCAAATCTCCTACTAGGTTTCCAAACTACTAATTTTCCTTGCAATTAGAATAGAATATTCAAGTTGTTATTACAAGTTCATACTCCATTTTAATTTGGTTTATTAAATTCAGTCCCACAAGATGAATAGAATTTTCCCATTAATACACTTGTACTGTTATTAACTGTACATTTTCAAAAATATTATTCATAAAAGGAAATTACATGGACTTTCAATGTTATAATCCTGCAGTATTCATGGACCTGTCAATTGCAGGTAGGCCAGTCTACAATAGAATGTATCACAATTTTTAACATGAAATATTTTATGCACATGTTTTACCTTTGCATGACTTGTAAGTTAGTGCATGAAGTTAAAGCCCTTTTACACGCAACAATTATTGCTCACAATTGAGCACTAATCATTACATGTAAACGTGGGCATCGTGCACTTTTCGTTTGAACGATGAATTTTGGTTCACTTAAAATCCATCGTTCAGCCACTTAAAGACTGAGCGAATACATTCCATTTGAATGTATTTTGCTCATTTTTCAATAGACTGCAGGATGTTCTTCCCGCGGCATGTTTATACTAGGGCACGGAGAACAATGGAATGTGGAGACAGCTGTTTTCACATGCTGAGAGTGTGTTTAAACACATGCTGGGCTCTGCAAACAACTCTTGGAGGTCCTTTTACATGTAAATGAAGATGATAAAGTCTAATGGCCAATGACCATTAGCACTTTATGCAAATAGATCGCTAAATCTTTCAATCTTTCATTCGTTTGCATGTAAAAGGGTCTTTAAAGTTACATAGTATAAAGGTACCTGTGATAAATGATGTTGCCTACTCTCAAGGTACCGTAACACTGAACAACTATTGTTCAGCTAATCGCTCAGAAAAGAGTACAAATTGAAGTAGTCTGAATGGTTTTACACAGTGTACTTACTGTTCGTTAGTTGTTTGCCAAAATATCGTTCATGGAGGGATCTCCATTAGAGATGAGCGAGCGTACTCGCTAAGGGCAAATACTCGAGCGAGTATTGCCTTTTGCGAGTACCTGCCCGCTCGTCTCAAAAGATTCGGGTGCCGGCTGGGGTGAACGGTGAGTTGCAGGAGTAAGCAGGGGGGAGAGACAGAGAGAGAGATCTCCCCCCGTCCCTCCCCGCTCTCCCCCGCCGCTCTCCGCCCCCCGCCGGCACCTGAATCTTTTGAGACGAGTGGGCAGGTACTAGCAAAAGGCAATGCTCGCTCGAGTATTTGCCCTTAGCGAGTACGCTCGCTCATCTCTAATCTCCATGCAAATTTCTGAATGACTGTGACTTTACAACAGACAAATTTTGATCAACCAACGGATATTTTTTAGGTGAACTGAAACAAAATGACTAGTGACTAACGAGCGAATTATTGAATATTCCATTATTGGTGGCTGCGTTAACAGGGAATGACTGTCCTTTACATTTGCTTTTTCGAGAAATTATTCAGACAATAGTCATCTTACAGAATGGCTTCCTGCACTACAGCCAGAGTCTCAGGAGGAACTCAACTGGAAGTTAAACTGCTAAGCACCAATGATTGGCCATAGTCTGATGTTTAGGGTCTGCTCAATTGTCTGGGTGCTGGGTTCCAGATGTTGAGGTTGAGTGCTAGGTTCTGAGTCCTGGGACACAACTAACGATTAAAGGGCAGTTGGGCCGTCTTGGAGATAGGATCTATATATGAGGGTGCAGGACATATATTTGAATATTTAGCATTTGGCAGGGCAATGAAAGTATGATTTTAGTTATATGCACATCATATTTAAAAAGTTCGGTTTATAACATTATATCATAACAAATAGGTGTGCTGGGTCATCTAAAGGAATTTACCCTTTGTTACAACTCTGCCATTGGTCTAACGGATGGTGGTTCTAAATGAAGAACCCACATTAGTAACTCAGAATTTCCTAAAAATGTATTTGAAACGTTTTCTAAACCAATATATCTTCCTGATTACAGTCTGAAAACAAGCCCTGTATAGTCTGATTTTGCAATCTTATATTACGTTCTTCTTTCTACCCCCTCTTCTACTGTCAGTAGTTTAGCAAGAAGAAACCACAGAGAAGTGAAGCAACACTTGACTATAGGATCAGACTACATAGTACGGTATTTGTTGTCCATAACCATAGAGACACAGAGCTTTGCATAGGAGCAATATACATAAAACAAAGACTAATTAGAAAGTTGCTCAATTTTTATTTTACATGCATATATGAATATATATAACCTTTAGCAATTAGTATGGTAAATATGCCTCAGACTGAAATATTGTTAATGACCATACATTAGGGCTACAAAATAACATTTAATCGTCAAAAGCTTTAAGATAAATTTTATATAGTTTTATTGAATTTCAACTCATCTAATATCTGATATCAATGACCATAGACTGAGACAATGAATGTTATACAGTAGATAACAGTGTTATTCCTCATAATATATTTATTTTCCATCCACAAGATAGGTGATAGATGTATGACTGCTGACAGCCCAGCTGCTAAATAGTTGATAAATAGAGATGAGCGAATCTACTCATTTCGAGTATTTACTCGATCAAGCACCACGATTTTCGAGTACTTCAGTACTCGGGTGAAAAGATTTGGGGGCGCCGGGGGGCGGGGGAGAGGCGTGGCGGAGTGGGGGGTAGCAGGGAGGAGCCCTCTCTCTCTCCCCCCCACTCCCCGCTGCAACCCCCCACTCACCCACGGCGCTCCCCGAATCTTTTCGCCCGAGTACGGAATTACTCGAAAATCGCGGTGCTCGGGGCGAAAAAGGGGCGTGGCTGAGTAGGTTCGCTCATCTCTATTGATAAATATACCCATTGGAATAATCCCTTTAGGGTTCCTTTACACAACCTATTTTTCAAGTGTTCTTAAATGCCTGTAAAAAATTCCATAAGTTCCAAGCATTTTAATATAATTTTCTGCAGTTGTTTTTAATGCCATTTTTTATTTTATAAAATGTAAAAATGTGGAGCCTTTTGGCATTTTTGAAGTCCTATAGAGACGCATATGAAAAAATACCAGAGTAATATGCCATACTCAGATCATACATCATGTATTTTGAAAAAATACATATTTTCTATATACTTGATATAAATTTTAAAGTAACGTCTGGCAGCAGTGTTCTTGATTTTAAAAAATATCATTGAATTGTCAACTCCATTAAAAACGCTGCAAAACACTGTGTATAAACTTGGCCATAAACATTAGATGTGAATTGTCCAAATCTGCTGATTTTGATCATCTAATATGTATGTGCTTCTTCCAACTCCCCACTGATGACAGATGTTGGGGGAAATAAGGAACAGGCCTTTGGATAGCAACTGCCTGATCATTTTGTTCCTGGGATGTAAACAGCTGCCAGAGGTGCCTGGCAGTGACTTTCTCCCCTCGTTACATCTAGAATACAAATGGGAAATGTTATGATGCCTTAGCAGTGCCATCTATTACAAGGTAGCTTTCCTACAAGCCAGCCAGAAACCTACTGTACACTGATCAGAGGAAAAACCTCCAAAATAGTCTGTCTGTACATGTTTATCTTTTCCTTCTGTTGAAGACTCTGATTTTGGCTTGTATTCCCATCATATTATAAGGCCTATTAAAAGGCCAGACATTGACATATAGGAAAACTACCATTTAGTAGGTGGCACTGCTCAGGCAATGTAACATCTGCCATTTGCATCCCAAATCTTCCTGAGGAGCATGCATTGCTTTTAAGTTTGCTCATACTTTTAAGTGCTCCCTTCCGGTTTCAGAACACATGCGCACTCGGACAAGTATGCATACGTACTGCATTGATGTGGTGGGCCAGATAGCTATCTAATGCGTATGAGCAGCTGGTTGTTTCTCATACTTTTCAGTTGCATTCTATGTAATATTATTAATAGAGAGGAGCGAATGTACTCGTCCGAGCTAGATGCTCGTTCGAGTATTAGCGTGTTTGAGATGCTCGTTATTCGAAACGAGCACCACGCGATGTTCGAGTTACTTTCACTTTCATCTCTGAGATGTTAGCGCGCTTTTCTGGCCAATAGAAAGACAGGGAAGGCATTACAACTTCCCCCTGCGACGTTCAAGCCCTATACCACCCCCCTGCAGTGAGTGGCTGGCGAGATCAGGTGTCACCCGAGTATATAAATCGGCCCCTCCCGCGGCTCGCCACAGATGCATTTAGACATAGCTCAGGGAAAGTGCTGCTGATGCTAGAGCTGCTATAGGGAGAGTGTTAGGAGTTATTGTAGGCTTCAAGAACCCCAACGGTCCTTCTTAGGGCCACATCTGACCGTGTGCAGTACTGTTGAGGCTGCTTTTTGCAGTGTTGCACATTTTTTTTTTTTTTTTGTATATCGGCCGTGCAGAGCATTGCGTCCAGAGCATTGCCTCCTGCAGTAATTTTACATTGTCCAGGGCCAGTAGTGGTGAGGCAGGGACAGAAGACATATACAGTGTATATAGGCAGTGGGCCTTTCCAAAAACATTTGGGAAAAAAAAATTATTTGGGCTGCCTGTGACCGTCCTCAGTGTACTGGGTCTCTGCTGGGGGTAGTTGTCCTAATTCATACGCAGCCAGCTAAGTGTTACAGCAGGCTTGCGCAAAATTCTTTCCTGGCTCTGTGTTTCCTGTTACATCACCGCTGTATTCCTGTCCACAGTGAAACAGTCTGCAGTAATTTTACATTGTCCAGGGCCAGTAGTGGTGAGGCAGGGACAGAAGACATATACAGTGTATACAGGCAGTGGGCCTTTCCAAAAACATTTGGGAGAAAAAATCTATTTGGGCTGCCTGTGACCGTCCTCAGTGTACTGGGTCTCTGCTGGGGGTAGTTGTCCTAATTCATACGCAGCCAGCTAAGTGTTACAGCAGGCTTGCGCAAAATTATTTCCTGGCTCTGCTGTGCGTTCCGTAAGCGAAGTCAGCCTCCAACCACAGGCCAATAAGCGGCACATTTAATTACAGCGTTCTGTTTCTGCACTACTGCTAATACACCATGCTGAGGGGTAGGGGTAGGCCTAGAGGAAGTGGACGCGGCCGAGGACGCGGAGGCCCAAGTCAGGGTGTGGGCACAGACCGAGCTCCTGATCAAGGTGTATCGCAGCCGACTGCTGCGGGATTAGGAGAGAGGCACGGGTCTGGCGTCCCCACATTCATCTCACAATTAATGGGTCCACGCGGTAGACCTTTATTAGAAAATGAGCAGTGTGAGCAGGTCCTGTCGTGGATGGCAGAAAGTGCATCCAGCAATCTATCGACCACCCAGACTTCTGCGCCGTCCACTGCTGCAACTCTGAATCTTCTGGCTGCTGCTCCTCCTTCCTCCCAGCCTCCTCACTCCATTACAATGACACATTCTGAGGAGCAGGCAGACTCCCAGGAACTGTTCTCGGGCCCCTGCCCAGAATGGGCAGCAATGGTTCCGAATCCTCTCCCACTGGAGGAGTTTGTCGTGACCGATGCCCAACCTTTGGAAAGTTCCCGGGGTCCGGGGGATGAGGCTGGGGACTTCCGGCAACTGTCTCAAGAGCTTTCAGTGGGTGAGGAGGACGATGACGATGAGACACAGTTGTCTATCAGTGAGGTAGTAGTAAGGGCAGTAAGTCCGAGGGAGGAGCGCACAGAGGATTCGGAGGAAGAGCAGCAGGACGATGAGGTGACTGACCCCACCTGGTTTGCTACGCCTACTGAGGACAGGTCTTCAAAGGGGGAGGCAAGGGCAGCAGCAGGGCAGGTTGGAAGAGGCAGTGCGGTGGCCAGGGGTAGAGGCAGGGCCAGACCGAATAATACACCAACTGTTTCCCAAAGCGCCCCCTCGCGCCATGCCACCCTGCAGATGCCGAGGTGCTCAAAGGTCTGGCAGTTTTTCACTGAGAGTGCAGACAACCGACGAACAGTGGTGTGCAACCTGTGTCACGCCAAGATCAGCCGGGGGGCCACCAACACCAGCCTCACCACCACCAGCATGCGCAGACATATGATGGCCAAGCACCCCACAAGGTGGGACGAAGGCCGTTCACCGCCTCCGGTTTGCACCGCTGCCTCTCCCCCTGTGCCCCAACCTGCCACTGAGATCCAACCCCCCTCTCAGGACACAGGCACTACCGTCTCCTGGCCTGCACCCACACCCTCACCTCCGCTGTCCTCGGCCCCATCCACCAATGTCTGTCAGCGCACCGTCCAGCTGTCGCTAGCGCACGTGTTGGAGCGCAAGCGCATGTACGCCGCCACGCACCCGCACGCTCAAGCGTTAAAGTGCACATAGCCAAATTGATCAGCATGGAGATGCTGCCGTATAGGGTTGTGGAAACGGAGGCTTTCAAAGGTATGATGGCGGTGGCGGCCCCGCGTGGACAAGCACAGGCGGGCAGGGCCACTATATCTCCCTGACGGCACATTGGGTGAATTTAGTGGAGGCTGGAACATAGTCAGAGCCTGGGACCGCTCACGTCCTACCCACCCCCAGAATTGCGGGCCCCAGCTCGGTGGTGGTATCTGCGGCGGTGTATGCTTCCTCCACTAAACCACCCTCCTCCTCCTTCGCAACCTCTGTCTCGCAATCAAGATGTGTCAGCAGCAGCAGCACGTCGCCAGCAGTCGGTGTCGCACGGCGTGGCAGCACAGCGGTGGGCAAGCGTCAGCAGGCCATGCTGAAACTACTCAGCTTAGGAGATAAGAGGCACACGGCCCACGAACTGCTGCAGGGTCTGACAGAGCAGACCAACCGCTGGCTTGCGCCGCTGAGCCTCCAACCAGGCATGGTCGTGTGTGACAACGGCCGTAACCTGGTGGCGGCTCTGCAGCTCAGCAGCCTCACGCACGTGCCATGCCTGGCCCACGTCTTTAATTTGGTGGTTCAGCGCTTTCTGAAAAGCTACCCACGCTTGTCAGACCTGCTCGGAAAGGTGCGCCGGCTCTGCGCACATTTCCGCAAGTCCCACACGGACGCTGCCACCCTGCGCACCCTGCAACATCGGTTTAATCTGCCAGTGCACCGACTGCTGTGCGACGTGCCCACACAGTGGAACTCTACGCTCCACATGTTGGCCAGGCTCTATGAGCAGCGTAGAGCTATAGTGGAATACCAACTCCAACATGGGCGGCGCAGTGGGAGTCAGCCTCCTCAATTCTTTACAGAAGAGTGGGCCTGGTTGGCAGACATCTGCCCGGTCCTTGGAAACTTTGAGGAGTCTACCCAGATGGTGAGCTGGGATGCTGCAATCATTAGCGTCACCATTCCTCTGCTATGCCTCTTGAGAAGTTCCCTGCAAAGCATAAAGACAGACGCCTTGCGCTCTGAAACAGAGCCGGGGGAAGACAGTATGTCGCTGGATAGTCAGAGCACCCTCCTGTCTATATCTCAGCGCGTTCAGGAGGAGGAGCATGAGGAGGATGAGGAGGAGGGGGAAGAGACAGCTTGGCCCACTGCTGAGGGTACACATGCTGCTTGCCTGTCATCCTTTCAGCGTGTATGGCCTGAGGAGGAGGAGGAGGAGGATCCTGAAAGTGATCTTCCTAGTGAGGACAGCCATGTGTTGCGTACAGGTACCCTGGCACACATGGCGGACTTCATGTTAGGATGCCTTTCTCGTGACCCCCTACGGATTACTGGGTGTACACACTGCTCGACCCACGGTATAAGGAGAACCTTTCCACTCTGATACCCAAAGAGGAAAGGGGTTCGAGAGTGATGCTATACCACAGGACCCTGGCGGACAAGCTGATGGTAAAATTCCCATCCGACAGCGCTAGTGGCAGAAGGCGCAGTTCCGAGGGCCAGGTAGCAGGGGAGGCGCGGAGATCAGGCAGCATGTACAGCACAGGCAGGGGAACACTCTCTAAGGCCTTTGACAGCTTTCTGGCTCCCCAGCAAGACTGTGTCACTGCTCCCCAGTCAAGGCTGAGTCGGCGGGAGCACTGTAAAAGGATGGTGAGGGAGTACGTAGCCGATCGCACGACCGTCCTCCGTGACGCCTCTGCCCCCTACAACTACTGGGTGTCGAAGCTGGACACGTGGCCTGAACTCGCGCTGTATGCCCTGGAGGTGCTTGCTTGTCCTGCGGCCAGCGTCTTGTCAGAGAGGGTGTTTAGTGCGGCTGGGGGAATCATCACAGATAAGCGTACCCGCCTGTCAACCGACAGTGCCGACAGGCTTACACTCATCAAGATGAACAAAGCCTGGATTTCCCCAGACTTCTCTTCTCCACCAGCGGACAGCAGCGATACCTAAGCAATATGTAGGCTGCACCCGCGGATGGAAGCATCTTTCTCTATCACCATCAAAAACGGGGGCATTTTTGCTTCATCAATCTGTGTATAATATTCATCCTCCTCCTGCTCCTCCTCCTGAAACCTCACGTAATCACGCCGAACGGGCAATTTTTCTTAGGCCCACAAGGCTCAGTCATATCATTTTTGTAAACAATTTTTATACGTTTCAATGCTCATTAAAGCGTTGAAACTTGCACCTGAACCAATTTTTATTTTAACTGGGCTGCCTCCAGGCCTAGTTACAAATTAAGCCACAGTAACCAAAGCGATTAATGGGTTTCACCTGCCCTCTTGGTTGGGCATGGGCAATTTTTCTGAGGTACATTAGTACTGTTGGTACACCAATTTTTTGGGGCCCTCGCCTACAGTGTAATCCAATTAATTTTTTGCCCACCTGCATTAAAGCTGACGTTACCTCAGCTGTGCTAGGCACTGCAATGGGATATATTTATGTACCGCCGGTGGGTTCCAGGGAGCCACCCATGCTGTCGGTCCACACGGAGTTGTAACTGCCTGTGTCCACTTCTAAAGAACCCCAGTCTGACTGGGGCATGCAGTGTGGGCCGAAGCCCACCTGCATTAAACATGACATTACCTAAGCTGTGATGAGCAATGCAATGGGATATATTTATGTGCCGCCGGTGGCTTCCTGGCACCCACCCATGCTGTCGGTGCACAGGGACTTCACAATAGGGAGTTGTAGCTGCCTGTGTCTATGAATTAAAAACCCCGGTCAGGTTGGGGCATGCAGTGTGGGCCGAAGCCCACCTGCATTTAATCTGACGTTAGCTCTGCTATCCAGGGCACTGCAATGGAATACATTTATGTACAGCTGGTGGGTTCCAGGGAGCCACCCATGCTGTGGGTGCACACGGAATTCCCATTGCGGAGTTGTACCTGCCTGTGACTATTTATAAAAAAACGCGGTCTGACTGGGGCATGCAGACACCTTGACAGAATGAATAGTGTGTGGCACATAGGTTCCCCGTTGCTATGCCCACGTGTGCAGCTCCTGATGGCGGTGGCACAGGATTATATTTCTCACTGCTTCTGTACAGCATTGTGGGCTATCGTCCTGCCCCTTTTAAAGAGGGTCGCTGCCTAGCCGTGCCAACCCTCTGCAGTGTGTGCCTGCGGTTCCTCCTCATGGCAGACGCACTTATAAATAAACATGAGGGTGGCGTGGCATGAGGGCAGCTGAAGGCTGCGCAGGGACACTTTGGTGTGTGCTGTGGACACTGGGTCGTGCGGGGGGGGGGCAGCATGTAACCCAGGAGATGTGGCAGCGGAGTGTCATGCAGGCAGTGATTGTGCTTTGTTGGAGGTAGTGTGGTGCTTAGCTAAGGTATGCATTGCTAATGAGGGCTTTTCAGAAGTAAAAACTGTTGGGAGGGGGGGGGGCCCACTCTTGCCGCTATTGTGGCTTAATAGTGGGACCTGGGAACTTGAGGTGCAGCCCAACATGTAGCCCCTCGCCTGCCCTATCCGTTGCTGTGTCGTTCCCATCACTTTCTTGAATTGCCCAGATTTTCACACATGAAAACCTTAGCGAGCATCGGCGAAATACAAAAATGCTCGGGTCGCCCATTGACTTCAATGGGGTTCGTTATTCGAAACGAACCCTCGAGCATCGCGAAATTTTCGTCCCGAGTAACGAGCACCCGAGCATTTTGGTGCTCGCTCATCTCTAATTATTAAGTTTATTTCCAACTTAAATACAGTCATTGAAATATCTCCTTGGTTTTATGCACAAAATATTCAAATATGACATCTCTGCTTTCTGTTTAATTGAATTATATTGTACATAACGAAACTGACCATCATCCACGGCTTTCAGAGCTTTTAACCTGCTTATGAGAAACATTTCAAGCTGTGAAACAATTGGTCAGAATAATGTAATCTTTACTTAATCTTTCTGAAATTGTTTTCATGCAGTGTGTAGTCATTAAAAATCTCATGTAAAAACTGCATTAGCTGTAAATTATATATGTTCCTATGGCATCAACAATGGAACTCCACAGAGCCACCTACATAAGCAAACCAAAATTAATCTGCTAGAGATTAGTTCAAAATCACAACAGATGTGCTAGATTGTACAACTGTTTCCCGACTCCTTGATCCATGCTTTTTTTATATTCTTCTTACATGTTCTAAAGAGATACAGAAGCTTATGCAGCAAGCTGAGGAATAAATGCTAATGAAGGCAAGCCAAAATCTGTGAGAAAGTAAACAAAGTGATAATAGGTTTTGGAAGAACAGTTTTAAAGTCCACGTCCACTTTCCAACATCATTTTTAATCCAGATCACTTTAAAACACAATACTGGATAATGTGCTAAAGCATATTTCTAATAGTTGGAGCTCCATTTATGACAAGATCAAAAGTCAAAGACATAGGGTGGACTTTATCAAGACAAACATTTTCTTTGCCTATCTTGATATAAATTACGCTGGTGAAAATTAGTCAAATGTTGCAAACCAAGGTTACCCTCTGTCATTTTGAGGGGAACAAATACCTGGTTGGGCTGAGGGAGGCACTAGTGCGAGCACAAGACCCAGCTTCTGTAGGGCCACCATCGTTTTTCTATCGGTGTTGGCAGGAGCTGTGATGGGTAATTCCTACCGGCCAGGCCGGTTCCGGTTTGTGCCTTGACCAGAAGAAGGCTTAGGGCTTAGCAGTGTATCTGAATGGGGTGAATGAATCAGACACTACTGCTTGAAAACTTTTAGTACAAAATGTAGAACAAGATGGACAAAAAAATCTACCTGTTTTCAGGATGCAGAGTAAACAACTTTCTTCCTGTTTATCGGGTATAATCGGAATAACGGTCCCTGTATACTGGGGCAGTATAAGTTTGTATAAAGTGTCCTTAAGTACTTGTTTTATTGGGCTGCACAATTATCTAGGTACCAGGTTCTTATCACAGTCTCACAAAAAGCTTATCAATGACTGGTGTGTCCTTGTGGGGGGTAACTCAGTTGAAACGGGAAGACCAGGTATCATGAGGGAGCAGCTGGTTTCGTTCTGGTGCAGAAGCATAACTCTGATTTCTGGCGCGGCCCATCAGCCTATGCGTTTTGGCCAAAATGCAGTACCAACACCCTCATTTTATTAGTATGCATTAGTACTTTTGTATGTAGTTTGCTAGTTGGTGGGGGAGCCAAGATGTCAGCCAGTGTGGCCCACTTTAGAGATACAGGGCAACCCACTGTTATATCAGCCAGGGTTGATATCCTGTATGGTGGGTCACCACCCATCTATGGCTGACATCTTTGGTATCGTTCACATGTGCAGGCTATTATATGCAGTCACTCCTCCCCAATCTGGGCTGGGTTGAGTGGGTGACTGCATATTAGCCTGCCAGGAACAAGCTGCTCCTCCACATTATTGTCTGGCTAACTGCATATCTTCAGGGCTTATGGCCATTGCGCCTGCCCTACGGCGATTGTGCCTGCCTTATGGCGATCGTGCCTATGGCGACCGTGTCTGCTTTGCAGACCTTCAGGTATTGTATTTTTGGCTTTTTCTGTGAAAAAAAAAACAAAAAACTCTGATTTCTCTACTATGACCCTAGGGTACTGTTATTCGTGGTACTCTCAGTCCTCTATTCCACCTGTTGTTCATTATAACTCGTGGTCAATTCTCAGTGGGGGAGGTACTCTACGCATGTTTGCTCAGCTCACTGGTAGGCCCACTCTCTCCACTTTCCGGATTTCAGTCAGTGATATCACTCTACAACCAGCTGCTCATCGGGCCCTCCCTCTCTTAAAGGAACCATACACTCAGCAGTGCAACAATAAAATACTAGAGCAAATGTACCCCTCTCACACTGAAGTAAAATGCAACTATAAGTGGTGCAAGCCTCTTAATAAATTAAGGAAGATAAACATAGAGGATAGGCACTCAATGTTCAGGATATTACCACTGAAAGGTTATAAGACATAAATGGACACATACTGGATCAATAAATACATAGTAGGGAGGAGCCTAACCATAAATGTCAAGGCTCACCCCCTGTGATCCAGGTTAGCGCATCAGTATTCCAAGATGCAACAGAAATCATCTAGTGAAGAGGAAGTCTTTAAGAGCTTGTATCCAAAAAATTTTATTAAATGCAAAATTGTTATATGGTGTATCTCAATAGAAATATTATTTTTCTCCTTAGGGAGAGCACCTAGATGGTGAGTGAGTGAGGAGACTTAAAAGGTCATTCATGCTCCTCTAATATGCAAATAAGGGAGATGGAACAATAACTCTGCAGTGCCACCTATTGGAAGGCAGCATTCCTTCAAGTTAATGTTAGACTCTTTATACAAGCCTTGTAACAATGACCGGGAACGGAAATATCAACGTGTTTCGGGAAGTATCCCCTTCCTCAATATCAGCAAATCACATATGCTAAATGTACTCACAATTAAATGAATTATCCCCTCTCTACAAACTACTGCTGGCAGGAGACACAATTCCCTGATTGAATGGAGCAGTGGTTACATTTGTGCACTACGGCTCCAATCACTGTCTATGGAACTGGCAGAGATAGAGTGCTGAGGAAGTACAGAATGGGGACCTGAGGGATACATGCATAGCAGCAGATTGCACTGTGATACAGAACAAAGGTTTTGCTGGTGCAGTGAGGGTGCTGTCAAACATGCAGGTTTTTTTCAGCCTTTTTATGCAGTTTTTGAAACAAAATCAAGTATGTATCATAAAGGAGATACATTATAAAGGATGGATACTATTTCTTCTTTTTAAATCCACTTCAAAAACTGCATCAAAAACCTGAACAAGATCTGCATGTGTTACTGCACCCTGAGGGCTTAAACAGAATGCCATGTTTTAGTCCCGTTATGCGGCTGTGAAAATCATGGCCGCATAACGGGACGAAACAAAGCCATTGATTTCAATGGCTTTGTTCTCACTATTGGGATTCTTGCACGTTATTACTGCACATGAGAAAAGATAAGACTTGTCCTATCTTTCTTGCATGTAGTTAATACTGTGTGTGAGAACGATCAGACAGGACCTATCTTCCTGCTTTTTATTTTCAAAATTGCACGCTACTGTGCAAATTTTGATTAGTCCAAAAAAAACCCAAATCACTGGTTCATGCACTAATACGCTTCTTAGAGGCAAGCATATTAGCACATGTCCCATGTGTTTTTACCCTTCGGCTTTTTCACATGAACTTATTTGCGCAACGTATTGCACACGCAAAATTTGCCCATGCAATATGCAGTAAATAGAACCCATTGCTTTCAATAGTTTATTCACATGTGCATATTTTCTGTGCACATTTCATTCAATATACTGCGTATTTGTGCAGGTAATTTGCATATATTGAACTAATTACATTAATTGCCCACTGCAATTAAGGCCTAGGTCACACGGGTGTTTTTTCCCGCGATTTGCGGATCGCATGACGGATGCGCATCCGCAAATCGCGTTACCGGGGCCGAAAAATCGCCTGAAAAATCTGCTCCTAGCCGCATTTCCTTTGAAATGGGCCGGAGCAGTGCAGCGCTGTCCAGCGCATTGAATTCAATGGAGCCGGCAATACATTCGGCTCCATTGAAAGCAATGGGCTGCGGGCGATCTCAGGATGGATTTTCGGGAAGGGCTTAAAAATATAAGCCCTTCCCTGAAAATCATCCAAAACTGTGTAAAAAGTAAAAAAAAAATATATACTCACCTTGTCCCGGCAGACGGAGTTCAGCCGCGGCCGGCTGGCAGTTCTCCTGAACTGCTGTGAGTAGTATTCAGCAGCCGGGGATTTAAAATCCCCGCCTGCTGAATGAGCTGCCTCTGATTGGTCACAGCCCTCACCAATCAGAGGCAGCTCTCACTCACCCATTCATGAATTCAGGCCTAATAGGAGCATGGATGCAAGCTTTTTTGCACATGCAAATATGCACGACTTGTGAGCTCAAAAAAAACTGTAAAACATGCAGAGGCCCACACAAAAATGCAATTCCCGTCATGCAAATATTTGGTGAAAATACATGCGTTAAAGGAACTCATGCTCGTGTGAAGCCGGCATAAGGCTTTATAAAGTATCCAATACTTTACTGCCAAATCCTACTTGACTGTGTTCTTTTGGCATTATGTAAGGTTCTCTCTCTCTTCCTGTAACCTCCAGGTCAGACCTACTGAGCACTGTTGCAATAAGCTTCCCCTTTCTGAATATTTCCTATGTATACGCTAAGTTGAAAATATAGAAAACTTTAGAAGAGCGTGTCAATGTTAGAAATTCCCTTCTGTAGAAAGGCCACCCAATTATAAGTTGATCACAGAGTTTTCCACGGCTTGGACCTAGACCGCTGAGCTGTAATCTGTGGGGGATTCCAACAGCAAGTTTTCATTTTTCCTTTAACACCTCACACAGACTCCTCTGGAAATCATTGGGCTATGTGTATAATGAACATGCAATGTATAGCCACTATCTACAGAGGCTAATAGACCGAATGGCAGGCTCAACAAAAAACATGAAGATCCTCAGTTGGCCATGCCGTGACTTGATAATGGATCCCAAGCACAACAATGTCCATGAGGTCCAGTAAATCTGATAAGACTAAGACTACATCGCAACATTGGCTACAGCACCTTTCACATGGTCATAGTTCAAGCATCCTGTTGCTGCATTACAACCTAATGAAAGTGAATGTGGTCATTTTGTGACTCATCCGATCCTGCTAGATTTTTTGTGATTGTTGGGTTACCTGTAAATAGCAATATGACTACATTCACTTTCATGACATGAGAAGTCTTTGGTCATTTGAAAAGTGTGATGGTCAACGTTTCTGTGTTTCCCCAGCCTTAAGGGGACATGCACCCACCCATACATTGATCTTGAGTCCTTAGTCTTATTAGTTATTGTTCAGTCAGACCCTGCTAAATTGATCTAAAATGAGAATCTTCTCTACTACCTTGTTTCCCCAATAATAAGCCCTACCCTGAAATAAGCCCTAGCTAGGCTACATGTAAAAAAAACAAACTTACCTAGCAGCCGACGTTTGGGTCCCTCACGATGGCCTGCGGCGCTGCTACAGGCTGCGGTGTCCTCATTCACGCCGACAGAGTAGTTCTTCCTGGTAGCGGGGTATTCAATTGAATACCCCGCTTCCAGCAAGCTAATGTTCTCATTGGTTATTCGAGCGCCGCATCAGCCAATGAAAGCCGGCGCTGGATTAAGCAATCACAGCCATTCAATGATGTCATCCATTGCGAGGGACCCGAACCCCGGCTGCTAAATAAGTATTATTAGACACCCCCCCCCCCCTGAAAATAAGACACTGTGCCTCTTTTGAGGCAAAAATTATTATAAGACAATGTCTTATTTTCGGGGAAACATAGTAACTCAAAATATTCGAAAATGAGTTTTGTAAAAGACAATCTCCTTAAAGAGAACCTGTCCCTGGCTATAAGCACCATAAACTAAGTTATGGTGCTTATAGGGCAGGTTGTCAGGAGTACAACAATGTATTTTTTACCTGCTTCCCAATGCCTATAGTATCAGTCCTGACATTTTGTGCATGCACCGTGCATTCAGAGCATGGACTGTGTCATCTGACTGAAAGCTGATGGCTGTGTGCGTGCCCTCTTAGAGATCAATGCGAGCATGGACATATAGCCTTCAGCTTTCAGTCCGATGACACGGTCCACGTTCTGAATGCGCGGTCTGTGTGTGGACTTTCAAGGCCGACAGTGTGGGCACCGAGAAGCAGATAAGTATAAAATATACCTGCCTGCATCCTGGGAAGCTGCCCTATGAGCACTATAACTTAGTTTATGATGTTCATAGCCTGGGACACATTTCCTTTAAGATTGTATAAAGTGTAATTTTTTGTGTGTGTTTTTTAGATGACCAAACTATGTCAGGCCTTCAACTTCTACAAGGTATCTGAGAAGAAATGAGAATAATTAAAGAAAAACCAAGCAGCATCCAGTGATCTCCTATTTCAAGCTTTGCAGAATTTTTGACAAATATTTCAATCTTGACAATTATTTACAGTAAATGAACATTTCAGACTATGCAGCCTTGACAGTTGTTTACCGCACAGTCATATCAGTCACTTACATAAAAGAAAAAAAATTTAAGAAATTTCCAACACATGACAGGTTGTCTCATTTGCCCAAATCTTAATATTCATTGAGACAGTAGTTTAATGGGAATAAACAGAAACGTGGCAGGGATTCCAGATATCCCAAAGGATGCCTGGCTTGTCTTAGAACTCAAGAAAAAAAATAGAAACAGTTTTGATGTTTCTATATCACAACTTCCTGTTTGAACTGCATGAATCTCTACATTTGGACACAAGATGTAAAAAAAATGGATACATACATAGATAGATAAATAGATAGTGTAGCAACACGGGGGTTAATGAGTATGCCAAATGGTCATTTTTACTTTGTTAGTTTATTCATATAAGTTTTAGCAGAACTTAAATAATTGGGTCCCTAGAGAAATAATAAAGTTTGCAAAAGTCCTTTCAATTTAATCCTCCATAGTCCGCAGGAGGAGCAAGTAAGTCCACAACTGAGGGAAACAGTAATAAGTCCGTTTGTTTTCACAGACCTGTAGTTGTCCAGAGCGCAGCTGGTCTTTAAGTCGTAGTTTCTCCAGACCCCAGTCCTAGGGCAGGTGTTCCCTAAGGGTCCTGCTGGAACAATGTAGCTCCTTGTCCACAGCGTCTCTCTGCTCACAACAGAGGTCAGGTTGAGCAGAACTCTGGTCACAACACAAGTCTAGTTACAACTGAAGTCTGGTTCTCCCAGACACACACACCTCCTCCTTAGTTCCACCTGTCCCTTTACATAGCTTGCTGGTTCAGGTGGAAGATCTGGCCTGGAGTATTATTGGACCGATCTACATCACAGAAGCTAACAACCTCTGTGACATACATCTTCCATTCCATTCCATACCTGTGGGGTGTTTTTCCTCTTGTCTCAGGCACTAGACTGACTGTCTGTTGCCCCCTACAGGCCACTCTCTGCAGTGCACCCCTACGATAGATAGATAGATAGATAGATACTATGTTCAATAGATCAAAAGATCAACAGCACTAAATATCACAACAGAAGTCACTGCGGGAGTAAATCTAACTGTGCACGCCTACCCAGAAACCGGACTTCAGGAATCATCAAAAAGTGCAACTGAATAGAGAGGTAAGGCAGCACAAGGGAATCCAACTTCTTACCAAACGATTTTCATGGAAAAAGACAGATCTTTATTGTAGTCCAAGTATTAAAACGCGACGTTTCGACCAACAGTCTATGGTCTTTGTTATATATGCTTGACAAAGACCACAGACTGTTGGTCGAAACGTCGCGTTTTAATACTTGGACTACAATAAAGATTTGGCTTTTTCCATGAAAATCGTTTGGTAAGAAATTGGATTCCCTTGTGCTGCCTTACCTCTCTATTCAGATAGATACTATGTTGATAAAAGTATTTTGAGGCACATAGAAAGTGATTAAATTTGAATTTATTCACATTTTTCGATACAGTGTTGGGCCGTCTTTGGCCTCAATCACTACAGTAACCCTCCTAGGCCACACTCTTCCTCAAATTCCGATAGAAGTTTAAATGGATTTGCCTCCATTCCTTGAGGAGAGCTTCAGATAATGATGTTG
Source organism: Eleutherodactylus coqui (assembly GCF_035609145.1). Lineage (NCBI taxonomy): Eukaryota > Metazoa > Chordata > Amphibia > Anura > Eleutherodactylidae > Eleutherodactylus > Eleutherodactylus coqui. The sequence goes on from NC_089849.1 coordinate 79,925,653, forward strand.
GGGATGATGGGAATGCACGGGTATGGCATTCTAGTTCATCTCAAAGATGCTTTACCTCTCTATTCAGATAGATACTATGTTGATAAAAGTATTTTGAGGCACATAGAAAGTGATTAAATTTGAATTTATTCACATTTTTCGATACAGTGTTGGGCCGTCTTTGGCCTCAATCACTACAGTAACCCTCCTAGGCCACTCTCCACCAAATTCCGATAGAAGTGTAAATGGATTTGCCTCCATTCCTTGAGGAGAGCTTCAGATAATGATGTTGGGGATGATGGGAATGCACGGGTATGGCATTCTAGTTCATCTCAAAGATGCTTGATGAGATTGAGATATGGACTTTGGGCTGGCCAATGAAGTTTGCAGACATTCTGCTCCTCAAACCAAGCCTCAACACTGCGTGCTGTATGATACAGAGCTGTTCCAAAGAATTGCCACAGGGTAGGTAATGCCACATTGTCCAGAATGTCTCAGTACCCATTAGCGTTCAGGGTAGACTTCAGTGTAAGCAATGGCCGTAGTCTTTCCCAGCAGAAACATCCCCACACCTTCTCTAAACTTCACTGTTGGAACAATGCAATCATGTAGAAACTGCTTTCCAGGCTACCGTGATACCCAAGTGTAGCCATCCAATTGGAAAACGGTGGACTGTAATTCAGCTGTCCACAATACTTGTTTTAACTTATTTACAGTCCAAGAACAATGCTCCAAGCACTATCACAGGCACCTCTGTGCATTCACTGCTGTGATGTCGGACTTGTGTGCAGCCGCTTGTCCATGCATGTAGTTCCCTACGAATGGTTCTAGTGCTAATGCATGTTTCTATGGCTTGTGACAATGTGCATAATGCCTTCGCAGCTCATACAAGGCTTCGTTGTCATGTGTGTCAGTTTATGAGGTCTCCCTGAATGTGGCTGTACTACACACGCTCCAAATGTTCCCTATTCAGAATAACATTGCCAAAAGTGGACATTGGAAGGTCCAAAAGTGCTGCAATGTCCCATACTGATTGGTTGCTTAGATGACATCCCAACACTATATCCTATTAGAAGTCTGTCAGCTCTATATCTCATGACATTCTGATGGTTTCTGTACTGGGATATGCCGGTATGAAGCTCTCATTCATACCTAATGCTCACATATCCAATTTGCATATGCCCTTCGTCTGACAGCACAGGATTGGTGGGGGTCCCAATACTTTTGTCAACATACTGTAGATAGATAAATAGTTATTAGAGATGAGCGAGCACCAAAATGCTCGGGTGCTTGGTACTCGAGTCGAACTTTTCGCAATGCTCGAGAGCTCGTTTCGAGTAACGAACTCCATTGAAGTCAATGGGGGACTCGAGCATTTTTGTATGGGACCGATGCTCCGCATAGGTGATGACTTGTGAAACACCAGAAAACATCAGAAAGTCATGGAAACACCACAGAAACGGATAGGGAAGGGCAGGGGCAGAATGCATGGCTGCATCTGAGGCTCCCAGGGTGACACCGCTGCCTCTTTTCCTGGGTTACATGCTGGCATTGCTGTCCAACCCTCCGCATGGCCCTATATCCACAGAGCACACAAATTTTTCCCTGTGCAGCATTCAGCTGTCCTCATGCCACACACTCGCTTCATAGCCCCACCACCCTCATGTCTATTTATAAGTGCGTAATGGATGAGGAGAAACCAGAGGCACACAATGCAGAGGGTTGGCAGGGCTGTGCAGCGACCTCCTTTGAAAGTGAGGGTGATAGCCCACAATGCTGTTGAGAATTGATGATAAATTGACGTATGATCATCATTCCAATCCCGTGCCACCTTCGTCACAAAATTGTCAGGAGCCGCAAACGTGGGCATAAAGGGGACTCAGGTGCCAGCACTTCTACACATCTCCACAATGCAGCAATACTCTGTGTGGGAAGCACGTGAGCGGGCCCAGGGTCAGGCTCGGTCCCAGACTCCACCTTGTGTGACCCAAGGTGCCACGAGTTACATAGCAATGGGAAATCCATGTCTCCCCACACAATTCATTCTGTGTAGTTGTCAGATAGCTCAATACCGCAATGGGAAGTCTTTGAGTTCCTTGGGCTTGCCTATGCTGTCAGTGCACAAAGATGGTATTAGACAGGAAGAAATCAGAGTGCCCAAAAATAGCAGAGTTTCACCCCGCCAAGGACCTCAGCCTCGGCTTCGGCCCACATTTCTGCCCTGGTCAGTCAGTGTATTTGTGCCAGACAGGTAAAACACAGCAATGGGAAGTTTTTGTGCACCCACAGCATAGACCAGGCCAAGGAACTCAAACATGGTATTACACATGAGGAAATCAGAGTGCCCAAACATGGCAGAGTTTCACCCCACCCAGGACCTCGGCCTCGGCCCACATTTCTGCCCAATTCATTCTTTGTATGTGTCAGATAGCTGAACAATGCAATGGGGAAGCCTTTGTGCCCCCACAGTATAGGCGAGCCCCTGGAACCCAGGGACAAAATTAAACAGGAAGAAAAAAGAGTGCCCAAACATGGCAGAGTTTCACCCCGCCCAGGACCTCGGCCCACACTTCTGCCCTAGTCATTCAGTGTATTAGTGCCAGATAGGTAAGACACCGCAATGGGAAAGCCCTTTGCACCCTTGCCAAGTCAGTCAGTGCAGTTCTGCCAGACAGGTAAAACAACGCAATGGGAAGTCTTTGTGCACCCACAGCATAGGTGAGCCCATGAAACTTAAAGACGGTATTACACCAAAAAAAAAATAGAGCGCCCAAACAAGGCACCCCACAAGTTTCACCCCACCAAGGATCTCGGCCTCGGCTCACACCCTCAATAATTGTGGGCATAAAATGGACTCGAATGCTATTACAGCTGTGAACGTCTCTTTAAATCAGTAACGGTTGCTTTCATCGCTCCAAAGACTGGATGAACCACAAAGAAGTTCCACAGGCCATACCTGGTGCAGTTGATTCTTCCCCCCCCCCCCCCAGGACCTTGGCCTCTGACCACACCCTCATTAATCGTGGGCCTCAAGCAAACTTGGATGCTATTGCAGCTGTGAACGTCTCATTAATGCAGTAACGCTCCTTTTGTGGTAATACAAGATAAAATACATGTTGCCCACCGCTGATCCCCAGACCCCAAGCAGGAAGTGGCATAATAAGGCCAAGAAACAATGACCGAGGTAGGAGCCGCAATACCCTATGAGGGAAATATGTGAGCAGGCCCTGGGTCAGGCTCAGTCCCAGCTTCCACCTTGTGTGACCCAAGGTGCCGTGAGATAAATAGCTATGGGAAGTCCATTCTGTGTATGTATCAGGCAGCTGAACAACGCAATGGGAAACCTTTGAGCACCCACAGTATAGGCGGACCCCAGTAACATTTCTGTAGCAAGAGTATAGGCGGACCCAAATAACATTTATATAGCAAGAGTATAGGCGGACCCCAATAACATTTATGTAGCAAGAGTATAGGCGGACCCCTGTAATATTTCTGTAGCAAGAGTATATGCGGACCCCTGTAACATGTCTGTCGCAAAAGTATAGGCGGACCCCAGTAACATTTATGTAGCAAGAGTATATGCGGACCCCTGTAACATGTCTGTCGCAAAAGTATAGGCGGACCCCAGTAACATTTATGTAGCAAGAGTATAGGCAGACCCCAATAACATTTATGTAGGAAGAGTATAGGCGGACCCCAGTAACATTTATGTAGCAAGAGTATAGTCGGACCCCTGTAACATTTCTGTACCAAATGTATAGGCGGACCCCTGTAACATTTCTGTAGCAAGAGGGTAGGCGAACCCCTGAAACATTGGTGTAGCAAGAGTATAGGCGAACACCTGAAAAAATTTGGTTACTAGGAGTGTAGGTGAAGGCTGGAAAAATTAGTTAGATAACAGCATAGGCAAGGTCTTGAAATATTGGTGTACCAAGAGTACAAGTGTACCCCTGAAAAATTGCTTAAGAGCGAGGGCAGATGAAACCCATAAGCATTTTTTAAAGATACAGCTCGCTGTTGCTTAATTTGTAACAGAGCCTGGAGGCAGCCCTGTGAAAAAAATTGGTTTCTGTTAAAGTATAAATACTTTTGAAACTTTGAAAAATTGTAAAAAACGTTTAAACAAAGCCTTTTGGGCCGCAGAAAAATTGGCAGTTCAGCGTGATGAGGAGGAGTAGGAGGAGTAATAATATCCGAGAGTGATTGACTAGGAAATATTAGAGTGCAGTTTTACGGTGAGAGCTCGTTGTATGGCACTGCAGGCTGAGAACGCTATTACTGAAAGGCTGGGAACAGGCCTAGATGCGTAATACAAAAATCGGTGCACTACTGCTCCCAGCCAGACACAACTGTAAAGCACACGGTGAGATGTAGCCCTAAGAAGGAGCGTTAGGGTTCTTGTACGGGGGATCAGGACTATATAACTTCCCCTATAGAAGCAGCTCTGTCCCTAAACTCTGAGTTATGCACTGCACACACAGAACGGTATAACGTTACTACTTTGCAGTAGGCTAGGAAATTTCAGAGTGCAGTTTCACGGTGAGAGCTCGTTATACGGCACTGCAGGCTGAGAACGCTATAACTGTAAGGCTAGGAACAGGCCTAGATGTGTAATATAAAAGTTGGTGCACTACTGCACCCAGCCAGCCACAACTATAATACACACGGTGAGATGTAGCCCTAAGATGGACCGTTGGGGTTCTTGCACAGAGAATCAGGAGTCCTTTAAAACTTTCCAAATATAGAGGCAGCTCTGTCCCTGAACTCTGTGTAATACACTGCAGACTGAGAACGCTATAGCTGAAATGGCCTGCACAGCCCAAGATGCTTAAAAAAAAATAAAAATGGTGCACTACTGCTCCAAGCCAGCCACAACTATAATGCACACGATAAGGAGTAGCCCTAAGAAGGACCGTTGGGGTTCTTGAAGACAGGATCCTACATTAACACTATCCCTGTATAAGCAGCAGCCCTTTCCCTAAACTCTGCCAGCATGCGTCTGAGGCGAGCCGCGGGCGGGACCAGTTTAAGTACTCGGTGGTCACCTGATCAGCCCAGCCACTCACTGCTTTTGGTGGGCAGAGGGTTGGCACGTCACAGCAGGAAGTGGTAATGCCTTCCCCGCATGTCTATTGGCTAGAAAATGGCGCTAAACATGCGGGGAAGGAAATGCAATTGACTCGAGTACCGCGTGGTGTTCGTCTCGAGTAACAAGCATCTCGAACACCCAAATACTCGAACGAGCATCAAGCTCGGACGAGTGTGCTCGCTCATCTCTAATAGTTATCTATAAAAGAAAAGTAATTGTCATCTTCCCTCTAAGGGCATGTTCATATACTGTCATACTGCTCACAGCTGTCTACGGGGGCTCCTAGCAGTGACACTCGAAATAATGAGCATATGAAGCTACTAATATCTTATTAAATCCAGCATTTTAATCACAGAAAGAAATATAACTGGTCCACAGTTCAAAACTAAGTAAACAGAACCTTTATTACAACTATAAAAATGTAATGTAATAAAGCAAGGGTCCCAAACCACCAGTCCGCAGACCAGGACTGGGCATTGTTTTGTTTTTTTTGCTGGTCCGCGGCGCCGCCATTGGCCGCTCACCATGTTTGTAGTGAATACTGGCAGGGGCCATGGATCCCCTGCCAATATTCACTAAGCAGCACTACTAGCGACGCTGATGCTGGTGCACACTGTGACGTGTGTGCAGTCGGGATCCTCCTCCCCCCCTTCCCTGATGTCTCCTACTTGGTTCCGCGAAAGCAGGGGAACGAGGCGTCCGGCAGCACACTAACGTCACAGTGTGCACCGGGATCAGCATTGCTAGAAGTACTGAGCAGAGGACTAGCAGCGTTTGCACGAGGAGGAAGGGGTTAGTATATGGGTCTGAGGGGGAGCAGGAAAAAAGGAAGCCTGAGAACCGGGAAAAACACTACCAAATAAATGTACCGCAATAAACCAGGCACTAACATAGATACAGAAAACAGAAATAACTGCTGATTAGTATCTAAAGTAATATATTTATATATCTATTACCATGCTGAGGCCTGCACCTTGCCTGCAGGCCAGACCAGGTTTTGGGTGTGCCCTTGGTTCTCGGGGGGGCTGAGGGGTGTGGTAGCTGCAGGAGGAAGGTCAGTCAGCACCTGGTGCTGATTAGCCTGGCTCCTATTTAAACAGGGCCAGCACTATCTCCTGTGCTGATCAATCACTTCAGTTGCATTTTGGACAGCGACGGAGGAACACAGCTTGGCGGAAGCTTTCCTTGCAAGCTAAGTTCTTTTCTGTTTTGTTTGGTTCTGTTTCGCTTCTATTTTGTGCTAGGGCTCCCTGATAGGGACTTGTTAGTGGCCCAGGCACGCGTGCGGGCTTGCACTTGTCAGAGCGATCGGTCCACCGAGTAGGCAGGGCCCCCTCCCGGGTTAGGGGACTATAGGGAGAGTATTCCCCATAGTGTTATGTTTCCTTTGCACAGTTGTGCCTTTGATTTATGTTATTGAGGTTGCACGTCCGGAGGACGCAACAATTACAACTTCACGTACCCATCAGTGGTATATTCACTCTTGATAAGGCCGGGCTCACACGGGAGTATGATTACCGCATATTTTTCAGCACTGTATGCCCATGTGATACACGGTAACTCGCAGGCAATCAATTACATGGCCTTGCACAGTTCCAATCAATTGTGTAATAAGCTAGCACAAAAAAGAATGCACCATGTTCTATTTTGCTGCATATATATGTGAGATAGAGCCCATTGTTCTCTATGGGCACATATATACACACGCGCATACGCAATATAATTGCGTATGAGCAGCAAATATATGCGCTGTCGCTTCATGACCGTGCAGTAAATAAATAAAACAAAAAGAAACACGTGAGATACGCTGTCATGTGCAGTACAATTTTGCTGCCATAAGCTGCAATACTCCGGATCACCACCGGCTCCAGAGCTGTAAAACGCTGCATGACCCCCACAGCATTTTACACTTATGGTTGTGTGAGCCCGGCCTAAACCTGGTTATACTCAGGAAACGTCAGATTTTTCCAGTGGAATTTTTTCTCATTGCCTTTAGGTTATATTGCTAAGTATTATATTTTTTAGCTTCACTTTTATGTTAATCTTTAGAGATGAGCGAGCATACTCGTCCGAGCTTGATGCTCGTTCGAGTATTAGGGTGCTCGAGATGCTCGTTACTCGAGACGAGCACCATGCGGTACTCGTCTCGATTAAACGAGCACTGACCATTGAATTCAATGGAGCCGGCAATACAGCCGGCTCCATTGAAAGCAATGGGCTGCCGGCGAGCGCGGGATGAATTTTCGGGAAGGGCTTAAAAATATAAGCCCTTCCTTGAAATTCATCCAGAAATGTGTAAAAAGTAAAAAAAAAAATATACTCACCTTGTCCCGGCAGACGGAGTTCAACCGCGGCCGTCCGGCAGTTCTCCTGAACTGCTGTGAGTAGTATTCAGCAGCCAGGGATTTAAAATCCCCAACTGCTGAATGAGCTGCCTCTGATTGGTCACAGCCTCACCAATCAGAGGCAGCTCTTACTCACCCATTCATGAATGGGTGAGTGAGTGCTGCCTCTGATTGGCTCAGCGCAGGGACCAATCAGGGGCAGCTCTCAGCTGAATACTACAGAAAGCAGTTCAGGAGAACTGCCGGCCAGACGCGGCTGAACTCCGGCTGCAGCGGAAAGGTGAGTATACATTTTTTTTTTACACATTTTAGGATGATTTTGAGGTAAGGGCTTATATTTTTAAGCCCTTCCTGAAAATTCATCCCGCGCTTGCCGGCAGCCCATTGCTTTCAATGGAGCCGGCTGTATTGCCGGCTCCATTGAATTCAATGGGCTAACATCGTTCTTCTCTGCCACAGCTGTTACAGCTGTGGCAGAGGAGAACGATCTTTATGCTGACAGTGCGGGGGGATGGGGGGGGTCTCACTCTTGCCACTATTGTGGCTTAATAGTGAGACCTCGGAGCCCGAAATGCAGCCCTGCATGTTGCTCCTCGCCTGCCCTATCCATTTCTGTGTTTTTTACATGACTTTGGTGATTTGCTAGGATTTTCACAAATGAAAACCTTAGCGGAGCACCAGTCATATACAAAAATGCTTGAGTCACCCATTGACTTCAATGGGGTTCGTTACTCGAAACGAACTCTCGAGCATCACTTAAAATTCGACTCGAGTAACGAGCACTCAAGCATTTTGGTGCTCGCTCATCTCTATTAATCTTAGAATCTGCTAGGGTTATTTTGTATAACTGTGCCTTTAACCCTTTCCAATCCACTGTCTGACGTCTTCAGACATTCTGATTGAAGGCTGTACAGCTCCGATGTCGGAAGAGGTCTGGCAAGGTATTCTTACGGTATATTACTGGCCACTCTGTTGTCGGGGGCCTCTCCAGCATGTCCCATACTGCAGTACTGTCTCTAGCCAGCAGATGGCGCCATTGTATAATGGGAGAAAGAGAAAACGCCCTAGGAAACCCTGAATCCAGAATTGGAGTGCAAAGGGTTAATACATTTAATTGTTAATAAAGTTTATGTTTTATGGGTTTTCAATAGTGGACAAATGATGGTTCTTTCTATGATTAAAATGTATACTCCCTTACCGGCTATCAGATAAGGTTTCCCAAAAAATATAATTTTTGGAATTTGTGATTATAAGACCACAATTACCAGGCATGGGTCTGAATGCACACAACTGAGCCCTTTTGAAACCATATACTACATAGTAACATAGCATGCTAGGCTGAAAAAAGACAATGTCCATCTAGTTCAGCCTGTTTCCACCTCCTTGTTGATCCAGAGGAAGAAAAAAAAACAATGAGGCAGAAGCCAATTTAGTCCATTATACTGTATATTCTAATTACTAAACTTATGTAAAGCAGCACGCATGCTCACCAACTTCTAAAGAGCAAGTTAGAATGTGATAAAAAAAAACTCCCAGATATGAAAAGGTTAAAGGAAGACAGGTAATGGCTATACCAGCATGTCATTTGCTTATAAATAATATCTCTTTGTTAGCAATGTCCTTTGTTTCTAATGTAAGGCTTTTAAAGTAATGATGGGTCTCAGATAACATCTTGTACATTTAAATGACTATTACCGTCGAGGCAGCGGATGTTAATGGGTCGTTGTGATTCTAGACCTGGGTGTGCTCTATGCCTGCGCCTCACTGCTCCGAACTATACTGTAACTCCCCTTATTCATCATATACTGGATGGTAAAACAATATGTACCATATAAAACATAATTGTGTACAAGAAGAGCAATTATACTCTTCAATTCCATTATTACACATCTCCTCCAAGAGGATGATTGCATGTAATTATGCTCATTTGATGTACTTTTTATAATCTTTTCTGGAGAATGGGATAAGAGGATATTATTTCGAGAAATTGATCAGTTAAACAATGCTACAGCTTATCAACTTCATTTTCTCATTTACAAGCTGATGATGTCTTACCTAAAGGCAAACGTAAACTACAAAAGCTTATTGCTCATGTCTATTGCATTTTAGGAATATTCTTAATTGAGGATATTGTTAAACAGTTCATCAGTCCTTGCATAACGAATAGTAAATTAGTGTGGCGACTATAACGTTACTTCATTAATGTTATCTCACGGTTTCTTTATTTCCAGCATTTTATATTGATAGACTACCCTAAATAGAAGCCATCAATGTACAATTAGTGGGAGTTTACACCACCCTAGGACTGACAAGCATAAGGGCTCTTTCACACGGCCGTAGGCGCTTTTATGTACACCTGCCGGCGCCGTGAAAATGCGTGAACTGGCGCACAAATCTAACGTTTGTGCACGCGTTCAGATGGCCCCAGCACATACTCTGAGACCGCAATGCCATTGCCTCCCCAACCTTCCCCCTCGCCGTCTCACCTCCTCTTTCCTTCCCTCCGGCTGTTTGAAATGGGGGTGGTTGAGATGGGGGCGGAGCTAAGCAAATATCTCCTCCCCACTCCTTGTCCGCAGCCAGCAATGGGAGTGGGCGGAGCCGTCCAGAGCCCCATCCTGCCCCCTTCTACTGCAAATAGAAAGAGGGGAGGTGAGAGGAGGAGAGGAGAGGGAGGGAGTTTAGTAGTCACGGTGCTAAACGCCCTTCTCTGGCCGCTGTCATTGGCTTCTATAGGAGCCCATGCAGCAGCCGACGTATTTCGGCCCGAAAGATACTTTCAGGACTGTCTTTGCGGGACGGTGTGAATGCAGGAATGCGACCATGTGATCTGATGCATTGGAATCTAATGCATCAGGTCATAGCGTATATCGGCCGGCCGCGAAAACGGCAGCTGATATACGCTCATGTGAAAGAGGCCTAAAGGTGAATGTGACTATCATTCAGTATCAGACATAGACACATATGTAAAGGAACTATGTGAAGGCTCTCTCACTTTAGCAAGAAAATACAGCTAGTATATACCATCAATTCCTGATTAGTTGGGGTCTGACTAATAGCACCCTATCAATCTTCAGAAAGAACGAGCCATAGAGCTAATTGTTGCACAGCATTTCTCCAGTTACCTCTTCTGCAAGGTGCTGCAACACAGTTCAATTCACTCAGTGTTGTTGCAGTTTCCTGTACATCAGCTGGATGGGAGTGATGCTTTAGAAGAGATATATTCAAAGGAACTACTTTCTCAGGATCGGCAAGGGTTCCAGTAGTTGGTACTCACTTATCCTAAAGCACTGGTGTACTGCCAGGGGTCACAGGGGTCGCGATAGCGACCCCGTCCCATAGTGAATGGGGGCCCATGAGCCCCCACCATATGCTGTTTTGTCGCCGCGGTCAGTGGGCCGGCTGTGGGTGGCACGCAGGGAGAGGAGGGACTATTACCCTGGGAGTCAGCAGACAATTGTAGGCTGCATACTCCCCCGGCGCGTGGTCCTCCCTTCCACTGAGAGACTGCAGATGTGATTCATCACAACTGAATCTATCAGTGCACTCCTGGGCGTGTGTTTGGTTGGATTGGCTGTGACTGATACTGAGGAGCAGAGGGTAGTCCACAGGCCATGCAGTTCAATGAGGTATGTACTGCATGGAATCATGTATGCATAGCTGGTATAACTAATACCAGCTATACATATATAATTATATAATATAGAAATATATGTCTCCTCACTCGCCTTCTTGGTGCTCTCCTCAAAAAGAGACAATAACCCTCCCGACCCATGTCACAGGCTTCTCACTAGCCAAGCCAGAATTCTACTGCACATTAATGAGGGGCAAACACTCTGAAACAGCTGTCTGTGTATGGAATCTGGCTTGGTTTTAAATTCCTAATCTTTGTTAAGATCTGTATAAAGGGTTGGACATTTATTTGAAGAAATGCTGTCATCCAATAGGTGGCGCTTCAGAGGTATTATTCCATCTTCCTTATTTGCATATTACCCAGAGGAGCATGCATGACCTTATAAGTCTCCTTACTCACCTTCTTGATGCTATCCTCAAGGAGAGACAATACCCCTCCCTGTACATAGTGCTATGGATCCCTGGCATGCTCTGCCTCCATTTACTGAATGACTATCACTGCTGTGAGAGCAAAGGAGCAATAGACATTGGGGCATCAGTCGTTCTGTGTAAAGTAACTCTAAATGCAGTGTAATCACCATCACCATATAGAGCTGGTCTCTATTATATAGTGACTGCATTATTTTGAGGTATCCAAGATCCTAGAGCTAAACCGCTATATCTAACCAAGGCCACTGTTAGAAAAATTGTCTTGTGGATATTGTACCTGTGAGATGATAGATAGATAGATAGATAGATAGATAGATAGATAGATAGATAGGAGATAGATAGATAGATAGATAGATAGATAGATAGATAGATATGGGTGATTAATATATTTTTTTACTGGTGGAAAAGTGGGGTGATGAGTTTTAGAGCTCATGCCCCTAATCTTTTCAGACTTTAGCAACTTCCCTGGTTGCTAGTGTCTCATGGTTGGGCTTCCTAAGAGATCCAGTGATGCTGCAACCATCAAGTGCAGTATGGGACGGGGATAAGCTGAACTCTTGTACCTTGCCCGTGAACCTTTAACCCCTTCCCGCTCCATGACGTACCAGTACGTCATGGAGCGGCAGGGTATGTATGAAGAGAGGTTGCGTGGCATTTAAATCCCCTGAACGATGTTCGGGGGTCCTGCACGCCCCCCCCCCCCACGGTGAGATCACAAAAGGCCCCAGGGCTGCCTTACCAGACTGCCTATCAAGCCATCCCCGTGGGGTGGCTCGATAGACTGCCTGTTAAATTGCAGTATGACGTAATGCTATAGCATTACGTCATACTGCAGGAGCGATCAAAGCATTGCATGTTAAAGTCCCCCAGGGGGACTTCAAAGTAAAGTAAAAAACAAAATCAATAAAGTTTTTTTTAATTGTAAAAAAAAAAGGTAGAAAAGTTTAAATCACCCACCTTTTGCCATATCTGTTATTAAAAAATCTAAATCATAAAATAAAAATATGTATTTGGTATCGCCGCATCCGTAAAAGCCTGATCTATCAAAGTAGTGCATTATTTTTCCCGCACAGTGAACGTCGTCCGGAAAAAAAAAAGGACGCCAGAAATGCACTTTTTTAGTTACCCTGTCTCCCAGAAAAAATGCAATAAAAAGCGATCAAAAAGTCGTATGTATTTCAAATTGATACTATCGGAAACTACAGAACATCCCGCAAAAAATGAGCCCTTGCTCAACTACGTCGACGGAAAAATAAAAAAGATATTGCGCGCACAAATTGACCGCAGAAAATAATTGAAAAAAATTAAATGTCTTTGGAAAAAAAAGAAAGAGTAGTATAGTAAGAAAAAACCTATACAAGTTTGATATTGTAGTAATTGTACCGACCCGTAGAATAAAGTTATTATGTCGCTTTTGTTGCTGTTTCTGCACCGTAGAAACAAGACGCACTAAAAGATGGCGAAATGTCGCTTTTTTTTTCATATTACTCCACTAAGATTTTTTAAAGTTTTTCAGTACATTATATGGTTCTTTAAATAGCCCCATTGAAAAATACAACTCGTCCCGCAAAAAACAAGCCCTCATACAGCGACGTCGATGGATAAATAAAGGAGGTACGATTTTTTTTGAAGGGGGGAGGAAAATACGAAAATGGAAAAAGAAAAAGGGCCGCGTCATTAACTATGTCCCTGTTTACAATGTAAACCACTACAGCAAGTTCTGTGCAGACAATAAACAAAAAAGGAATGCTGGAAGATGTCTGCTCTGAAAACAACAGAGTTTTGGATGAAACTCTGGATTTACTATGTAGATGAATTATATATACAGTATATATATATATATATATATATATATATATATATATATATATATTAAAGTATCTACTTAAAGATGAACATATGATCTACATTTTTAAATGAAATATGTAGATGAAAATGTAGAGATGCTGTAAAGCTAAGTTTATCATGCAATCCTGTTCTATTTTCTAATAGTCTTGTGAAAAACTACTTGGTTGAGTTATAATGCAGAATACATGATATCACACAGTGTGTAACAAACTGATGCTGGCTACATCTCTATATTAAAGAAAGTGTATATAAAACTATATGAAAGCACATTTGCGGATTAGTTCAGATAATGCAGGCTCAACTGATTGTTTGCATGTTTTTGAGGGGATGTTGTTTTTCTGCCTTATAGTTACAGAAATTGAAATTTCACACCTTTATAAATAGGCAGACTATTTTCTTTGCATTTGATTTTTTTTCTATTGAAGACTAAGTAAGGTGAAAAAAACAATTATTCCATGAACTGTGTTACTTTTTGATAATTCAAACAGGAAACATAAGTGGAAAGTCTTAAAAAGATCCCAGTTTAAAAAGTATCCCATAAAATGTTTTAATAAAACTAGAATTATTAAGAAGTGCAAAAAGTTATTTGATAACATTTAAAAATAAGATACATTGGACCGTACAAAATAATTCATATTTTAGGCTCTGTGTGTAACTTTTGATAGACTTTCACAATTTTAGAACAGAGATTCTATTAAATGACATATACAGACATGCCAAAAGTCATGAGACAGGAATTAATATAATGTACAACTCCTTCTGACCTCGCGAAGTACAGCAACTCGACATGGCATCCATTCCACAAGTTGACAGGGGACGTCTGGAGGGATGTTGAACCATGCCATTTGGATTGTCACCCTCAGCTCAATGGTATTTATAGTTGGAGGATCTAGGGTGCAAATGAACCGACCCACCAGGTCCCCAAAATGCTCGATTTGGCTCCTGTTGGGCAAATGTGCAGTCCACACCATTCACAGAAGCTTTCCAGAATATTCCTCAAAACAATTCCAGATAACTTGTGTTCGATGTCATGGTGCATTATCCTGCTGGAATATCCCATCATTATGGGGGTACATGTAGTCCACTTAGGGCTGAAAATGGTCACCAAGCAGTGAAATGTAGTGGGCACTGGTCAATGATGTGTTAAGGCAAAGCAGTGGACTCAACCCATGCCACGAGCACACACCCCAAACCAGTGTGGAACCAACACAAGCCTGCACAATGCCTTGTTGACAACTGGTTTCGATGGCTTCACAGAGTCTGAGCCACACATAAAGCCTATCATCAGCCTGAAACATTTGGTAGCATGACTCATCAGACTGCATCACATGTTGACAGTCCTCTAAGGTCAAGTTAGCAACTTCACAAGCCCAGATGAGGTGCTGTGTCTGGTGTTGTGAGTTAAGAGAGGCACTCTGGTGGGTCTTCTGCTCCCATTACCCATTGAAGCTAAGAACATTGCATTGACCTGTGGGATATACATGTCGGACCTCCTGCATCAAATACGGTTGTGATATCTGTTGGATTTGCTTGTCTATTCCCATGGACAATTCTAGCTATATACGCCACCGGTCATGATCATTGAGCACCTGTGGGAGGTCACTGTACTGTCAACTGCGGCTGGTAATACCTTCAATAACATGTGCATGGTGCACATGTGACAGTATTGATCGAGAAATGTTAAATGCCCGCACAACTTTGAAAATGGAATTTCCCATCCATCTGGCACCCACTATCATCGCTCCTTCAAACTCCATTAATTTACGTTGCCATGTCATGAGCACAAGATCACCTCACCCACAGGATAACACCTATGGTGTGGTTTTCCCAAGCCATCACCTGAAGTAACGCTACTTGATAATCGGTACTGCTATGACTTTTAGCATGCCGATGTAATCCGTGAAGAATGTTGATAACGGATTAAAAAAAGGTTTTTGTTTACAAATTGTTTTAAAAATTAAAGATAATTGTGAGAGGTAGAAGAGAGGGTTATTTGCTATCCTGATGAGTAGGGCTGGATTCACACAAGCATATTTGCGCATGAAACTTTTGAGAACACAATACAAAGAAAATATCAATGGGATCATTCTCAAGCGCATATTGAGTGTGCACAATTGTGCCCTGCAAAAAAATTAAATTTGGCCATTTCAAGGGCTGAGAGTATTGGTGCAAATTTTTTTGCACACACAATTGTGCACAACTTTCATGCGCAAAAAGTACAGTAAGAATGCAATTGCATGCGCAAATATACAACTTTCATTCTGCAAAACCGTGGCACAAAAACACACGCAAATATGCTTACGCTCATGTGAAGCTGGCCTAAATCTTAACTACAAAATTCCTTGATTTTAATGAGCATTATATAAGGCAGTGTTTCTCAACTCCAGTCCTTAAGGCACCCCAACAGGTCATGTTTTCCAGATATCCTATGGTAAGAACACCTGGGCAATGTCTGAGGCACCGACAATAATTACATCACCTGTGCAACACTGAGGAGATCCTGAAAACATGCCCCGTTGGGGGTCTCTGAGGACTGGAGGTGGGAAACACTGATGTAAGGGTACATTTACACTGGCAATTGTCATGTGTAATTTCTGTATGTTGCGAGAAATCTCACGTGAAGGGAACTCATTATTTTAAATGGTTTAATCTACATAGGCGATTTTTGTCTCTCAGCGATACCGCAAGATAGGAAAGATAACAGCAAGGCCTATATTTGGCCGATTGTATTCAAGAATTGCCCATGCTTTTATATGGGAGCAAAAAAAATCTCATCCTACTCATGTGAGTGAGAAGTAATTTTTTAAATTTTCGCTTTGATAGAACGCATGAATTGGGATGTGATGGAATGCATTCTTCTTGCACATGCATCACACTCGCACAGAAAATCGCTGCTTTCACCAATGGAAATGCACCCTTAGGGCTTAGTCAGACGGGCGTTTTTAGCCGCGATTTGCGCATGCGCATGCGTCCAGCGATTTTATAAAACCATTGCTTTGCAATGGTATCGGACACATGAGCGCTTTTTATGCGCTCGTCCAATAAATTATAGAACAGAAATCGCAGATCGCACCTATCTGCGATCTGCGATTCCTGTTCTCTTCTCTATATGCGCTCAATGGGGCCGGCGGCAGCAGCGCTGACCCCATTGAGAACATATAGAATACAAATCATTCTTCTCTGCCACAGCTGTAACAGCTGTGGCAGAGAAGAACGATGTTTGCCTATTGAATTCAATGGAGCCGGCAATACAACCGTCTCCATTGAAAGGGCTGCCGGCGAGCGCTGGATGAATTGTCGGGAAGGGCTTAAATATATAAGCCCTTCCCTGCAATACATCCTAAAATGTGTTAAAATAAAAAAAAATTGTATACTCACCTTTCCGCTGCAGCCGGAGTTCTGCCGCGGCCGCTGTCAGTTCTCCTGAACTGCTTCTCGGCACTATTCAGCCGGCGGGGCTTTAAAACCCCGCCTGCTGAATGATCTGCCTCTGATTGGTCACAGCCTGACCAATCAGAGGCAGGTTTCACTCACACACCCATTCATGAATTCATGAATGGGTGAGTGACTGCTGCCTCTCATTGGCTCAGCGGGAGCTGCCCCTGATTGGTCCCGCTGAGCCAATGAGAGGCAGCAGTCACTCACCCATTCATGAATTCATGAATGGGTGTGTGAGTGAAACCTGCCTCTGATTGGTCAGGCTGTGACCAATCAGAGGCAACTCATTCAGCAGGCGGGGATTTTAAAGCCCCGCCGGCTGAATAGTGCCGAGAAGCAGTTCAGGAGAACTGACAGCGGCCGCGGCAGAACTCCGGCTGCAGCGGAAAGGTGAGTATACAATTTTTTTTTATTTTAACACATTTTAGGATGAATTGCAGGGAAGGGCTTATATATTTAAGCCCTTCTCGACAATTCATCCCGGGCTCGCCCGCAGCGCATTGCTTTCAATGGAGCCGGCTGTATTGCCGGCTCCATTGAATGCAATGCGCTGGACAGCTCCGGCCCGTTTCTAATGAAACGCAGCTAGGAGCAGATTTTCGGGCGTTTTTTCGGCCGATTTTGCTGCGCCGGTCACGCGATTTGCGCATGCGCATCCGTCATGCGATGCGCAAATCGCGCGAAAAAACGCCCGTGTGACTAAGGCCTCAGGCTACATTCAGACGAACGTATATCGGCTCGGTTTTCACGCTGAGCTGATATACGTTGTACTCGTGTGCAGGGGGGGAGAGGATGGAAGAGCCAGAAGCAGGAACTGAGCTCCCGCCCCCTCTCTGCCTCCTCTCCGCCCCTCTGCACTATTTGCAATAGGGAGAGGCGGGGCGGGGCTAATTATCATCACTTAGCCCCGCCCTCATCCCACCTCTCCCTATTGCAAATAGTGCAGAGGGGCGGAGAGGGGGTGGGAGCTCAGTTCCTGCTCCTGGCTCTTCCATCCCCCCCCCCCCCCTGCACACGAGTACAACGTATATCGGCTCGGCGTGAAAACGGAGCCGATATATGTTCGTCTGAATGCACCCTTAAACAGTAAACATTGGATTTTCATTGAAATAATTCCCATCTGAGGTGATCCACTTCTAAACAGGTTTCTCACATAGTCTAAGCATGCTAGCTAACTCTGTGTATCTAAGTATCGGTATGTCCTTTTTATTTTAATCACAATTGTTTGGAAAACTAAATAAACATTGGTAGAAACGATTGTTACAAGAAAACAAAAATATAAAAATGTCAGCATATGTCTTTATATCCGAAGCAGCTAAAGAATTTTAAGCGCCAGATTGTCTGCATCTTGGGGAAACCAAAGTGATCAAACAGAAAGTTTTATACTACCCACTGACAGCCGGGGAGACTAGCCAACAATAATTAATTACATAATGTTTATAGAAGTTTACAAATGTGAAGTATTAGTAGAAAGCCTGTCTCAGGATGGCAACTGTAATATATATATATATATATATATATAGATATATATATAGATATATATATGTGTGTGTGTATCTCCAAGCTTAGGAAACTTATTCAGTGAAATTAGGAATAACAGTTATAATAAAAAGGCATCAGCTGTTTCTAAAGGTCCATTTAGACAGGATGAATGCCAGGTGCCCGACACTCGTCCCCACGCATTGTAGCGTCGTGTTGCTGCACGGGAGCGAGTATTGCTGGATGACAGCGGGGCAGCTGGAGATTTCTCTCCTTGCTCTCACCTCCTTCACCCTCCATTGACTTAACATAGTGGCTGTTCAATACTGAGCGGCTGCTATTTTCACTGAACGATGATTGTTTAGCATAGCAGCCTAAAATGTGGAAAATGAGCTAACGGCTGATCGTTCAGTATAAATAGTAGCTGTTCAGTACTGAACAGCCGCTATGTTAAGTCAATGAAGGAGGTGGGTGGGTGAGAGTGAGGAAAGAAATCTCCTCCTGCCACCCCGCTGTGAGCCCGCAGCAGCACAAGAGCGAGTGTGTGCAGGGACAAGTGCATCATTTGCCTGACATTCACCCCGTATAAATGGGCCTTACGACACAAAATACTCAGGGCAAACCAATTTGGAGGGCACTTCCTTGTCTCATTCTCTCTGCTTGCGCAGTACGGCATTCCTCTTCTCCATTATATATTCGAGGACATACCATGATTTCAGAGGACTTACGTTTGGAATTTGTTTTATTAGGACTTTGTCACTTGGTGAAACAGTCATCATTTTGCGTGGACTTGTGTGGATGTAAATGATGTGAGGCTTGAAATCTGTTGTAGATGCTATGGTGATGATGAGTGTGTGTGGTACATAATACATTCACATAAAGGCAGATAAAGGTTTTTTATAACAAACCAAGCCACTTGAGGCTATAATGTGTTATATATATATATATATATATGTATATATATATATATATATATATATATATATATATATATATATATATATATATATATGTGTGTGTGTGTGTGTATATATAATACTTTAAAAATGATTTGGGTGCCTGTGTACCCTCAATGGTATCTTCATTAGCTAAAGGCTCACTATATCTAGGTAACTAACCCTGGAATTCTTCCCAACCTAAAAAATTGGACCAAGGGTGGTAACATATTTTGGGACATCCTTTCAATAATTTCATAGTTTACTTCAGCTACTTTTAACCTTGAAATGGTTGCTTGTAGACAAAAGATTATATTCAACTGTATAGAAAAATAACCCTTAGGTCCCGTGTCCCTCACATAGTTCTAAGAAATTAATGAGGAAAAGGGATGATGGAAGACTATTTTCTCCTATCTACAGAGTTGTTATTTTAAGCTGGCCATATACATTAAAGGGATTCTGTCTTCAGATTCATTCTGCCCGAACTACAGGCAGCATAAACCAGGGAGGCAGAAGCTTATCGCCGTCATGAGAACTTTATTCTGAAACACTGTGGCATTTCAGAATAACTCCAATTTGATGATTGACTTGGAGCTGAGCTGAGCTCCGAGTCATCGAGGGGCTGTTACATCCTCTTACTGCCAACTGGATCAAGACTGACACCTCTCTCCTTACATACTAACAGGGAGAAAGCTGTCAGTCTTCTCCATCAGGTGAAGAGATGCTGGGACAGCCCACCCCACTCCAAAGTGCAAAGTGAATTTGATGACAAAATCCCTTTAAATAAAAGTTGGCCTAATCTGCTGATTTTCATTGGCCCCAATTGTAGATGTCATGGAGAAAAAGTGATTGGGTATGTTGGATTTCAAACCTTTTTTCTTGCAGGAGATAAGCCATTGGCAGAGATGTTTGGCAGCAACTAATTTACCTATCATCATCGAAAAAGAACACACAAATGGGCAAGTTATTGGTAGTGTCAAGAGCAACTATTTTTGGCCGAACTAGCTATCTTATGTATATGGCCACCTTACTGCTATGTATAGAATTATAAAAAATGGACTTTCCCAAACCTCAAGTAGCTCTAATGATAATCTATTATTCATATTATCATATTTATCACTTTTTGTACAACAGACCACCAATAAATCGAGACAGAGAAAACACCTAAGGAGGCGGCACACTTAGTAATATTTATGCGCCATAGTTGCTATCTAAGCAATGTACATATATACTCTACCACAGTTATATTAGCTATCAGTATGAAGTTATATGAAGGTAATGCGCTGGGCTTTAAAATGATAGAGTGGAATAATGGAAGGAGACAGAGATAAAAAAGGTCTAAAGACATAGACTTTAAATCTGGGCCAGATAAAAATAGTATTAGTTTGATGGGCGAGTGATAAAGATCTGTTACCGTTCACAGCTCAACCATAAGCCAGGATTAAAGTGAAAAGACAAAAGATGAACAGTTGTACTTTGCAAGATTAATAGACTGCAACGTGAGATGCAAGAAACTGATACCAAGATGATGTATGTGACTTCATCTGTCAAAGGCAGATGTGACGGAATAAGATTAGTTGACTAGACCTCCCATTAAAACGGGGTCATTTTTGAAAAGCATCACATGTAGGACAAAAAGATCCATATTAATCAATGCAGAAATGGTATAGGACAGTGATTCCTGCTTAAAATTCAAATATTCATTTTAAGTTCAGTGAAATTGTATTAATTCTGTATGCAATAATCCACAGATTCCAATATAGTCAGATACACAACTGAAAGATGATCTCTAAATTAGAAGAACTTAGGCAGAGGACTGAGCAGAAGTAATCATTCCACTGATTAAAAAGAATAAAGTGACAGCAGAATATTTAATGCAAGCGCTTCACAGCAGAACCATGTGCAGTAGGCTTTATAGCCGCACATAGAGTCCCAGAGCCTCCATAGAGCTGCAGGGAGCCCACGTTCCGTATGATGCTCCATCAGGTACATACATTTTGGACTGTGCTGTTGCATCAGGTGAAACACCTTCCAACATGAGCCACAAGACGATTCCCAGCTCCAATGAACAATCTGCAGAATAATTATGAATCTCACAAGACTTCAAGATTGAGCAGTAATTATGAACTAGGAAACTCATGTGATTTATATTAGGGTAGCTCTAATAGTACAAAGATAATGGCCAAAACAGTTGGCTGGTCCTTAGTACTCTGGATTGGGGGCTGACATGACCTACAGAGCTGGTCCTCAGTACTCTGGATTGGGGGCTGACATGACCTACAGAGCATATAAAACCAGAGCTGGTCCTTAGTACTCCGGATTGGGGGCTAACATGACCTACAGAGCTGGTCCTTAGTACTCTGGATTGGGGGCTGACATGACCTACAGAGCTGGTCCTTAGTACTCTGGATTGGGGGCTAACATGACCTACAGAGCATATAAAACCATGAATATATAACAACTGACTCTCTTGCTGAATATCGCAGAGGGGTCAGATGATCTGCACATCGATAGCTTTACGATAAAGGTAAACCTGTCCAGATGATTTTCCTTGGTCCACCACCAAAACGGACATTTTGTTTTACATACCACACCCATGCTGGAGACCCATTCAGTGGGCATTATGTGGATGTTATAGCACTACAGCAGCGTATTTTGAAATATTATTTTATTATAGGCTAATTTCCTAAATGTCCTCTACCTTTTGGCCTTATGCACATGGTAAAGATGCTGTACAGTGGGTTCATCTTAAAGGGGTTGTCCGGGCATGGTATTAAATGTCAGTGCAGCCTATAAAAATCCATCCTAGGATGAAAAAATACATATGCAGGCGGAAGGGGAAAGGGGTAGGGTTAAGTAAAGGGCAGAACCTAACATTGAACTATTCTGGCCCGTTCCCACAGCGCCACCCCTCTTTAATTTCAGGCTACACATAAATTCTTCTGCCCTAAGATGAGCTTCCACTGGCTACACTTCATATTAGCCATTTTGTGTTATTCTCGGCAACCCCCTTAAGGATCCATAGAAGTTCAGAAAGGCATGGGCATGATTCTAGGGTAGATTACCCCCATAAGAAACAAAGTGTTGGACTATGCAATGTTTTTTTGTTTACACAATTATGCCACGATGTACTATTGAATCCTTAAATAAAAGAAAAATTGCATACTGAATCGGAGACACACAGTAATACAA
The DNA here is from genome assembly GCF_035609145.1 of Eleutherodactylus coqui. Classification (NCBI taxonomy): domain Eukaryota; kingdom Metazoa; phylum Chordata; class Amphibia; order Anura; family Eleutherodactylidae; genus Eleutherodactylus; species Eleutherodactylus coqui. The sequence goes on from NC_089849.1 coordinate 79,948,020, forward strand.
TATATGCCCAACAATGTTTTTGTCATGTGCATTAATCTTGGTATTTGTATAGTGCCCACTTATTTTGCAGTGGTATCAAGTAATTTATTGCCCCACACCAAACAGGATGCCCATTTTACCGGCCTTGGAAGAACGGAAGGTGAGTAAACCTTGAGCCGAGTACCTCAACCATGCAGGGATTGAACTTGCAACCTTCAGGTCATGAGTGAGAGCTCAGGACTGCATTTCTGTTGCCTTAACACTCTGCGCCATACAAGGTTGCATTGTCAAAGACAACCCAATACGAGATCTCCAATGGTGATCAGCTGATTGCTGTAGCGGTTCTAATATTAAGGGGTTATCTGGCACCCAAAGCCGCCAACTAAACGCTTCACAACCGGGGGGTGTTTAGTATTACATGGTGATTGTTCACGTGTTAGCGTCTCTCATTTCTAGTTCATAGAAGGGAGGCGCGGGTGTAGACTCCTCTTCTTGACGTCTATATGCCCTAACAGTGCATATTAACATGGGTTATCCTGATGGGACAAGCTCGTTTCTGTGACAGTATAATAATGCAGAAGGTTTTATATTCCAGCACCTGTCTGGTCTAATTACCACAATCTCCTGTACAGCAAAGAACATAATGACTAAAGGACAGTAAGAAAATAAAATTACAAGGTGCTTGTACTCTGGATGATTGCATATGGAGATTATTACTTATTATTCCTTTAGGGAAAGCTCCATAAACAACATATTGTGAACTGAGACACGGGGAGCAGAAGCATATGGGGTTAACAGGTAAATTCAGGTCCAAAGGGAAGAGATACAAGAAATCCAATCTGACAGTTTAAGGTTAGGCATTTAGAGAAGAAGCATCTTCTAAGATTAATAGTCTGAAATAAGAGATGTAAGGTATTGATACCAAGGTGAAGCACATGACGGAATCTGTCATAGTGAGGTGACAGGATAAGAGCGTATAAAAACCAATTGTCTGAATTCAAACCTGCAAAATGCAAAGTAGGATATGCTTCCCTTTGAATTAAAGCAATCCCAGCAAAATACGATTAAATTAAAATCCCACATGCAATATTAACAAAGGAACGGGTATAAGACCGTTGCAGAAACTGCTCTCATGAATTAAAGTTTAATATTTCCTGGCAAATGGAGTGATGAGCAATTGCAATACGGCTGCTGAAATGAGCGAAGCAGATAAATTCTAGCAGAGGGGGGAAAGAAAAAAGGGAATGAAAAACAATCAATAAACAAGGTCACCTTAAAATGGCACAATGATATATATATATATATATACATATATATATAAAATGTATCGTAGAACATATAGGCCACCCTTTGTTACTGTTAGTCTATCTTCTCCATTACGCTGTAAATTTATAACCTTCCAGAATACACAGATTGCTACCATTCATGTACTCTTCCAATCTAATCTAAAGGATGCAGATACTGTAAATATAAACTATAAACACTATAAAAACATCTTTTCATACATTGCGTTGTACTGATTTATAGCCTATATTATAAACCAGAGTTGGAATCATAATTGGTTGCCACTGAAAAAACTCAACAAATTTGTTGATAGAAAGATCAATAAACTGAGCTCTTATAATAGAGAAGAGCAGAACTAAACATCAGCCAAACAATCAAAACTGCAGGAAAAAAGGAGTAGGTAGACAAAAAGTAGTGAGACAAAATTAATATTAAAGTCAATGTTTCACCTCTATATTTTAGAAATTTAAACCAGATACTGATGCATATTTCTTTTTCCAAATCTGTTTTAGTTTCAGTAGATTTTATACTATTCACTGTATATAATTATTACCAACCTTACTACATTCTTCATCCCGGACCTAACCCATCTTTTAAACCTCTCACTGACTACTAGCATCTTTCCTTCATCTTTTAAACATACATCCATCAGCCTCCAAAATGAACTGTCCTCCTACCTCTCCTCCAACCCAATATTCGACCAACGACAATCTGGTTTTCTTTGACACCACCACTCTACTGAAACAGCCCCAACAAAAGTAGTAAACGATCTGCTAGCTGCGAAAGCCTCAAAACATTACTCTATGCTCCTTTTACTCGAACTATCCTCTGCTTTTGACACAGTCAACTACTCTCTCTTTCCTTGGCATTACAAATGTGGCCCTTTCCTGGATCTCCTTATAGTTACTATGGTCTCCCACCTGCACATCACATCCTTCCCTTATCCTCTCTCTGTTGGTGTCCCTCAAGTCTCTGTTCTAAGACCCTTACTCTTTTCCATCTACACCTTTGGCCTAGGATAGCTCATAGAACCCTATATATTTCAGTACCACTGTTATGCTAATGATTCTTAATCTACCTCTCTGGCCAGATGTTACCTCTCTTCCAGCAAGAATTCCAGAATGCCTATCGGCTATATCCTCTGTCTTCTCCTTTTTTTTCCCTAAAACATAGCATGGAGAAAACTGAATCTATCATCTTTCCCCAACCTCACTCAACACCACCATCAGACTTATCAATCACAATCAATAATTCCATACTTTCATCGATCTCACAAGTCCGCTGTCTCATGCAACATTTGACTCTGGCTTCTCCTTCAAACTGAACATATAGGCTCACATCATCTCCTGCTGTCTCCAGCTCAAAAACTCTCTTGGATAAGATCTTTCCTCAACTTTGAGTCAATAAAAATACTAGTGCCTGCCGTTATCATCTTTCATCTTGACTACTGCAACATTCCTCTCTGAGACCACACATTTAAAATGTACTTGTACCCCTCCAATCCATCCTCAACTCTTCTGCCTGGCTCAGCCACCTCTCTCACCATTACTTCCCTCTGCCAATTCCTTCACTGGCTGCCTATTGTCCAGAGAATAAAATTCAAGTTACTATCAATGAGACAAAAGGCCATTCACAACGCGTCCCCTACTTACTAGTATTATCCCAGTCAGAGGCATAACTTGAAGCTGCTGGGCCCCTGGTACAAAATCTGGAACTGGGCCCCCAACTATAAAGCACCATTGATAGTATTGGTTTGCAGTATGGGGAAGAGAGACTTTATGAGCCCCATAGGGCTCCTGGGTCCAGGTGTGATCACACCCTCTGCAACCCCTATACTTACGCCCCTGATCCCAGTACCTCCCCACGCATAACCTGCAGTCTTCGTAAGACCTTCGCCTCTTCTTTCCTCTAGTAACCTCCTCACACAATCATCTCCAGGATTTCTCCCGTGTCATCTATACTTTGGAACTCACTACCTCAATGCATATATGTACTGTGGTTTTATGTGTAGTTAAACCATTATTTTTTATTTGTACAGTGTCCTGGAATTAATGGTGCTTTAAAATAAAGAAATAATAATAATAATGAGATTTCTACTCAAAAATGATCTCTACGGGACAAGAAGTGTCAACCTACTATTAGACTTAGTGGTGATGAAAACTTTAGTGTTTCAGGATTTTTGAACTATAAATGTTGAAATAGAAAATTAAAGAAAGCATCATAAAAAAAATCTTAAAAATGTTTAACATAAAAAATAGATTTAAACAATAGGTCATTTTCTAACGATGCATTTAATTTAATTCCCAAATTGGATACACGGTAGACTTAAATTAAATTAATTCTTAAAGTATATTTTCCAGAATTGCTTCTTCCTGGGATCACTGCATCACCAGTGGTTTCTCATTTAAAAAAATGGATTTTCCAGATGGGACAAGCCATTTAAAAGAGGTGTCTGATATTAGAAAAAAGTGACCGATTTCCCTCCCAAAACAGTATGAAATCTTGCCATGAGTGGTGTTTGGTATGGCAATTCAGCCACACTCATTGTTATGGGGCTTAGTAGTAATACCAGGTATAGTCAATGAACCATGGTGGTGCCGTTTTAGGTTAGGAAGATGTTCCTTTAAAGAAAAGACCCATCTAGAAATATTGAAGAAGGTTGTCCTCTTCCCTTAGTTATGAATCACTGACAACCAGCTAATTGCCATAGCTTTGTCAGATAATCACTAGAGATGAGCGAACGCGTTCGTCCGAGCTTGATATTCGTGCGAATATTAGGGTGTTCGGGATGTTCGTTATTCGTGACGAACACCATGCGGTGTTCTGGTTACTTTCACTTCCTTCCCTGAGACGTTAGCGCGCTTTTCTGGCCAATTGAAAGACAGGGAAGGCATTACAACTTCCCCCTGCAACGTTTAAGCCCTATACCACCCCCCTGCTGTGAGTGGCTGGCGAGATCAGGTGTTCGCCTAATATAAAAGTCGGCCCCTCCCGCGGTTCGCCTCAGATGCGGTGTGAGTTAGATGAGGGACAGTGCTGTTTATACCGGAGCTGCTGTAGGGAAAGAATTGGTAGTTAGTGTAGGCTTCAAGACCCCCCAAAGGTCCTTATTAGGGCCACTGATAGCTGTGTGTTGGCTGCTGTTAGCAGTGGGATTTTTTTTTTCTCAAAATCGCCTCTGCAGACCGTTGCACCTGGCATTAGGGACAGAAGTGCTGCATAGGCAGGGAGAGTGTTAGGAGTGAGTGTAGCCTTCAAGAACCTCAACGGTCCTTTCTAGGGCCATATTTATCCGTGTGCAGTACTGTCCAGGCTGCTGTTGGCTGTGCTGCATTTTTTTTGGGCTTCTCAAAATCGCCTCTGCAGAGCATTGCACCCTCCATTGATACTGCAGGGAAAGAATTGTATAGGCAGGGCCACAACACCGTTATTATTCATAGAATATACGCAGTGCTGCCTGTTGGTGGGAAAAAACTGAAAACAAATCTATTTGTCCAGCCTCTGTCCGTCCTTACGGGCGGTGGACACGTGTGAGCTGCGTGAAAAACATTGCTAAATCATACGCAGCCAGCTACGCTTTACTGCTAGGTTCGCCATTTGCTTTCCTTAATTGGGAAAAAAAATACCTGCTCTCCAAGAGTTATAATAACTCTGCTACCCTCACGTTCTGTGACACATAAGCAGGGACACAGCGCAGTTATTAAACTTCGCAGGTTCATTGAATATACGCAGTGCTGCCTGTTGGTGGGAAAAAACTGAAAACAAATCTATTTGTCCAGCCTGTGTCCGTCCTTACGCCTGTGGAGACGTGTGAGCTGCGTGAAAAACATTGCTAAATCATACGCAGCCAGCTACGCTTTACTGCTAGGTTCGCCATTTGCTTTCCTTAATTGGGAAAAAAAATACCTGCTCTCCAAGAGTTATAATAACTCTGCTACCCTCACGTTCTGTGACACATAAGCAGGGACACAGCACAGTTATTAAACTTCTCAGGTTCATTGAATATACGCAGTGCTGCCTGTTGGTGGGAAAAAACTGAAAAGAAATCTATTTGTCCAGCCTGTATCCGTCCTTACGCCTGTGGAGACGTGTGAGCTGCGTGAAAAACATTGCTAAATCATACGCAGCCAGCTACGCTTTACTGCTGGGTTCGCCATTTGCTTTCCTTAATTGGGAAAAAAAATACCTGCTCTCCAAGAGTTATAATAACTCTGCTACCCTCACGTTCTGTGACACATAAGCAGGGACACAGCACAGTTATTAAACTTCTCAGGTTCATAGAATATACGCAGTGCTGCCTGTTGGTGGGAAAAAACTGAAAACAAATCTATTTGTCCAGCCTCTGTCCGTCCTTACGGGCGGTGGACACGTGTGAGCTGTGTGAAAAACATTGCTAAATCATACGCAGCCAGCTACGCTTTACTGCTGGCTTCGCCATTTGCTTTCCTTAATTGGGAAAAAAAATACCTGCTCTCCAAGAGTTATAATAACTCTGCTACCCTCACGTTCTGTGACACATAAGCAGGGACACAGCACAGTTATTAAACTTCTCAGGTTCATAGAATATACGCAGTGCTGCCTGTTGGTGGGAAAAAACTGAAAACAAATCTATTTGTCCAGCCTCTGTCCGTCCTTACGGGCGGTGGACACGTGTGAGCTGTGTGAAAAACATTGCTAAATCATACGCAGCCAGCTACGCTTTACTGCTGGCTTCGCCATTTGCTTTCCTTAATTGGGAAAAAAAATACCTGCTCTCCAAGAGTTATAATAACTCTGCTACCCTCACGTTCTGTGACACATAAGCAGGGACACAGCACAGTTATTAAACTTCTCAGGTTCATAGAATATACGCAGTGCTGCCTGTTGGTGGGAAAAAACTGAAAACAAATCTATTTGTCCAGCCTCTGTCCGTCCTTACGGGCGGTGGACACGTGTGAGCTGTGTGAAAAACATTGCTAAATCATACGCAGCCAGCTACGCTTTACTGCTGGCTTCGCCATTTGCTTTCCTTAATTGGGAAAAAAAATACCTGCTCTCCAAGAGTTATAATAACTCTGCTACCCTCACGTTCTGTGACACATAAGCAGGGACACAGCACAGTTATTAAACTTAGATAATTCATTCACTAGAGGCAGTGGGGCCTTTCGTTTTCCAAAAAGGGCAAAAATTATATTTGCCCTGCAGTCTTGCGCCAATTTATTTCCTGCCTGGGAAATCTAATCACTGGTAATACAGCATGCTGAGGGGTAGGGGTAAGCCTAGAGGACGTGGACGTGGACGTGGCCGAGGACGCGGAGGGCCAAGTGAGGGTGTGGGCACAGGCCAAGCTCCTGATCCAGGTGTGTCGCAGCTGTCTGCTGCGCGATTAGGAGAGAGGCACGTTTCTGGCGTCCCCACATTCATCGCCCAATTAATGGGTCCACGTGGGAGACGGTTATTAGAAAATGAGCAGTGTGAGCAGGTCCTGTCCTGGATGGCAGAAAGTGCTTCGAGCAACCTATCGTCTACCCGCAGTTCTGCGCCGTCCACTGCTGCCAATCCGAATCCTCTGTCTGCTGCTCCTCCTTCCTCCCAGCCTCCTCACTCCACTACAATGACACCTGCTCAGGAGCGGGAACACTCCCAGGAACTGTTCTCGGGCCCCTGCTTAGATTGGGCAGCAGCGGTTCCTCTCCCACCAGAGGAGTTTATCGTCACTGATGCCCAACCATTCGAAAGTTCCCGGGGTCCGGGGGAAGAGGCTGGGGACTTCCGCCAACTGTCTCAACAACTTTCTGTGGGTGAGGAGGACGATGACGATCAGACACAGTTGTCTTGCAGTGAGGTAGTAGTAAGGGCAGTAAGTCCCAGGGAGCAGCGCACAGAGGATTCGGAGGAAGAGCAGCAGGACGATGAGGTGACTGACCCCACCTGGTGTGCAACGCTTACTCAGGAGGACAGGTCTTCAGAGGGGGAGTCAAGGGCATCAGCAGGGCAGGTTGCAAGAGGCAGTGCAGTGGCCAGGGGTAGAGGCAGGGCCAGACCGAATAATCCACCAAGTGTTTCCCAAAGCGCCCCCTCGCGCCATGCCACCCTGCGGAGGCCGAGGTGCTCTAAGGTCTGGCAGTTTTTCACAGAGACGCCTGACGACCGACGAACAGTGGTGTGCAACCTTTGTCGCGCAAAGCTCAGCCGGGGAGCCAACACCAACAGCCTCACCACCACCACCATGCGCAGACATATGATGGCCAAGCACCCCGCAAGGTGGGACAAAGGCCGTTCACCGCCTCCGGTTTGCACCCCTGCCTCTCCCCCTGTGCCCCAACCTGCCACTGAGATGCAACCCCCCTCTCAGGACACAGGCACTACCGCCTCATGGCCTGCACCCACACCCTCATCTCCGCTGTCCTCGGCCCCATCCAGCAGTGTAGTTCAGCGCACCGTTCAGCCGTCGCTTGCGCAAGTGTTCGAGCGCAAGCGCAAGTACGCCGCCACGCACCCGCACGCTCAAACGTTAACCGTCCGCATCGCAAAATTCATCAGCCTTGAGATGCTGCCGTATAGGGTTGTGGAAACGGAGTCCTTCAAAAGTATCATGGAGGCGGCGGCCCCGCGCTACTCAGTTCCCAGTCGCCACTACTTTTCCCGATGTGCCGTCCCAGCCCTGCACGACCACGTCTCCCGCAACATTGTGCGCGCCCTCACCAACGCGGTTACTGCCACGGTCCACTTAACTACGGACACGTGGACAAGCACAGGCGGGCAGGGCCACTACATCTCCCTGACGGCACATTGGGTGAATTTAGTGGAGGCTGGGACAGAGTCAGAGCCTGGGACCGCTCACGTCCTACCCACCCCCAGAATTGCGGGCCCCAGCTCGGTGGTGGTATCTGCGGCGGTGTATGCTTCCTCCACTAAAGCACCCTCCTCCTCCTCCTCCTCCTCCTCTGTCTCACAATCAAGATGTGTTAGCAGCAGCATGTCGCCAGCAGTCGGTGTCGCGCGGTGTGGCAGCACAGCGGTGGGCAAGCGTCAGCAGGCCGTGCTGAAACTACTCAGCTTAGGCGATAAGAGGCACACGGCCCACGAACTGCTGCAGGGTCTGACACAGCAGACCGACCGCTGGCTTGCGCCGCTGAGCCTCCAACCGGGCATGGTCGTGTGTGACAACGGCCGTAACCTGGTGGCGGCTCTGCAGCTCGGCAGCCTCACGCACGTGCCATGCCTGGCCCACGTCTTTAATTTGGTGGTTCAGCGGTTTCTGAAAAGCTACCCACGCTTGTCAGACCTGCTCGTAAAGGCGCGCCGGCTCTGCGCACATTTCCGCAAGTCCCACACGGACGCTGCCACCCTGCGCACCCTGCAACATCACTTTAAGCTGCCAGTGCACCGACTGCTGTGCGACGTGCCCACACGGTGGAACTCTACGCTCCACATGTTGGCCAGGCTCTATGAACAGCGTAGAGCTATAGTCGAATACCAACTCCAACATGGGCGGCGCAGTGGGAGTCAGCCTCCTCAATTCCTTTCAGAAGAGTGGGCCTGGTTGGCAGACATCTGCCATGTCCTTGGTAATTTTGAGGAGTCTACCCAGGTGGTGAGCGGCGATGCTACAATCATTAGCGTCACCATTCCTCTGCTATGCATCTTGAGAAATTCCCTGCAAACCATAAAGGCAGCTGCTTTGCGCTCGGAAACGGGGGCGGGGGAAGACAGTATGCCGCTGGATAGTCAGGGCACCCTCCTGTCTATTTCTCAGCGCGTACAGGAGGAGGAGGAGGAGCATGAGGAGGATGAGGAGGAGGGGGAAGAGACAGCTTGGCCCGCTGCTGACGGTACACCGGCTGATTGCCTGTCATCCTTTCAGCGTGTATGGCCTGAGGAGGAGGAGGAGGAGGAGGAGGAGGATCCTGATAGTGATCTTCCTAGTGAAGACAGCCATGTGTTGCGTACAGGTACCCTGGCACACATGGCTGACTTCATGTTAGGATGCCTTTCTCGTGACCCTCGCGTTGCACGCATTCTGGCCACGACGGATTACTGGGTGTACACACTGCTCGATCCACGGTATAAGGAGAACCTGCCCACTCTGATTCCCGAAGAGGAAAGGGGTTCGAGAGTGTTGCTATACCACAGGACCCTTGCGGACAAGCTGATGGTAAAATTCCCAGCCGACAGCGCTAGTGGCAGAAGGCGCAGTTCCGAGGGCCATGTTGCAGGGGATGTGCGTAGATCGAGCAGCATGTACATCCCAGGCAGTGCAACAGTCTTTAAGGGCCTGGCCAGCTTTATGGCTCCCCACCAAGACTGTGTCACCGCTCCCCAGTCACGGCTGAGTCGGCGGGAGCACTGCAAAAGGATGGTGAGGGAGTACGTAGCGGATCGCACGACCATCCTTGGTGACGCCTCTGCCCCCTACAACTACTGGGTGTCGAAGCTGGACACGTGGCCTGAACTAGCCCTGTATGCCCTTGAGGTGCTTGCTTGTCCTGCGGCTAGCGTGTTGTCGGAGAGGGTGTTTAGTGCGGCTGGGGGAATCATCACCGATAAGCGTAGCCGCTTGTCAACCGACAGTGCCGACAGGCTAACACTCATCAAGATGAACAAAGGCTGGATTTCGCCAGACTTCTGTTCTCCACCAGCGGACAGCAGCGATACGTAAGCAATACGTAGGCTGCACCCGCGGATGGAAGCTACGTTCTCTCTCACCATCCAAAACGGGGACATTTGTGCTTCATCAATCTGTGTCTAATATTCCTCCTCCTCCTCCTCCTGTTCCTCCTCGTGAAACCTCACGTAATCACGCTGAACGGGCAATTTTTCTTAGGGCCACAAGGCTCACTCAAATAATTTTTCTGAACAATTTTTATAAGTTTCAATGCGCTTAAAAGCATTGGAACTTTAACTTGAACCAATTTTTCGTTACACTGGGCTGCCTCCAGGCCTAGTTACCACTTAAGCCACATTAACCAAAGCGATTAATGGGTTTCACCTGCCCTCTTGGCTGGCCATGGCCAATTTTTGGGATGTACATTAGTACTGTTGATACAGCAATTTTTGTGGGCCCTCGCCTACAGTGTAATCAAATTAATTTTTAGCCCACCTGCATTACAGCTGACGTTACCTCAGCTGTGTTGGGCAATGCAATGGGATATTTTTGTGTACCGCCGGTGGGTTCCAGGGAGCCACCCATGCTGTAGGTGCACACTGAGTTTTTAATACTTCTGTACACTTCTAAAAAACCCGTCTGACTGGGGCATGCAGTGTGGGCCGAAGCCCACCTGTATTACGCACGACATTACTACCTCAGCTGTGTTGGGCAATGCAATGGGATATTTCTATGTACCGCCGGTGGCTTCCTGGCACCCACCCAGGCAGTGGGTCCACAGGGAGTTAAACCTACATGTGTCCACTTGTAAAGAACCCCAGTCTGACTGGGGCATGCAGTGTGGGCCGAAACCCACCTGCATTAACCCTTTCCAGTCCACTGTGTGACCTGTGAAGACATTAGGGTTTAAGGCTGTACAGCTCCGTTGTTGGTAGACGTCCGTCGGGGTTCTCTTACTGTATATTGCCAGCCTCTCTGCTGTCGGAGCCTATCCTACGTGTCAGCTCATGCAGTACTGGCTTTAGCCAGCATATAGCGCCGTTGTATAACAGCAGAAAAAGAGTAAGCCCCCTAGGAAAACCATATACAAATTGGATTGGAAAGGGTTAAGCACAACATTACTACCTCAGCTGTGTTGGGCAATGCAATGGGATATTTCTATGTACCGCCGGTGGCTTCCTGGCACCCACCCATGCTGTAGGTGCACACGGAGTTTTTACTACATCTGTACACTTATAAAGAACCCCAGTCAGACTGGGGCATGCAGTGTGGGCCGAAGCCCACCTGCATTAAGCACGACATTACTACCTCAGCTGTGTTGGGCAATGCAATGGGATATTTCTGTGTACCGCCGGTGGGTTCCAGGGAGCCACCCATGCTGTGGGTCGACAGGGACTTCACAATAGGGAGTTGTACCTGCCTGTGTCTATGAATTAAAAAGCCCGGTCTGACTGGGGCATGCAGACACCTTGACAGAATGAATAGTGTGTGGCACATAGGTTCCCCATTGCTATGCCCACGTGTGCAGCTCCTGATGGCGGTGGCACAGGATTCTATTTATCATTGCTTCTGTACAGCATTGTGGGCTATCGCTCCGCCACTTTTAAAGAGGGTCGCTGCCTAGCCGTGCCAACCTCTGCAGTGTGTGCCTGCGGTCCCTCGTCATGGCAGACGCAATTCTAAATAGACATGAGCGTGGTGTGGCATGAGGGCAGCTGAAGGCTGCGCAGGGACACTTTGGTGTGCGCTGTGGGGGGGAGGGGGGCCGTTTGGGCAGCATGTAACCCAGGAGAAGTGTCAGTGGAGTGTCATGCAGGCAGTGATTGTGCTTTGTTGGAGGTAGTGTGGTGCTTAGCAAAGGTATGCCATGCTAATGAGGGCTTTTCAGAAGTAAAAGTTGTTGGGAGGGGGGGGGGCCCACTCTTGCCGGTATTGTGGCTTAATAGTGGGACCTGGGAACTTGAGATGCAGCCCAACATGTAGCCCCTCGCCTGCCCTATCCGTCACTGTGTCATTCCCATCACTTTCCTGAATTGCCCAGATTTTCACACATGAAAACCTTAGCGAGCATCGGCGAAATACAAAAATGTTCTGGTCGCCCATTGACTTCAATGGGGTTCGTTGTTCGAAACGAACCCTCGAGCATCACGGGAAGTTCGTTACGAATAACGAACACCCGAACATTTTGGTGTTCGCTCATCTCTAATAATCACCATAGGAAGCTATTAGCAGCTGTACAACCCATCTGTATGAGCCTCTGCAGGAATAATAATGTGGTATTATAGAGCACCTATTCAAATTATTGGTCAACCATGTCAGGCTCCGGCAGGGCCACCAAGAAGCTGGTGAATCCCCCAGTGGATCCCTGTGGCAGGAGTAGCATGTGTGGAGACACTGTCCTTTTAACTATTTGCCCTTACCGCATGTATTTCAGGCACGGAGCAAGGCAGAGCATCTGTGCTATCATGAAAACAGAGCTTAGTAGAGCTTTGTGCCAGGAAGTTGATGAAACAAGCTGCTGACCTGGAGGGAGCGCGTATTTGGCTTGCGCAATTTCGTCGCACAACATAAAATATGCAGCATGTTCTATTTTTCTGTGCATTTGCGCAGGTAAATAGAACATATGAAACTATTTAGGCTAATTAGCTATTTCAATGTATGGAGCAATGGCTATGTGGTTTTTGTGCACACAAATACGCAGGATTTGCATGCGCAAAAGTACAGCAAAAATACAGCAAAAATACAGGTGAACCCAAATACATAATACCTGTTGTGCAAAAAAGCAGCGCAAATGCGCATAAAAGTATGCATACGCTTGTGTGACTCTGTAGACAGTGCGGCAGCACAACAATCTATCTATCTATCTATCTCATATCTATCTATCTATCTATCTATCTATCTATCTATCTATCTATCTATCTCTCTCATATCTATCTCATCTATCTATCTATCTATCTATCTATCTATCTATCTATCTATCTCATATCTATCTATCTCACATCTATCTATCTATCTATCTATCTCATATCTATCTACCTATCTATCTATCTATCTCATATCTATCTATCTATCTATCTATCTCATATCTATCTATCTATCTCACATCTATCTATCTATCTATCTATCTATCTATCTATCTCATATCTATCTATCTATCTATCTATCTATCTATCTATCTATCTATCTATCTATCTCATCTATCTATCTTATCTATCTATCTATCTATCTATCTATCGATCTATCTATCTTAATCTATTCATCTGTCTGTCTATCTAATATCTATTTATCTCATATCTATCTATCGGTCTATCTATCTCATATCTATCTTTATCTATCTATCTATCTATCTATCTATCTATCTATCTCACATCTATCTATCTATCTATCTCATATCTATCTATCTATCTATCTCATCTATCTCATCTATCGATCGATCTATCTATCTATCTATCGATCTATCGATCTATCTATCTTAATCTATTCATCTGTCTGTCTATCTAATATCTATTTATCTCATATCTATCTATCGGTCTATCTATCTCATATCTATCTATCTATCTATCTATCTATCTATCTATCTATCTATCTATCTATCTATCTATCTATCTATCTATCTATCTATCTATCTATCTATCTATGTAATATAGCTATCCAGTACTATAGGTGCACACAGATGTACATATACACTGTTTATATGGCACATTTCTTGTCCATACTCTTGTCTCCCCTTAGTTTCTCCTTACCCCCCCCCCCCTATGGGAGTACTGCCTGTTTATTTTGCATTTAAAAAAGGAAATGAACAGAACCATTCGCTTTTGTTAGTGAAACAGACACCCATTGAGGTCCATTTTACAAAGTTTCAATTTTATTTATTTTATTCTATACTCCAAATAAAATGGAAACAAACCCAAAGGGGTGTCTGTTTCACAATACAAATGAGGGCTTTGTTTGGTCATTCCGTCACAGCGCTGTTCTCTACCACTGTCACCGTACCCTTGATCAGAGTTGCTCAGCATGTAAAATATCGCTATGTGAACATTCCCTAAGCAGGGTTTATGTTTAACACTGCACATACATTAAATGTATCGTTAGACCCACTTTCACAAAATGGAGGTCTTATGATGTTTGTTGGGGTAGTGTATATCTCTATACGTTTTCTTGCTGGATAGTATAGCACAGCTGACTATGCTGTTATATTCCAGGGCATCCATTAAAATAATGTATACTGCATAGTGTACATTTTTTTAAATGTGGGAATCAATGGGTGACGTACGCCATTGTAGGTGTATGCAGTAACATCCATTGAATCTATGCTTAGGGAAATTCTTCTAATGTATACCTCTGCAGTAACACTGTAAATGTTACAGTTCTGATCCAAGGCTTTCCTAGTCTGACATCCCTGGATACGGAGGTGCTACAGAGGGAGAACACTACAGCCGTTCTGTCTTCCATGCCCCACTCCCCTAACAGAGTAACTTGAACGTCTTCACTCCACAGAACCCCTGGCACCTTCTTACCATAAATGCCGTCTCTAAGATTCTCATCTATTGGGAGAATAGAGTCCAACAAACCCCATCCAAGAATTCCCATCACCGCATTGCATTCTCCATATATTTCAATGGGTGGATATGTGGCCATACACAAATGCAGCCACCTTTCCATTGAAGTGTATAGAGAATGTGGTAGCTAAAACAGAGCCTTGTGTGGCACAGTAGAAATGCAGTCCTAAGCTCTTGTTCATGTCCTTAAGGTTACAAGTTCAATCCCCATATGGTTCAGGTAGCCAGCTCATGGTTGACTCATCCTTGAGTAAAATAAGTACCCAGCTTGGTGGGTGGGGTGGGGGCAGGGTAATAAATAAATAACCTGAAAGCACTATGGAATAAGTTGGTGCTATACAAATAACAAGATTTATTTAATTTAAAATTGGCAAATAAGGTTCAGGGGATAATTGCATATAGCTGTAGAATGGGCTCCAAGAATCAATTTTACTGGTGGACTTTATCCGTCCCAGTCGGACACTAAACCATGTTATATGTGGTTGTCATGTTCACCAGAGCGAGAGCTGCTCTTTAATGTAGTTCTCCACTCTAGCTATTGAGAAGGTCCTTAGCGGGAGAACCTTTTCTCTAGAGCAGTTTCTATTCACCCCTCAGTAAAGATTTCAATTTATAGACTTTTCAGTTTGATATGATTTCATACTGAGTGCGTTGGTGGTGATTTTCACTTAAATTGATTCAACAAGAAAAATATATTACTACTGAAAGCAAAGTATATGTATAAAAAGTCATTCACATATATCATGGAGTCTTTTACACTGCAGCTCAAGATCATCTATTGTGACTGATCTCCAAGATTAACAGGACAAAAGACAGGTAAAAATAACATGTCCTCTTTCCTTTTAATGGTCTTTTCACGTCGAAGGCTCTGTTCAGAGGCTCTAGTGTAGGTCCGGCACACAATTCCAGATGATATAGAGCAGTATGTTGTGCTATTTTGTCCAGGAAAATGCAGTTCGGAAAATAGGAAGCTGGAAAGTCCCCATTATAGTCAATAGGAACTGTTTGGCGATGTTCAGGTCCAGCATATGCCAGACCTGATGATTTCTGTATTTTCATTAGTAGTGGCCCAGCACACCATCCTGCTCCCCTCCATAAATGTCATACATGTCTGTCTCATGTAGATGCACTGTGCAAAACCTGTCTTGTCATTTTCAGTGTGTGTGTTGCACAGCTGCGGCGCTTGAGAGGTTAACTTTAATGAAATCATTGCCTGCATGTAAATTTATCAGTTTGTCATGTCATGTGGTATGAGTGAGGGTTTAAATAGGAGTGGGAAAAGGGTCTTTCATCTTGTCTGCTGAGAGTCTACAACACAGAGCCACATGGAAGTACTTTCAGCTTCCTTGTGGTGAAAATGGAAGCAGAGGAGAGATAACCCATGATGATTGAATTCTGGATGTGAGTGGAGAGAGCCCCAATGAGAGAGTGAGCAGTTGTAAGTAATGCTCCAGACATGGCCAGTGCAGAGGTACTAATCAATCTTAAAGTTTTTCTACACGGCCATTCAGAGACAGGATCACCGTGTAGAAGTACTCTCTTTAATAGTCTCACCCATGCGCTGCCAAGACTGAGTGAGAATAATTCAAGTTAATAATTGCTGACAGAATGTCTGTGGAGTGACCCTACCCCTTTCCTTTTCCAGAGTGTTCCCCTTCCAGAAGTGGTTCCTGGCACATAATGTAGACTGCAGGACCGGTGTCATCCTGAGTTTCCTTCCTGATCTCAAATCTCTTGTCTTGCTTGCACTGTAAAGACTTTAATGAAACTGCCTTGTAAGAATTGTTTTGCAAGTTCATCAAAGTAAAGTTTATATCGCGCCCTAACCGTTCCTGGGGACCCATTGTACTCTGAGACTGTCTGTGATTATTCTCCACTGAAGATTATTCCAGTGTGTAGGAATGATGGTGTCACCTGGGACAACTACTACCCCCACTTTCCTGTTTATTGGCATTCCCTATCCTAGGGGAGTCTTTGGTGGCCTGCAGACATACTCTGGCCTTGGCTGTGTGTTATCCCTCAGGGAAAGGAGTTTGGTAAGTGCTGCCATGACAAGCCGTCACTTAACCCTCCCAGCTCCCCACGTATGCCAGGTGTCTGGGGTCTCCCTATGGGATGCTGCACACTGTTTGGCTTGGAACTGAACAATGGAAATACAGTGGAACTGCAGGGCACAGATGTGAATGGGACCTTAGTTCTACAATATTTTCCAAACAGAATATTTCCAAAGTTGATTTTCTCAATTTAATTTAAAGGGCCAGTCTGGTGAATTTTTTTTCATTTATTTTGTAACCAGACCCAAAATATACACTATGTTGACAAACGTATTGGGGCACCCACCAATCCTGTGCAGTCAATTGAAGGGGATAGGGAAATCAGATTTGTGAGCATTAGGTATAAAGGAGAGTATCACACAAGCGTATCCAGGACAGAAATCATCAGAATATCATGAGGTGTAGAGTTGACAGACTTCCAACGTGGTATGATGGTAGGATTTCTCCTGATCAACCAATCAGTATGGACATGACAGCGCTTTTGAATTTTCCAAAATCCACTATTGGCAATGTTATTTGGAAATAGAAAACATCTTGTGTGTGTGCAGTGTAGCAACGTTCGGGAAGACCTCGTTAAATTACAGAATATGGACAGCAAAGCTTTGTATGAGCTGTGAAGGTATCATGCACATCATCGTTGAAACACTCACTCAGGACTCACGGGCCATTAGAACATCCATTAGCACCAGAACCATTCATAGGGAACTGTATGCAAATGCACAGAAGCACCTGTGGTGGTGCTTGGTGTGTCGTTTTTGGACTGTAAATGAGTAGAAGCAAATGTTGTAGACAGCTGAATCACTGTACACCATCTTCTGATTGAATGGTCACACTTAGTATGGTGGTTGCCTGTAGAGTCATTTCTATGCAACTGCATTATCCTAACAGTGAAGTTTGGAAGAGGCTCTGTTATGGTGTGGGAGTGTTTTTGCTGAGAAGGACTAGGGCCATTGGTTATAGTCAAGTCCTCCCTCAATGATAATGAGTGCAGAAACATTCCAGCCATTGAGGCTTGGTTTGAGGAGCAGAATGTCTGCAAACTTCATTTGCCAGCCAAAACTCCAGATCTCAATCCCATCGAGTATTTCTGGGATGGACTAGAATGCTGTGTACACCCAACACTCCCATCATCCCCTGCATCACTCTCTAAAGCTCTCCTCTAGGAATAGAGGCAAATCTCTCTACACATATCGGAATTTGGTGGAAAGCATGCCTAAGAGGGTTTCTTCAGTTATTGAGACCGAAGGTGGCCCTACACCATATTGAGAAATGTGAATAAAATTGAATTTGATAACCTTCTATGTGTTCCCCAATATGTTTGTCAACAGAGCATATATAATTCAGCTAGTATTACCTTGGTTAGTTATTCCTTGATATCTGAAACTTCTGGCCACATTCTCCTCGGGTGGGTCATGTGATCTCAATTTTGACCAGCTTAGACTTCCTTGGTTTATGTGCTGACAAATGAGTCCGTTTTTTAGGCAGCATAACTCCTATGTGCTGAATCCTACCACACAAACTTTTTAGAGGGGGACATAAACACTCAAGTCACAATTACTGATTAGAGAATCCTGTTATACTGTTATAATGAAGGAGATCACAGCTCATCCTCTTAAATGTATACTTATGGTCTGTAACTTATTTACATGAATATAGATAACAGATGGAAATGGCAGTGTTCTTCCTGCAGGCAAAGATAGTACAGGCTCTGCAATATATGAAGAAAAAGATCCAGCTCAGCAACAAATCCAGGCATCTGGATGCAGAGCACGTGCTTGCTTAGACAAGGCATGAAAACTGAATAAATTGTGGAAAAAGCCAGCTCAACCCAGACTTGGAAAATGAAAGTCCAAAACGTTGTTGTTCTTAATTTTAAAAATTATTTCAATTGCAAGCACTGCACGAAAAGCTCTGTTGACGCGTTTCTAGAGCTACACTGCACCCTTAGTTGTAACCAATTATGATTGATAGAACAGAACAGTGAAAGGGGAAGCAAAGGCAAATCTCAGAATCAAGATGTTGCCTGATAAGTATCAGACAGGAGGCTGCACTGCATGGAAGTGACTGCAGTATAAAGTCCTCCAGAGTGTGACAGGCAATCAGGTGAGGGGAACAAGGATGGAACAATTTGTTTTCTCTGAAGCTGCTCTTTAAAAGTCTGCTCAGCATTATTTAGATTACTCAACAGTCATGAGCTTATAAAGACCACTTAATATTAATTTCTGTCAGCCTAGCCACCCTGTTACATCTTAAGGCAATAGTTCGAGATCCACATACAAAAACCAAGGCTGAACCTTAACTAACTTTAATATGAAAATCAAGCAGTGAAATCTGAATGTCAAATATGAGAAAAAATTACATAACCATTTTGGTAGGATATTACTATAATAGTCTATGGAAACTGCATACATACACTACTAGTCAAACGTTTTAGAACACCTCAAAAGTAAGGTAAAAACATAAAAATATTATGTAATTTTAACGTGAAACACAACAGTAGTCTGAATTTATGATTTTAACCAAAGGGCTTTTTTTCAGGGAACACATCAAGGAACAGCTACTCTGCAGCATAGAAAGCAAACTATGGTTTGAAATTGGATTCAAAATATTCCTACAGGTGTCTCAACCTTTGTAGAGTACTGTAAAACCCTTTGATTCTATATAACCAGTGTTGAAACAGACTGCATTGCAACAGTCCCTAAGGCAGAATTTGGGCAGTTTTGCTCCTCAGGGCAGATCATTGCTATCATAATGGCAAGAAAAAGGCTATTATTCAAAGAAGACAGACAACTGTAACCCTAAGAGGTGTAGGTCTGTCCCACAGACTAATTGCCAGAAAGCCATGGTGGCAGTCAGTACAGTTTCCTATACCATCAAAAGGCACTTGGAAACTGGAGGAATCTCTAGCAGGAAAAGGTTTGGCAAACCAAAATCAGATGGCAAGTCTTTGAGAGTCAACAGTTTGCATGATCGGCGCCTCACAGCACAAAATCTTCAAGAGCAGTTTAATACAGCAAAAAATAAGCAAGTTTACATTTCAAATGTGAGGAGAAGACTTCTATCTGAAGGTTTGAGATGTAGAGCATCAAAAGAAAGTCACTGCTAAATAAAAAAAAGACTCGCCACAGCCAAACACCTACTGAAGTGTGGAAGAAGGTCTTATGGACTGAAGAATCAAATTTGACCTTGTTGTTATATCACACAGGGATTTTTACGCCAATGTGTCGGTGAAGGGTTTGGTTCCTGAGTGTGTGACACCAACTGTCAAACATGGAGGAGAAAGTGTGATGGTTTGGGGCTCTTTTGCCAGATCCAAAGTTGGCAACTTGCAGAGGGTGACTGGCACACTGGACAAAAAAGGCCTACCAAAGCATTTTGATACGCCATGCAATACCCTCTGGTGTACACCTAGTTGGTCAGGTGGTTTATATTACAGCAAGACAATGATCTAAAACATACTTCTAGGTTATGTAAGAACTACGTAAGAAGAGAAAAAGAAGTGTTAAGCTTCAATAATGGAATGGCCCACACAATCTCCGGACTTAAACCTTATTAAGCTTCTTTGGGATGAACTGGACAGAATGGTGAAAGCAAAGCAACTTTCAAGTGTAACACATTTGTTGGAACTTCTGTAACAATGTTGGGAATTTCTGAATGATATCTGAATGCAATTGTAGAAAAATGTCTCAGTTGTGTAAAGCTGTTATATTAGCTCGAGTTTGTTGATTTGAAGAGTCAAAAATCTAGATTTAATTTGGTGAAACAAAGTTAATCCATTATTTGTATTCATCAAAACTTTTTATTTGTTCTATTCTTTCACTTCAAAGTACATTTGAGATATTAAACTGTGTAAATATCAATAAAAACTGGACAAAGTCAGGTGTTCTAAAACTTCTGACCCGTAGCGTAGCTATTAAACAGTCAACAGAAATACAAGTCTAATTTACTTTTGTTCAGTTTTGCATGTATATGAATGTAAGACCTTGCAAAAACTGACATTCTCACAGTTTAAGTTCTAAGGGCTCAGTCACACGGGCGTTTTTATGCGCGCATATATGCACATAAAAATGTTCGTACTGCGTTAGTCAAAAAAAAAAATCGCACCTACAAAAGATAGAACATACGGGTGGCAATGGACATGGTCACGTGTTTTTTTTTACACGCGTATATAGGCATGTAAAAATGCCCTTGTGACTGAGCCCTAATATAGTATGCATTGTATCATTCATCATGTATACACTTGCCTATCTTATTTCCCTGATAGTAAAACCTTCCCGATAATAAGCCCTATCCTGATTTTGGGGGGTCTAAAAATATAAGCTGTCCCTCGAAAATAAGCCCTAGCTACACTAGATTAAAAAAAACAGCAATGCTCATCTAGCCGGCGGCATCCCGGCCACTTGCACTGGTCTCTGGTACTGTGGCTGGCTACTATGTCCTCCACGCTGACTGCGCTCTCTTCCTGGTGACGGTGCTTTGAATACCCCACCTCCAGCAGGTGAGTACTGTGATTGGATCACAAGCGCCGCTGGCTCAGCCAATCAGAGCAGGCACTCGATCATTCATAACCGTTCAGTGATTAACATCATTGAATGGCTGTGATTGGTTCATCGAGCGACGGCTGTAATTGGCTGAACCAGCGGTACTCATGATCCAATCACAGCACTCGTCTGCTGGCAGTGGGATATTCAAAGTCCTGTTAGTTATGAGGAAGAGAGTGCTGTCAGTGCAGAGGACACAGCAGCCTGCGGCAGTGCCGCCAGGGACCAGAGCGAGGCACTACAGTCTTAAATAAAATATTGCAAAGTCTGTGCACAAAGCATTTTAGTTTTTGGTATTTTTGCAGTCAGTGTAGTTTTTGCAAAACACAGCATGCTCTAGGTATAACATTTTTCTGCTGTCTTCCCTCTAGATTTCTCTATAGGACTTTCTATTTACTCCATAACTGTCCTGACCTCTGCCTAAATATTTACTTCTGCATGACTTGGAGATAAGTTTGCCTGTTGCTGCACTTCCAGGCTTTGATTTCTAGGTTAACAAACAAGAAAGAATGTAGAGGAAAAAGTAAGTGGAGCTACCCCTAAATTAGATATGTAAAGGCATTAGGGGCTTGACGAAGGGCATAGTGAAGGAAGGGAATCGCGGAAGTGCTGCCAATCCAGAAATGTACACCAACTCCACCAAGGGTGTATCCATGGTAATTTGGAGGATACATAAAAGAAACTCATAAAAGTGCAAACTTCCAATTAAAACAATTTAAGACAAGTGGACAAAGTCTGGCTTATCTTTTATTGATTATTACCCAATAAAAAAAGAATGCGTTTCATGGAAAATGACTAGAGATGAGCGAGCACCAAAATGCTCGGGTGCTCGTTACTCGAGTCGAACTTTTAGTGATGCTCGAGAGTTCGTTTCGAGTAATGAACCCCATTGAAGTCAATGGGCAACTCGAGCATTTTTGTATATCGCCGATGCTCGCTAAGGTTTTCATTTGTGAAAACCTGGGAAATTCAAGAAAGTGATGGGAACGACACAGAAACGGATAGGGCAGGCGCGGGGCTACATGTTGGGCTGCATCTCAAGTTCCCAGGTCCCACTATTAAGCCACAATAGTGGCAAGAGTGAGACCCCCCCCCCCCCCCGCACTGTCAGCATAAAGATCGTTCTCCTCTGCCACAGCTGTAACAGCTGTGGCAGAGAAGAACGATGTTAGCCCATTGAATTCAATGGAGCCGGCAATACAGACGGCTCCATTGAAAGCAATGGGCTGCCGGCGATCGCGGGATGAATTGTCGGGAAGGGCTTAAATATATAAGCCCTTCCCTGCAATTCATCCAGAAATGTGTAAAAATAAAAAAAATATATATACTCACCTGGTCCCGGCAGACGGAGTTCAGCGCGGCCAGCGGCAGTCCTCCTGAACTGCTCTGAACAGCTGTGAGTAGTATTCAGCAGCCGGGGATTTAAAATCCCCGCCTGCTGAATGAGCTGCCTCTAATTGGTCACAGCCTGACCAATCA
Organism: Eleutherodactylus coqui; assembly: GCF_035609145.1. Taxonomy (NCBI): domain Eukaryota; kingdom Metazoa; phylum Chordata; class Amphibia; order Anura; family Eleutherodactylidae; genus Eleutherodactylus; species Eleutherodactylus coqui. The sequence continues at coordinate 79,970,503 of NC_089849.1, forward strand.
GAGGCAGATCTCACTCACACACCCATTCATGAATTTATGAATGGGTAAGTGACTGCTGCCTCTCATTGGCTCAGCGGGACCAATCAGATGAGAGGCAGCAGTCACTCACCCATTCATGAATTCATGTATGGGTGTGTGAGTAAGATCTGCCTCTGATTGGTCAGGCTGTGATCAATTAGAGGCAGCTCATTCAGCAGGCGGGGATTTTAAAGAAAGAAAGGGGAAGACAGGGGGTTTCCAATGTATGGCACCTTCTATGTCTCCGTCTGCCGGGACCAGGTGAGTATATTTTTTTTTTAAATTTGTACACATTTCTGGATGAATTGCAGGGAAGGGCTTATATATTTAAGCCCTTCCCGACAATTCATCCAGCGCTCGCCGGCAGCCCATTGCTTTCAATGGAGCCGGCTGTATTGCCGGCTCCATTGAATTCAATGGTCAGTGCTTGTTTAATCGAGACGAGTACCCCGTGGTGCTTGTCTCCATTAACGAGCATCTCGAGCACCCTCATACTCGAACGAGCATCAAGTTCGGACGAGTATGCTCGCTCATCTCTAATAATGACCCATTCCTCAGCTTAGCTGAGGGGCACAGTGTTTTATGGAGGATAATTGTTTGCACGGTGTGTCCTAGCAGAGAACTGTCAGTGACAGTTTCATTGCGCCACCCTCCAAATTACCTACCAAGAAGGACTATGGATAACAGCCTATGGAGTCAGGTACAGCAATGGATGGATAAACATGGTCTGGAGCAAACCCCTACTTTCTACTCTGAAGTTACTGTATTCTATGCATTTGTTCCACATTCCAGAATTCCATTCATAACAGTTATCTACATATGATTTTTTTGTGTTGATTTATGTGTACTGATTAGAGATGAGCGAACGTGTTCTTAACGAACACTTACGCACCCGGACACCGGCTTTACCGAGGACTTCAGTGTCCGCGCGTAAAGATTCGGGGGGCGCCGGGGGGCGGGGAGAGGCGCAGCGGCGCGGGCAGCAGCAGCGGGGAACAGGGGGGAGCCCTCTCTCTCTCCCTCTCCCCCCCACTCCCCGCCGCACCCCCCCGCGCTGCCACGGCGACCCCCGAACTTTTTTCACCCGAGCACGGAATTGCTCGCTAAGTTCGGTGTTCGGGCGAAAAGGGGCGGAGCCGAACACGTTCGCTCATCTCTAGTACTGATCCTATACAATTTGAAGGTGCTGATTCCAAATATGAAGTCAGAAATGAAACATTAGGCCATTTTTTTACAAATGAGAAATGTTTTTTTACACATTGTTCAGTTTAAATTGAGGAATTACCAAACTTGTGAAGAACATAATAATTCATAATATTGATCTAGTACAAAAATATTAGTTTGCAAATGAAAGAAATCAATAGTTCTGCAAATAATTGCTTGGCAGAAATTTTATTTTTTTAAATTTCTAAACTAGATATGATCAGGGTTGTCACACTGTAAACAGTAGTCTGCCAACATGTTTTTATTCGACATGCCTTGATATATGTGTTCGGTGGTCTTAATGTCCTGGTGGAAGCGTTCTCCTTGCTCTTCACTCAAAGTTTCATGATTTGGGGGGAAGTAGTTTACATGACGGTGGAGGAAATGCATCTTAACACTCAGATTTTCTCCCAGTCTATGAAAAAAAGTGACCAAAGTTTGAACTAGGAGTACCTAATTTTCGACTTTGGTAGTGTCAAGAAAGTTAGTCGTGACGTCAGAAAAAAGAAGACCAAACATCCCTTTCTATGCTTTTCATGAAATTCTCTGTCTTTGACTAGATTCCGAATTTGAATCTTAATTAATTTAATTTGTCTATTGAAGTAATTATACTGCAATAGGATTAATGTATAAAACCTCCTTAATTCATATACCAGAATCATGAAAGAGTTCAAAATTATTATCAGTTCTAACTCTCTGTTTATTTAATCTTGTTTGAAAGGATCAATCATGGATATCTCTTTGATTTAGTCTTCAGATTGTAGCTCCCTTATTTCATATGTCAATCATATAGATATGTTATATGTGTTCGTTAGACACATAATGAACCATCCGTTTATCAAAAACAATATCATCGGTTTCTGGGAAAACTGGACCTGGCTGGAATTAACAAATGTAATATTTGAATTCAATACTTAGAAATCTGCAGGTCAGCAAATTTGATGTATACCAGTAAATTGATGCTTGTTGCAACTAGGTGTCTTCTGGATTATTGGATAAAGTCAAGAGTGCCCTGTTTGCAAGAAGTAGTACAGAAAATGAAATAACTCCTAAGCATGAATAATACAGATAAAAAGAGAAAGTAAGAAAGTCAGGTCAAGTCCTTCTTTACAAATTTTGACCTGATGTCAGAGTTTTAAAGATACTGAGATCAAAATACTAATGAAATCCTTTGTGCATACTGAGTGGTATCTTCTAAAAGATATGATGTTATTGCTGGGACATTTTAAAATCCAAAGGTCTTAATTAGAGATGAGCGAACGTGTTCTTAACGAACACTTACGCACCCAGACACCGGCTTATCCGAGGACTTCAGTGTCCGCGCGTAAGTATTCGGCCGGCGCCGGGCGGCGGGGGGAGGTGCGGCGGCGCGGGCGGCAGCAGCGGGGAACAGGGGGGAGCCCTCTCTCTCTCCCTCTCCCCCCCACTCCCCGCCGCACCCCCCCGCGCTGCCACGGCGACCCCCGAACTTTTTTCGCCCGAGCACGGAATTGCTCGCAAAGTTCGGTGCTCGGGTGAAAAGGGGCGGAGCCGAACACGTTCGCTCATCTCTAGTCTTAATGTAAAAGGAGCTGTCCTCACTTATTAAAGGCCCATTTGCACGGAGCGATGATCGCTCAAAATTCGCTCAAATGACAGTTTGGGTGACAGTTTTGAGCGATCATCTTTGCAGAACTCTAAGTAGCTAATTAGCTACTTAAGAGTTATGCAGGTGGAACAGGACACCACCACAATAGCTCAGAGAACAATGCAGCTGTTTTGTATATGCAAACAGCTGCTTTGGTCTCACGGTGTCCCACTGAGCTGCTAGCTCCGAGAAGTCCCAGCGGGATGCCAGCTGAAAGTATGCTGTTACCTGTACTGCTGGGATCTGTAGTTCTAAGCTTTCTGGCAGCACAGCTCCACAGGTGGTTGAGGGTTAATTGAGCTGGCTGGGTATGGTATTCTCCAGCAGCCAATCCCCTTAAGCCTGCAGCACATATAATCCTAGCTCCTTCAGTCTGAGGCTGGCCTTGTACTGTTTGGTTGTATCTGTTTGGTTCCCACTCAGATCTGTGTTTGCAAGCAGGTCTGTCTCTGCTTCCCTAAAGACAGTTTGAGCACCTGTAGTCCTGCTCTGCAGTACATGCAGCTCCCTTTTCCTTTCCACTTTACAGGTGCGGTCTCCAAACGTCTTATGTCCCACTCTGTGTGTCAGTTGGTGGATCCCTGGCACAGCTCCCTATGTCAGCTCGGTGGCTGACTGTCTATCCCCCCTGTATGAGGACACATAGACTTGCTGTGAGTTTCATCTGTGTGAATTGTGCTCTGTTCATGTCCGTTTGTATGTTTAGTTTCTGTCAGTTTTGTGTCAGCTTGCAGTGTGACCTGTGATCTGTGTCCTGTCCATTGCAGCTTGCTGTGTGATCTGTGTCCTGTCCGTTGCAGCTTGCTATGTGAACTGTGTCTGCTGCTGCTGGACTCCTGGTTAGTGTATCCAGTCCTTTTGGTCACGATCGTGTGCGCCCCATGCTAAGTTCACACACAAGATCGTAACAAATGCTATCAGTGCTGCCTGCTGAGAAAATCAGCGTGTGGCACTGATAAGGCTCATCGCTCATTTCTAGCTTGCGGTGGGCAGCTAAGACATTCAGAATAGGGAAGGTGGGGGAGGGCTTAATCTTTTTTATTTGTTTTGGGGGAAAGTTTTGTATTATGGAAAAATGCGATTTTCATAGCAAGGTGATTCATCAAATGTTTTCTGTTAAAGTACAAATGCTTGTCTGTATCTGTGCCTTTCTCATGACAATTTTATCTTTATCCATGGACTCTATTCTCATGACATTGTAATATATAATATTACCTTTGCATTGTCTAATGCACATATCGCATTTCAAAATATTTGAAAATGCAAATTATTGGTTAAAAAATGACCATGCGGGGAATTTATTAAGAATGCCATTTTATAAGCTAGTCTTTATAGTATTTCTACCAGTATTTCTGATGCACCTAATATATAAAGAGGTGTAGTGGCCCAGGGTCCTACAGGATAGTCATCCAGTCACCAGTCCTGTAACACCTAGCCATGTGCTCTTAGGAGAAATAGAAGGTGCCATACATTGGAAACCCCCTGTCTTCCCCTTTCTTCTCAAGCTGCAATTTACTGCTTGGCTTCGGCCGGCTCTTCATTAGCTGCTTGTCATGCAAACCCTGATTGGTAGAGGGGGATGGTGAGAGCCCAGAGTAAGCAAAATAGTTGCAGAGCAAGTCAGGATGTGAGAGTGGTTGGAAAAAGTGCGGGAAACAGACAGGAAGAGAAGGCAGTTGGAGGGAGAAGTTCGTAGTGAGCAGTCGGAGGAGGAGGATGTAAAAGGAGGTGCAGTAGTGTGGCGTGGATTTGGCAAGCTCCAGCTGAATAAGCAAGGATTATATAAACAAGCTGCAGTGAGGAGGATAAACTGTGGGATCTTACATCACAACTGTGAGTTGCACAAGTCCCTGTTAATAGCCAGGGAAGTGTTAAGTGGCCCATAGCTGAAGCTATCTTCACTAGCTGCATAACAAGTGCCAGAGCCACCTTACAGATAATTAGCAATTTCTCTTAGTAACCTCTAAGAAAGAGAGAGCATTGAAGTTTTCAATTGTCTTCGCATCATAAATGAAAGTGTAGAGCAATGTTGTTATCTACACTAAAGGGAATCTACTGCCTATTACTGCAAGACTGCCATTTATGTTGTGTTATTTTATCAATTCGAGCTTAAGTAAAACTGTGCACTTCCAGTTTACTAAATCAAAGCTACCAGGGCTCGTGTCAGTTTTTTCACCATTAACTTTTGGAGCCCTGGATAAGCTGCTGGTGTCACATGACGAACCACCGTTTAATATCCGGAGACTGTAAAACCCTTTTGCCACTGTGCCGCAACCAAGTAAGGCACCTTTGCCGCTATTGCTGAGAGAGATCGCAGAGCCACCCATGACATCCATCTTGCTTCCCCGTGGTCTCCCTTACTTTGGCGTATCTCACTCGGACGCTGCAGATGTACATTCCTTTTCATATATTAGGTGCAGCATGGCTCAGATTGGCGTAGCAGTTAAAAAGTCATAAAAGTTTTGTGCAAGCAAGGTGTGTGCAGGGTTTTGCAGATTTTTTACCCCATAATCTAGTCCCTGCTTAAAATGCTTTATAAATTTCCTCATGTCAATAAGGGGTTTAAAGATAAAGAATGAGAGATAGCCTTAGACTCTATGCACATATATAGCTAATGCCAACTGTGTAGCAGCAAAAGAGAGTTTACTTACCAAAGGGTATGTGATTTGAACAAATAAGCAACAAGAATTTAACTTTTATTGTGAGTAAATTGTTTGAAGGGTTTCTAAGAGATGCTATCCTGGAGGACTTCAAGGAAAACAGCTGTATAATTCCAGATCAGCATGGGTTTATGAAGGGTCGCTCAGGTCAAACCAATTTGTTTCAGCTTCTATGAAGAGGTAAGTTCTAGCATGGACCAGGGAAAGTCACTGGATCTTGTGTATTTGGACTATTTCATAGCGTTTGATACTGTGCCACAAGAAAGCAGTATATAAAATGAGCATGCTTGGTCTGGGCGAGAATGTGTGTAAGTGGGTAAGTTACTGGCTCCATGACAGAAAGCAGAGGGTGGTTATTAATGGTACAAACTCTGGTTGGGTCACCATTACTAGTGGGGTACCACAGGGGTCGGTTTTGGGCCCTATTCTTTTTAATATATGTATTAATGACCTGGTAGAAGGATTTCATAGTTAAATATCAATATTTGCAGATGACACTAAACTATGTAAAGAAATTAACACTAGAGAGCACGCAAGGCAGTTTCAAGAGGATCTGGATAAGTTGGGGGTTTGGGCAGAAAAGTGGCAAATGAGGTTCAACACTGATGCACATGGGCAGAGGAAATACATGTCACCATTACACAGTAAATGGGAAACCACTGGGTAAAACTGATATGGAAAAGGACTTGGGGATTGTAAAGCAACCAGTGTCAGACAGGTACTACCAAAGCAAATAGGGTGCATCAAAAGAGTTCTAGGGGCACATGACAAGAAAATTGTTCCTCCTCTTTTTAAGTTACTGGTTCGCCCACACATGGAATATTGTGTACAGTTTGGGGCACTGGTACTCAAGAAGGACATATCAGAGCTTCAGTGGGTACAAAGGCAAGCAACTAAATTAATAAACGGAATGGGTGGACTATAATACCCAAAGAGGTTATCAAAATTGAGATTATTTAGTTTAGAAAAAAGATGGCTGAGGGACGACCTAATAATTAAGTATAAATATATCAAGGGTAAATATGTGCGACGGCAATCCAGCAGGCACATGAGCAGAGCAGGGAGTAGACAGCACTGTCTTTGGCAGAAAATAAAATTAAAGCTGAAGATGTAAATCCATGGATTAGAGATACGTGGGAGTACATGGGAGTCACGTGGGAGTCACCACCGGGGCGCAGGGTCTGATTCTGCTGTGAGATCTCACAGTTGAAATCTGAACCGGCCGTGTGCATTCGACCTTATGTAACTAAAAACTTTGCATACAGCATGTGGAATAAATTGACTGAACTAGATCTTCATAACTAGAAAACCCATAGATTGTTTGCAGACATAAATGATAAGACATGGGACTCACTCTTCAATCCATGGATTTACATCTTCAACTCTTATTTTCTTTTCTTCCAAAGACGGTACAATGAGATACATTTTATTCCTTAGTTAAAACAACAGATAAATATCTCCACAATGTATTCCTTTTGTTCAATGTTTTCTAACTACTGCTCTGTGTGTCCCCTGGCAGAATACATATTACATCTGTTGTTTATATTTTATGACCAAAACTTTTTCGGAACCAACAGTGTTACAGATGCTGTCAAGCACACACAGCGGCATGTCACAGTGGTTGACATCACATTGGCTTGCTGGCACACATTGCTCATGCACATTCAAGTAATGTTTCTGTCAGGAACTCAATAGCTGAGTCACAAACATCGGCAGAAACTCAATGAAGTCTGGGTTGGTAAATATGCTACACTATTTGCTCATTTTAGTCAATAAATATCAGAACTGCATTCATCTACATTTATAAAGACATTAGATTTCCTGCCATGTACTTCTCAGATGGATGAAGGACACTTTGATCTTTGCTGTAAAAGCTGCATAGGCTGGAAAATGAGCACAAAATTGGGATATTTTGAAATGTTTAGCATTTTTCATAGAGAATTAAAAATAGTCTCCTAAAGTAAAAAATATAAAACATTTACTTCTTGTGCATACAGAATACAGCCCACTAAAAGTGTGACTGAATGAATGAGATCTATAATACCACAACAACATATTATATTTTCGACTTGATGTCAGAGAGGAGTTTTTTTTCCGTTGTTTTAGAAATCTTTATACATGAAAAGTATAGCAACATACATAAACGGAATAAAAGGACTACATTAAAGTAAGAGCATGATGGGATGCAGGAAGAGATGCTCCAGTGCCCAAGGCATAGTTTTGAATAACAAAGAAAATGGGGTAGGAGCCTTATAGAGAACCAATAGGGGGATACAGAATAATCAAAATAGGGAAATTTATCATTCAAATTGCATATTTTTTAGCACAGAATAGTCGCTAAACTTAGTTATTTTTCTCGCCACTTGCCAAGTTTGAAAAGTGGAATTAACTGAAATTATCAGGTAAACAACTTTCCAACAGATTTATTATTGCTATAGAAAATGGCACACATTTTAGAGCAAATCTATGCCTGCTCATAGTAGGTATAATAATTTTAGCATTTTGGATTCCATTGGTGATGGCTTATCCCTTATGGTTTTTTGCCTTACTTTGGATCCACGGGAATAAACACAATGCTAAAACTTAGCCCTCCCCTTTCCTTCATCCGTGGCCTTCACTCTTCAATGGTTGAACTTACTAAACATATTTCTTTCATTTCACTATTTATATGTGTAAATAATTGTTGGAAAGATACACTTATTTATACAGTTATATAAATTGCCTACATCAGAGCAAGATCTACTCTGAATAATTAGTTTCCACTAATGAGGCATTATAGTAAAAATGCACTGGTTCATCCTACTACATACCACTTCCTAGGATAGAAAAGTCTTACTTTCAGTGTTGTGGTCTTAGTTGCCATTGAAATCTACTAATAAGCTTCTTGTCAGAAATGCAGCTAATATATTTTAGCTTCTATAATGCGGTGGTATAGTACAGTGGCATTGAGACTTGCCTCACACTAACCAGTTTTTCTTGAGAAAAAAAAGGTTTGTCAATAACCCAGCTTTGTGTGTCTTTATTTAATGAGCACAGCACATGTAAGAGCAACACTTCCAATCTCATATCAAAAAAAAAGAAGGACTCCTAGGGATCAGGGCTTCAGAAGCTCTTAACAAAGTTGCCTGCAAAGCAGCAAATGCCAAAGATAGAAAATAAATCTTTATGATAGAAAATATAAAATAAATTAATTAGCATAATTGTGATTTAAAAACCCAAGGGTACTGAGAGTTCAGAGTATAGCAGAGGTGCACAACTTTTTCTGGTCCGAGGACCACATTGCCGTACCGAAGCACTTCCAATTGTCGCAAGGGAACTCCCATCTGAGACATTTATTATATATCCTAAGTATATGTCATAACAAATCAAAGTAAATTCGACTTCCAGGACTCCCACATATTGGGAAAATGGGGGTCAATTTCCCCTCGATCAGCACTCTAGAGAAGAGGAGACAATGCATGTGGCTCTATCTATTGTAGATAATGGACGTTTCATAAATTCTATATCTACAATAGAGAGAGCTGCATACATATATACTGTCTCAAACGCATATACTTAATATTGTAGTGCCAAGCGAATAATGAAACTAATGTCAGGCATGACTACACAGTGCACCCTTAGTAGTTGTCATAATATATTGGGGACCAGTCATGACTACACAGTGCACCCTTAGTACTTATCCTAATATATAGGGACCCAGACATGGCTACACAGAGCACAATTAATACTAGTCCTAATACATAGGGAACCCAGACATGGCTACACAGTGCACCCTTAGTACTCGTCCATTCCTGTTGCCCTGTTATGCACCACTCCTCTTCACCCTGACATGGAAACTACATGTGAGCAGCCATGCAAAGATATTTCTGTGTCCAGATAATCGGGGCCACACAGAATGGCATTGTAGGCGACACATGGATCCCAGGCCACATGTTGTATACTAACATGTGTAGATAATATAATACTAGTATCCCCAACTAGCGATACAAGGATATGGCTGACGCCTGGGGCACAAGACTCAGCTAGCTAATATGCACTATTACCCTCAGCAGTCCCTGCAGTTAAATAATAACATAGCGCCCGTCAAACTTCCAATCTCATCTCCATAATGAAAACACTTTTTGCCAATTACTTCTGGAGAAGTTGGCAATGCAGAGGATCACTTTATTTTCCTCCTGCACTGTGGATGTTTACTCAGTGTGCTCAATAATAAATATGAATGATATAACTGTGCTATTATTTAAATTGTGTTTGTCTAGAATTATGAACTAGATAACAATAAGGCCCCATTTTCTTAGTAATCAATGCATAAATCCAAAGGGTTCACTTAATTATGCTTCATGTGGGTAATGTGTCTGTATACAGTTGCAAGAAAAAGTATTTCATTAGTTAGCTGCTAAAGAAGATATGGACTGTAAGTGACAGGAAAATCTTGACTAATTTGAAAAAGCTTCTATACGTGGGACTGATACAAGGCCAGCTTTGGTGACCTAAATCTATTTCCTTTGATGTTTAACACAACACATTTTTCTAGATATTCGTTAATCTTTAGAACCAGTACTCACAGCCGACGGCAAATTATTGTTTTCTTACAAGGTCAAGCTGTTATTCCTTACCTGGTGAATACATTGTCTTAAAAATGAAAAGGGCAAGGTGCTCAATTAGTTTAAGTGAAAAGTGTAAGAGCTGTGAAAATCCGCTAAATCAAACATCTGTCTATCAACGAAAAAGTCCTTTGTAAAGCCAGCATTAAGAAAGAAGCTTAAAGGAGATGTCTCGAGGAAGCAGTGATTTTTTTTTTTGCCCAGTCCCCCTAATTAAACATACATTACTAATTACCCCTGTAAATGACATTTCTAGCTGGTTCGTACTTACCGTTCCAGCGTTTCAGCAACTTATAAAAGTTTCCCCAAGATGGCCGCCGGCTCTTTCCCCGTCGCTCGCTGCAGCCCGACGTGCGCGCTCCCGAGACGCTGCCAGCTGTGTCTCCATGGCAACCGGACGCCCCGCAGCCGCCGACCAGACGCCCCGCAGCCGCCGACCAGACGCCCCGCAGCCGCCGACCAGTCACCCACCGCCAGGCAGCAGGTAACCGGCGCTAGCCCCCGGCTCCCCAGCGCTACGCTCCCGGCTCCCCAGCGCTAGACCCTCAGCCCAGGTGAAGGCCCCGGAGCCCAGGTGAAGGCCCCGGAGCCCAGCGCTAGGTTCCGGAGCCCAGCGCTAGGTTCCGGAGCCCAGGTGAAGGCCCCGGAGCCTTCACCTGTCAGTGAACATCACCCCCGACCCATCACTTACCCCCCTGGCCCAGCGCTAGTTCCCCCGGTCTAGTGACAGCCCCCCCGGCCTAGCGACAGCCCCCCCATCGCAGCGGCAGCCCCCCCGGTGCAGCGACAGCCCCCCCCCATCGCAGCGACAGCCCCCCCCGGCGCAGCGACAGCGACGACAGCCCCCCCCCCCCCGGCGCAGCGGCAGCCCCCCGGCCCATCACTTACCTGGACGGCAGGACAGCTGGACGGCAGGACAGCTGGGCGGCTTCTCCGGACAGCTGGGCGGCTCTGCACCTTCCTCTAACAGAGGATGGTACAGAATGGCCGCTCCAGCGCGCTCCCGAGCAGTGACAGCTCATCTGCGCATGCGCAGAAGAGCTGTAGCGGGGAGCACACTGAAGCGGCTCGTGCTGAAAGGAGAAGACCGGACTGCGCAAGCGCGTCTAAAAAAGCAAGCTGCCGGCGAATTTAGACGGAACCATGGAGACGAGGACGCTAGCAACGGAGCAGGTAAGTGAATAACTTCTGTATAGCTCATATTTAATGCACGATGTACATTACAAAGTGCATTATTATGGCCATACGGAAGTGTATAACCCCACTTGGTTTCGCGAGACCACCCCTTTAATACAGAGATCATTGCTGCAAAACTTGGAAAGTGTGCAAACTTTCCCAATATATCGTTCCTAAATAAAGGAAGACCACAACAGGATATATATATAATATGGCAAAAACGATGCTTTAATCCCGGGGAGAGAGACACTGTGACATTATGGGCAATGATTATACAGTAAAACTTAAACTAGGCGTAAGAGACAAAGACAGACAATAATAGGACATAGGTTATGGTGACAAAGTTCAGCCTGAACTGCCCTAACCAAACCAACAACTTAAGCAGAGCACCTGCCCCGAAAAGAGTGACCCCACTGCAGGAAAGAAGCAAAGTCCTAAGTCAAAGAGGAAGCAGGAACACAAATCACACATAACAGAACACTAAACACAAATGACAGAGGACTGAATAAAGCACAGACTAAAGAATACAGTTATACTGCACCTATAAAATCCAAGGACAGGGTTAAAAACCCTACCAAAACACCTGATAGCCTTGCTGGAATAACAAACAGCTCAGGCAGCCTATCAAACAACTGAGATATTACTCCCACAGTGTTACAAACGTAGTGATTCCGTGCCTGGGCTGCCAGGTGCATCACATGGTCCAGCACTGACGCTGTGACATCACATCGGACCCGTGCTGGGACATACAGGCATCTTAGGGTACATGCTGAATAAATAGCTCCTAAAGGTAATGTATCCCCTATATTGTTTTTACAAACTAAAACTAAATAATGAGACATATTCCATTTTTCTAATCTGCTCTTATTTTCTGATTGTAGATTTGTTTCTTTTATTTGTGCATGACTGCCTTCTGTGTGGGAGGGAATCCATCACAATATCACTGACAGCTGCTGTGAAGAATCCAGTTTTGTAGCTCTTCCCTTCCAGACTGTGTATTCTGTACTTTTCTTCCAGCCTCTAGGTCACATGACCAGTATTTGGACAACACTCTGCAGTTAAAAGAGTTGACTACTTTTAGGGGAGTTTTTACAAATGATTTTTATCTGCTGTGCTTTGTAACTTTTTCAAACTTTATTGAATATGTGTCTGATATAATTATCAGTGAATCCACAACATCCCAGTTCAGGGGCGTTTTATCTCCTCTGGATGGCAGCCTTGTCCATAAGATGGACGCATATAGAAGGGCACGAGACCCACACATCACCAAGTCTTCTCTATTAAAACACAGTTCACTTGTTCTCTATGTCCAGTGTCCATGCTTGCACAGATGTCAGACACAGTGTATTAAAAGGAGACATGATCATTTGTGGATCACATGCCATTCCATATGTGCTCATATTATGAATGGGACAATCATCCAGAGGAGAGAGAACTGGAGAGAGCATGGCTTCAAAGATAATGACATCGGGAACATTTTCAATAAAGCCTGCGTTACAAAATACAGCAGTTAACGCTCACTTGTAAAGACCTCTTTAAAATTGTTCTACCCCTTCATCAGTGCCTCAGCCAATCACAATCAGCTCTTTCAGCAGGCGGGGATTTAAAATCCCCGTCTGCTGATAGATCAGCACTACAGAGTCGGGGACAGCGCAGAGAAGACACAGCTGAGCCCCGGCAGCTGAAGGGAGGTGAGTATGTATTTTTTCTGTTTTTTACAGCACTTTTACTAGTTTTTCAGGGATGGGCTTATATTTAAAGCCCTTCCCTGAACTCCAATGATGGGATCCTCTAGCGCAGCTGTCATGTGTGACAGCTGGGGTAGGGAATTGAAGAATTCCTCTGCTGCATCTGTCACAGATGTGGCAGGTGAAGCAGGGGAATTCTCTTTACTAGCAGGAATAAAGGAAACATCTGCTGCATGTGGCAGATGTGTTCTGCAACCCCGCGGGGTACACGGCAGCGGCGGAGAGGTAATTTTTATTTTTATTTTTTTACACTAAAATTATTGTTTTTCAGCGAAGGGCTTATATGTAAAGATCTTCCATGAAAAACAATTCAGGGGTGCCGGCAGACCATTGTTTTCAATGGAGCCGCCAGCAGCAGCTGCGGCTCCATTGAAAAATGCTCGAGGCTTTAATGGGGTTTGTTACTCAAAACGAGCTCTCGAGCATTACAAAAAGCTCGGCTCGAGTAACGAGCACCCAAGCATTTTGGTGCTCGCTCATCTCTACTAAAGGACCATTCACCCCCCCCCCCCCAAAAAAAAAGCAAACAAACATTAATTAAAAAACAACAACACAAAAGTGTGCTCCTTCAGCATTTAGAGATATGTTTTACAGCAGAAATCATTGGCCATTAATGCAATGGACAGTAACTGACCCATTGACGTCTATGAGAGACTGTGCAAAGATATGTGCAGAGGTCATTGTACAGGGAGGGAGAGGTAGTGAGCTGTGACCACCACTACTGTGAATGGTGGATCCTGTGTTGTTTGTATATATGTGTTACCTTTCATTTCCTGCATGTGATGATAATGAGGTGGCTACTAAAGAGCTTTCTATACAGAAAATGAATTGTCAACTTATTGTCAGGTAGGATCTGAGTGAAAATTGCAGATGTTTTCTAAAATATAGATTGCGGTATGGAAAAAAAAATAATATTTAAAAATCACTAAATGTTCTTAGAAGGGAACATGTCAGTACTTTTTAAGACAGTAAACCAAGCTGAGCACTAGAATAATTACTTGCCCCTTGTTATAGTAATAATATATGTATTCTATGGTGTATATATGTTTCTTACATCAGCTTAGGCAAACATCTGTGTATATATATATATATATATATATATATATACCTTAGTGAATAGCTAGTATATAAATGGTTAACTCGTTCATGTTGTACACTGGTATGTAGATGAAGGCTCATACTCCCCCATATCCTTTCTTGGCTTAGTAATGTCCTGAGATAACGGGTTCTCACCTCCTCCCTTCACCGATGAGCTGTCGGAACAAATACAGAATGAGCCTATTCTCCTTCTTAAGTTTCGGTTCCCTAGAAATCATGTATTTAGTAGTAACACACCTTAAGGTGTTAACATATGTTAAACTATTAGCACCTAGAGGCAATCATGAGTTCTTATGATTGCAGGGGTGCATGTATGTTTGATAATATGTAATCTAGGGTATATTTGTACCATGAGGAGCATCATTGTCGGATGATACTGGCTGTGTCATGTGTCAGTGATTTGTGTACACAATTTCTCATATAATTCGGAACAGACATTGAGACATGCTAAAAAATCTCTGATGATTTTCCTAACTCTTTGGTTAGAAAAGTTATTGTCTCATATTTATTTACAAAGCCATATGAGTGTAATTGCTGTTCAAAATGTTGCTTCGAAGCATGTAAATTAATAAAAGTGGTTCGGTGATCAGACTGCAGCATCTCTCTTCTAAGGCAGCACTGAAAAATTCTCATGAAGAAAAAAGAAAAAAGAAACACAGCAGCACTCCAAAGATTCAGCCACACCGCTGGTGCAAGGCACTATGCAATAGCCCAGTTAGGGTCCCGACTCCCTGGGTCCACCGTTGGTCAGCAATGTAGAAAGGAAGAACCAGGCAGCATTCATTAAAATCCTCTTCTTTATTGAATAACCATGAGGAAGCAAGCAGCCACGTATCGACCCTGTGCTCGGGTCTTTCTTCCTTTCTACATTGCTGAAAAATTCTCATGACACACTGACATCATTGACGCGCACATGTGTAGATGAATGTGGCAATTCTGCACACAAACGGGACAGATAATCCACGCGTTCTTGCATCAGTGACATCAGAGCATCACAAGAATTTGCAGTGCTGCCTGAGAGGGGCGGGCTTATGGACATAACTTGCAGAGAAGTGAGACAGTCCGACCCCCTCCCTTCCCGGACCGCTCTCCCAAATTTCCATACTATGTGGAAATGTTTTAAACAGTGATTACATAGGTATAGCTTTTTATATTGATATGTGACAATACACTTTTTAAATGGGGGCAAGTGATTAGCCCCGGGCTTGGTTTATTGTCTTAAACACTGCTGACAGGTTCCCTTTAAAAAAAATGATGTAATGGATCATTTTCTGATGACACATTTCCTTTAAGCAATCCTTTGGTCATTGACCACTATATGATTAGATTGAGCGATAACATCTAGCATTCTTTCATTCACTATTAACGGGCTAACTATCTATCGGGGCTCTCTATATACTTGTTATAGTGCTGGTGTCTTCCTATGTGGTACAGGTAACCGTAAGAGGATTGTAGTATGAATTTCTTTGGGTTAAGGGGTATTTTGGGACATAAAAAATAACAACAGTTAATTAATAGATTATCGGTGGGAACTCGCTACTAACTGATCAGCTGATTGCCGGGGCTGCAGTCCCTGAGGTCAGTGCAAGAAGTACAAAGCGCTGACCATAGCGCAGCAGCCTAGGTTCATAGTGCAGATGCAGTTTTTGTTGAATAGAAAATAATTATTCAAATAGAAAAAATAAAAAAGTCTTGGAATACCCATTTAAACTATTTTTCCTGGATTTGAAGACTTTAGTCTGAAAAGGGTTAATGGAGAATATTTTTTTCTCACTGCAGTCAATAATTCATAGATCTTGTGATACTTTCTTAAGTAAATATGTCTTCTAGGTTTTTAATAATGAATGTCTTTCTTCATCTCCTCTTATTATATGACAAAACACAATGAGAGATTATTCACAATTGAAAAAGAGGATGCGGTTATACATGGAGGGAATAGGAGGAGATAGCTTCAGAACCTATGATTACATTGAAGGCCCCTTGCCGATCTTAATGTTATTCACTGCCATCTCAATTATTTAAGAATAATTCACTTTAAATTAAATTAATGGGATTAAAATTTCCAGCATGTCCTTACTTCTATGTACCTAAGAAGAAAATTACAGATGTGCTTAAAAGATTAGAGTGGGCATGGTGCATTTTCAGGTTTGTACAACCAAATGGAAAGTTGTATCAATTAACTATTTGTTAAAGAAAATGCTTAGCTAAACTAATATTACATTTCATAGCATAGTAATTAGCACACTTATCTGTATGGAATTAGCTTAGGCCAGGTAATTTGGAGACAATTGTTTATTAATTGACAACAAGCTCATACACTGTTATTATATTTCCTTCAAAATCATATGATTCTAATGTTATTCGTAGAGTTGTATACTAAGGAGGAGGGACCTCATAGGAAAATTACTATGTTGCCGCCAAGTCTAGCGCTTATACTTGGCAAGCTACACAAATACAGTTAAGACACCCTACTCTTCTAGCTAGCTGCCCTTCATAGGTGCTCAGCTTCCTTTCCTTCCATCTGTACTGAAAGGCCCTTTACAATGGCCAATAAACACTCATTTATCAGCTGATCACACCTTTTATGCATTTCAAAAAAATCTGTTTTTTGGCAACATGTTTTCCCATCTAAATAGAGGATGTGCAGCTGACAATATGTAAAACTGTATGGAGACCAAGGACCGTATTAACTATCATTCGTCATACTCACAATGATTGGCACTAGAGATGAGCAAGCATACTCGGTAAGGCGATTTACTCAAGAGAGCATCGCCTTTTTTGAGTAACTGCTGGCTCGTCCCTGAAGATCAGGGGGGAGGGTCGCGGGGTCCGCGCGGGGCGGCAGAAGGGAGCGGGGTGGAGAGTGAGAGAGATCTATAGGTGATCTGTAGCAAAATCTGTGAAAATTTTGATTTGTTGCAGATTTTGACTTTCTCGTTAAAATTTGTGGAAAAAATCCACAACAAATCTGTGAGCTATAGGCAATATAAATTGACATGCTGTGGATATAAAATCTTCACCACAGAATAGTTCTGCACTGCAGCTTTTTCTGTAGTGTGTAGATGAGCCTTCTTAAATTTGTATCCACTTGACTTTAGGCCTCATTCACATGGGCGTGAAAATTGTGCAGAAGAAAGCAACGGAAAAAAAAACCCAGCGACAATATCACACAAAAATCTTGTGAATGGACGATTTTCCAGAATCAAGTCTATTCACACGATTTTACGCTATCAAGTCCCGAGCCTTATTAGCGTAAAAATCGCCCATTCACACAATCAGAATGGCCTGTTGCCGAAAAAATGCGCTGCTGAGAGAGATGGAGCACACAATCTTCAACTCACTACATACACCATGTGACATACTCTGGCATTGTTTCAAAAACTCCCTCTCCCTGCTAATGCCATTGTTTAGGAGTGTTAGGCTTCTTTCTCATGAGCGTATATCAGCCGGCAGTTTTCACGGACGGCTGATATGCGCTGTGATCTGATGCATTGGATTCCAATGCATCAGATTACATGGCCATATTCCTGAGATGTAAAAGCGCCTGGCCAGCCTAATATAGCGCCGGGCGTTCTTACGTCGGGCCCAAAAGATAGTCCTGGAACTCTCTTTTGGGCCGGAATACATTGGCCGCTGCATGGGCTCCTATGGGAGCCCCAGCAATCATCTACAAACCTGGCAGTAAGTATTAAGAGGGTTGTATCACTACTGGTTTCACTTGTCATGCAAACACCCCAGCCACAGCACAGTTCCAAGGTGAATGGTGTGGGTTGGCCGCACATGCACACCTCTGCTCCATTCACATCAATGGGACCTCTGGAGCCTGCAGAGTCTACTATCTCTGATGGTCCTATTGAAGTGAATGTGCAGCGTGCCAGAGGTAACTCGAATGGGTGGTGTCAGTTTATACTTTGTCACAATTGCAGCTATGCTGACAGATATGGCGACTCATGCAGCAGGCGGTTGGTCAGAGTCTCTGCGTAGTTTAGGTACTGACTGCTGATATCTGTATGTGAGGCCAATGTCTTTATGTGAGAAAAACCTTACCTATGGTAATGAAATAACGAGACCAGTCTAATTGGATGCCAGTAAACTGAAGGCATGCAGTTTACTATGTAATGTCAGGTCATAGTGATAGTTCACTTTTGTGGATTTGGGAGCAATGATAACAACAACAACAGTTACATTTGTATCTACTTTGACAGTGGCAGATTTCTTACTTCCTTCAGGGTGAAGGTTATTTAGATACAATAAAGATTTTCCCTTTACTTTGTCCGGGACTGTTGGTGACAGGCTGGAAGGACTCGTGCAGAGTAGATTATATTCCATTGTTAGTTAACTGCACAAGGGGAGGTAACACTTACTATTATGATGACCTCTCTTTCTGACTGGCTCCGATTTCCTTACTCCACGGAAACTCAAATACTCTCCGTTCTTCCTCCCTCTATCTCTACTGATGACACACTCACTGTCTCACCACACTATAATCTTCTCCTGCTCTTGTCTTTGCTTCTGCCCGAATCTCCAACTGCCAACGCACACTTCAAATTATTTTCCCATGCGGGTTCTGGTGTTGCTTAGTAACTAAATCACCAATCAGTAAGCTGTTGCTAGAACAGCTATTTCAGTTATAACAGCTTCTATCTCAGGTGGGGCACCTCCTATGTCCCCTTGAGGGATCTTTCACACGACCGTAGGTGTTTTTATGTATACCTGCCAGTGCCGTAGAAACGCGTGAATGGGCGCACAAATCTAACATTTGTGTGCCCGTTCAAATAGCCCAGGCCCGATGCATATACGCCGAGGCCACAATGCCATTGGGTGGGGAGAAACAGCTTAAATCTGCTAAGGTGTCTTCACCTCCCTCCCCTCTTGGCGGCTCACCTCCTCTCTCCTTCCCTCCAGCTGTTTTCAATGGGAGGGGGCAGGGCGGGGGTGGAGTTAAGCTCCTGCCCCCTCCCCACCCCTTGTCCGCAGCCAGCAATGGGAGGGGGCAGAGCAGGGTGGAGCTTTGTTCTGCCCCCATCCTGCTAACTCTCATTACAAACAGCTGGAGGGGAGGAGAGAGGGGGAAGGGAGTTTTGAAGTCATGCTGCTAAATTCCCTCCCACCTCTCTGCTCCGGTCGCTGTCATTGGCTCCCATTGGAGTCTATGGAGCAGCCAATGTATTCTGGGCAGAAAGATAGTTCCAGGACTATCTTTGCTGCCCGCTGTAAAAGCGCTATACTGGCTGGCCAGGCGATTTTATGCCACAGAAATACGCCTGTGTGATCTGATGCATTGGAATCTAATGCATCAGATGGTAGTGTATATCGGCCAGCCGTGAAAACGTCAGCCGATATATACTCGTGTGAAAAATCCCTGAGGCTCATTATCAATTCCTAATAACTTAACATACCTGGAATTTTTGCAGATATCAAAAAGATATTTCAGTGTCTTTGTTTTCCCTACAAAATTGTAGTTTCTATTTGGATTATTGCTATTCATGAGTGAAGCCCGGAATGTACACAGAGTTTCGGAATTACCTGCCAGTTACAAGTAAAACAACAATGGAAATTGTCACCTATATTCCGATTCCCTTCTTTACCTGGGAAATTGTCATGCCATCATGATGAAATGACATTTCCCAGTTTTACTTAATGTGTTTTGGCTGAACTGAGAAGTTTTAATAGCTTTTTCCTCCCTTGCAAGTGATATATAAATGCACTATAGTGAAAACCTACCTTTATGTTTAAAGTGCCCCTGCCTACGAAATACCCATGAAGAGTTGTATTTTTAGGCGCATAAGGCATGCTCCATATAGCTTCGGTAGTCCTGCAGATGATATTGGATTTTTGAGCTTCCTCCCATTACGCAACTCAAGTTCCTTTTCAGAAGGCAGTTATTTTCAGCACCTGTAATCACCAGTTCAGGGGGTGCTCTGCACAACTGTTGGTTTAGCCCATTATGGTCATTTGATAGATGCCATTACTAAAACTTTCACTGTCTCATGATAGTGATACTTCAACTAAAACATACAGAAGCTCTAGTAACCCTGTGATGCAGCTTCCAGTATGTCCTTAATAAATGGCAATAATTACCAATATGGCAACCAAATACAGATGACTGGTGAAATCACATTCAGCTAGATCATTCAGCTGTTGATGGATTAACCCTTATTGATGCATGAACCTTCATAATTTATCGGCAGCACCTCCCATCATATAGGTAGAACTGATAGTTGGCAGTCAGCTTGCAAATGTTCTTTTAGTGACAAAAAAAGGGAGTCTCAGGATCAAAAACTTGCTAAAACAGTGCTGGTCTGCAGAATAATGCTTGCCTTGATTAACATTTTATCATAACACTTGCATGGAGGCAACACGTTTCTATATTCATGACCTTATTTAACCCCTTAAGGACCAGACACTTTTTAGACATTTTTACCCATGTGGTGGTTTTAATGTCCTATTTTTTCCCTTCAGCTACCAAAATTATTTTTGCTTTTTTTTCCCCGCGACATATAGGGCTATTTTTTAATAGCTTTTTCACTGACTTTATTTTCCGTTTTTCAGTGTTATTGGGGGGGGGGGGGGTAAAAGGCTAAAAGAAAGATTTTTGTAACATTTATAGCGGTTTTTTTCTTAAATTAGTACATTTACAGTAAAATAAAGTATATGTATGGATTCCTCATTTTGTTTTGGACGTTTTGATATATAATATGTATACTTTTGGATTACAGGGCACATATGGCGACGGTTTTCATTGGCATCAGGTTTGGGTCATTTTCTTTTTTTATGTATATATATTTTTTTTATTCTGGAATTTTTTTTTTACTTATTTATGTAACTATTTTTTTTTTACAATCTATGACCCCAATGACATCATATAAGACCTCTGGGGGTTATTCACATGTTTCTTTTTAATTAGACACTTTACCACTGTAGCTGGGGCATCCATAGGAGTGCCAGTTACAGGGGAAAATATCCCCCTGCAGTGACAATCGTCACTGGCAGAGCTGAGCAAGTTCTGCTAGGATCCTGTAGCTCTGCTGTCACAGGGGCGACTCGGCAGTCATGTGATCACAGGGTTGTGTAGTAGAAGTTACACTTTCACTTTCACTTCTTAATACCTAGTGCTTGTTGAGTGCTATGTACCCAGGAAACAAGAAGGCAGAAGCAGTTAAAAAACACTTCTCCCTTTTCCGGGTTCTCAACTGTGACTAATACCTCAGAATCCAACCTGCTCCTGCTTGATTGCTGGACCAGAGGCTTTAATTCCGTGCCATACATTTGCTATCGGGTGGAATTAAAGCCCAAGACCAAGCGCAATAAATTTACAGCACTTGGTCCTTAAGGGTAAAGAGGTTTTCCAGAGAAATACTATTGATGACCTATCCTCAGGATAGATAATTGGCTGGGGTCTGCCCCTTGGGACCCTGACCATTCAAATGACCGGGCACTGCTGTCAATGCCACAACGCACAGGGCCATGGAGCAGAAGCTGATGCTCTGACTCCTGTGTAATGGTCGGCACTTGTAACTGCAGGTGCATCTCTCATTGATTGTAATGAGAGCTGCAAAGGCATTTACAAGCACCAGCCACCACAAAGGAGGTGGAGCATCAGCTTCTGCTTCATTGCCCTGTGTGTTGTGGTGCTAAAAGTGGACACCCAATCAGTCGTGGATAGGACCTCAATAGCATTTCCCTGGAAAACCAATTTAAGTCAATTTTCCATATACAACATAAAAACACATATATAGAATTTCTTCATTCTGGTTTCATAAACATGTATACTGCAGCACAGCAATACATATAGTTTTGAATATTCAGATTGGAACTCCATGCACTGCCTTACTATGATTCAACGCCCTACCCCCCTGCACTCCCCATCCCCCTTCCCACCACACCAGTATATGCATGTCAATTATATGATAGTAATCTTTCTCCCTCTAGTGGTTTAGGCATCTGAGCTTTATAATCATTCAGCCTTTGCAATAAAAGATTATAGCTCTGCATGCGCAGACACCTGGTAAGCCTGTAACAGACTTGTGTCAAATACAGCAGCCAATCAAAGGAGGCAGAGACCAACAGTAGCCTGAACCAATGATAAGACAGGAGGTATGTCTCAGACTACAACATAACTGTAAACTGTAATCACACATCACAGTTCTGTCTTTATAGTGCTGAGGTGTAAAGCAGCCAAGGAGAAAGATCTGAAGAAAATACATAGTAGGTGGTCATCCCCTTTAAGTTCGGCATGTAAAGGCACATGCTCAAAACTATGAAAACAAGTAAAAATTATAAACTAGTCAAAACTGTTTCTGGCTGCATAATTCTCAATGTAGAACTATTTTAAGACATTTGAGGTTGATCCTTGTCAGCAGTAGCTGAAACAGCACAATTGGCAGTCTGTGAATTATCCTTGTTTTCTTTATGTAAGCATGAGGGAATATGCTTTTACTTTTAACTTGTATATTAGTTTTTTTGTGCTGAGTTTACTTTCAAGAGTAAGTGTAGTCACAGTTTACATAAAATTACAGTTGACATGCAACTTGATTGTATGGGAAAGAAAATGAAGCATTTTCTACCTCCTCAAAATTAAATTGCCTCTTATAAAGGGTTATTTTTATTTTTGTGGGCTGTGGGACTCACTTTTCAATCACCTTGTGTATACTGTAGATGGCAGCTTTACAATTCAAAGTTGATTTATACCTCTCACAAATGCCAGGGTAAAAAAAAAAACTGAAAAATGCAAACCTGAGATATATTACTTCTCATCTTGGTTGTAAATTCAAATGAGAAGCTGTTACCTGTGTGGAATTTGAATCTGTGATTTAACATATCCTCTATTGACGAATACTCCACATACTGCAGATATTATTGCTTTGAACCTACTTCCATAAAGCATTCTATGTAAATGTTTATCAACTTTTGTTGATCAACTTCTTCCTGGCAGATACCACCAGTTTTGGTGACACATGCTGTCAAGGTGGTGTCTACAGGAGCTCTAAAAATGTTTAGAGAATGTTATATTGGTTTCACTCTGGTGATTACTAAGAAATCCACTGATCATGAGACCCGATGTAAGACAGAACACTCTCCTTCATTACATAGAAGTACATAAGTAGGGAAGGGTACAGTTTCTCGTAGTGTAGATTGCCTAGTAGGCATGAGACAACTTAAAAGACCATGCACTGCTCGCTGGGAAATTTGTTATGCAAATTGATGGTACAATGCCTACTAGTACCACCGACCAGAAGGCAACTTTTCTACAAGTCAATATCAGAACTTTTAACAGGCCTTATAACATGACTGGGGATATATGCCAAAGCCATAGTCTCCAGTAGAAAAAGATAACTATGTATGTAACCATGTAAGTAAAGGCAGGCTGTTTGGGGATTGCCCCCCCCCCCCCCGTCATTGACCTGTAGGAAAGCTGCCTTCTAATAGATAGCGCTTTAGAGGTATTGTACCATCTCCAGTTTGCATACCGAATTTCCCAGAGGAACACTGCATGTTTTTGTAAGTCTCCTCATGCATACCAGATGGTCTCCAGTAGAAGAAACTGTACCCCTCCCAACCCACGTAATAGGCCTAGCCAGCAACTGTCTGTTACATGAATGTAAAATGATCCAAAAGCACAGAAGTAAATCAACTAAAGAATGGTTGAAAAACAGAAAAAAGAATCACGTTTTTGGATCAGCCAAGTCAAGATGCTACGACAAGACCTGAAGAGTGCTGTGCATGCAAGGCATTCCATAAATATGGAGGAAGTGAAACACATTTGCTCAGTGGAATGGTCACTTTAACATTGCTCAAATGTTATTAGCTGCTATAGGAAACATTTGGCGGTGGTGACTGCTGCTAAAGGGCATTTACTGATTAAATGCAAGGATTCACTTACTTTTTCTCCCTGCACTGTGGATGTTTATTCAATGTGCTTGATAAAATATATGAATGATACAACCATGTGGTATTAGCTTGTGTTTGTCTATAATTGTGACTTAGATAACAATCAGAACACATTTTCTTAGTAATGAATGTAGAAATCCAGATAATTGGAAATGATTCATTTATTTTTTATTGCATCTTTATCACCCGTGATGTCTTTTAAAGCATAAATGTTGGTTTGTCTGAATATTTGTCATTTTTATAGATGTATGCGGCACCTCGGAAGGAAATAATTGACTGAACCATACAAATTAAAAACAGGCAACCAAATTTTCCCCCCAGAAGAGATTGCAAAAGGGTAAATTGAAGAGCTAAAACACATTAGATAATAAGTGCATCCTCATATCCATCTATTGTGTATGAAAGACGTAGCAGAACTATCCACAGTATGAATATTTGAGATCCTTGGAATCTGTCAGATTAAACCTTTTGTTTTATACATTTCATTGAGCAAGAAAAGATTGTTATAGTGTAACAATTTTAAATAATGATTTAAAGTCTCATTAAAAGATAATTGTAACTAATTAACAATTTTACATATATAGAGCTCAATTTTTTTTAATTAAATTACAAAAATCATTAAGATAATAGGTGGTTTGCAAATATGGAACACCTCCAATAAGGTTCTATCTTAAAACTCAATGCTTATGTAATGTTAACACAAGGTAGGGGGAGAATAAAGTGGTGAATTTATCCACTTCACCCAATTAACCATATATTTTGCATAGTTTCCATGCAAACTCACTAATGTACCCTCCAAGCTGCAAGTATTGCTAGCATAGGAGGTAAGCTCTGTCATCATAGGAACCCTAGAGTTTTTTTCAAAATTTTGCAATCAAAGCAATCCCAACAAATGTGTTTCTAACATAGTAACATAGTATTCTAGGCTGAAAAAAGACAAATGTCCATCTAGTTCGTCCTGTTTTCACCTCAGCCTTGTTGATCCTGTGGGAGATGGCCGATAGGTTCACTATTTTGTATGTATTTTCTGTATTTTTGTCAACTGTGAAGATGCTATGTTGTGTTTCTGGTCTGAAACTCTGGGGGAAGGGAACATCACCCCCCCACCACCTCCACAAGAATTGGAGGAGCAGTGCTCTGTGTCCATAAACTGGTCAAACCGGTTCTAACTGGCAAAAACCTATCTAGGAATGTCTGTCTTGGACAAGCAGAGAGGAGAAACAGGATGTTCTTCTCATGAGACCAAATTCAAGAATGAATTGAGCATGCTCACCAAAGTTCCTCCCAGATGGATGACATCACAAGCTACCTCACAAATACCTCCCTCTGAGAATGACCTATCAGCTCACTAAATAATGTGACTTCCTGTGTTGAAACTTATTTAAGTTTTACCAGCGCTTAATAAAGACAGACTCTTTTGGGGACAAATGATGGTCAGACGTGTGGTCTTTGAAAGGCTCTCCAGGCCTGCACATATTATCTAATTTGGAACACACAATATATTGAATAGCGAAAATTGCGCTAACAATCCAGAGAAAGGCAAAAAAAAACCCAGTGGGCAGAAACCAAATTACCCTCATTGTGGGGGAAAAAAATCCCTTCCCGACTCCATAGGTTTCTTTGCCACTAGAGCATTTTCAGCATTCATACGATAAATAGCAGCAAAACATAAAATAGTGAAATACAAATGATAGAAAAGTTTCCTTGGTAACTCTAAATAAGATGTACATTTTGAAAGCGAGCTTGCTAATGTAAATTTGATTCCAGTTTTCTATGCCTATATCGATACCTAGATCTCTTTCCCAATGAAGTAAGCAAGGTGACCTCGCCCCCAGAGATCTATCCAAAATAATCGTATAAAGTCTTGAGATGTTTTTGAAAACTTTATTTAAATTAAAGAATGCTAATTGAAACACAGTTTTGGGAAAAGAACGCAAATTAGGAGTCTAAGTAATAAAAGGGCATTTTCTCAGGAACTTCTAAAAATCTTTGTTTGGAATGTGAAATTTAGCAAAAATGTCATTGAAAGACATTAGGTGATTACCTTCCTATATATCTGAGATTGAAATGATCCCTGCAGTGATCCAGCTACTAATTGAGATATCTGGAATAATAAAGGATATCACATGTAAAGGCAATTCAGGCAGTCTGAATGGGATAATAGATTTGGAAATTATTATGCATTTCCATGCTGTGATCTCAGCTTCAATAGTAATATGAGACTTAGGTACAGAAACTCCCAGAGTTATTAGCCGTAATAAAACATCGGCGGGTATAGTGTTTAGAAATGATTGAGCTTTCCAATGTCTAGCTTGATCAATTATGGTCACATAGTAGAAATAAGAAACTTGTAGTAAGCCTATTCTGCCTTTATGGATAGGAAGCTATAAAGTGTGGGCTGCCTATTAGGGGTGTTGTCCTTTGCAAACATGTTTATTAAGAATGCTTGTAGTTATGTAGGTATGTCGTCTTTCACACGAGTATTGCGATTTTTGCACGACCGAATCGCACCAAAAAATCACATGAGCAAGAAAAATCCTTAACAAGGTCACGGCTAAATCTCAAGTTTTCTTGCTCATTGACATGGCCGGGTGTGGCGTATATATACCACAGCCCAGAATTCCTTCGGCCGGGAGAAATCCTTTAACAGGCACAATAGAGCCAATTGACATAGTTAAGCAGCTCTAGCTGCTGCTAAACTCCCCCCCCCTCCCTTTTCTGGACGCTCCCATAGAAGCCTATGGAAGTTGCCGGCTGATCGGGGCTAAAAAGATAAGGCAAGGCCTATCTTTTCTGGCCACGTCAAAATATCAGCCAAGCATATTTGGCCGCCGATGTCTTATCTTCGGCTAAGAATCAGCCATGTAAATGAATGCACTGAAATCCAATGCTTCAAATGGGCATTTTTTAACACGGCTAAATTAGCTCATGTGAATACAGCCTAAGATGCGGAAACAGGAATAGGGAGATTCCTAAACATATATAGTATTTTCAGAATTATTAGCATCTTGATAGTTGCTACTTTGCCAAACCACGATTCTTCATATTTAAGAAAACTGGTTAAATCATGCTCAATATCTTGGCGTAATGGAATAGAATTGTTCAGAAATAGTGCTTGGGGTCAGGAGGGATAGTTTAGTATCTAAATAGGCAAGTGAGTCCAATACCTAGGGGAATGAGAATTTGCTTTTTATTTGAAATAACAGAGTTAGGTATATACATTCAGGATTGAGATTTGGTAACATTTAGTTTGTAATAAGAGATGTTGCTAAGTTTACTTAGTATTTCTAACACTGCAGATAATGAAGATTCTGGGTTGGTAAGGGCTACAAACCATTTTTGTGTTCTCATCCCCCTATTGTAATTTCAGATACATATTTTGCATTTCGAATCCTTACCCATTCCGCTAAGTGATCCATGATCAGAGTAAATATTAATGGTGATAATGGTTATCCTTGCCGAGTGCTGTTAGAGATATTACATGTTTTAGAGGTGTATCCTGATGTTAATACAGCAGCAGAGGGCAAGGAGTCATATGCTACTCCTGATATCCCAAATTTGAGCAGAATTTCACTTAGGTGTTCCCAATGGACTCGGTCAAACGCCTCCCCTGCATCAAGAGAAAGAAGCGGAGAAGGTGTCTAAGCTTTTTCAATAAAGTTAACTATCAACTGATTACCTACCCTTAACAAATCCTACTTTATCTTGATAAACCAGTTTGGGTAAAATATCCACCAACCCAGTGGCTCAAAACTTTAAATATATTTTTAAGCCCGCATTAAGTAATGATATAGGGTAGAAGTTTCCAGGTCTATCTGGGATTTTACCTGGTTTAGGTAGAGTAATAATCATGGCATGTAACATCTCTTTGGTAAAAAGAGAAATATGAGGGGATAAGGCAAACTGAAAAACTTCATAGTAATCATTTGTTAAACCATGAGGGCTAGGAGTTTCATGTGGTTTAATGGCCCTTTTACACAGGCGAACAGTCGGGTAAAGGACTGCACAAGTGCTGATGTGACACTAAGGTCATCAGCGTTCGTGCAGAGCGTTTACACTGGTAGACTTCATCACTGGATCACAGATTTTCACCAGCTTCTCGCTCAGTGCTTCATCTTCTATGTGAAGTGCTGAACGGGGAATGTTTACACAAAACGACAAGCCCACGATCGAGCAATGGTTTTAAAGCTGACTGACAAGCCAGCTTAAAAACCTGTGAACGAATAGTGAGTGATTTCTGTGCATTTATACTGCAGGATTATCACTGAAATACTTTCCTTTGAAAGAATTTTGAGCAATAATCGTCTTGTGTAAATGGTCCATTAGTCACTGGATAGCACTATTGATTTCTGATAGAGATGCAGGGGCAAATAATGTTTCTAACTGCCACACTGACACCCTAGGGAGCAAAACGGAATTTAAAAAGTTAGATGTCTCCACAGTAGTGGGTCGGGGAGTTAATGGATCATTTTGGAGATTATAAAGTGAAGCATAATTATTAGCTATAGTATTCATTATAGTTTGAGGGTTGCCTCTTTTTTCCTTTTGTGTGTCAAAAATGTAAGATATTTAGGAATTAGCAGCTTGATATTTGAGACACAATGTTAATAATGGACTAGCTTTATTATTTGGACTATAACATCTTGCTTTAATTTTCTGCCTTACTTGTTCTCATTAAATGTCTGTTTGATGCAACTGATTTTGGAGGTTATGTATCATGCCTGATCTAGTTGGGCAGTATTTTTCTTTAATTGACTCAAGTGAGTAATATTATTAGAGAGATGTAATCTTAACTCATTCCTCAATCTTTTATCTGCAGCATCTAAGCTTAGAAAGTGTCCCGTAATATAAGCTTTATGAATAGAGATGAGTGAACGTACTCGGTAAGGCTGATTTCGCAATCGAGCACCGCGATTTTCGAGTACTTCACTACTCGGGTGAAAAGATTTGGGGGTCGCCGGGGGGCGGGGTGTGGCATGGTGGAGCGGAACAGGTGGGAGCTCTCTCTCTCTCCCTCTCCCCCCCACTCCCCTCTGCAACCCCCCCGCTCACCCACAGCGCCCCCAAGTACTTTTCACCCGAGTAGTGAAGTACTCGAAAATCGCGGTGCACGATTGCGAAATCGGCCTTACCGAGTATGTTGGCTCATCTCTATTCATGAACAAACCATATTGTGGATGACTGTTTTTCAGGCGTGCAGTTGTTATAAAAAAAATCAAGGAGTAAAGAGGACCCTTTGGTCAAGTATTTAGAGGGATGTAAAAAGTAATTGTTCAGTTTCCAAGTAATTATAAGGGGCTTATTATATGTTTCAGAAGTAATTAAGAAGATTGGCACGTGATCAAACCAAGTAATTATACTAGTTTTATAAGATACTACACATTGAAACAAATTAGCAGTGCAAAACATGTCTATGTGAGTGTAGGTCTTGTGAAAAAAGGTGGAATCTTTTTCAGTAAGGTGTTGATATTTTTATGCATCAACCAAAATGTTATTTTTATGTCAATTGCTATAAATTAATGGGTTCATTTGCCAAACTAGAAGCAGACAAGTCTAGAAATGGCCACATAACTCTGCTAAAATCTCCTGCAATCAGGACAGACCCATTCTAACAATGGTTGATTTTCTTGAAAAAAACACAATAAAATTTAGTTTGTTTTTTGTTTGGGGCATAAATGACTTCTAAAATATAATTTATATTATTTATTGTACAAGCCAAGATAATATATCTTCCCATTGGGTTGATAAAAGTCTTTATTGGAGAAAATGCTGAAGTATTTTTAACCACTATTCCTACTCATTTTTAGTTAATTGCTGGCACAGTAAGAATATATGTGAAATGTTTGTGTCTTAACTGGAAAATACCTAACCAATTAAGGTGCGATTCTTGTATGCACAAGATATCTGCATTCAAGCTTTTAGCCTCTTTCCAAAGTAGAGATATTTTAAGGATTGTTAGTTTTTTTTTAAATTGAGCAAGATTATGTGGAAGACCATTTTTAGAGTTTATATAAATGCTGTAAAAATCGCCTAACAATATGTGGGTATAGAATTTTCTGTAGAAACTTAGTAAATTGGAAGCACAATTCAAAAACAGATAGTAACATGAATTAACATCAAACAACACAAACATATATTTGAACATGCATAGACCCTTTAGTGATGATGAAAAGGGGGGTTTAGAAGTTAAGAACATCTAATGGAAATGTGCATATATGGCACTTCTGGGCTTCGATGCACACAGTATGTAAGGCATCCTGGGAAGGATTCTCAAAAGAAACCACAACAAATGATGTTGCCTGGTAAGAAATAGTTAAGCATACCCTTCAACCCACAGAATGGATGGAAGGTGTATAGCCACTAAATGGTATAATTTACATCTTTAATGAGTTAATTTTGTCACTCATTCATTTTCCAGCCTTGTAGCTTGCATTGCTCTAGGGGAATTTTGAACAGTAGTGAGCCCCCAGTTCTAGAGAAGTCAAAATCTAGTTTCTTCCCCTCTCTTATTTCCACTAATTTCACAGGACACCACTATTTGTAGGGGATATTGTTGTCACACAGAATTTTCGTGGCAGTAGCAAATTTGCTATGTCTCGCCAGAGTGGCCACATATAGATCAATAAACATGGAAATATCTTTAGATCTGTCTGAAAGCTTTTGTACAGTCCTAGCCACTAGCATCAGCTTATCTTTAAAATGGTAGAAATATAAACGGGTGATAACATCTCTTGGAGTTGATGCAGGCAGAGATGGAGCTTTTATTATTCGGTGCACTCTGTCTATTAACAGATCAATTTGAGGTGTATCTGGAAGGGCTGCAAGAAAGAAATATGTAAGGTATTCTGCAAGCTGCTGTGTTTTAACTGTTTCAGGTATACCGGGGAATTGCATATTGTTACTGCAAGACCGATCTTCCAAATCTGCCACTTTCAATTTCAGTGCTCATAGCTTCCCCTCTAGGGCATTATTTATATCCACTAACTTCATGTGAGCTGTTGAGAATTCTGCCATTTTAGATTCAATGTGAGAAGTACGTTTTACAGTGCTGTAAACTCTGCTTGTATGTTTTTAAAAGCAGCATTAATGTCTTTCTGGAGTGATGCTTTCACCTCCAGCAGCATAGTTTTAAGACATGTAACCCAATGACCAGTGACCAACAAAGGATGCTACAGACAGCTGATTTTTAGCTTAGGGCAATGGAGCTAGTGAATATTCAGCTTACTCCATGTGCTGCAGGCCATGCTCCCAGATTAAACTGTTAATAAAGGGGTAATTAATCTAATTCTCAGGATTTTTAGTCCCAACCCCTTCCAAATGGTAACATTTTGGATATAGTTAGTTCTAAGAGTATACTAAAGTTACCAAATCTTACTCATTTGATCTAATATAAATATTTGGATCCCTCGGGTCAGGAACTGTCACTTGATCTGTATTTTCTTTTTTTATCAATAGATAGCATCGATAGTCTAGCATGAATCATTTAGCAAAATTCATGTTTCCTATATGTGTCATATTATCATTCAATATTAGATACCTTGTGAGTATCAATATTACACTGGTAGTTAATGCATATTTTAAAAAGTAAAATACCTGATAGTGTTCAGTTTAGTAAATATTGTATGTTGCTTATGAACCCCGCCCAGTTGCGTGACTTTGTAGCTTTCTTTTGCTGGGATTTTGATTTTTGGGGTGCGGGTTAGAAATATAAGCCCTACCCCGAAAATAAGCCTGAGCTGCATGGAAAAAAGCAAACACAAAACAATACATCACCTAAGAGGCGCTGTCCAGCTCAGCCGTACATCTCCTCTGCATTTCCGGCACTTGTTTGAAGTCCTCCAGCAGAGCTGGAGTTTTTAAAACACCGCCTCCAGTAAGCGTTGCCTATGATTGGTTCTCGAGTGCTACTGCTCAGTCAATCAGAGCCAACGCTGGATGAACCAATCACAGCCATTTATTGGTGATGGGTTTTTTTCATGCACCTAGGGCTTATTTTAGGGAAAACAGCAAGATTTCCTACTGTAAAAGTTGCATCACACGAATGAAGGGTCTATAGGGAAACATGGGCTACAAAACCTCACAAATTTCAGCAATATTCAGCAACCCGCAATTTTTTGCTCGCAATGTAGCAGCCTACAAATCATTGCTAATGTGAAGGAACCCATTGGAAAGCATGGGCTTCACATACGTGCGATTTGTGGTGCTGTCGCATCGTGAGAAAATCGCCCGCTACCGGCCTAATAATGATGAATTCTGTTGACATTCACACAATGAAGGACCCCAATGGAGCCTCTGATATAGATATGAACAAAGTCTAAGCTATGAGACATATCTGAATTATGGTATGGTATCCGTTAGTGAATGAAGAAAAGATCTTGGATTTTTTTCTGTCACAAATTCAGTAATCCAATGTGATAAAGCCTAGTTTCAACTGGGTGCAAGTAATGGGTGATGTCTGAGATCATACTAAGACTTCCTGCTTAGAGAAAGATAGTGAGAACTTTGTGATTCAGTTTATGTACTTGAGTGCAGTTCCCTAACACATTACATGCGTGAGTATATTATTCTTTATGGGCAGCGTTTACAAAGACACACAGTCCGGCGCTGCACCTGACCGAAACCCTACCCAATGAGTGCATGATTTTTCTGCAAAATCATTTGAGTGCCTATGCTATGGCCTTATTAGTCCAGCTACAGTGTGTAGCTTCACCCTTGAACAACAGTTATAAATGTTTAATTGCTTTAGTACCAATTAGCCACTTGTGTCAATAATACATGTAGGATATGTTAGACTAAGCATCCTGCAAAGAGACTGTTTACGGTTACCTGCAACTATCAAAATAAGTGCCCTCATTTTCAGACTGCAACCTCTAAGCTCTTTACCATTATTGTAATTGCAAAGTTGTGTGTCTTATTTAGACTCTGTGGCCGTCAAGATAAGTGCTTGTGTCTCGTTCATCTACTATGGCACAATCAACTGCAAGTAGGGTCAAGGGCCACACTTAAAAACAGCCCTCTTACATACTCTATTTTCTGTTCTGTTGATTCTAAAGGTGTTCCAAGTTTTATGGTTTTTTTAACCCTTGCATATATACCCAGCTTTCCTGGATTCTCAGGGTTCTGTGCCAACATGTTCTTTGACTTCGATTTACCTAACTGCTGTCTGCCCCATACCTCTGCCTGTCTCTCCATTTTGCATGAACTTCACCTGTCTTGACCTTGCCCTGTTATAATGACTATGTCTCTGCTAGTCACTCTGGTGCCTTGTTTTGGTGCCTCTGGCTTATCTTTGGCAGATGCCCCCTCAAGACTACTACTTGTTTAAAGGTACAGAGATCCCAGCAGCTAACACCAGAAATCCTTCAAAACAGGGGTAAAAGAGTGAAGACCATGGGTACCCCTTGGTAGAGCCTTTAGAAGTAGGCAAAGTCAAATCTGTCAGTGGCATAGTGCATTCACACCTACTGTGTGAATGACTCCCTACGAAGGGCTTAAAACCATTCTGTATAGCCTTGGGAGGTACTCTCTAGTACCACAAATAGAATTTCCCATGAACTCAGAAGCAAGTTGTCCAGACAGGAAGTAAAGTGGTGGGCAGGCAACCTAACCTACCTTGAATAGTAGTTTATTGGATTGTAATTTTTTTCTTGACTGAGGAGTGCAATTTGTAGGTGGGGGTCCTATTTTTTTCAACAGATTTGTACTTGGAGATCCACAGGTTTTGAAACAATACTTTATCTTCATACTCTGATAATGAATCACAGCTAAATTCCGAATATCCCTTCGTCAAAAATATTGTTGGGAGATCTCTCATTTTGCAATGTGATTACCATTTCAGAACTATACTCTAGAAACTGAAAAGAGTGGTTAGCTGAAATTAAATTGGAAACGGTCCATTACATTACAGTAGAGCTTTCTGAATTATCGTTCGTGCAGCAGCTAATAAGCCAGTTCCAAATTAATTGAATATCACAGTGATGGATAGTCTTGTTTAGTTCAATTCACAATGACAGGCATTGTGTCTTGGTTAGATGATGGCAAATTAAATTGGCCAAAATGTGAAAAGGTATTGATATGCCTGGCAGGTGGCGGTGTCATTCAGAACATAAGCTTCAGATATTAGATTTCTCGTGCAACATTAATAACTTGAAACTTTTCTTTTATTCACAGCAGAAGTGAAGAAAAGTATAAGCAAAACAGAACTGGTTACTAGCAGACCTCGAAATAATATAGTTTTATGCAGACCATTTCACCCTGTCAAGCCTATATCATCATGGGATTACATCTGTTGTAGGATCATGATTGTAGTCTTCACATGTGGTTTTCATGGTCTTCACAGAGGTTTTCCCTATTGACCACAATAGGGAAAAATGAGACTTGATTGTTAGCAACTACACAACTTAAAGTATGCTGTGGTCACACTTATCTAGGAAGTACAGACAGTATGAATTCTGGACAGGCATGTACATTACAAAGAGATATATTTTACTCTGAAACAGTGTGACATTTCAGAGAAACATAGTTTATATAGGACATGGGAATGGGGAGAGAAGGCATCGGGGGGCTGCTTGCTAGCTTCTGCCTGCTGAGCTTGACTGTATTGACAGATCTTTTCCTACTTTGCGTATAAGGAGTGGCCTGTCATGCCAGATTTGTGACAGTTTCCCTTTAAAAGGGTTCTGTCATTAGAAAAAAAATTCTATACTTACCTATTCCTCCCCAGGCAGACTTCTTACCAAATCTCCTCAACGATCTTCTCCTGGCTCCTCCAGTCCCCCGAGTCACGTCACCGCTAGCCGGCAAGATCTTCTTTTTCCTGTTACGTAGAGTTGATTCACTACATTCTGCTTCCTGCAGGTCAGTGTTTGCTATTTTACTAGTCACATAGCATTCACTACCTAGCAGGAAATGCTGAACCCTTGGCAGCCTGCTTTAGCAAGCAGGTGCGGCACATTGCGGCAACCATGCTTGCGCAGTGCCTTGCCACATGTGTTCAAATGGTAAATGAACACTCGCAGCAAGACACCGCACTTGCCTGCTAAAGAAGACTGCCGAGGTCCCGGTTTTTCCTGCTGGGCAGTGAACACTATGTCACTAATTATGCCCTGCAGGAAGTGAACTGTAGTGAATGGACGCTACATAACAGGAAGAAGAAGATCCAGCCGGCTTGCAGTGATATGACCTGGGGGACTGGAAGAGCCAGGAGAAGATCATTGAGAAGAGGATGTGGTAAGACATTTGCCTAGAGAGGAATAGGTAAGTATTGATTTTTTTTTAATAACAACAAAACCCCTTTAAGCATCAGGAAGGTTACGTAAAGTGAAGTGATAAGTGGCACACTTTAAATGTTAAAGGGACTTTGTCATCATTTTCATGCTGCCTGAACCATAGGCAGCATGAACCCGGTACAGGAATGCCTGTTGCTTCCATGGGTGTTTTTATTCTGAAATGTCGCAGAGTTTTTGAATGTACATTGAAGTTTGACTTTGGAGTTGAGCTCTGAATCATGCAAATGGCAGTGCTGGCCTCTCCCTGCCCACTGCATGGAGACTGATAGCTCCTCTTCCTGCTTGTGTATAGGGAAAAAGCTATCACTCTGCATGCAGCAGTCAGTAAGATGCAAGTGTGGCCCACCCCTGTGACTCAGAACACAGCTCAGAGTCAAACCTTAAAGTGCATTTATTCTAAAACACCACAGCATTTCAGAATAAAACACCCACGGGGAGTAAGAGGCAACCCTATCCCAGGTTCATGCTACTCGTGGTTTGGGCAGCATGAACCTGATGACAGAATCTCTTTAAGATGTGCCAGTGCCCATTTATATAAAACTCTTCCCTAAACGCCAGCTATCTAATTTCTTTTAATAACACACAGTTGTACATTTCCGCTGAGATCAATTAAGAACATAGACTCAGATGTGAAAATGAATACAGACACTAGATTAAAACCTGAATATGAATACCATAGAGTCTCACTCCAAAAGTCATTTCAGACCCATACTCCAGAATGATTATAGAACTTTAGCCCTAACCTAGAATAGATATAGACTCCAGAATACAGACCCAGACCAGATCCCAAAGGGTTTCCCAACCAGTTATTCACACTTCCATGCCACACGCTGTGTGCAGAGGAAAGAAGTACTTCCCAATCCTACATCAAGAGTCAGGATGAGTGATATTGGAGGCTTGTTTGCTCTTTCCATACATTCTAGGAAAGTAGACAAGATTTCTGTGGATATGAAAGGCTGCAGTAAGCCTTCCAAAAGTTTTGTCATTTAAAAAAAAAATCAATACTTACCTATTGCTCCCCTCAGGCAGCCTTCTTCAAGCATCTTCACCTTGCTGATCTTCTTCAGTCACCTGGGTCACCTCATCTCTAGCCGGCCGGATCCTTTTCTTCTTGTTATGATGCGCCCTTTCTCTGCATTCTTCTTCCGTCAGGTTAGTGTAGGTTACGTCACTAGTGACATAACATTCACTGACTCGGAAGGAATACTGATCTATTGCCGAGACTGCACATGCACGTTGTCTCACCGCGAGAGTTTATATATTACTGTGGAGAGACAGCGCGCATGCGCAGTCTCAGCAACAGCTCAGCACTCCCTGCTAGACTATGAATGCTACATCACTAGTAACGTAACGATCATTGCCTAGGAAGGAATGCTGATCTATTGCTGAGATTGCGCTTGTGCGCTGTCTCGCAGCAAGAGTTCCTATACTATTGCAGAGAGACAGCACGCATGCACTGTCTCTGTAATAGCTCGGCCCTCCCTGCTAGGCTATGAATGCTACATCACTAGTGACATAGCATACATTGCCCAGCAAGAAGGAGAATGCCGGCAATGGACGCTTCGTCACCGGAAGACGAAGAATCGGCCGACTTGCGGTCAGGTGACCCGGTGGTCTGCAGGAGTCAGGAGAAGATCAGTGGGCAGAAGCAGACTCACGGGAGAGAAATAGTTAAGTATAGAATTTTTGTTTCCTAATGACAAAACCCCTTTAACTGGTGAATTGGGTGAAGTAGGGTTGAGGGAATTTTTATATTCCCTATGGTTTCCCTATGTTCTGTCAATGGACTGCAAAATGTCGAACTTTGTAAAACCATTTGTCTGCCCACTAACGGGTCAGCAGAGAAATGGCAGGGAATGTGAAAAGTCTTACTACTCTGCATCTTACTAGTGCAATGCTCCTTTAACTAAAGAGGATGTCTTTATGATAGCATTATATTAGGGAGTATTATTTGCACAAATCCCCAATAAATTACCTGAAATGGCTTTGAAGTATTGTAGGTATTGGAGAGGTTATTAAGATGCAAATAAAAATGCCATAATCAGTCAAATCTATGATAGCTACCTCTTACATTTGTTACCACCCCTTAGGCCTTTGTCCCTCTTGTCTGATACCATGTGACTGCAGTTAATGGCCCTAAAATGTGACATTACTATGGATGACTGCGGCTAGCAATTGACTTCTGCAGTCATGTGATGTCAGCATGTGACTGTGGCAGACAGTTGATGGCCCCAAACGATGCCATTACTATGGATAACGTAGCGTTTGCTTGCTACATTCTGATTCCTGCAGGTCAGTGTATGCTATGTCATTAGTCATGTAGAGTTCACTGCCTAGCAGGAAATACCGAAGCCCCGGCAGGCTGCTTTAGCACACAGGCGTAGGCTATTGCTGCAACTAAGCATGCACAGTGTCTTGCCATGAGTATCCATATAGAATATGGACACTCTCAGCCAGACACTGCGCATGCGCAGTCACGGCATAAGCCCACCCGCTAAAGCAGGGGCTTTAAGATGGCCCCAAATGATGCCATTACTATGGATGACTGCAACTAGCAATTGACATCTGCAGTCAAGTGATGCCAGGCAACGTGTTGGACAGCAGGATGCAGTAGGGAAGCTGAACCCCTGAATTTACAAGGTTAGTACATTGCATTTTGTCTGAGATTTCAGTGGAGATTTAATGTGTTTAAGGGCTTTTACCCACTACCGTTTTTTGGGTTTTTTTGCTGCAAAATCGCTGCATTTTTTTTTCCAGATGTCAATGGGACTTTCTAATGTTAAAATCACATCGCACAAAAATAGCAACTTAGCGCTAAATTGCAATTTTTGTGCGATGCGATTTTAACATTAGAAAGTCCCATTGACATCTGGAAAAAAAACGCAGCGATTTCGCAGCGAAAAAAAACGCTAGTGGGTAAAAGCCCTAAAACATGGGATTCAAATAGGAATACATAAATCACATGATCTGTGAATCCCATGGTTTTTAATGTGGAAATAAATTACAGTAAACAAGCGAAAAAAACCTGCAAGATTTAACCCTTTCCAATCCACTGTCTAACGTCTGAAGACATTCTGATTGAAGGCTGTACAGCTCCGATGTCGGAAGATGTCCAGCAGGGTATTCTTACTGTATATTACTGGCCCCTTTGTTGTCGGGGGGGCCTCTCCAGCATGTTCCATACAGCAGTACTGGCTCTAACCAGCAGATGGCGCCATTGTATAATGGCAGAAAGAGAAAGCCCCCTATGAAACCCTGAATCCAAAATTGGATTGCAAAGGGTTAAAGGGCTGCTCTGGTGAATACACATTTGTTCATCCATGCACCCCTCACCTGATTGCCTGTCACACTCTGAAGGTCTCCTCTGTATTTTACAGTCACTTCCATGCAGTGCAGCACCTTTTCTGATGCTTATCAAGCACTCTCTTGATTCTGATCTTTCTCCCTGCTTTCGCATTTACTATTCTGTGCTATTAACCCCATGATACATCAGCACAGCATCATATAAGAAGCTAGAGATTGTACCATCTCTGGTGCAGGAAAAATACTGTTGTTTCAGTCTGTCTTCACCTAAATAAGCAATAGACCATAAGAATACAGTCAGAAGGATGAGTTGTGATCTCCACTATTACAACTGTGTGACAGACTGTGCAATAGGAATGTCTGTTTTCCCCTCTGATAAAAATCCATGTAATAGCATCACAAAGGAGTTATACCAACTGAGAAACTGATTAGTTTGAGAATAGATAAACCTAACTACATCTCAGATGGTCAGAATTGAGAACATATGACCTCCTCAGGAGAAACAGCTCAGGAGGTTGAGATAGAAAGGAATAACTAATTAAGGCCTTATTCACACAGTCGTTTATCATGGCAATTTTGCTGCGATAAAACGCTAGCCGAAAATCGCGACCATCTGAAACA
The DNA here is from genome assembly GCF_035609145.1 of Eleutherodactylus coqui. Classification (NCBI taxonomy): domain Eukaryota; kingdom Metazoa; phylum Chordata; class Amphibia; order Anura; family Eleutherodactylidae; genus Eleutherodactylus; species Eleutherodactylus coqui. The sequence goes on from NC_089849.1 coordinate 80,009,740, forward strand.
TTGGATTCTAATGCATTCGTTCAGACGGGTAAATTTTGCGGTGCATAAAATTGGCCACCTGTTAAAAATAGCACATATGGTGCCAATTCTGGCGGCTACTTTTATGCGTGGCTGGAAAAGATAAGACCTGTCCTATCTTTTGGCCGCGATTAGGCAGTGTGAGCCGCGAGCAGGCAGAGGGGGAGGGAGTTTAGCACAACTAGCTCTGCTAAGCTCCTGCCCCTTCCCACCCACTTCCCTTGCTAGCAGCTGGCAAGGGGCAGAGAGGGGGAGGGAGTTTAGCACACTAGCTCTGCCCTCCCTTTGCTGGCAGCTGGCAAGGGGTGGGGAGGGCGAAGGCAAATCTGAACTCCCGCCCTCTGGCCGTTTGAATGGGCGAGAAAGCGGGAGATGCAGCCATGACTGGGTCACAGCTGCCTCTTGTTCATGTAATTTTTTCCCGCGATGCGGGTAGCCAAAAATCACAGCACCCGTGAGAATAAAGACTAAGGGAATACCAGCTGATTTACATATAATGGGTGAATAGTTACATAATGAATTTTTAAAAATTAACTGCAGTGGCCTTTTAAAGCACATCAATGTTCTAAAAATGTAAAAAAGAATGTTGTAACAATTTTAAACTATGAGAAACCTGAGGTTGTGTTCACACTCTGGGGTTTGTGCTGCATTTTTAAACCGCAGCAAAAAAACTGCATGCAGCTTTTTATGTTAGTAGGCTTAGAAAAGTTTCTCTGAGAAACTTTTGAAACAAGTTTACAGAAAAACTGCAGAGCAAAGACAGCATCTGGCCTGTGATGGATTGTAAAGTGTTTTTGTATGCTTGAGCATAGTGGATTTATTTAATTGCAGTGTCCTGCTTTGTGAATTTGTAGTGAATTTATTTCAATCTTCAGTCAATGAGTGATTTGGTGCCTGCAATTTCTCAGTGATTCACTTAATTAATGAATTGCTGCGTATAGGCACAAACTATCTGATGAATGTCTGAGCTTGCAAGTACCATAAAGACTACAGCTGCTGGGAAGTTAAATTAAATGAGGAGTTCTAAGTTAAAGATGGAATTTGCTTAATGGAGATTAGTATATGGATCCATATTGTGTGTAGTGTGCAGCGTGTGGGATGTGCGTGGGGTGTTAAGAAGCAAATCACTGAACGGGTGCAATAACAAAAAATAATAAAGAAAATACATTCAAGAGTTAAAAGGGAAGTTGTAGAAACGTGAACTTCAGTTTGATTGGAATATATTCTGCTCTACAAGGTTTACCGGCCAAAGAGGCAGTAAGAGAAACACAGTGTATGGATGGTCCTTCGTATCATGTAGCTATTAGGAGGAGCTTACTTAAAGCGATTTTCCGGGCAAATATTATTGATAACCTATGAATGGGATGGGTCATCAGTAGCTGATTGGCTGGGGTCCACTGCTCAGCTGATAGAATGCTTGCTGTCAGCAACACAACACACAGGTATATGGAGCGGACGCAGTTAGCATTGACCCCAGTGTAGTGGTCGGTACTACTAATTGCAGGCACAGCCCTCATAAGAGTCAAAGATAGCTGCGCTTGCAATTATCAGTGCCTGCTACTACACTAGGGTTAGAGCATATTGCTTCCGCTTTGTACCATGTATGTTGTGGTACTGACAGCAAGTGCCAATAAGCTAATCGGCCAAGGTCCCCAGCTAATCAAGTATTAGTATTTGCCCATAAAACCCCCTTTAAGGCCACCCGCACATGACCGGGTTTGAATTACAGAATCAGCAATCGTCCCCCGCGCGGAGGATCTGCAGCATTCCAGACCAATTCAAACCAATGGAGCATTCGCATGTCTGCTCACACAAATGGACAGCGACTGACATTTTCAGCTCACGGAGGGAAAATTGCAGCATGCTCCATTTTCATGCGAGCTCCACACGGACGGCTTCTATTAAAGTCAATGGAAGGCGTCCGATCCATGGTCCTTCCACAATCGACATTGCGGAAAGGTCGTGGGACCCGCATCATTGCCTACTGATAGCGTGGGAAAATCTAGACCGCATCCGGAATCTGACCCATTTGTGTGCAGGTGGCCTAAGCCTTAGTATTGAGTTTAATTGCTGTATATGGCAACAATGTTGCAAACTGCCAAAAACTGACATTAAAGCTATATGACATATTACATATTTGTTATTAGTAACTGTAAATACTTTTGATAAGTGCAGTTAAAGGGGCTGTCTGCTACTTTATTTTACAAGGTTCACCCAATACGCTAATCATAGGTGTTCTGCTGCTTGTATACCTGGTCATTGGCCGCTATTTGTGAGGGAATCTGTTAGTAAATGTTGAAATCCCCTTTGGCACCACCAGAGACCAAATGAAGAACTGTGTGGTTCTTACCGAAATCAGCTGTCTGTGCAAAATAAAGAGGTGTTGGGTCCTCAAAAGTGAGAGATGCTATTTGTGGCTGCTCTCTAATCTGCATACTAGAGGGAATTAGAATATGCGCAGGCTATATTAAAATGAACTTGACTAAAGCAGACAACCATGATAACAACCAGCAAATTCAACAACTTCCCTACAAACAATCAGGTATGACATAACTATTATCAGGTTTTTTTTCTTTTATAGAAGCAAAGAGTAACTTTTCAAGCAAGGTGTAAAAAGATGTGAAGAAGAAATCACACTTAGCAGGATTATTTCATTTCTTGCAGATTTCTTCTTCTAATCATGACAGGCATATACCTTCACACCGTCTGACTGTGCACCTGCTTAATTCACTAAATATGTGTAATAATTGGTGGTGTATAAGATGCTAAAAGAAAAGAAAAAGATTAAAACTAATTCCTTTTACAGACCTTGCTGGCAAGGAAAATAACAACTGATGTGGCAGCTACTTGGCAGGTATTTTCCATGTAATGAAGGAAAAATACTACATAATGAGATTAAGATCTAACTCTTTAAAGGTGTTTTTCCAGAATCAAAATGTATCACCTATCCAGAGGATTGGTGTTGACTGCCTGATTGATGAAGTTCGGTTGCTGGGGCCACCACCAATCATGACAGCAGGGGTTCCATGTCCCCAAACTGAAGAGTTGGGTGTCAGTTGAGCATGAACACTACTGCGGCATTCAAGCTTGATGGGGCTACCAGAGATAGCTGAGAGCTATACTTCACTTCTCTTCAGCAATCCCATAGACTATGACTGCTACGGCAGTGCACATGCTCAACCTTGGCTGCATTCATACGGGGAACACAGGACCCCTATTCTTATGAACGATAAAGGTCGCAGCAAAAATTAGGGTAGAGCTTATTATCGGGGTAGGGCTTATTTTCAGGGGAATGCGGTAGTATATGACATATATACTGTACAGTGAAATTTCTTCAATAGTCTAACAATAGAAGAATTAATATTAATTTTGTGTTAAATTTCCCCCCCCCCCCCCTATCCTTCCCCGGTGCAGCAGAGTTTCTCTGGTGTATCTCCTGCTGTCAGCACTGGCTGGAAGTCAGGTGACCTCTGCAGCTAATAAGAGGCCACAGTGTCCCATTCTGAACTACTGACATCAGGGTGCTCAGGATGTTGAGGTCTGATGGCAATAAAATGGGAGTTCATGCTGTGGCCTCTGATTTGAGGCAGTGGTTACCTGACCTGAGTCAATGCTCACAGTGGGAGATTCATCAGAGCCACTCTGATGATTCCCAGAGAAATAGGGAGGTAAGTATCAATTATTTTATAATCATAAGATGCCTGCCTATTTAAAAAATAAATTAAAAAAAAAAATATATATATATATATATATATATATATATATTTGGACGACTCCTTTAAGACAATATCCCCAACTCCGCAAGACAAATTTAGGACCTGGAGATTTTCATTCTGAGGTGCTCTACTGTGTGGCTTTACCTGCCTTGATACCTATAAAAATTGCCAAATATTGGTTGACTAGTCTACTATACAGACTCACTATTTTGTTACCCAGTATGTGATATTCCCTGCTGATAACAATGTCAGTTGTGCATATACTAGGACAGTTAAAGCAGCTCCTTGATGTAAGTATTTCACAAAGAGGCCTTAACTGGGGTAATAAAGTATCACAATAATCCCTATTGCCAGTACACTACCATATGACACAACTTCTACCCTCACCTACTGTCTTCTCCCGTCCCTTGCAGATTATAAGCCCTTGCAGACAAAGTCTTCCTTCCATCTCTGTTAGTCTGTAACTCATTTAGTTCATGCTTATTATACTTGCTGTTATCTTATAAGGTACTTAAACTTTCCTTTTCATGTACTCAAACCTCAGTTTTCAGGTTTAGGGCGAGCACCCACTGGCGTTTTTTTACCTGCGTTTTGCGTTTTGCGTTTTGCGTTTTTCCTGCACAGGCATAGAGATAACATGTGTTCCTGTCCACTGGCGTTTTTTTTGCGTTGCGTTTGCGTTTTTAACATAGGAACTGTCAGTTGCATATGTGTCCCTATTTTTCTCCTAATGCACCCATGAATGTCAATGGAAATTAACGGAAAACGCCGCGAAAACGCCGCGAAAAACGCCGCGAGAAACGCGGCGAAAACGCTGCGTTTTTTCCCCGCGGAGAACGCAAACGCCAGTGGGTGCTCGCCCTTACAGTGGACTAAGGCTTATTACGTTGATATAATGATGGCCAGAAAAATAATAAGTAGATGAATTAAATGCACACGTTGTGCAACTCTAAAAAGAATGAATCATTAAACTCATTGAAGACAATTTGTGTTTGTTGCTGACAGTCAAACACAGAAAAGGATGCACAATCTGACATACTTTCTGGTCTAGCTTTAAAACAGCTTGCTTGGTACCATGGACAGTGGCGACAGATTAACCAATTATTTTGTCACTAGAAATTTAGCTTGAGTCATATTGATTAAATTGAATCATTGTCTACGATCTCGATGTATAACTAATATTTGTCATACACATCAAATAGCTGTTGAATAGAGGCTGACAGCTCACTACCCCCTATTAACATACACACTCTCATCAGCCAAGCATAGCTGCTTATATTAGAGGGGGAGGGAAATAAACCTTTGTGAAGAAGAGGATGATAAATTGTGATTAAATTGATCATTCATATTTTATATTAGGCCAAATTATGAGAAGAAATGTATGGAAAAAGCCAATGGACTCAAAAATTAATTGGGAAAGAGGAAGAGGATGACCCACAAGTTTTCATACAATCAAACAAATCATGAGAATATCATTGAGAAATCTAAAAACCCAAACTACCATTAAGTATTTTTCTGTACCCTACTAGAAGAAAAGCTTTACTAAAGTAACAAAGTTACTTTTTGGTAGTACCTTTTCTCATCTCTCCTACCCACTAATTCTTTCCTCGGAGGTATGCTGTATTTTTTTTGTTCATCTCTATTTTTTCCTTCAGTGACCAAAAGTTTTTGGAAATGGATGTCTTCAAAAGGGGTCACATCAGTTTCGGATTCCTTTTTACATATAATTCCCTCTAAGTTCATTCTCCTCTATTGTGACAGTGGATATCATTAGACAATATATATTTCTTCAACCCCCTTATAAATAGTAACCCGCTAGAGCTTTTAGCGTGTGGATCATTGGAGCATTTGGAAAAATTCACGTGTTTTTGAAAACATACATGCGTTCTGCATTTTTGAGCAACTTGCAAGAGAAGGTGAAACCCGGAAATAAGTTCTAAATTACATGCACTACTGACACTTAATAGTGCTCAAGTAATAGCTCCCTTATACCTGAAGAATGAGCCATCAGCATCGCCGATGCTCCCAGGCCCCAATGCAAAACCTGTAACAGGGCCCCCAACTATAATGCTTTATTCATAGTACTGGGCTTCCTATATGGGGAAGAGAGGCCTTATGGGCCCCCTAAGGCTCCTGGGCCCGGGTGCAACTGCATCCCCTGCATCCTCTATAGTTACGCCCCTGGATGTAGGGATCCAGGCTTAGGGCCGGCTTCCATCAGATAATCACTGTTAAGGTACGCAGACAATTGTGTTGACTTAGGGTAAACAAATGTAGATGTTGAATTTACTTGGATGCGGCTGTCTCTTCTTTGAAATATTAGCCCTTCTTCTCTGCTTCTTTCATTAACAGGTTTTTACCTCCCACAGAACTAGCAATCACTGGATGTTTTTACTTGGTTCACCATTCTCTGTAAGCATTATAGACTGCTGTGTGTGGAAATCCCAGGAGATCAGCACTTTCTGAAATACCCAAACCTCTCCATCTGGCACCAACAATCATTCCACAGTCAAAGGCACTCAAATCCCATTTCTTTCCAATCTGGTGTCTGGCCTGAACAATATCAGCAGGTTCTTAAGAATTGACATGTCATATGATTAGAAGCTTGCATTACCATGCCGGTGATAGGTCACAGGTATCAAACCCGAGGCTGTCCAGCTGTTGAGAACCTATAAGTCACAGCCAGCAAGGAGCTGTACAGTCACAACAGATAAATAGCTACAGATCACTTGCATAAAGAGCTGCTATCATGATTTATTGGTAGTCTAGTCTTCATCTTTACCTTAAGGTTAAACTCATAATGTGAATTGTTTAGATTTATTTGCCCTTTCATTTAATTTTATTTAGCTCATATTTTTTCAAAATTAAAAATAAGTTTAATGGAGACCTGCTAATCATATTTTAATTAATAACAGTCTGTAGCCCATAAAAGCTAAAACGTTTTAAATCCTAGAAGCAGATATATTTAACTAAATGCAAAAACTTACAAATATCAAAACAGAAAAATAAAATGCTGGAAAAGCATTAGAGTAATTGCAACAAATTCAAACCTAATCCCCAATAATGATAATCAATTAAGGATTGGGCATTGCATGGTGATTAATGCTGGTTTACCATCATTTAGGTCTCGTTACTTAAATAAAATGTCGCTGGATGTAGCAAGCCGTAATTGGAAGTCATTTCACGGCTGATTGAGAATGCATTTAGATCAACAGAATGTTTGCTTGCTCCTGTCGGAGATGGTTTTTACACATATATTACACATAGAACAGTCGAAAGCTCCACTAGTTATCAAAACACTGGAAAGGTCAATGACTTCAGTTACACTATCAAATTCTTACATGTCAGTATAATTGCAAGTCTTTGGCAAAAAGTATAAGGCTTAAGGGAAATCTATCATTGCCTTTTTAGAAGCACTCTACAGTTAAAGCACAATGAAAAGTGGTTTTGCAAGCTAAAATGTAAAGGGTATTACTGTAAAAGGAGAACAAGTATCTGCAGAAGTGTCCATAACCTGCAACATCAACAAAGCTCTTGGATAATATTTAGTTTATCTTTCTATCTGTGTACCATCACCATGAATTGAGGGATATCCACCATTACATTTGTAGAAAGGTTTTTACTCCTGTCTAGAGATGAGCGAGTATACTCACTAAAGGGAATTGCTCGAGCGAGCTTTGCCTTTAGCGAGTACCTGCCCGCTCGAGACAGAAGGTTCGGGTCCCGGCACGGGGGAGCGGTGAGTAGCGGCAGTCAGCAGGTGGGACCGGGGGGGGGGGGGGGAGAGGGAGAGAGAGATCTCCCCTCCGTTCCTCCCCGCTCTTCCCCGCAGCTCCCTGCCCGCCGCCGGCACCCGAACCTTCAGTCTCGAGCGGGCAGGTACTCGCTAAAGGCAATGCTCGCTCGAGCAATTGCCTTTAGTGAGTATACTCGCTCATCTCTACTCCTGTCATGATTATTAGATGAACCATCACGCACCCCAACAAAAGAAGTTGCAATACCAGACAAAAGCGGCATTATTTCTAAGAAACAAGAAGCTCGTTTTTATAAAGATTGACTACCCCTTTCAACAATTTGAGGCCAGGAGTTGAAGTAAACATCATCGAGCTTCTGGGCTAAGAATCAATATAAGATCAGAACTGAATAAAGTAATTGACATCATTGACAGCTTCTAAAGGAGTTGACACTTGGCTTGCTGACCATAGAAGTGGAAAGGGGTAGACTATATGTCATAAGTTCCCCTAATTTGCAGGCCCTTGGGAACTACCCATCAGCTTTAGTGACTAGGTGGTGCAGAGTGCTAAGGCAGCAGAAATGCAGTCCTAAGCTCTCACTCACGACCTGAAGGTTGCAAGTTCAATCCCTGCATTGTTCAAGTAGCTGACTCACGGTTGACTCAGCCTTTCATTTTTTTGAGGTTGACAAAATGAGTGAAGACAGCTTAGGCACTTCCATCTTGGTGGGGTGGTAATAAATTACCTGAAAGTGCTGCAGAATAAGTTGGCTCGATACAAATAACAAGATTTATTTATTTATATTTATCCATGTACAATCAATTATAGTTTATTTTACCAATATATTTGGAAATAGTATAACGAGTTTCACGGACATACTCTCTCTGTAAGAAATGTTTCAAGTGCAAGTATGTACTACAATAATCAGCAAAACTATAAGGGTAAATGCCTTGTGGGTTATATATTAACTCTTAGGCTGGATTCCCATGAACGTATATCGGCTCGGTTTTCACGCCGAGCCGATATACGTCCTCCCCATCTGCAGGGGGGGGGGATGGAAGAGCCAGGAGCAGGAACTGAGCTCCCGCCCCCTCTCTTCCTCCTCTCCACCCCTCTGCACTATTTGCAATGGGGAGAGGTGGGGCGGGGGCGGGGCTAATTCTCATCAGAGGGGTGGAGAGGAGGCAGAGAGGGGGCGGGAGCTCAGTTCCTGCTCCTGGCTCTTCCATCCTCCCCCCCTGCACACGAGGACAACGTATATCGGCTCGGCGTGAAAACCGAGCCGATATACGTTCGTGGGAATGCAGCCCACGTCTGGAGTCTGTATGTAGGGAACTAGTAATACAGTAGATTCATACGGAAAGAGAGAGGATCATACTGCTAATGGGAGTTCTAATAATACAACTACTAGATATTTCTATTGAAAACATCTTTTAATACACCAGTCAAAGGCAGTCGTCTCTAACTTGTCTCTAGCTTGTGGTTGTCCAGTTGTTGCAAGACAAGAACTCCCAGCATGCCTTGACGCCTAAAGTCAAATTGTACATTAACATGTACATGACAACGTGACATAATGTTAATTTTTGTCAGCAGAATAAAATTATCCATAGAGCATTTGTTGGCAGTGCAATTTTTTATATTAATCTTATAAGTAGCAGCAAAAATAATAGAAATGGTGTTCAGTGATGCATGGGTTTAATTGGATGCCATTATTATACAAGTGGATTAGGAAGAAATAACTATTATACTTCCCTATTACATTTATATAGGTCTGTTTAACACAGCCCCAAGAGACACAGTTAAAGGATGTTCAATAGGAAAAGAATGTGGTTATCAGACTGTCTTGCATTTGCTAATGTTGTATTGGTTTAGTCAATTTAAGAGAACTGGAAGGCTTAATGGATTAGTCAAAACAGGTCATTAATCTCTGCATCCTCATTTTTAATCCCGCAATGACCAAAGTGATTGAAAATCATTTTCATCTCATGACCAGCAAAGCTCCTAAGCGGGGTTCTAATTTACAAGGAGCTGGTAATCTACGGTAGTAGTTTGTTTTCACTGTCAACCTTCAATGTTTCTCCAAGAAAAATGGTCTGTTACGTTATGTCACCTAAAAGAGATACCTAGAGACTGTCCTCGCAAATCATGGAACTGTTGTTTCCCTTTTACACAGTATATTTTTATTGTAGTTTTTTATTGTTCTGTTTTATAAGCTCAGGAAGCATTGTAGAAGTATAAGCCATGTTGAAAGGAGCACAAGTAATAAAATAGATAAATCATAGTGATAATCTGCCAGAGCTGCATTACTATCTATCGCTGTGTCAAAAGCCAAAGGAGGGTGGTTGCAATTTTCACAGAAACAGATATCGTAAATATTTCTAATGTTTCACTTGTACTTTATTATGCGTTCTTACCATATAATGAGCCAAAGATCTTCAAGTAATGACATGTTTGTACTATACTGTATAAGTCAAAAAACATACGTTGACTATTGACTATATAGAGATGTGATCTTGCTTAAGACATCTTTCTAGAATTCTATGATTTTACAGGATATAGACATTAAATAACCAGCGGGGTTGTTGATCCAGGTCTTGGAGTCAGGTGGGGACTTTCAAAACGTTGATCCAGGGATTATTTTGACTACCATTATGGCGTCAGGAAGGAATTTTTTCTACCACATGTGCTAAATTGGCTTTTGCCTCATTGGTTTTTTTTGCCTTCTTCTGGATCAACAAGGGGGAAAGGAAACAAGTAGAGATAAGTGAACACCCAAATGCTAGGGTCCGCGTTATTTGAGTCGAGCTTTTCGTAAAATTTGAGAGCTCTACTCGAGTAACGAACCCCATTGACTACAATAGGAGACTCGAGCATTTTTATATTTTGGACGCCGGGTGCCAAGCTTTTTTTTTTCTAGGCTCGTTTCTCTCTCTTTCTCTCCTGCTGCGAGACAAAAAATTTGCCAATGATGCGTGCTGCGTCACGGCGGGGTGGGGCCAAAACAGGCACGTCACAGCGGGGGGGAGCCAAAAACTGGGGCGGGGTCGAACACGGCTTGATGCTCGTTCTAGTAACGGGTACCATCGAGTACGCTAATACTTGAACGAGCATCAAGCTCGGCAGAGTATGTTCGCTCAACTCTAGAAACAAGCTGAACTAGATGGACATTGTCTCCTTTCAGCCTAACATACTATGTTACTTTAGCAAGGAATATATAATCTGCGGAAATCAAATACAAACTGGAGAAAGTGTGTGGATGGCTTTCTGGAAGATTCTCTAATTGCAGACTAAAGGTGGCCATATACATTAGATAGAAATAAGCTTGTGATTGAACAACTGTTGAATCAACAATTGCCTTATGAGCGACTGTTTCGCAGATGCAGCATACATAATTTAGTTCATGTTGGCCAACACAGTTATTCAAACTGGCCACACATGTTGAATGACACTGGGTAACAGACAAATGACCTTTCTGGAAATGTTCTTCCCAAAAAAGAAATAACTTATGTACAACTATCGGATGAAAATTTCAGTAGTGGACAAATTCATTCCAGACAATGATAGTCTGTAATTGGTTGGCTAAAATGATTGCTCGCTGTTATATTTCACCCAACGGGTGATTATTTTGGTTAAAATCATCCATGTTCATCAACATTACATGCGACAGTGATATGCTGATATCTCTCAGACTCAAGCAGTTTTATTAAGCTGATCACAGTGTTTAATTCCCCTGCAGTGCCACCACAGGGGAAATTAGGCATTACGAAACTCTCATTAAAATGACTGCATCAGGTCCTCCAAGATGAGAGATGTTTATTGTAGTTGTTCTGTGTTCAGGCTGATCAAGTTTTTTAATCAAGATCCAGAACAGAGGACCCACCTCTATTAACTCAAAATTCCCTAAAATGGTGTTTGAAAATGGGTTCTTTATACAAACAACCCATTTTTTAGCATTTTCTTAAAGGGAATGTATCTCCTATTTTTTTTTAAAATAATTAAAGAAATTTTCAAGGCAAAAACTATTAATGGTCCATGATCTGTATAAGTGGAAAACAGTTAATAGCTTGGGACCCGCCGCTTAGGATCCTTGGAGATAAGCTTATTGCCTGGTATTGCAGATGTCACCTTAGGAAATGGAAGTTCCATTTTTGGCTTCACTCCCATTGAAATCAAAGGGAAGCTGAAGTCGGCAATTACACATCCGGCACTTCTGCCTCCAATGCCAAGGTTGAACACAGAATTGTAATAGCCACTTTAACTCCCATTAATTTCAATGGTAGTGAAGACAGTTTAGGCACTTCCACTCTCATCCCATCAACAGCGAGCTAGTTGATCAAGTGATCGTTGAGGATCCGAACTATTCACTATTGATGGCCTATCCTGAGGATAGGTCATCAATAGTTTTTGCCCAGAAAACCTATTTAATATCAGATTGTGAAACATTTTCTAATCAATTTTTTTTCTGATTGTACACTCTCTTATTCTACTGTTTGTACATCATTATGGGGGCTGCCATCTTGCCTGAGTTGCAGTTATCAGTATTTAGAGATATGATAGATGTCATAGAGAAGAGCTGATCCTTTGACTTCTATGGGAGACTGTTGTAGGCATGCTGTCAACTGTGTAGAGGTCTTTGTGCATACAAGGTAAGGAGTTAAGCTGTGTGATCATCACCTATTGTGAATGGTGGATCCTATGTTATCTAGGGTTTTTATTGTTCAAAAGTGGAAAAACCTAAAAAAAAGAATAATTTTTGTATTGTATTAATCATACCAACCCACAAAAAAAATTACGTCATTTGTGTTGCATGATTAACGCTCTCAAAAAACAAAAAAAGGCAAGATTGATGTGTTTTTTCTCCCTGCCCTGAAGAAAAAATTAATAACAGTTTTACAATACAATCTACGTACCCAAAAATGGTACCAACAAAATCTACAGTTTGCCACGCAAAAAAAAAACCAATCCCTTATATGGCCATGCTAACAGAAAAATAAAAATGTTATGGCTTTTGAAAAGTGAAGATGAAAAATCCCCATTAATTGTTGCGTCCTTGGGAGCAAAATAGGCTGTGTACCTAAGAGTTAAAGGGACCACGAAACGAACAAGAAGAACATTAAACTTTCTACAAGCTTTTGAAACAATTTTGCTAGAACTCTAACAGTGAAACGGGGATCAAAATATTTTAAGGAATGATCGAAACCAATTAAGACAATGTTTGAAAATGCGATGAGATCTTACATTTGAGATTTTTCTTCATCTCTTTTTATATTATCAAGATCAAGTGCTACAGATTACCCACCAGATAACACAACATACTACCTTATCCGTGAGCATGGAGCATGCAGAAATCCTCGGTAATCATAAGATTTCTGACTTTGGTCTGATATATCATTTGGAATAAGCTTTGTAATACCCAAAGTATATCATTTTTGACAATACAATGACAAGACAAGTCTCCAAGCTGCTGCGTGGATTGACATTGCCTGAATATTATTAAATGAATCAAACCCAATATAGCTAAGACAAGTCTATCTATGCCTCAAATATTCCTATTTCAAGCCATAAATAGGGATTAAAAGTGCTTGCATTTTAAAGGAGCTGCACAAAATTAATAAAACATGGCTGCTTTCTTCCAGAAACAGTGCCACACTTGTCCACGGGTTGTGGTTCGGCATTGCAGCTCAGGTCCACTGAAGTGAATGGGTCTGAGCTGCAAAACCACATACAACCTGTGAACACTTCTGTATACCTACATGTATAATTTAAAAAAAAATTAATTAATTTTTAAACCAATCTAGAAGCTGCCACTTTGGAGGCACGCATATTTTTCTGGTATTGTGCCCATGATATAAAGCGGAGTGTGTGTTGCTTTATGGCAGTGGCAAAGAATGGGAGTCAGAGGTCAGAAATATGTCCGTAGAACAGTGTTTCCCAACTCCGGTTCTCAAGGCACCCAACAGGTCATGTTCTCAGGATTTCCTCTATATTGCACAGGTGATGTAATTCTTGTGAATGCCTCAGACATTGCCACAGGTGTTCTTACTATAGGAGATCCTGAAAACATGACCTGTTGGGGTGCCGTGAGGACCGGAGTTGGGAAGCACTGCCATAGACTAAGATAGTACTACATGAGTCGTTTTGGAGGGTTACCATGAGCTTTAGTTACCAGCAAGACACAAAAATAAAACAAACCACCAAAATTGAAACTCAAATTCTATATTTTGTAATAAAATCTGATTTAAATAATATGCCATGCACTTTTTTAATGATGGCGGCATCCTTGTGTTATCCTTAGCTTGTTACCACTCATAAAGGGATTAATACAAATAAAAGGTGTAACTTCAGGAAAGTTATATTCTAACCATCGGGGAATATATGTGTAAAGTCTATGCTATAACTTGTATCAAGTTCACCAGATATTTGAAGAATTGTCTCTTGAAAATGTCAAGAGTGAAGTACCGTATGCCAGCAGAGTTGAGTAGCATAGTCGTGGTTTTGTCAAACTGAATGCTATAGATGTCAAATAGATCTTAACATCCAACTTCTTATAACCTACTTGATATATGTTAATAATCGAATGAGAGGAAAGCACAAAAGTTCTTAGATTTTAGATTTCTTGTGTCTGCTTGTACATCACAGAATCAGCACTGAAATGGAAGAAAGGTCTCCTAAATGTACTTTAAAATATGAATTGTCAGTTAATCTTAAGTAACTCGGGACTGGTCATTTCTAAGTACCACTTGAAGTGTCAAAAACAGGATTTCAAATGAGCAATTATTTCAATTAAATGGGTCAAACGTACAGAACAGCTCCAAGTTGAAAGACAGCAACATTCAAGTATGTGCAAAATTATCCATGGCAAAAATTAGATCTCACATTTAAGGTGCCAAAACATGGGTTCAGTCTGAACATGACAGATACAAAGCTCCCACAGTAAATCTGTCTTTGGCATCATTTGAAGATTTGATGGACTCACTTACTAATAGTAGTGCTGCATTGTGGTATACAGTATAACAGCTAAAGCTATACCCTACACAGAGACATAGAAGACTGACGGCAGAAAAAGACCCCTTGGTCTAACTGTCCTTCTAGTATTTCCTTTGTATTTTTCTCTTAGAGTAAATATCCCAGGCATGCTTCAAAGGGTTTTCCCATCTCAGTCAAACACGGCCAAGATGACAACACCACTGAATAAGATAGTCAAGAGGACCGAAACAGAGAAGCATGGCTGGGCTACATTATTTCCACAAATTCCAAATATAGGAGTCATAGAAACAGCATAGCGAAGAACATCTGGACGTTTTCATCATTCCCACCCAACCCCGGTCACTGCATAAAGCTCATGGGGCAGTGGGGGCCACAACTCAAGATACAGGTTACAATGTACCAGAATGCTATAAATCAAGTTACCATGATATACAGTGTTGTTTCGATTGCTACATCGGGTTTCAGAGGTGGAAACCACAATATTCAGACTCTTATGGCATATCATGTGGATATGCCATAAAATTCGAGAGCGAAATACCCTTTTAAATTTACTTATTGTTGGTTTTCCAACCACATCTGCTGGGAGTTTGTTCCAAGCATCTACAACTCTTTCAAAATATTTTTGATCATTGTGTTTCATCTTCTCCCAACTAGTATTAGATTGTGTCCCCTTGTGTTTAATTTCATAATAAAAACTAAACTTTATTAAAACTTTTCACATATATAAAGGTTTCAATCATGTCCCCCTTTTTCTCTTCTTTCCTCCAGGCTATTCAAATTAAGTTCTTTAAGTCTATCCTGATAGGATTTATGCTTAAGACCATTTACCAATTTTGTAGCCCATCAATGGACTAGCTCTATTTTAACAATGTCTGCAATGAAATTAAAATTGGAGTGTTTTCTTGTTTTGAATGAAAAAATCTTAAAATTATATTATAGTCATAAATGTAATAGGGGATAACAATGGAGAGATACTCTGCTAATAATACAGTAGGATATGTGTCACAGTAGTCAACTTACCCTATTATGGAGGCCTTAAATCAAGGGTGTCAAACTCATTTTCACTAAGGGCCACATCAACATTATGGTTGCCTTCAGAGGGCCACTTGTAATTGGAAGACTGTATAAATGTAACTAATCCTTAATATGTTGTTAAATAACCTGAGACCCATATCACGCACCATCTTTATCCCTTGATCATGTTCTGAAAATAACAACAAAAACAAAACAAAATGCAAGCACAACCATTCAAATGTATGATTAAATGGAATTCAACCAGGTTTCTTGGTTAATAATATGCATTTTATTATATTTTTAATTCAGGTTTTCAAAATCGCTTATTTTGTTTTCTGACCAGATTTGACAGATTTTCCTGGGGTTAGCGTGTCTATGTCTGTTTTCAGGTCTGGTGCTAAAACAATCGGTAAAGCAGCATGGAGGTTGCCATCAGTGATGCATGATCTGTGCTTAGTCTTGTTTAGATTCATTACTGAAAACGTGTTTACACAGATAGGTCTTCCCAAACAACTCCTTCCATCACTTTAGCACCAAGTCTTCTGCCTTGGAGGTATGGCTAGTGTGCCTTGGTAGGGCTGTCAGAGCTGGGTCTCCACCTGTGAGTCACTGAACAGAGCTGTGTAGATAGCACCTGCTTCTTGTGCTGGCACCACCCCATCTGCCAAGCGCTGGCCGCATCCTCCAGGGAAAATGGAGAACATGAAATCACATGGCAAATCAGATTTGACAAGCCTTGAGTTTGATACAATTGCCTTAGATGAATTTCTTGACTCTGTTCAGTGAGCCTTGTGTGGTGCAGAGTGTTAGGGCAGCAGAATGCAGTCCTAAGCTCTCACTCATGACCTGAAGGGTGTGAGTTAAATCCCCACATGGTTCAGGTAGATTTAGGTAGCCTTCCATCTTTCTGAGGTCAGTAAAATGAGTACCCAGCTTGGTAAAAAAATTACCTAATAATTTGGCGCAATAACAAGATTTAAGGTCATTGGCAGTCCACTCACGATATAAAGAAAAAAAAAAACTATTGAATGTACTCAACTGTTTCCATATGAAACAGTCCCAGTAATGAAGCCTGATCATACATATGTCCATCCCACAGGGAAAATGCTCTTGGGATCTTAAAGAAGTTTCATAATTAATTCTAGTATCTTCCTCATGTCAACCAGTTAGGTGACTGCGAAAAAAAAATTTTTTTTCCTTCCTGCCCCCTCACCTGTCACACTCTTGATGTCTCCTGTGAATATTGCCATCACTTCTATGCAATGCAGCCTTCTGTGTGATGTCTATCAGGCACCATCTTGATGTTACTTTCACTTGCACATCAATCCCATGATGCATCAGCACAGCATTACATGATTAGGAACAGACTATACAGACTATACCATCTCTGCAGCACTGGTAATACCTTCTGTATTCTAGATTCACCTAAATAAACTACAGACAATTCATATACAGTGAGGTGGATGAGCTGTGATTTCCTCTATTATAACTGTGTGACAGGAGCTGTGTGATCATTATCAGTAACTGTGATATGAGTATCTGTGTCTCCCTCTAGGCAGTTTCTGTGGTAGGTTCCCTGTAAAAGCATCACACCAACTGAGAAACTGACTAGTTTCTGACAACGTAACCCCAAGTAGATCTGAGTAGGTCAGAATTAAGATGACCTCTAATTCAAAATCCAGCTAATTATGACATACCACTTTGCAAACATATAGTACCATGATCCTATCATGATGAAGGAAAACCTTCAAAGACACAACAAGCCGTATTGTATTTACCTAGCAATGTGTTTGTATCTATTTGATAAAATGATTAAAACTAAATATTTAGAAACTTTAGCATCAAAATAAATATCATATTCCATAGGAGAAACACTTGTAGCCCAAATAATTGAAAACAATGTCTTATGTATCAACACAACTAGAGCTCATCACATATTGAAGCTGATGGACATTTATCTGTTATCAAGTTTATAATGTAATTATCTTTCTGAGCTGAGTGATATCATATACAGATCGCTCATGTGTAATAAATACTCATCAATATCATGTCTATTCTTTTGCAGAGGGGAAGCAAAAATGATGCGGATGGATTGTGATTTTCATTTATGACATCATTCTAGGATTCGGCACACAGTCTAATTACAAGTGCTTAGATAAAAAAGGCTACTGGAATTAATAATTCATTATTTATAATTGAGCTGAAGGTGGCTATAAGCTGTAGAAAAGTAGAATTTGAGACATTTTCTTCTGACCTTGGCAGAAGGTTATCTCATACACATCATGCACTGTGTATGTTGTAATGCTTGTCCAACATACTGCCTATTGACCACTATAGGAATAACAGCATTTATCTACGATACAAAATGGTCCAAAACTAGCTAAATTCTGGGTCATCCTCAATTCAGAAAAACATGAATAAATAATAATTAGCTCTGTGCTATGTACAGTTATCAAAGGATACCTATTTGCGGATCATTCATTCATTCAATATTGACAATTTTGAATTAAAATTAACAGGTTTGTCACTTTACCAACACTGTATAATATTTAAATTGCTGATAGATACAAATTCATACTCACTGGCCATTTTACTAGGCACAGTACAACCGTGAAACTGCATGTTAATGGAAAATTTCAATTAGTTAATCACGTAACGTTAACTTAATGTATAATAGCATCAGACAGGATCATGAGGTTCTGTTATCATTTAGACAAGACCAGAATAATCAAAATGTATTATCTGAGTGCCTCGGGTGTAGCTATTGGGGGGACAGAGGTAGAAGTCTTATCTGGGCCCTGGTATCTGAGAGGACAAAAAGCCCTCAAATAAGGCCGGTCTCACATGGGACAGGTCGGATTCTGCATGCAGGAGCCTGCAGCGGAATCTGGCCCTGACTGCTGCCGGCATACGAGCGTACCTGTCTGTTCTCTTGCTATTCTCCACTGCGGATGGCTGCTGCCAGCCGCTATCAAACATGTGCAGTACAGATTTAAAAAAATATATATTTATTTTTCCAACGCCATTGCTAGGCGATGACGCTGGTACCTGCGACCAATCCACAATGTCAATTGCGGATGGGCCGCAGGTCGGATGACTTCCATTGACTTTACCAGAAGCCGTCCATGCGGAATCTACAAGAAAATAGAACATGCTGCAATTAAGGCCTCCTTCCCACGAACGGATTTACGCCGCGTAAATTCGCGGCAAAAATCCGCTGCGTTGCACCCTGCTATTAGGTTCTATTGAACCTAATAGCACAATGCTCACGATGCGTAATTCCACCGCGGAATTACGCACCGCGATTTCTCCCGTTCTCACCCGCAGCATGCTCTATTTTCTGCGGGTGAGGACGGGCTGTACGCGCTGACGGCTTCCATTGCAGTCAATGGAAGCCGTCCGTTCACGCTATCTCCCGCTGTAATCAGCGGGAGATAGCGTGAAAAAATGCTTTCCCGCCCACCGCCGCGCGTCATATGACGCCATATGACGCGGCCGGCCGCGTCACGTGACACGGCCGCCCGTGCACGTGACACGGCCGGTGACGCGGCGGCGGTGGGCGGTGACGGGCGGTGACGCGGCGGCGGTGGGCGGGGAAGCGATTTCACGCTATCTCCCGCAGGTAAGTATAGGGGCTCTGGGGGGCGCCGTGACGGGCTTCACTGCGTAATATTACGCGGCGGAGCCCGTCACGCTCGTGGGAAGGAGGCCTTAATTTCCGCTAGCGGAAATCACAATCGCTGTCCGTTCATAGACATACCAAATATTCTATTTTCTGAATGCAGGTGAAATACTGTAGATCGTCCATGCGAGTGACAATCGCGAATTCTGCAATGCAAATCCAGTCATGTGAGATGGGCCTAAGTAGACACCAGTATTGTAATTTGCACATAGTAGGTGGGGACCTTACATTGGGTTCCAGTAACTTCAACTTGCCACTCTAGAATGACTTGTTCGGAATTTTAAGTACCTCTGTATCTGCTTGTACAACTAACAACTCTGTATCAACCATGTGATGTTATCCTAAATACAACATTCTATTGTAGTTTGATTGAGTACAAAGTGTTACCTTCCTCTGCTCCGTGCTCCACCACCCAGTGCCTTCTCTGTGACCTAGACTATGCTATATTTGTTATGAGCATGGTTCTGCTGCTGTAAGTACATCATGAGCTTGGTTCTGGTGCTGTATTTATGTACAGAGCTTGGTTATGGTGCTCTGTTTATGTTATAAGCTTGATTCTGGTGCTGTATTTATGTACTGATTTTACTGCTGGCATTGTATTTATGTTAGGAGCTTAGTTCTGGTGCTGTATTGACATAATGAACTTTGCTCTAGTATTAAAAATGCCATTAACCCTTTCCAATGCAATTAGTATACTGGTTTTCCTAGGGGGCTTACTCTTTTTCTGCTGATATACAATGGCGCTATATGCTGGCTAAAGCCAGTACTGCATGAGGTGACACGTTGGATAGGCTCTGACAGCAGAGAGACTGGCAATATACAGTAAGAGAACCCTGATGGGCATCTTCCAACATCAGAGCTGTACAGCCTTAAATCATAATGTCTTTAGACGTCAGACAGTGGATTGGAAAGGGTTAATATATATTTGGAGTATTGTAGTTGTTTTATGCAATTATTAGTTCGGGGACACATTTTTTTGGTGCACTATGCTGTGAGCAGCTTGCATACATATTTTAGTCAGTCAAGTAGGAAACCTGTTATTAAAAATTTGAATCTCACCCCTGATGGCACCTTTATTACATGGACTAAGGAACAGATGCAGTGAGAATCCATCAAACATGTAGGATAGAAAAATCTTCAACATTCTAGCCTCTGTTAAGCTGAGAACAGACTGGGAGTGGATTTTGCCTTTGAAGTGAAAAGGCAGTGAGTGCCAGAGGAACAGGCGTTCATTAAGGTATAGAGTAGATATTCACTTCAGGTCTTCTCTTGTAGTGAAATAAAAGTAAGTGAAGAGAGCACAGTCAGAGTTCTTTCCTGTCCTTTAGATACCAACCAGATTCCATCTACCTTTATATAGGAGAATAGAGACTAGGATAAACTATATGAATAAAAAAAACCCTGCAGCTTCCTTTTTTATGTTCTGGAATATACTGTCTGCTATACGGACTGTGGTATGCTAATTAAGAGTAAAACTTCATCTAATGAGAACGAGACTGAAACATTAGATGCCACTGATGAACTCAGGACTTTTTATCACTACACATATCAATATATGGTTTAGACTGAAAGTAGCACAGTTGTAGCAAAGTTCGAAAAGGAAAAAAAAGTCAATCAGATTTAACTCCACATTCTCTTTTTTTCTTTCTTTATCTCTTTTTATTTCTTTTCTATCTCTTTTATTTCTAACTGCAAATTTTAAAAAATTCTATTTTATATACATGATTATAAGGGTGGCCATCTTGCCTTAGCTACTGTCAATAGCGTTTAGAAAAGTAATATACAGCAGCGACATGGATAATAAGAACACTGGAGAGGACATGCTGAAATTAGTCAATAGCAGTCTTTATGCATTGTTTTATTTTTTATTGCTTTTTTAGTCAGTGGTATTGCTTTTTTAACATTTTTTGTTGTTGTTTTATTGATGTCCTTTTATGAATTAACTGTTTTCACTAGCAAATGTTGACGCACAATGATTGGTGGAAATATATTCTTCCCGCCTTTTATTACCTGTTTAAATATTCTTAAGTAATTCAGCCTTTGAAACTAGCTTGAGGAAGGAGCCTATCCGGCTCAGAAATGCATAGCCTGCAATCTTTAACCTTTTCCAATACGCTGTCTGACCTCTGAAGACATTATGATTTAAGGCTGTACCGCCCCGATGTTGAAAGACATCCGTTGGGGTTCTCTTACTGTATATTGCCAGCCTCTCTCCTGTCAGAGCCTATCCAATGTGTCACCTCATGCAGTACTGGCTTTAGCCAGCAGATAGCGCTATTATATAACAGCAGAAAAAAAAGCAAGCCCCTTAGGAAAACCAGAATGCAAATTGGATTGGAAAGGGTTAATAAACTTTGTTAGATTCTCTAGTCCTGCTTCGTCCCTTCAGCAGATCTTCTCCCTTTGGTTCCCCCTACTCTCTCTATGGGCCAGTTCCCAGGGATCCGGTAGGAGAAGAGCTGCAGATGATAGATGTCTATCAATGTGTTCTGCCACTAGCAAAACACAAGCAGGTGAGAGTCTTCTCACCCGATTCTCCCTCTTTTTTTCTTTGACCAAGGTTTGATGCAGCTTGATACCTTTGCTATGAAAGTACTGTTTTTGTTTGTAATCACTGAAATCAATGGAGAGTTGTCCTGCAGATTTCATTATACAGAGAGGAGGAGGAGGTGAGCTATGACCATCACATATTGTAAATAGTGTGATCTTGTATATAGTTTTATAGATGATCTATCTATAGATGTTACTTTTCATTATAATCTTGACTGTGGTTATAATGAAATAACTAAAAAAAATGATCTCTACAGAACAGAAAGTCTCAGCTTGTTATGAAGCTCAGCAGCCAAAGTGAAAACTGCAAAATTTCAGGATTTTGATGAAAAAATATAGATGGTGACATTGAAAATTAAAAAGCATGACCAAAAATTCTTGAAATATGCTAAACATAAAAACTTGATTTAAAACATTACGTCCTTTCTGATGACACATTCCCTTTACGTTCTGTAACGAGCAGCATTTTTCCCATAAGGACTACAGCACATCACTAAAGGGCGACTATAGGATGAAACAAAAAAAAGTATGTTGAATTTTTCTCGCTTAGTCGCTGTATATGTAGGAAAATCCATGTGCCCTTTTTAAAGTTATCTCCATTTACTGAGAAAGTTTTGATTATTCAGCAGTGAAGGTGTCATTCACAGGGAGTGCAGCTAGAAAGTCCAATAATGTTTTCTATCCTGTGCAGATGCCCTTTGTGTGGAGCTCATCCTGCTCCTTCCAGGAATCGTTTCCTATAAAGCATTTTTCTGTCACATCCTATACATTAGCTGTTCCATCAGGGATATGTGTATTTTTCTCATGCACCTCTAAAGCAAATATTATCATATATATTCATAAGACAAGGCGAACTCCAGTAAGGTAAATGCCAAGTTGTATTTTGAATGCACTTGTCCTGTTTTCAGCTGTTAAAGAAAGGACAGAGATTTTTATCTCTAGAGAAAAAAGAGGAAACATTATTTATACAACACCAGCTGTTCGGAGGGAGGCCAGGAAGGACTTGTCACTTCCATTTATATAGTGCTTGAACTTATCCATGGGAGGCCAGGGCTTCCCAGGTGGGTGCTACTTGTTATGCCACATGACGGCTGCTTTGTTTCTTGTGAATAATGCTCTTTCTTCTTGTTATTTGGCAATGATTATTCTTTCCTAAATAATGTAGGGTATAAGTGAAACCGCAGGACCCTTCCTATCTTTAAAAAAGTAGAGGTTCAACTAATGCCTATTTATATTCTGACTGGACGATGATTTGTGAATATGTCTTAGCTACAGTGTCTGCAGAAAACTTTCAGTAGTCTGAAAGTTACTTTTTTTGAAAGGGGTTATCCACCTCTTATTTATATCTCAATGATCTATCCTCAGTAAGGGCGCCCACCCACTGGCGATTTTTTTTTCTTTGCGTTTTGCGTTTTTTCTCAAGAGCAATTAGAATTGAATGTACTCCTGTCCACTGGCGTTTTTTTTTGCGTTGCGTTGCGTTTTTTAACATAGGAACTGTCAGTTGCATATGTGTCCTTATTTTTCTCCTAATGCACCCATGAAAGTCAATGGAAATTAATGGAAAAGCCGCGAAAACGCGACAAAAACGCCGCGAAAACGCTGCGTTTTTCACGCACGAAAATCGCAAACGCCAGTGGGTGGGCGCCCTTAGGCTCATCAATAGTTCTCCCGATGATGACAGCTGTGCACACATTGCGTTGGCCTGGGTTGGTAATAAAGGTATTGAATTCAATGGGATCTGTGTCTGTGCTACCAACCTAGCCCACTGCAATGTGTACGGAGCTATCTGTGTCCTGTTCCATACACACTGACAGCTGCAGGGATAACAGCTGGTCAACAGGGATCCCGAGCAGTGGACAGGGTCTTCTGGCCACAAAAAATAGCTTGTTGTAATAACTATAATAAATCTTGTTATTTGTATAGCGCCAATTTATTCCACAATGCTTTTTAAGTAATTTATTTATTACCCTCCACCAAGCTGGGTACTTAGTTTACCAACCTCAGAAGGCTGAGTCAACCTTGAGCTGGCTACTAGAGATGAGTGAGCACCAAAATGCTCGGGTCCTGGTTATTCGAGTCAAGCTTTTCATACAATTCGAGAGCTCTATTCGAGTAACGAACCCCATTGACTTCAATGGGAGACTCGAGCATATTTGTATGGGACCCGCCGGTTGCCGAGCTTTTTTTTTTTCTGTGTTCTCTCTCTCACTCTCCTCTCCCAAGCTAGCCACAAACCACCGTTGACGTGTGCAGCGTCGCAGCAGGGAGGGGTCAAATCTGACACGTCAGAGGCGGGGAGGGGCAAAAACTGGGGCGGGGTCAAACATGGCGTGATGCTCGCTCGAGTAGCGAGCACCATCGAGTATGCTAATACTCGAACGAGCATCAAGCTCGGAAGAGTACGTTCACTCAACTCTACTGGCTACCTGAAATACGCGGGGATTAAACTTGCAACCTTCAGGTTGTGAGTGAGAGCTTAGCACTCTGCAACACGCAAGGCTTATTATGCCAACAGTTCAATAATACTGATTAGCACCAGCACATTGGAAGTTTTAGGAAAAACAATACTACAAAACCAATTACATTACAAATCCTAAATGATTATTATTAATTTTGACTACACCTTTAAAGCATAGATATGATACAATCTGATCCACCACTCCAGAATGTTACTGCATGCATGGTTAATATGTTTTCATTAACGTATTATCAAAAATGTCCCTTTGGTAGATCAACTTGACTGCATTACTTGTCATTTATTTAACCTACTTAGGTTTACTACCAAAATGCGGAAATGTGCATTTGTCAACATTCACATGCAGCTGTCACTAGACTTCCCATTATCGACGATTATCTAAATCCTTCTAAATAATTGTTGCAATTAATTGAATGGCCTATATAGTACACATTGCTCTCTCAAGCTTCAAAGGACTTTGCCCACAAATAAATAATTGATGTAGAAGGTAGAAAAATATCCATCATCTAACTGTAACATCATTACTTGCTTTGCTTAATCTTAAATAACACACAAAAACATAAACAAATAGCAATAATTATGATAGTAAGATCCAGGGTGAGTCAAAAATCAAACAGTGCCGTTGTCTGTATTACAGCTAAGGAACATAAAGAAGGCTTAGCGATCAAATGATCGCTGGAGGTTCAGCATCTGAAATGCCGGTGATCAGATATTATGACCAGGGAAAGCTGCAACCATTTTTAATGAGTGGTCTTCCATTTGCTATATGGACAGGCCAATTCGACCAGGGTGTCAATGTCATAGATCTCAAGCCGGAGACTCCCTCAATAATGTCCCTATTACCTAGTAGGGCATACGGACAAGGGGCTTTTCTGAAGGAACAATCACTTTAATATTACAGTATATCGATCTGGTAATTACCATTTTGTATTACACTTATGATAGTGTATGCACCCACCTTATCATCCTTTGCTCTATATTTAATACTTTCCAATCTTTGGGCTACTTCCATGCACAGCAGAAAAATAACCTCCACATCAAAAATCCACACCAAAATCCACAATCAGATCTGCATGATTTTGTTTTGAATTTTGGCCATTAAATTGAAATTAATGAAATCCGCAATGAATTTTTAGTAACAATAGGTCATGCTGTGGATTGGGAAATTCACACCATGACTCGAAAAGTTTTCCAGTTAGTGAATGGGGTTTGTATTCTACATAATTGTGGAATTTTCATGCAAAACATTTCAAAAAGCATGCCACCATTTTTGAAATATTTGAACATTTGCACAAAATCAATGCTTGCTTATTTGAGACAAATATATGCTTATACTTAATAAATGGGTGCACCTCCTCCACCACACTAATCATAACCAAGCATTCCCTATGAATTACTTTCATGTACATCATATTGTTGAAGAGCTTCAGCCATTGTTGAAGAGTTATAGTCTTATGTTATGGCTATGTAGCATTCGTTAATGAAATAACTCTTTGTGGACCTTGGTAGTCAACATAGCGTACTATCAGGAGGACAACAGTATGGCACATCAATTAGCTTTGGGGTTGAGTTCTGTTTTCCTCAGATTTAATATTTCCACTAGCTACTTTGTTTTTCCTTCACAGTCCAAAAATCATGTTGCCAAATAAACTTGGACAATGTAGTGAGGCCAGGGATCTATTCTAGTAAAGTAACTAATAATGCTCCATCTGATCCGATCCAATGTTATTCTCTTTAGCTTGTAGTCTATGTGTGTCTTCAGTATCACCAAATGGACTTTAAAAAATAATTGGACCCAGACTGCGCCAATAGACTGTAGTGAAGGCAGATGTTGCAGAATTGATCCAAACCTACAACGGGAAGCATTAAGAATTCCTGGCAGCCCATCAACAGGCTTAAGACAATGCGATGTCAGTCTGTTGTCTGCATATGAACCAGCAGCTTCACTTTTATAATTTAAAGGGAACCTGTCACATTAAATATGCAGTCTGATCCGTCAGCAGCATGTAAAGCTGTAAGGGGGAGAAGCTGAGAAAATTCATATACAGTTTTGTGGCAAAAGACTAAGTAGAAATGGTATTCTTGTTCTTTAAATACCTGCTTTTTTTTGGACTTAGAAGATGCTCTTACTAGTAACTTACTAATTTCTTAGTAATTGACACCTGCAGGATGTGTCTTTGCATACGGATACAGGGCAGATTGTCAATCATTTCATGGGCCCGCCTACTGGACTCCTAACTGGAAAATAAGTGGCCATCTAAATGAATAAAATAAAACTAAATTAAAATAGTATAAAAGTTTTGCTGAATCTCGAACCAGGACACTGCAGTATGCTCAGCTTCACCAGCTCAGTATGCTTCCTATATAGGAAAGCATGTTCAATGTGACTGGTAGACTTTAACATTTAACTTCTGCATATGAATACACATAAGACATGGCAGATAATTTGATTCCCTTGGCTCTTCCAACAATACTGAGGGATTTGTATATACAAAAGACTGATACTTAAAGATAAACTGTCATCACCTTTGAGCCCCATAAACTAAAGGCCCCTTTACACGCAACGATTATCGCTCAAAATTTGTTCAAATGGCCGAAAGTGATAACCGTTACATGTTAACGCAGGCAGTCATGCACTATTTGTTCGTTTGTCATTTAACGCAGTTTTTTTTAGCCAGCATAAGAATAGTCGCTAGCCCAAATCCTCTCCATTTAAATGGAAATCGTTCAGTATTTTTAGGGGCTTGATGACTAAACAATGTACTCACTGTGTTTGCCTTGCATACACAATGAGTCCATTATTTACTTTGCCAGAAGAAGACAATGGAATTCTGCCAGCCAGATAATCTCTCACATAAACACCCCCCCCCCCCAGCTAAACAAACAACCAATTCTACAAAGTTTACTTTAGCTAATGAGGGAAATGGAGGCATTATCTGTACGTGTTAATTTTATGCAAAAATGTTAATTCGTTCAGTCATTCGGCCATTTAAGCGATTATCTTTGCGTGTAAAAGGACTTTAAGCTTTGATTTTCAAAGATGAGTGAACAGGCAGTCTGAGGAACCGTGTTTCATATAAACTGGGTGCCCCGTGCCAAAGCTGTGTCCTATGAACTTAGTGCATACACACAGCCTGATTCTTCTCAGATGGCTCTGCGAACACACTCTCCCTTTCATCTCTATGGAGAAAAAGGATCCCGCTGTGTGCATGTACCAACTTTGCAGAGACACAGAGCTGGAATGGGACACCCAATGAGTATGAAACACAGCTTCCCAGACTCCCCGTTACCTCACCTTTGTGTCCCATAAGGTAGTTCACGGTGCTCAAAGGTGATGACAGGTTCCCTTTAACACTCTGGTAGAGAATCAGGTATATATAAACACAAAAGTTGCATAATATTTTAACACCTTAAAAAACAAAAAAATTTTTGCGTAAACTTAACTATCAAGATGTGTTTAACATATTTTGTCATCTGCAGTTGGTGTGAAAATCAGTCAATAATAATTTCTTGCTTTAACCCCTTAGTGACGGCGCTATCGACTTTCTACGTCCTGCTGTTGCAGGACGTGTATGGAGGGAGATAGCGCCGCTATCTCCCTCCATACAGCGCGGGCGTCAGCTGTTTATTACAGCTGACACCCGAGGGCAATAGCCGTGATCGGCCATTCGGCTAATCGCGGCTATTAACCCTTTAAATGCCCCGAACGCTGTCTGGGGGTCCCGTACGGCCCCCCTGTGATGAGATCGGGGGAGCCGTGCAGGTGTCATGGTAGCCGGGGGCCTTTAGAAAGGCCCCAGGGCTGCCTTAGCAGACTGCCTATCAAGCCATCCCCATGGGGTGGCTTGATAGACTGCCTGTGAAAAAGCAGTATGACGTAATGCTACAGCATTACGTCATACTGCAGGAGTGATCAAAGCATCGCATGTTAAAGTCCGACAGGGGGACTGAAAGAAAGTGTAAAAAAAGAACCATAAAGTTTTAGTTATTATTAGAGATGAGCGAGCACCAAAATGCTCGAGTGCTCGTTACTCGAGTCGAACTTTCAGTGATGCTCGAGAGTTCGTTTCGAGTAACAAACCCCATTGAAGTCAATGGGCAACTCGAGCATTTTTGTAGATGACCGATGCTCGCTAAGGTTTTCATTTGTGAAAATCTGCAAAACCCAAGAAAGTGATGGAAACGACACAGAAACGGATAGGGCAGGCGAGGAGCTACATGTTGGGCTGCATCTCAAGCTCCCAGGTCCCACTATTAAGCCAAAATAGTGGCAAGAGTAAGACACCCTTCCCCCCCGCACTGTCAGCATAAAGATCGTTCTCCTCTGCCACAGCTGTAACAGCTGTGGCAGAGAAGAACGATGTTAGCCCATTGAATTCAATGGAGCCGGCAATACAGCCGGCTCCATTGAAAGCAATGGGCTGCCGGCGATCGCAGGATGAATTGTCGGGAAGGGCTTAAATATATAAGCCCTTCCCTGCAATTCATAGAGAAATGTGTAAAAATAAAAAAAAAATATACTCACCTTGTGCCGGCAGAACAATGTTAGCCCATTGAATTCAATGGAGCCGGCAATACAGCCGGCTCCATTGAAAGCAATGGGCTGACGGCAATCGCGGGATGAGCGCATATAGAGAAGAGAACAGGAATCGCAGATCGCAGATAGGTGCGATCTGCGATTTCTGTTCTATAATTTATCGGACGAGCGCATAAAAAGTGCTCATGTGTCCGATACCATTGCAAAGCAATGGTTTTATAAAATCACCGGACGCATGCACATGCGCAAATCGCGTGAAAAAACGCCCGTCTGACTAAGCCCTTATTGTGCGCAGAAAATGGACACAGAAAATAATTTTAAAAAATTAAATATCTTAAAAAAAAATACAAGTACTACAGCAAAAAAAATACTTTATCAGATTGGTATTGTAGTAATCGTACTGACCCATAGAATAAAAATATCAGGTCATTTTTGTTGCAGTTTGTGCGCTGTAGAAATAGGATGCACCAAAAGATGGTGGAATGTCTTTTTTTTTCCATTTCTCTCCGCTTAGAATTTTTAAAAAGTTTTTCAGTAAATTATATGGTACAATAAATAGCAGCATTGAAAAATACAACTCATCCCGCAAAAAACAAGCCCTCATACAGCGACCTTGATGGATAAATAAAGGAGCTACGATTTTTTAAAAGGGAGTAGGAAAAAACAAAAAATGGAAAAAAGCAAAAAAGCTCCGTCACTAAGGGGTTAATAACGTATGGTAATGTAGTACACTGAGTTCTCACATCTTTTTAGGTCACTTATGTATATGTTTAGAAAGACTAAAAAGCACCAATGTTCTAAGAGATCTCCCATATGCTTTACGTAATTCTTAACACCTGTACTTCATCATCTAACTTTCTTTTTGCAAACATCGGTGAATATATGAAGCCTTCTAATATATTGCATTAGGTGTTATCTACCTCAACTTCCAGAATCCCACAGCTGCCTTTTTCTTCCATTTGCTGACTTTGTAAATGTTAGTAAACCTCCTCCTCCATGAACAGAACATTTGTCTAGAGTAGGACTTCTCAAACTTTTTTAACTGAAAACTAATTAGTCCAAGGTGATACCTGAGCCTCACCATCAGTGGTCCATGGCAAGCCTCACCATCGTAGTCCATGGTGAAATCAAAAATATTGCTCAAATTACTTGTTATGTTTTTTACATCTTTTGAACTCTGTATAACTTGAAAATAAGTACAACATAAGTCAATTTTGTTTCTTAACCAGAGATTGCTGCAGTCAGAAAAAGACTTTGCTGCTTCTAATCACTTCTGGGAAAACTGCCTGTAATAAAAAAGCGATCAAAAAGTCATATGTACTCCAAAATGGTACCAAAAGAGATTACAACCTCCCTCTGATTCAGAGTGCCACAGAAAGCTGCTGAAACGGACAGACTGGAGCTTACCGGCGCTCTGAACTGCTCAGGAGGAATACAGTGCAGTGCTTCCCATCCTGTGTTCCCATCATGCACTGCTTACAGGATGTTGGAGGCTATGGACAGGGGAGGAAGTAGCAAATGTGGACAAGATGCCAGAGGAAGTGGAGATATTTTTCAGGTGGAGGGTCACATGACAGAATGAAAATGAAGAAAATAGCTAAACCAGCTACAGTGAACCGATTACAAAATGACTTATGTACATTAGATTTTAAAATATTAGTTTGTGTCCGGAATACCAATTTAAAGTGTCTGACTGTTTAGGGTTAACGCCTTTCAGAATGTTTGCAATACCATATTCAGCCTTGTCAGATGAACTGCCATCCATGTAATACATGGATGGTTGGATGGATTCCTCCAGAGTAGGAGCTACTCATACAGAGTGATTCTGTTGCAGCCCATTAATAGGGCTCCAAGCGTGTGACCCTAAGCTAGAACATCCATATACCCCAATAGGGGAGGCAGACAGGAATTTTCTTCAATAGACAACTCTTTTAACTAAGGTTACTACCACGTTTCCTCGAAAATAAGACAGGGCCTAATATAAATTTTTGCTCCAAAATATTTCTTTTTTACATATATAGCTGCCTGGACACTATTTAAAATTCATGATAGGTCTTATTTTCAGGGTAGGTCTTATTTTCAGGGAAACGTGGTACATCTTGAAAGTTTTGCTGTTATTTTTATTATTTTTTTCTAAATGCAATTTGTCTATTGGTTGTGTTTTTGGCTTTAGTAACTCAATATAAAATACAAGCACTCTATTTAATAAATTAAATCTTGAATTGCCTTGAATTTACTGATTTCATTAGGTCCAAATTCATTAGTTCATAGATTATTTATAGACTTGAAACATGAGCTTTCCTACCATTAAAGTTTCTTCTACTCGTAAGTTAGTCAAAGCGCTATTCATAGGTAAGAAGGGTTATATTGCCCCAGGGCCATCAATCTATTACCTGCAGTGTAATGAAAGTAAGTGCATTCTTCCAGATGAAGTCTGTGATGGTATTGGGTATTACATGCTTATATTCAGTATGGTAGTCACTGAATAATTGAGCCGGCACTCTGATATGTTATTAGAATTCTGATATACGTCTCTGTCATCCAGGCAATTGTCATTTATAGGAATAGGAATCTGGATAGAAAAGTATGAAGTTGGAGACTGTTATGGGGAGCATTTTATTTTTACAGAAATGGCCAGATTCAACACATTTTATTAATCTTACACCAGAGAAAGAGCTGGAGAGATAATAAGATGTGAGTATACATCTGTGTTCCAGTTAATAAAATGAAGGAAGATGTGATGAAAGGTAGTGCGAGGTAAGGAAGACAGAAAAAGAAGACAGAACCCATTTCAAAAGGCAAGAAAATAATAAGGAATTTTGACTTATGGAAATCCTGAAAGAACAGAAAATAATAAGGAATTTTGACTTATGGAAAACCTGAAAGAACAGAAAATAATAAGGAATTTTGACTTATGGAAAACCTGAAAGAACAGAAAATAATAAGGAATTTTGACTTATGGAAAACCTGAGTAGAAGAACATATCACAATATAAAGAAATGACTTCAATGCCAAGACACATGAAATGGCTCAACAGGACTTTAGCATATATATTTTGTTAATCACAGCACCTGCTTATGGTCATTTTATGGTCCCCGAACTCTGATCCCATAGACTATGACTACAAGGGCTGCTGTGTTTGTATATACAAAGTATACAGAGATACCTACTGCATGTATGTATTCCCAAGCTATAGGTATATACAGGGGCGTAGCTGAAGGCTCATGGGGCTGGGTGCAAAAGTTTATCTTGGGGCTGCCCAACTTCTCTTAACCCCCAATACAGAGCCATAACTTAAAGCTTCTGGGCCCCAATGTGAAACCTGTAACAGGGCCTCCAACTATAATGCTTTATTCATGGTACTGGGCTCCCTATGTGGAGAAGAGAGGCCTTATGGGCCCCCTAAGGCTCCTAGGCCTGGGTGTAACTGCATCCCCTATAGCTACGCCAGTGGGTATATGTAGTGGCCCGAAGTGCATATATCTGGCCCCTCCATAACTGTCATACACGTCATGACTTCAATGTGGATGCTCTGTGCAAATTGTCTTGTCTTTAGTTATGTGTATTGCACAGTTGCAGCATGTAAGTGGTTAATGTCTGTGAATGTCTGGGAGGGTAAGAAAGGGAGGGTCCATTGCTTCAATGGTTAAGTGTGGAGGGAGAGTGCCGTGAGGGTACCTTCAACCCTCATGTGGTGAAGAATGGAAGAGGAAGAGAGGTACCCTGATGACCTAATCCCAGGACCCCCCTAGGAGAGGGAGAGGAAGAGTTCGCCATGCAGTGTCCAGAAAGCTGTTTGCAAGTGAGAGTCAGTGGAGTGTTTTGTCCTCGCCGGTGTGTATGTCCAGGAGCAGAGTCATACAGATAACTTAGACTGTAGGCCCTGTATCACCCTGTTTTCTTCTCCCTAACCTCCGTAATTTGTTTTCTTCTGCACTGGTGTGTGAGCTTATCAAATCTGAAAGTAAAGTTCCAGTCACTGACCATTCCCAGCGACTGAAGTTATCAAGTTAACTGTGTGTGGACTCTCTTACTTTTCCTGTCGGACACCAGTAAGGAATGGTGGTGTCACCCGTGACATATTTCTTCAAGTCCACCACATCACCTATTCAGGTGAACATTGCCACAGCATTGCCTGGAAGAGGCCTGGTGGCGCCTTGGCCAAGGTTTACTCAAGTCCCTCAGGGGAAAAGTTGGTAGTGCCACAGTGACATCCCTAAAACTACCCCCGCCATCTCCTAAGTGGTGTGCCTCGTGCCTCGGTCATTTCATATATACTAAGTAGGAGTGTAGTTAACGAGCTAAAGACTCATGGGCTCTTGTGTAAACTTCACCTTCCTTCCCCTGACATGCAAAGGCTATTGTCTACATCAGGCCTGCACAACTTAGCAGTAGGTAGGGGCCAACATTAAAATTGGCAAACCTCTTGAGGCTTTAGATAGGTTCTTAGAGGTTCACTTTGTAAGTAGGCCGCTAAAAGCTATTCTATAATTTAATGATTCAAGTATTCTGCAAATTTCATGATGCATTGTCTGCTAGTGAATAGATATGAGCATGGACATCAGTTGGTTCATGTTGCTATTTAGACACAGAATGTGTATGCAAGATTTTTCGAAAAACTCTTATGGTGCACACTGCTGCACTCTATACTCTTAGAAGTCTAAGGCCCCCTCTACATGCAAATTTTGTGGGCGAAATACGCTGAGAATAGAACACATTGATTTCAATGGGTTCGTTGACATGTGCATATTTTACCTAAGCAATTCGGTTGCGCAAAAAAATGTATACTTAGGCCTTAGTCAGACGGGTGTTTTTTTGCGCGATTTGCGCATGCGCATGCGTCCGGCGATTTTTTAAAACCATTGCTTTGCAATGGTATCGGACACATGAGCGCTTTTTATGCGCTCGTCCGATAAATTATAGAACAGAACTCGCAGATCGCACCTATCTGCGATCTGCGATTCCTGTTCTCTTCACTATATGCGCTCAATGGGGCCGGCGGCAGCAGCACCGACCCCATTGAGAACATATAGAAGACAAATCATTCTTCTCTGCCACAGCTGTAACAGCTGTGGCAGAGAAGAACGATGTTTGCCCATTGAATTCAATGGAGCCGGCAATACAGCCGACTCCATTGAAAGCAATGGGCTGCCGGCGTGCGCGGGATGAATTGTCGGGAAGGGCTTAAATATATAAGCCCTTCCCTGCAATTCATCCAGAAAAGTGTTAAAATAAAAAATATATACATACTCACCTGCTCCCGGCAGCCGGAGTTCCGCGCTCCCGGCAGCCGGAGTTCCGCGCGGCCGGCCTGCAGTGGGTGTGAAGGGGGTGTGAGTCAGACCTGCCCCCTGATTGGCTCAGTGCTGAGCAATGTTATTCTGCAGATAAGCAGTGCATGCAAATATGCATAGGATCCTGTGAAGGGGGCTAAGAAAAAGCCCAAGCAGAACCACATAAAGGTTTTGAACAGTGCTGCTAGGTAATCCGCCCATTATAAAATTAGAATGGTTAAACCTCTTAGGGCTCAGTCACACAGGCGCATCCGGGCGCCGATGCGCCCGTCTTCCTGCAGGATAAGATGGCCGCACTGCAAGTATGGACGACCGGCTCAATTGCCGGTCATGTGTTCTTTCTTCCGGCGCTGCGGAGAGTCGTCCGCACCTGCAGTGCGGTAGCCTTCTTCGTGCAGGAAGACGGGCACATCGGCGCCCGGATGCGCCCGTGTGACTGAGCCCTTACAGTGTTGCTCAATGCGTTGAGTGTCAGCTTCCAGAGCAGCCACTGGGGAGAATAATGGGGGAGGTTAATATAATACTAACATCCCTGGACTCAGCAAGTCACCTACTTTTAGCCCATATGCTCAACTTATAGGGCTAAAAGTAGGTGACAGATTCCTTTTAAATTTCATAAAACTCATGTTTACAAATACTAATGCACAACTTATCTGCTATGGAATATGCAATATGCCTTCGAGTCACCTTTAGTCATATACTATGATAGGCAGGTCAAATAAATATGCCACTCTCTCCTAATGCATATCCTAGACCACCAGCTGAACCCTCCAGCCATCTACATTTTTGGTGTTCTACACCACTTTGGAGCCCTCTTCCAGTACCCCATGCAAGCTTGAAACTGCTTGATTTGCATTGTTAGCAATAGTCTCTTTAGACTGATTTATTTTTAAGTTATTACTTCAGATTTAGACAATTTGCTGGTTTATAGAAGACTCCTTTTTTGTTAATAGAGGGTGGGGATTCTTTGGTGACAGGAATGTGTTCATGATAGCTATTTTTAAGCTTAATGGACATGTCTGAAGCAATTTCTTTAAAGATGTAGAAAGAACTGTCTGTGAAGAATGCCAAGATGCTAGGTCAACAAGCCTTAGGCAAAGAATTGGATTTCCTGGGCCAATCTCTGTACCTGTCATCCTACACAGAAACGTAGTGTCACATATACTATAGAGACAGAGAGATCGACAGATGCAACTGAGAATTTGAGACATTTCACAGGCTCGAATCTAAAATAAAACTGCTAATGAATATTATATCATTACAAATTAGGACCTACTTACACAAACTAAACCAGGAAATTAAAATTTGAATTAAATATAATAAAAATTATTCCAAAGTAGTTGTAAATAGTTTTAGATATGGTAATGAAACAGTAAATAGTGGGCGTTACGATCATGCAAGGCGCAGGTATACACCAACATGTCACCAACATGTCAGACCAAGACCTAATTAATGTCAGCAATGGACCAATAGAGACATGCATTATATCACCAAAATGCAGGGAACACAGGAAAGGGCAAATAGTGGTAATAGAAATACAGGGATGGGAACGCTATCTCTGCCTAGCTTTGGTGTGGCAAACCCTGCCTAGAAGCAGAACGGTACCGCACCAGGAACTTAGGGGACCTAGTCTGTCCCTAGATGGAGGATTGGGGAGATGTTTAATGTAGAAGAAAAGAGCAATATGTATAACACAGTAGAAGTAAATAAGCCCCACACACAATAAATAGCCACAGGTACTTAGCTGACAGGAGTCCGCTGACTCACCAAACACCTCAATTAGGACAATAACCGACGCACTTGTAGAGGCGGACCCTGAATAAATACTCTTGCATTATGGCTGATTGGACGGCTATGGGAAACATCTCTCTGTAGGCCAATCAATCCACACATCACAGGAGATGCTGTATCACCTGTGAAGAAGGGCACATTATACACTGAACCTATTGAAGGATTTTCGACAGACGATACAACAGAAGCCTTCTGCAGTGGCAGGAGGAAAGCATTCATGGGCACCAAGCGCTAAATGAAAGGTCACATATGCCGAACGCGCTGTCACATGGAACAAGGCCAACACCGTAATGTCATCTTGGCTCCATTTCCTGATGGTGTCCAGTACGCCGTAACTGTGGGCTATAACAGTTACTGAGATAATACTGTTATTTTCTAGATATTTATTAGATGCCTAAAGAGTAACAGAACTGAGCAAACAAGGGATATCGATAGTGCAGAAAGAGGATGATGGGACGCCGGCGTGGAGAGAATTACTTTATTAGGCAATACATTATAGGGTTGTACCAACACCTTCATTGGGCCATTCACAGTAAAAAGACGCAGAATTAGATTACAAATGGTGGAAACTAGTGACATCTGCTATAATCCAATCACATGAGGTCATTCAAATACACAATGACAACTAGTACAAAACAGTAGAGATGAGCGAGCATACTCGCTAAGGGCAATTGCTCGATCGAGCATTGCCCTTAGCGGGTACCTGCCCGCTCGGGAGCAAAGATTCGGTTGCCGGTGGCGGGTGGGGAGCGACGGGGGAGAGCGGGGAGATCTCTCTCTCCCTCTCTCCCCTCCGCTACCCCCTGCTCACTGCCGCAACTCACCTGTCACCCGCGCCGGCACCCGAACCTTTGCTCCCGTAGCGGGGAGATACTCGCTAAGGACAATGCTCGATCGAGCAATTGTCCTTAGCGAGTATGCTCGCTCATCTCTACAAAACAGTCAACAACAAATAGAACCACTAGAGTAAGGGCTCCTTCACACGAAGGTATGCGCATTTGCGCGAGCCTCAGCACTGTGTTTTTGTGGAACGCACAATGCTTTTTTTGTGCCCATTTCGGCATATTTTACTGAATTTTTACGCCCGCAGGGCATGTTCATTTGCTAACGGCAAACAAGACGCACCGCTTGAAATGGCTAATGAGTTCCAGATGTTTCCTTTTTCAGTGGAATTACGCAGTGTACTACTCATCTCTCTGCGTATTGCGTGAGCATTTATGCAACCCCCATTGACTTCGATGGGGATCTTTAGTGCGCAAATGTGCAGAAAAGTAGAGCTTGCCCCTTTTTTTGGGCAACCGAAATGTGCGCGCAAATTATGGAAATATGAATTAACCAATTGAATTCAATTGGCTTTATTCTCTGCGTGCAAATACGCCCGTATGAAGGCGCCCTTAGGCTTTAACATTTGCAGATGATACACAGTTGTGTGTCTATTAGTTACTACACAAAGAATTACTATAATTCGGGCTCACACGACCGTATGGTAAAACGCTGTGTATAAATCATAGTCTTTTATCAGAGTGTGGAGCTGGTATCACCACGATTGTGATCGCGTATGCCTGTGCATGACAGCGTAACTCATACACGCAGTTATTCACTGGCTTGCTGGTTTCTTCTTTTTTTTCCCACTTTCCTTGTTTTGTTTCCTAGCAACAGGCATATAAAATGCCACACAAACGTAATGTAATTGTGTATACAGCATTTTCATATGCACCTATAGAGAATAATAGGCCTCTATCGTGCGTCAGGGCGCCCACCCACTGGCGTTTGCGATTTTCGTGCGTGAAAAACGCAGCGTTTTACGCGCGTTTTTCGCGGCGTTTTTTGCCACGTTTTCGCGGCTTTTCCATTAATTTCCATTGACTTTCATGGGTGCATTAGGAGAAAAATAAGGACACATATGCAACTGACAGTTCCTATGTTAAAAACGCAACGCAACGCAAAAAAAACGCCAGTGGACAGGAGTACATTCAATTCTAATTGCTCTTGAGAAAAAACGCAAAACGCAAAGAAAAAAAAATCGCCAGTGGGTGGGCGCCCTAATACACAGGTAAATAAAACATACTGCGTTCTATTTTACTCACCTATTATACGTAATGAATGTATGCAAGTGTAAATGGATTGATGAAAATCAATGTACTTTCATTGGCTCCATTCACCGCATATTATGTGCGCAATACGCAATGAAATTCCACTCGTGTGAGCCCGGCCTAACAGGACAGAGCAATTAGAGAAGTTACAGACTTGGAAAAAGACGTTTAATAGAGTTTGTTTTACAGCTTTCATATTCGTTACATATTAAATGCTAAAGTTGACAAAGTTGATATGCAAAGAGACTTGTTGGATAACCAAACTAACTCAGCAACCAACCAACACCAGGCAGCTGCAGCTAAAGCCGAAATGATCACAGGATGCATCAAAAGAGGCCTAAGCGAACATATTATCACCCTCCCCAAGGGCTCATTCACACGGCCTATGTGGTCTGCACATTACGCATGTAATTCACGGTTCCAAAAGCCCGTTGATTTCTACTGAACTGCTCACACCTGCATTTTGTTCACTCATTAGGCAAATTAGCCATTTGAATTGGTGTGTGTTTGTGTACTGCAGGCAGAAAACATACAGTGAAGTATGCTGACGCATGCGCAAAAATGCCTCGTTCATAACGCTTAAACGATGTGTGTGCAATTTCGCTTATGTTCATGTGAAGCCGGCCTAATATTGGATAACCCCTTTAAGTATATTAAATACATATAATTTTTTAAGCTTAGAAGCTGTACTGAGTTGTACTGTTTCCATGACAAACTGTGAAAAGAGTAAATGCTTCAGAATATGAAAAACAGCAAAAAAAATGCTCATAAATAAATAAATGCAATTTTTTTCAAGGCACCTGCATCTCATAGAATGGTAGAGTTGGAAGGACCTTCAGGGTCATCTGGTCTAACCCCCTGCTCAATGCAAAATCACTAAATAATCCCAGACAGATGTCTGTCCAGCCTCTGAAGACTTCTATTGAAGGAGAACTCACCACCTCCTGTGGCAACCTGTTCCACTCATTGATCACTCTCACTACCTAATGTCTACTTTGTGTCTCTTCCCTTGCAGTTTCATCCCATTGCTTCTAGTTAATCCTTGTGCAAATGAGAATAGGGCTGACCCCTCTGCACTGTGACAGCCCTTCAGATATTTGTAGACCGCTATTAAGTCTCCTCTCAGCCTTCCTTCCACTATGTTTCCAAAATATAAGGCACTTGTCAGGCCTCACATGGAATACTGTATACAGTTCTGGACACCGGTGCTCAGGAAAGATGTTACAGTGCTTGGGGGGGGTTCAAAGAAGGGCAACTAAATTAATCAACGGAATGAGGGGACTGGAATACCCAGGGAGACTATCAAAATTGGGATTATTTACCCAGGAAAAAAGACGGCTAAGGGGCGATCAAATAACTATGTATTAATACATTAGGGGACAGTACAAGGATCTCTCCCATGATCTATTTGTTCCCAGGACTGCATCAGTAACAAGAGGGCATCCTCTACGTCTACAAGAAAGTAGGTTTCATCGCCAACACAGAAAAGGGTTCTTTACTGTAAGAGCAGTGAGACTGTGGAACTTTCTGCCTGAGGACGTGGTAATGGCAAAATCCATAGAGGAGTTTAAGAGGGGACTAGATGTGTTTCTAAAGCGGAAGGATATTACAGGATATAGACATTAAATAACCAGTGGGGTTGTTGATCCGGGTCTTGGAGACAGGTAGGAACTATCAAAATGTTGATCCAGGGATTATTCTGACTGCCATTATGGGAGCCATTCTGACTCCCAAATGGGCTAAATTGGTTTTTGCTTCATTGGTTTTTTTTGCCTTCCTCTGGATCAACAAGGGGTGGGGGGTGGAAACAGGCTGAACTAGATGGACATTGTTTTCTTTCAGCCTGACCTGCTAAGTTCCTTTTTGCAAGCTAAACATTCCCAGATCCTTTAACCGTTCCTCATAGGACATGGTTTGCAGACCGCTCACCATCCTGGTAACTCTTATATACCATAGAGACACCCAAGACAGTGGTATATGACCTATGAGCACCCTAGGGTAGCTCAAATAACCACCATCTAACTACCAAGCACTACAATGTATCCAAATACAAGATGGTGGCTGTACCTCAAAGGACACATGGCCCTTCTTTCCTACCAATTATGGGAAGGGCACAGACAAGGTTGAAACTTTTCTTGCAGGATAGGGATGTAGTGCCATGAAACAGCAGTGGAGAATGGCTTCATCTCCTCTATGTTCTCCTCTCTATACAACTACACAGGCATCTACTTAGTGAGGTCTATAGACAGTACAGCAATAGATGCTTTGCTTCTCCCTTCCTGATACAAATCCCAGCTCTCTGTACTCCTAGATTGTTATCGTTAGCTGTCAGTCCGCTGAGAGCGACGAAATGGCAGGAAAGTGCCTGCAATATGGCTACCATAAAGTCCATTTTCTTGTCAGTACATGTTATTTCAAAATTTACCATAAAATATGAATAAGACACAATTTAGTTCTCATTTCTGCAAAGCTCTTGGTGTTTCATAGCAATCTGAGTGCTATTTCATGAGTAATCGCCGAACAATGAGGTTATGACGTGTGTATAAATTCTGTCTAAATAAGGAACTATAAAAAAGTACGTCTCTTTTTTTTTTATACTTATTCTCAAGAAAAATATTCTTCACAATGATCAAATGAGTGCTGTCATCTGTGATGAAAAGACATATCCATTTGCAAAGAAATTGGCAATGCAAGAAATAGAGGAGATGTTTGTCAGAAAAAAAGCTATTGCCATAATTCCAGATGGAAAAAAAAAAACTATCACACCCAAACCAAATGTATAATCAGGCCATGACTGCAGATTACTATGGAACAAGCTGTTCTGTATACAGTTGGAGCTTGTCTATTGAAAGGCAAATAGAGTGCAGCTCAGTTATATTAAGATGTGTTTGTACCTTGTTTCTATGAATCTTAGAAAATAAGGCACAACGTATTCTGTACATACTCTGATTTGTGAGGTTTTCTCTTTCTCCCATACAGCATATTTATAGAGCTACTCTACAGGCGACCATAGATTGTAGCCGTGGACACAACATATATCACAATGCAAATATTCATCTTTCCAGCATAACAGTGGTTAACATTTATTGCACCCCCATTATAGCGCTGTTCATTCGAAGCGTCCTGCTTCAAGAATGCAATGCTAGAATCTTTAATATTGATGAAAAGTTGTGTAACACTTCATAAATTGCAAAGGCTAATGACACTACATTGTGTTGTCACAGAGGTCCTGTATGTAGGGGTGTAACTAAAGACCTATGGGCTGTGATCCACCCAGATCTTTGATTTGCATAGTTGGGTCTCTTAATTGACCCATCGGTGCAGCACTAGGCGCTGGGGGTGTTGCTAGAGTCTTTAAGACATATGTTCCCCCCTGCACCCCAAAAATGATATGAGAATGCCAATAAGGTAGCTTTTATAATGTGGTGGACACAGTAGGCTTAGATATAGAGGATAGGTTCTGGCATACCTATAAGTAATGCAGTTATTACATGGATACCAGTTCTACACAGAGACGTGTTCTCCAGTTATAGCTTTCTCCTTGCATCTCTATCTGGACTCAGACCACCATGAAGACTCCTTTCTTAGACAACTCATCTTTGAACACTATTTCTTTCCTGACGCTACCCCCGATTTCCCTTTAAGTGACACCTTTGTGACCCACACAGTACTAGTGTCCCCTTTTGTGCCTCCCAAAGTAATAAATCCCCCATACTGCCCATCCTAAGACATGCCTCCTTTGTGCCTCCCAAAATGTAATACTTCCATACTCCCATGGCTCTCCCCCAAAGTAATAAGGCCCAACTGTGGCCAATCAGAAAATAATTGTGACCTTCCCCACAAACTAGTAGTACCTTGCTGTGAATTCTCCCCACACGAAAAGTAATTGTACAACCTCTGTGACCTACCATTAAAAAGTAACTGTGCAGTCTTTGTGAACCCCTCACAGTGTAATTTTGGTCCTCTATGGCCCCCCTTCTGGTGTAATTATGGCCTTCTGAAACCACCTCCCCAGCATAACCATACACCCTCTGAAGCCCCACGCAAAGTAATTATGACCCAACAAAAAATTGTGTCCCTCTCTCTTCCCCAGTGTAACTATAGTCCTATGCCCCATCTGTGCCCTCCACAGCCACTGGGCCCTGAAACTCAATGCGACAGGGAGTGACTTCATTACAAGTGCTGACACAGGATGGCAGGGCTGCATGTATGCCTCAATTCCTTATCACTTTTCTTGCTTTCTGCAACACTCCAGAGGAGACAGGAAGGGGTGGAGCTAAGGTATATGCACAGCACTGTCATGAGTGGAGGAGTTAAGGTATACATACAGCTCTACCATCCTGTGTCAGCAGCTGTGCTAGCAATGAAGTTATTCCTTGGTGTAAGGGTTTTTGGGGCCCATAGACAGCAGCCTGTCACTGTGACGAGGGGTGCCTTTGGTTCCCCTGGCTTTGGGGCCTGTTCACAATTGCGACTGTTGCAAACCCCTATAGTTATGCCACTGCCTGTATCATAAAATACTAAACATGTGGCTTCTCATAGGAGCAAAAGCATAACCAAAAATGTAATTCCAGATGCCACCTCAATACCATGCCATCTTCATCCTATTTCTTTCCATCTCATTCATGATCTCTGCTCATCTTTCCTCCCTGCCCTAAATTCATTTTTTAGGCTCTCTCTTTCTACTCTATTTTTTCACATTCAAATACAATATATCTTCCATATTTTAAACCCTCCCCAGATACCTCAACCCTCTCCAGCTACTGCCACATCTTATGTTTCATGTTCTCTTCCAAGCTTCCTAAACAACCAATGATTGAAGTCTCTAGCTGTCCCTTTTCTTGTTTGGTAATTGATGCTACAGTCTGGATTCCACCTAATGTTCACAGTAATGTTACTAGTGCTCTACTGAACACAAAATTCACTAATCTTTGTTTCTCCCTTTCAGGTCTGTCCTCACTGTTTCTGTGCACCCTCTTCTTTTCGGGTATCCAACACCTTGTGCTTTTTTGGATTTACTTTGGTCAATCAAGTTCCAGTTTCAGTGTGTCACACTCCCACACTGTTTTATTTCTTAACTTTATTTTTGCTGGAGTACGTGAAGGTCATATCTCTTGACCCATTCTCTTTTCGATTTCTACATTTGGTTTTGGGCAACCCCAGGACTTCTCACATACTGCTCTTCTGGAACTCTCTCTTCTCCTGCCTGATCTTCCCTTGGCTCTTCCAGTCCCCCGGGCTACCTCACCTCAAGCCGGCAGGATCCTCTTCTTCCTGTTCTGTAGCGTCCACTCTCAGCATTCTTCTCTTTGCATGTCAGTGTATGCTATGTCACTAGCAGTATAGCGTTCACTGCCTAGCAGGGAATGGTGAATCCTATGCCGGGCCATTGCTGAGAATGCGCATGTGCACTGTCTCACCGCAAGTGTTCATATACTATTGCTGCGAAACAGCGTGCATGCGCAGTTGTGGCAATAACCCAGCATAGGATTCAGAGTTCCCTTTTAGGCAGTGAATGCTACGTCACTAGTGATGTAGCATACATTGACCTGCAGGAAGGAGACTACCAAGAATGTATGTAACGTCACAGAAAGAAGAGGATCCGGCCGGTTGAAGATGCCATGACCTAGGGGACTGGAGAATCAAGGAGAATATCGGGGAGGAGAAGATGCGGTAAGAAGACTACCTGGGGAGGAACAGGTAAGTCTTGCTTTTTTTTCTAATGACAGAACCCCTTTAAACTGTTCTTTCGGTCCTTAGACCAGATATTCCTCTCACCAGGGTGCTAATATACTAAACGATTATCGTTCCAAAAAAAATTGCAGGATTGTTTAAATTTGAACAATAAACATTTTGAAGTGGGATTCAAAGACACCAAGGCGGATTCTTCAGAAAATTTAGCTTCTTTAATTATATCGATGCATATGTGTTCAGTGGAATCGCTTCCCAAGACTGAACCAACAAAAGGAAACACACTCTGTTATACAATCCACACAAAGACATTCTTTCATTATCCAAAAACAAACTGATTGGTTACATTTCACTACAGAATTAGACAGGTGCAGCATACTCTTGAACCCTACAATTGCTGTCTCATCTCCTGCCCTAAAATAGGCATACTTCTGCCCTCCTTTTTACAACACCCAATATCTTACTTGCGTTAACTCTTTCTTATCCAAATCCTAGCTATCACAGTTTAGTGTTTGCAGAGCCAAAGATAGAATAATGAACTATAATTTGTTCGATCATCGTTCATTTCATGTGAGCATAAAAATCACTGTTGGCTCGTTGGCTAAATGTTCAGTTTAAACACTGATTGTCCAGCCGTTTTCATTTACTGGAGCCGTGAGCTGAACGACTGAAATATCTTGTTAAAAAAACAAAACAATTTATTTGTGTGTTTAAACTAAACAC
This sequence comes from Eleutherodactylus coqui, assembly GCF_035609145.1. Taxonomy (NCBI): domain Eukaryota; kingdom Metazoa; phylum Chordata; class Amphibia; order Anura; family Eleutherodactylidae; genus Eleutherodactylus; species Eleutherodactylus coqui. The sequence continues at coordinate 80,054,049 of NC_089849.1, forward strand.
CCACGAGAGCGAATGAACAAACTGTGACATTGTTTGCTTGTTCGCTCGGGTGAATGATTTCTTACTCCCTGTAAACGCACCCATAGTGAAGATACAATCTGGTTCTTGGTTTAATCACTGATAAGCTGATAACATTTCCTATGACCTCTTGTTTCTATGCTCACAAGACAGGATTCTCTCCTGCCGCTTCCGTCACAGTTTCGTCTCAAAATACTGGTAGAAAAAACTCTACATACAGTGCTTTTTCTTTCGTTCAAAAGCTGGGCCGAAATCGAACAGACTCCATTATAGTCAGTGGGATTTGTTCAATGATGTTCGGTTCGCTCCTGAGATGGAGCCATTCGGCCGTGGGGATTCACCTTTCCTGCTCCCCAAACAAAGCAAGAAACTGGAACCCACTATATCTTGCAACTTCTGCCTTCTGTCTGCATTATGCTATTTGTGGCTGCAATTGTATATGTATTGCGTTTCACCTCTGTATTGTATACCTTATGAATATACAACAGAATATAATAGCGCTATATCATTCATGGTGATAATGAACAAAAATTGAAAAATATTAATCGTTTCACAATTTGTTTTAAGTCTTTTTTCATAGAACTGTCGACAGATAAAAAAAATTGAAACACTTATAAGTTCTAATATGAAACAATTTCCAGTGACCATGACCATTTCATTACATGTAGACGTATCTTCTAGCTAACGTACATGAATTCTTCCTTTATGTGGGGAAATGCTTACTGGGAAACCATCCTTATCTCAACCTGAACGAATGTCTTGTTCCTACATGAATGGATTCCCTGATAATTAATTAAACCATTCCCAGTTGGTTTTACAGTGAAACATCTCTATTTATCATATGACTAAATCCCCAGTCAGTGCAGGAAAGCATCTCAGTTTATTTTTCAAGAAACTCTTCCCATTTGTTGTGAGGACCCTGTAATAATATTTACTAAAGTCAAAGCTTAAAATGAATAGAGATAATGGTTATCGATAAGTAGTGGCTAGTTTAGATGAGCATATTTCGGGTCTGTATTCCCTTAGGCCTGTAGCGTATATTCACACGAGCGTGTATTTGTACGCAATTTTGCGCTATGTTTTTGATGAATGGGCGTTGTGTTTTTATGTGCACATCAGCATTTTTGGCTGCACTTTTTACGCATGCAAGTTGAGTGCAATTGTGCGCACAAAAAAGCACACACCGATGCTTCCAGCCAATTAGTTTAATGAGTTATTTCTCTGTGCAAATACACAGGAAAATAGAGCATACTGCATATTTTTTAATGAAAACATTTTGGTCCTGTGTTAGCCAGCAGAGCAAAATGTAATGGTTCCCAGCAAGAGAAACCAAGTAATCCTGTAGGTATGATAGCACTGCTGCCCTGGTGACCCCCTAACACTAATTCAGGGACCATTAAACCTCCACATCTTTATCAGTAGACTATTTAAGTATGTATTTATTTCTCTAGTAATCCTGTTGTGGCATTCTAAAATATATTATAAATATATTATAAAAATTAATCACATCCATGTCTGTGCCTTGTCATAAGTATGTGTGTATATATATGCATGCCTCTTCGGATCTATTTCATCATGCCTGAGGAAGAACGCTGAGAGGTTCGAAAGCGCGCTATAGCATCATGTATTTTTGTTAGCCATTAAAAGGTATCATTCCTATAAGATTACTTGGTTTCTCTTGCTCGGAACAATCACATTTTGCATATTTTTTATGTAACTGAATTGTGAATGCCAAATATGCCCATGGAACACAGGCCTTAGGCTAGATTTACATGGACGTGTTTGTGCGTGCAAAATGTATGCGCACAATACACAAAGAATATAATCCATTGATTTCAATGGGTTCATTCATTCACATGCACATATTTTTCTGTGCATTTCAGTCGCTCAAACAAAAATGCAGCATGCTCTATTTTTCTGCACATTTGCGCACCAAAGGTCCCCATAGAAGTCAATGAGGGGTGCCCAATCTACGCGGAGATGTGTGATATGCTGGGTATTTCCACCTGAAAAAGAACTCTTTGGACTAATTAGCCATTTGAATTGGCGCATCTTTGTTGATTTCAATGAGAGTTGCGCTTACAATTACGAGCGCCGGCAGCTACACAGAGTCGGAGCAGCTCTAAACCCGCTGTATCTCGGCGGCCGCTTCCTGGATAACCCCTTTAAAGAAGTTACATTCATACACTGCGGTAAGAATCTGTTGCATAAATGGACTTGAGATGTGGATTTTAAAATCGCAGCAAGTCAATTTGTGTTCTGGATTTTCAACATATATTTCATCTTTTTTACAATCTGTGGGATATTCATACTAAAAAAAACAGCACAAACTGCACCAAATTTTCTGGATATCTTCTGTAGATTGTCATACGTGACTCTACCCTTAAAACTATGCCACATACAAAACTGCACCAAACTTTGCATGTCTTATAGAAGTATTTTGATGTGGATTTACCATATAATTGATGCAGAATTCACCTTTTGCCAATCCGCAGCAATTACCGGTATATGGCAAATACACAGCAAAATCTTGAAGTAAAACATGCGAATTTTGATGCAAACTAGTCGGCGGCGTATTTTTAAAGTCTTCCATTTAAGTCCATTCCGTCATTTTTTTGGACGAAAAAATAACGCTGCAGAGTGCGCTTTCCTCCCGTCCCAAAAATTGAAAACCTGGAGGAATAGAAGCAAACTAAAGCCTTTTTGTTTGCTTTCTGTTTTTTCGAGACTCCATTGAAATCAGTTTCTCTTCTCCAAAAACGGAGCAGGCAGAAGGGATCCCCGAACTGAGTCCTAACACAGAAGCGACAGCAGCCTAAGATGAGGGTTCCATTTTCCTGCTCCATTCAGGAAGTGGCAGAAGGGAATTTCCTGGCCAAACGGGTCAATCTAGTGACAGAAACGAACAGTCCTGAATGGACCCTATTGACTTTAACCCTTTGCAATCCAATTTTGGTTTCAGGGGTTTCCTAGGGGTCTTTCTCTTTCTGCCATTATACAATGGCGCAATCTGCTGGCTAGAGCCAGTACTGCGGTATAGGACATGCTGGAGAGGCCTCTGACAACAGAGCAGCCAGTAATCTACAGTAAGAATACCTTGTTGGACGTCTTCCGACATTGGAGCTGTACAGCCTTCAGTCAGAATGTCTTTAGACGTCAGACAGTGGATTGGAAAGGGTTAATGAGGTCCATTCGATTTACGCTCCACTGCCCGGCATCTTACCAGAAGAAAAAGCACTGCATGTAGCGCTACTCAGTCCGGTGTTTTGTCCAGAATCTGCGATGGAGCCTCCAGTACTAAAGAGGAAAATCGCTAAGCGGCAATGCCTTATCTCAAACACTTATGTTCATAAGAGTCACCAGAATATTCGGGAGGGGTATTGTCTCTCCTTAAGGAGAGCACCTAGAAGGAGACTTATAAGGCCATGCATGCTCCTCTGGGTAATATGCAAATAACGAAGAAGGAAGTTCCATCTTCTTTATTTACCAGAATATTCTGCCTATCTACCAAGCCAAGGAGATAGAAGACGTGATCAAGTGAGGGTTTGTACAATTTTGAAGAGCAGGCGAGGGAACAGGTGGTTTCACATCTGGTTGAGGGTTCTGGTTTCCTTTATGACAACCGAACAGCGCAGATCAGACCCCATTGACTATAATGGGCTCCATTCGCTTTCCGCTCAGCTGTACGGCTTATGCAGTACTTTTTCTTCTGGTATTTTGTGCCGGATCTGCGACTGAACTCCGACCGGAGGTTCCAATGCAGATGTGAAACCATCTAAACTGGCAGGAAATTTTGAAAACAAAAAGTTTGAATTTGACTATAATGTGCACTTTAACAGAAAGGGAGTATGCTAGCACTTCCTCCTCCTCAGAAGAGGTACATAGGTCCCACTTATTAGACATTTATTACATATCCAATTGAAGAGAACTACAAAATTTCCATAACTATGGTTCACGTGATTTTGACAGTTTTTCTTTCTTCTTTTTGAAAAAAATTACAAAAACGTTTCCAATTATCTTTTATGAAAAATGTGGCAAAAATCTGGGGAAATTAGAAAATGTAAATATGCCCTTAGGGCTCCTTCACATAAGCAAATTTGCGCATGCAATATGCAGAAAAAAAGAACCCATTGATATTATTGGGTTTGTACACATTTCCGTTTTTACACAAGCATTTCTTACATGTGAAAAAAATAGGACATGCTCTATTTTTCGGCGCATTTGTCCACCTAAGGTCCCCATAGAAGTCTACGGGAAGTGCGGAAATACGCAATTCCATGAAAAAAAGAACACATCTGGACCTCATTAGGCTAAATATCTTTTTAAATCAGGGCGGGGATGTGTTGCACACATGTAAACTGGCCGTGCGAGTGCAAAAAACGACAGTAAACTGCGCAGACCCGAGCGCAAATTAGTCTTTCATAGCACAAATACGTTGCGCTAAAGTGTGCGCATTTGCGCATACGCTCGTGTGAAGAAACTCTTACACAGACATACCAATATGAAAGGGACATATAATTGTGGTTATGACTATGAGTACAGTAATGAATGCCATTCATTACTAGATCTTACATCTGGAAGCATATGATGCGTTTGACCATGATAATAAGAAATACCGAAATAATATGCTAAAAGTTCACAAGTCAAGAAATTGTTTCTTTCTTATGACGATATTCAGAATTCCAGTAAAATAATTACAATGAAAGAACAAACTAGATAAATTGCATTTAGCTCAGCCATGAAAATAAATGATGCTTCCTGAAGATGCCTCATTGATACTGTGCTGAAAAATCCCATATTGAATGCACAGATGGGCCATAATCATACCAGTGCATTGCATAACATATGTATCCATTGACCTTAGAAGTGGAAGGCAGTGTTTTTACACAGAGTGCACTGTACAAGTCTTCCCCTTTGTCGTGACAGTGTGTCAGTGAGCAAATGACAGAGTGTATGGGACCTTTCATACGGGACACAATATTCCGCAATAGCATTGTGGAATATGTCATCCTTGAATTTCGCACAAAAACCGGCTCTGCTAACTGGATTTTGATGCAGAATTGCCAACAGAATTCTGCTATTTTCAATTCAGCACCAAAATCCGCACGTTAGCAGTGCAAATTTGGGTTCTGCATATTCTGCGGGAGGATATTCCTCAATGCTGTTGCAGAACATTGCATCCTGTTTGAAAGGTCCCTATCGGGGATTAAGTAAGTGACAATGGAGGAGTGATTGAAAGCTGCATAACAATCAGCAAGCCATATAGTGCATCAGATATGCTCTATAAGAAGGCTATTACATCTATAATATTCTAAAGTGAGCCTTGCATTGAAAAATGTACAATAAAAAACAGAATTAATGAAAAAAAAAAAAAAAAGTATAAATGAAAAAATAATACTTTTTCTTCATTGAGTTCAGATCTTTGAGTACATACTGTATATATATTAGAATTTCCCAAAATTGCTTCACAATGCACACCATATCAGCTAAAGCTCTCTTAATCCACTCTCTTTATGAAAGCACACCATGTACAATTCAATGCAGTTAGATCCCCTTTGGCAATGAAGCTCAGTTGAAATAACTAAAATCTCTAATACCACTCATCCCCAGTCTTGGAACAAATCCAACAATTTGGTGCTTGTTAATCCAATCCATTTATTAACTCCCACCATTGGAATCCTGGGAGTTGTAGTCTAATTCTTGCCATGGAGACCCTACAATTTTGTGCATCTCCTGGGTGGGAGCTGGATATTAAGTATCCACTAACAAATGAACCTGAAACTGAGTCAGTGAATTCCATTGAAACATTGTAGAGCTTTCAAAACAAATGCACATAAAACGGAATGGCAATTATCATGCACAATCACAGAGGAATATTGCATCTTGTGATTGATCACTGTATGATGTTACATAATTGTAATTTGGATCATAAGGCTCTATCTATCTTTCTATTAGATACCTTTTGAAACTTTTCGGTCATGGACAGCATAAATTAGATATTAAGTATCGATCTCTTTCTTTTCATGTGAAAGGGTTAATAATTATTTCTCCTACTGCTAAGTTGCATGACTTTTAACATTAGGACATATCCCCCTATAATGGTCCATATATTCACAACCAAATACCTTAATAGCACAAGGTATATTTAGGCTGCCCAGGGTATCTACTTACACAATTCCCCGAATGATCATCCCTTCGCCTGAATCTGGGGCTTGGAATATGATCATTTAACTGCCATATACTGTTCTCATCCATTTAACAAGTGTATTGCTACAGGGAAGGGCTGTATAAAGTATTAGGATGCGGAGACGGTCTGCGATAAGGTAACAGAATATGAAAAAAAAAAAGATTGTGCCCATACCTGACATGCAAACGATGAAATTTGCTTGAAGGAAAAAAAACACCTCCCAAACAATTTCCATTCTATGATTTTCATACCACCTGCATCACTCAGAGGAACGATCAATACAACACTTCCCAACGTTTCAGCAATGGTCCCTCTTTGCCTGAAGGTATTTTCCAAATATGTTTACACATGTCCAAAAAAATCCAGCCAAGGATCTTAACTTGATTCCGTTCTCCCCATGTAAGCGAAAAGGAAATGGCAATAATAAGAAACAACACTCAAGACAAGAAAAAAAGAAGAAAAAGCCAGAGCAGAAACAAATAAAGGTAATCTCCAGAGCCAGATCTTCTAGAGAGATAGGCGTAAAATAGAGCTAAATTACTAGTTGACCAGCAAGATCATTATCCATGTAGTCATTCCCCAAGGATGGACATTAAGCTTTTAGTTTATCCGTACAATGTAGTTCCTGTGGACATCCTGGAATAGTTTTTATTCCTTCCTGCAGCAAAAGAGAAAATAATATGGATGGAAGAGATAGGAAGATATTTTGCAAGGCAAATAGAAAAAAGAATATAACATCAGTGTGATGCTATGTGACTGACTGCTGCAGATAGTAGTGAATGCTTTTTCATTTCTGCAGACTGTCTCTCCTAGCATGGGCTGCAGGGGGCGCTCAGACACCACTTACTCCTCTCAATAGTCAGCAAGCACTGCTCGTATGGTCCATCCTAAAGAATTCAGGTGCTCTCCCATTTACTCCCCATCCCTATGTACATATCACTACAGTGGATTACAGACTTGCAGGCAAATAATGGCACCAATACACTGAGCATACATCTAATGCCATAGGATAGGGAGCTCAGGGGTTAATGTGCTACTACTTTACTCCAGGACTATGGGGTAGTTAGGAGTTCTTTGCCCCCCCTGCAGAGTGTGGAGATCAGCCTGTCTGGATCATGCCCAGCGCACAGATCTTCTGCTCTATCTAATGAATGGAACAGAACTTACCAAAGATCCCGAGTGCTGCTGCTGCCTCCTGACGCTGCTCTATGCCCGCAGTAGCAGGGGGCGGGGGGCTGCCGGAGGACTCTACCGGGGGGATATCGGTGTAGCTGGAGGATGTGAGGGCAGTGTGCTCCAGATTCGCACATCAGCACACCGAGGAGATTAACGGGGAGAGTTGCCGCTCATGCGCGCCTGTCATCACATTGGGAGGGTGCGCTGTCATCTGCTGCAGGTAGGGGGCGCCGCCGGTCACGGCTCCGGGAGTTTTAATTGGCGCAGTGCAAATCTTAGTCCAGCGCTGCTTTCAGGAACGACCTGCGAGGTGCCCAGTGACTCTGTAGTGGGCATCCTGGCATGCCACAAGAGGACAGTGCCCCTCTGCTGCTCGGTAAAATGCTCTGCACTCTGTCTGCTTCTAAAATCCTCTGCACTTTTTTATTACCTTGCTCTGAATTGACTACAATGTAATCTACTGTTCTGCAGCTACTAAATGCTCTGCTTTGCACTTTGTGCCGAGATGCATTGTATATTGGCTGTTGCTCTGCATTGTACTTCGTCTGTGCTGAGATGCGATGGATATGATCTCAGGCTATTAAATGCTCTGTGCTGTACCCCATCGATGTTAAAATGCCTTGTCCTTTATCGCTGCTGCTCATATCCTCTGTATTTTTGCTTTGCATTGACTAAAAAGCTACTAATTGCTCTGCTTTGCACTTTGTGCTGAGATGCATTGTACTTTATCTGCTGCTGCTAACATACTCTGCACTGTAAGGTACTCGATCTATGCTGAGACACTTCATCTGCAGCTGCTAAAATGCACTGCTCTTCATTCCCTAAAATGTTGTATATACTGTTCTGCAGTTCAAACAATGCTCTGCACTACACTTCATCTATGCTGCTTTTAATACTGCACTATATCTGTACTTCATCTGCTGATACTAAAATCCTATGCACTTACATTGCTCTGCATGGACTAAAAAGCTGTGTACTGTTCTGCAGCAACTAAAATGCTCTGCATTGGACTTTGTGCTGAAATCCTCTATACTTTATCTACTGCTGGTAAAATGCTCTGCACTTTGCTTCACCTATGTGAGATATACTTCATCTCAGCATTTGCTTTACTCTGGATTCACTAAGATGCTGTGTACTAGTCTGTGGCTACTAATATGCTCTGCACTACACTTCATCTATGCTGCTCTTCATACTGCACAGGTTGCACCATAGCCGTACTTCCTCTTAGCTGCTCCGTATTTACTAACATTTTCTTTACTGTACTATATTTGTGGAGGGTTTTTTGCCTTTCACTAAAATGCTCTGCACTACATCTAGGCTGATATGTACCACACTTTATTCTGCTGAGCACTATATGGATATTTACGACACTCCAGCTCCAGTACGCCCTTTTACACTGCACTTTTATCTTTATCTCTGCACTCCGCTAGGTCTATTCCCCTGTGTATTCCCTACATTTCTGTATTGTATGCATGCTTTTTGTCATTTACTAAAATGTTCTGTAATGTACAGTAATTCATCTGTGCTACTGTGTACTCATTATCATGCTCTGTTCACCCTCTATGCTGCTCTGTATTGGGCCTCCCTTATCCAGTCACTGACATGCTTTCCACTGTCAATTATCTTTGGTGCCTACATCGCTCTCCTCTCTAGTCACTAACATGCTCTGCATCCCATTAGAAAAATCTATAGTGTCTTGCACATGACCTCAGCTATAATGCTTTCCAGTTACTAACATGCTCTGCACTGGCCATCATCTATAATACTCTTTCTTGTTCTTCCTCCATGCTGTCCTCCAATCACTAACATGTACTGCACTCTACTTCATCTACCATAAGCAGCACTAAGCATCTCCCTGCAGCTGCTAGCATGCTCTGCACAATTACTAACACACTGTGCTGCTGCAGTCATTGCTTCCAGTGAGTGAATTCAGATTATGCTCTCTACACAAGTTTCCTGCCTCATCACCTCTTGGTCACTATTTTCCAACTTGCACTCCTCAGATTTCCCTTTTCAGAAGACTTGCTGGCACATGAGAGATGTTGGAGTTCGAAGACCATCCTTCCCCTGGATACAACGGAGCACATTAATCCAATGCCACACTCCAGTGATTTACCTGTAAGGATGGATCCCACAATGATTGGGAAGAAAGCATTTACCCCCCTGGCAGTGGATGCGCCTTGTTTACTGCTATTTACATTTCTGCGTGTAATAGTGACATTATTCTTGATACCACAGTAACCGTGCAGCTTGCTAGCCTCCAGGCTAATAATTTTATTTCTACCACATTAATCTATTTAGTTACAGGTTCTTCAGACAATGATTTGATCACACAGATAATTCCACTGGAAGGGCAGAGAGAGAGAGAAATGTATAAAACCAGGTGCTACCAATTGCCTTTGTCTAAGTTGTCTAAATTGTCTAACTTACTGGGGAAATATCAGTTTTCTTAATGCCTTGTTGTATGGCTGATAAGCATAGAAGCAACTATGTATCAATATTATTTCAACAGTGTAATAATAAATAATATAATATAGCTTTAGCTGTGTTATGACAAGGATGATAATAATATTGCACTTTTCCTATTAAAATTATATTTATTTCTATTTTCATTATTCTTTGATCTATTTCAAATGCATTGTTTGTTATCAAATAAGTACAACCATTGGGTGCATTCACACGAAGGTATATCGGCTCGGTTTTCACGCCGAGCCGATATACGTCGTCCTCATGTGCAGGGGGGGGGGTGGGGTGGAAAAGCCAGGAGCAGGAACTGAGCTCCCGCCCCCTCTCTGCCTCCTCTCCGCCCCTCTGTGCTATTTGCAATGAAAGGAGGTGGGGTGGGGGCGGGGCTAAGTTCAGTGAATTAGCCCCACCCCCATCCCACCTCTCCCCATTGCAAATAGTGCAGAGGGGCGGAGAGGAGGCAGAGAGGGGGCGGGAGCTCAGTTCCTGCTCCTGGCTCTTCCATCCTCCCCCCCCCCCCCTGCACATGAGGATGACGTATATCGGCTCGGCGTGAAAACCGAGCCGATAAACGTTCGTGTGAATGCACCCTTTGCTCCTGGATAGGTAGCTTTTGTCATTATATATTGCCTCATTCTCATCTACGGCAGAAGTACTGTTTAAACCTTCTATCGCCAATCCTGCTGAATTACTAGAAAAAGTAGCGCAGCTGGACACTGTATCGGAAACTTGATGGACCCATTATGGTCACTGGGGTCCGTTAGGTATCATTGATTTTCGGCACACAACTGATCTAGAATTGACATTGCTTCCATTGTTTTACTGCTATAAGAGAGTGACAACCTATCCTATAGTTGGTGGATGAGGGTCCACCGCTTGGGATCCTCATCCATCAGTTGATTGTCCGGTCAACTGTCAGTGCAGTGGGGCCAGACCTCTTCATCAACGAAAGTGAGAGCTTCATGCTCATTAAAATCAATGGGAGTGCCATGCTTCTATCATACTTCCTGCTGCTGTTATGGACAGGACCAGATGTCCTGTCCTTTTAATCCATGTCAAGGAGCAGGAAGTGCAATAGAAGCCTACCACCTCCTTGATTTCAGTGGGTGTGAAGCTGGTGATCCTGATGATGACACGTGGGCCCCACTGCACTGACTGTGGGCTGGATGATTATCTGATGAACGGGGACCCTGAGCAGTGCACCCCTGTTCATAAACTACTAATGACTTGTCCAGAGGATAGTTCATTAGTTGAAAATAGGCTGGAATAGCCCTTTAACAGCAATGCGTATGAGGCCTCAGAGATTAAAGAGGTTTTCTGGCCTTTGAAAAATTCTTCTTAAGATAGGCCATCAATATCTGATCAGTAGGGTTCTGCTGCTCAGGATCTCCAATGATCAACTGATTGAAGGGCTGATTGAAGCGCAGCCATATTATGGTAATCATCTGAAAATTGGCCTAAAACATATCAGATACGAAAACATAAAATATAAAATAGCAGTTTGATTAGGAACAGATTTGCTATTTTATGAAGGCGTAATACATAGATTTTTTGGCGTCACTCTACCTGTAGGAGGAGACACACTCTGATAGGTATAAAATACTAGCCCGATATCCCTGAAACATGATGTCTTCACACATATCATTGGCAGTGCATTTTTTTTCGCTTTTGCTTGTCCCCACAAAATCATATATGATATTCATAAATGGTTAAGAACACAATGCATACAGTACATCATGTGCACATATGGATCTGCTGACTGTATTAACACATATGTATTAACAAGCACCTCATACACCCCTATAGCTGTGGTCCCGAGATCAGTAGAAATTGATAGCAAAGGCAAGATTAAAGCGTACCACAGTTTTAAAAAAATATACCAAGTTTTTCTAATTCGCTGCTGTTTGCACCCTGATTAATGTCTGTAAGTTGATTTTTAGGTGGTGTTCCCCTTTTCTCTGCTGTCCCAACACAATTCAGGAATTCTGGCCAAATGGTGAGTAATCCTAATATATTGTGTGTACACACATACCCTTCCCCAGGGAAGGCAGAGATTGCGGCGATAATTATCACAGTGTCTGCAGATCTGTCAGCCTGCAGTCTCTGAGTACATGGGAGTGCCAAGAGGACATAGCTCCTCCTACCCCATTGCCAAGGAAGCATCCATGTGCCCTTGTTACTATAGAAACTCTGTACCTGATACAGAGAGTGAATTGCAGAGAAGCTGGAATGGAGACCCCTAGTGGGAGCTACTTTAAATGAGATTACAGTGGTAAAGCAACAACATTATTAATGCAATCATTAAAACACAAACAGCTAACATAAGCTTGTAGACTAACATAAGATAGTAGATGAACATACGTTGTCTGAAAATCAGTTCCCCTTTAAAACGAGGCCACAATTTTGATTAAAGAGGTTGTATAAGATCCAAAAACATGGTGGCTTTCTTCAAAAAACATCGTTACTCTTGGACAGTGTGATATTATGACTCCACTCAAATGAAGGGGCCTGCAGTACCATACACTGCCTGTGGACAACAGAGGTGCTGTTTCTGGGAGATCACAGCCATGTACTGTACATCTAATCTCAGACTTTTACAATACAGAAGAAACAAATGAAGTCTGGCATCTTTGCAGCATACTGTATATTCTTTATAATTTACTGTTTTACCAACATGGGAAGTGTGAACACCACTGGGAAATAAGCGCTGTTAACGGATCTGACATTTTTATTATGTGTTTGTACTATATTTAGTATTTTGAATGCTCAATGTTCTTCTTATTAACACATGAATATCCAATTGAGGCATCTGGTATTCATGAGTTTAGCAGACAGTTTGTTTAAGGCCTCGGTTTAGAGGAGCATTTTTTTTGCGCACAAATAGCCGCTCGCACGTGAAAAAATTGCGTAAATGAAGCTAAAGGTGCGATCTAGATTTGCACATAATTTTCTTGTTCACAGGATCCGCGGTCTGTACTGCATGTTAATCCAGCTCCATAGGAGTCAATGGAAACTTCTGCACAAAACGCATCAAAGATAGGTCAGGTCAGGTCCTATCTTTTCTTGCAGCATGCACCTTAGATGCTGACATTGTAGCCACGCATGTTCTATATTTTGCAGGTGCGACTATTCTGCCTGTCTAAAAATTGTTCACGTGAACGCTTCAATAGGAAACCATTGGTTCTAATAGACACATTGTTTTTGCACGGCTATTGGTGCGCAAAATAAATGCTCGCCTGAACGAGGCCTGAAGCTGCCCACACATGATAATTTAACCGACTAGAATGCGGCCACTCAGTTGTCCGTGGGACCATTTCTATGGTCAGTCTCTTCAGTGACATGCCAGACTAAACTGGACAGTGATGAAGAAAGTAAAAAGAAAGAAACAGAGTGGGCTTACATATAGTAGCAAATGATCAGCCGACTTTACTTGTATCTCCAGCCGACCATGGCCAAAAAAAACTATCCTGACTGCTTGAAATTTTGGCAGAAAACAGTCTCTCATCAGAAATCTGGAGCGCTAGTTCTCAGATAATTTTCAAAGGATGGTCCACCAAAATGGCCAACAGTGGTCATTTCTCCTGACTTTGTCCAGCTTTGCTGCATCAAGTATTCTTGTGTTAATAAATCAATGTGCTTGTTGAGACTTTCCATACAGCAACCTTGGCACTGCAAAAAACAAACAGAAAAATTCATGATAGGTGACAGCATGTACCCCTCACTAACGTGCCCACTCAGCTAAAAATAAGCATTACATTTTGAATTAGCTGAATTATACAGTCCATGTTAACCCCTTAGTGACCAGCCCATTGCCTTTTTACATCCTGGCCTGATGGGCTTAATATCTGGAGGACGTAAAAATAGGCTTCTCTGGGAATGAAAGCCCTGCAGGTTCTGGACGTGACAGCTCCATGCTGTCAGTTACCGGAGGTAGCTGACATGCCTGACCTGTCACCCCAGGCCTCGGGACCCCTCCCTCAGTCTTGCAATCACCGGTATCCACTGGATACCGGCGATCGCATTAAAGTCAATGTACAGTAAATTAAAGTTGAAGTTTCAGCTCCCCTTACGGATCGGATCTGTAAGGGAAACTGAGAATCCTTACCTTCCATCCTCCGCGATGTCTTGTGGCTTTCTCGTCCTCCCCGGACCTGCCATTTGTGTCAACACATGCGCGCCAGACAGCATTACACCACGCGCATGCGCAGAGGGCCAGGAGGCCCGGGAAATTAAAGAACTTCCTGCTCCCAGCTAGTATAAGTAGCCAAGAGCAGGGAGCTGTCACCGGGAGCTGCTGTATGCGGTTCCCGGTCACATGATCACTGCTATCCAATGGATAACAGCGATCATGTAAAAGTTTAAAAAGTTGAAAAATGTGTATAAGAGAAAAAGAAAAAAGTTTGTTTCATCTCCCCTCATGGATCACATCCGTGAGGGGAAATCAAATTAGGTACCTAAGGCCCCTGGATTTATCCGAAGACCTTATCCCAGCTTCTGCGCATGCGTCCATCACCAAAATGGCGGACGCAGGTGCAAAAGCCACAGATTACTGGGGTAATTTAAAATCTCCCCGCACCTGGCTACTAAATGTAGCCAGGAGACTGGAGATTTTATGTGGGGCCACAGTCCGCAGTTCTTGGTCACATGATCATTGTTATCTGATGGATAACGACGATCACGTAAAGGTAAAAAAAAGCTAAAGTTTCACCTCCTGTCATGGATCTGAACCGTGAGGGGAGGTGAAATTACTTACCTAAGGCCTGCGGTCATGTCCCCTGATGGGATCCTTATCCATGGACCTTTCCCCAACTTTGGCGCATGTGGCTGTTGCCAAAATGGTGAATGCAAGCGCAGAAGCTAGGGAGGGCAAGGGGAAATGTAAAATCTCCTTGCTAGTAAAGGTAGCTGAGAGCCTGGACATGTCGCGAGGGGCCGCGGTGAGCGGTCCTCGGTCACGTGATAACCATTATCCAATGGATAATGGCGATCACGTAAAGACAGTTAAAGTTTGATGCGCCGTTCAGTTTGGGCCCCGCTGTGCATCTAGACAGAAGATTAGGGCCACAATGGGTATGTTTCTGAACATAGGACAAACAGGGGAATCCATTTTGGGGTGAAAGTCTTCATTTATATGTATGCTGTACAAGAAAAACTATTTTTAAAATGACACAATTGCCAAAAAATGAAAATCAGCAATTTTTTCCTTGTGTTTTGTTTCGATTTTTTAAAAAACAGTGCGGTTAAAATACACATTACACCCCTAGATGAATTCGTTAGGGGTCTAGATTTCAAAATGGGATCATTTGTGGGTATTACCCATCGTTTTGGCCGCTCAAGGGCTCTACAAGTGTGCAGTGGGGCCTGAAACACCTTTAAGCAAAATGTCTGTTCTTAAAAAAAAAAAACACCGGCTGCTCCTTTCGGTTTGGGCCCCGTTGTGCATACAGCCATATTATTAGGGCCACAACGGATATGTTTCTGAGCACGGGACAAACAGGGGGTATCCCTTTGGGGTGAATGTCTTCATTCTTATATGTGCTGTACAAAAAAAAAATAAAAATGACATAATTGCTTAAAAATTGCTTTTTACTTCTGCTTTGCTTAGATTCATTCAAAAATGGTGTAATCAAAATATACAGTACACACCTAGGTGAATTTGTTATGGGGTGTAGTTTCCAAAATGGGGTCATTTGTTGGGGTTCTCTATCGTTTTGGGGTCTACAAGTGGGCAGTGGGGCCTGAAACGCCTTCAAGCAAAATGTCTGAAAGCTACTGGCTGCTCCTTTCGGTTTGGGCCCCGTTGTGCATACGGACATAATATTAGGGCCACAATGGGTATGTTTCTGAACACAGGACAAATGGTGGTATCTGTTTTGGGTGCAAATCATCATTTTCACGTGCATTATAGAAAAAAATCCTGTGTTTAAAATTACATATTTGCAAAAATATGACATTTTATTTTTTTCTCCTCTAATTTGCATAAATTCCTGAAAAAAACTGCGCGGTCAAAATACTCATGACGCCCCTCAGTGAATACATTAAGGGGTGCAGTTTTTAAAATGGAGTCATTTGTGGGGGGATCTATCCGTCTAACAACAACACGTAAGAGCCTTTCCAATCTTGGCTTGGTGCAGGAAAACAAAGTGTTCCTCAAAATATTAATAATTAATGTTAAATTTGTACGTCTCCTAAATGGTTAAAATAAACACGAAAGTTTTGTCAATGTGCGCCCAGAATAATGTAAACAGATGGAAATATATATCTTATCAAAAATTTCTATATTATGTTTGCACATATTTGAGATACTGCAGTTGGAAATGTGAAAAAATAATGATTTCTTTCAAAAGTTTCCCAATTTTGGCGCTTTTAATAAATATACACAAATTCTATCGGTCTATTTTTCCGCCTAACTGAAGTACAATATATGGTGAAAAAACAATGTCAGAATCACTTGGATATGCAAAACATTGACGGTGTTTTTCCATGTTGAAGTGACACATGTCAGATTTCCAAAATTTCGCCTGATCATTAAGGCGCAAACAAGCTTGGTCACTAAGAGGTTAAGTGGGTTTTCCCATATATATGGCATAGGGTCGTCTCTGGACAGAACGATTGGCTGCTACTTGGTTATAGAGCTCCTTTACTAGTACTACTGGGGCCTGTTCTATACTTCCAAATCTGGCAGAAACAATGTGGGATTCTCCGTTGGGTGTGGTACATAGAGGGGCTCACTCATAGTAGCGCTCAGGTTTCCATCTCTCTGTTACATTTTTAAAGTAGAGAAACAGAATTAAAGCAAAATTAAATGGTTCTAATTTTTACCCCATTATTTTAAATTTTTTTAAACTCCTTAATGCCACAGAAGGTAAGTTTAAGTCATGGGCACATGGTACTATTGGTACTATCATAGTTAGCAGTTTAATATTACTTGCCGCTGGGGGACCAATCACAGTGGCCCTGCCCCAGTAATCTCTGTGATTGGCCAGTCAGTGCTGCTGGCCCAAGTTTAGTGTGTGATCCTGTCTGTGTAGTATGCGGTTAGTCAGTGTTCCTGTCCCCATCTCCTCTTCCCATAGTCACCCATCCTGTGATCAGTTAGTGTAGGGTCAGCGTATCCACCAGTGTAAAAAAAAAAAGCCTGCTATGTTCCAGACCCTGGCCCGTGGTCACCCCATCGCAGTGATCCTCCAGTGTCCTGTGCTTACCTACCGAATAAAAATATTTTTTAGGTACATAATAAATCTACATAAAGTATGGCCCGCAGGAGGTTCACTAGGAGGACGAGGCTTCCGCAATAATTGCATCTGAGTCACTCAGCTAGTAATGTTGACACACCGACACCACTTTTCTGGCATTATCCTCTTCATCATCAAGTGAGTCTAAACTCCTTTGTGAGCACTGCCTTGTCCCCATGCAGCACTGAATCACAGTTTTTTTTATGCTGCTGCCCATCAGATAGATTGCCTGTCAGATCACAGTGTAATGTAATAATATGGTATTGCAGCATACTGCAGGAGCAATCAAACCATCGCAAGTTTTGGTCCCCTATTCAAAAACATATTTGGTATTGCTGCATCCATAAAAGTCTGATCTATCAAAGTAATGCATTTTTTTATCCCTCAGGCTGCAGTCACATGAGCAATTTTTTTGTGTGCTTATGTGAAAAAAAAAATGCACTCCATGGATGTGCAAAATGCACGTAACCGAAGCTCTGTGCTGTTTTTTACATGTTTGTAGAGCAGCTGTGCTTGTAAAAGTGCAATGTCCCCTCCTCACTGAACACTGTGACAGCGCTGTGACAGTGTTCAGTGATGATGGG
Organism: Eleutherodactylus coqui; assembly: GCF_035609145.1. Lineage (NCBI taxonomy): Eukaryota > Metazoa > Chordata > Amphibia > Anura > Eleutherodactylidae > Eleutherodactylus > Eleutherodactylus coqui. The sequence continues at coordinate 80,071,715 of NC_089849.1, forward strand.
ACTCTCCGCAGGCATGAAAGAATCCCCTGCCACAGCTGTCACAGCTGCGGCAGAGGAACCTTGATGATATCCCATTGCTTTCAATGGGGCCGGCAACCCCTGCAGCAATGATCTTCAGGTGGGGGGGGGGGCTTGAAATATAAGCCCCACCCCAAAATTATCCCTAGCTGTTAAAAAAATAATAATTTTACTCACCTAGAAGCGCTGTCCAGTTCCTCTCCCTGTCCCTGTCAATCTTCATCTGTATTTTGGTGGCCAGGGATTGAAAAATCCCCACCTCCAGAAAGCACTGCCTCTGATTGGCTGAGTGCTGTGACCAATCAGAGACAGCTCTCGGCTATCATTCAATGAATGGCTGACCACTCCCTATGATTGGCTAAGTGCTCAGCCAATCAGACACAGCCCTTTCAGGAGGCAGAGATTTTTAAATCCCCAGCAGGAGAAGAAGCTGCAGAAGACTGCCGGGAAGCCAGTGACAAGATGCGCTGGAGCCCCGTCGACGGAGAGGTGATGTTTTTTTTTTTCTTTACGGCAGCTAGTGATGATTTTTCAGGGAAGGGCTTGTATTTTAAGCCTTTCCCCAAAAATCACAGCAGGATTTGCCTGCATCCCATTGCTTTCAATGGGGCTGGCGGCAGTAACGTTGGCCCCATTGAAAGCAATGGGAATAAAACTACACTCACGCGCATTTTCATGCTTTCCTATGGGTTCTTCCACACAAGTGATATTTTGTAGCCTGCGACATTGCGAGACTACAAAATCACAGCATGCTCTATGTAGATGCGATTTGCGGTGTTTTGTTGCCCATGTTTCCCTATGGAGCCTTCCTTTCTGTTGCATCATAGTGCTCAAAAATGTGGTTTTCGTGCAGTACGATGCAACATTGACAGTAGGAAATCCAACTGTAAAAACCCTAAGCTAAGCCCTAACTGCAGGAAAAATGAAAAAAAAAAAAAACACATCAATCACCTAGAAGCACTCTCAACTCTGCTGAGTCTTCTTCCCGCTCCCCGGCAGTTGTCTTTAGCATTTCTTCTGGCCAGGAATTGGAAAATCCCCGCCTCCAGGAAGCACTGCCTCTGATTGGTTGAGTGTTGTGATGCTCAGCCAATCAGAGCCAGCACTCGATGAACCAATCACAGCGCCACTTAACTGATGTATGTGTTTTGTTTTTATTTCTTTTTCTGCAGCTAAGGCTTAGTTTAGGCCTTTCACAGTAGGATTTCCTACTGTCAAAGTTGCATCCCACCGCATGAAAAAACACATTTTTGTGCGATGCGATGCAACAGAGAGGAAGGTTCCATAGGGAAACATAGGCTAGAAAACCTCACAAGTGACGTGCACATCGCGAAACCCGCATTGTTTTTGCCTCTCAATGCAGTAGGCTACAAAACATCGCAAATGTGAATTAAGCCATAGGAAAGCATGGTTTTCACATAAATGTGATTTGTAGCATCGTCGCATCCCAAGACTTTGTCGCCCGTGTGAACGAGGCCTAAAGCCTGTTTCACACGGGCTACAAAATCTTGCTGCAAAATCATCACTACAAAACGCATGCATGTGAAGCTCAGGGTTTCCAATTGGTTCTTTCAGGCTACAGAACATCTCATGTGAAAGAACCCACTGAAAGAGACCTAAAGGGATAAAACAACAGAAAGCTAACAGAAAAGCTTTTAATTTGCTTCTGTTCCATTAGGTTTCCAATTTTTAATGAAACGAATAGAGCAGACTGCAGCAAATGCAGTCTGTTCGCTCTTCACTTTTAAAAACCCATTGAAATTAATGGGGCAAAAATGAATTCCACTTTTTATTCCATCTCTCTGTGCTAAAATGGAACAGAGATGATGGAAATCCTGAATACAGGCTGAACGCTGGTGTGAATGAGCCCTATGAAACGTAGGAGGATGAGCGACAAAAGGCAGTGGTTGCAGTAAAGCCTTCACTGCAGGTTATGCATCAATGTGGTGAGCATCAGAAAAGTGTAGGATCGATGGGGGAGTCACCTGGAAGCTGAGCTGCATGGCCGCTAGCTAACTCCGCTCCCTTCCACCACCCTGAAAATCACGCCTGCTAAATGTGACGAAGCAAAGCCATTGATTTCAATGGTTTAATTCTCACAAGCGTGTTTGTTGCGAGCAATCCCTACGTACAAGAAAAGATGGACCTATCTTACTCACAGGTACGTTTTAGATGTGCGAAAAAAGATAGGTCCTGCTCTATCTTTCTATTTGTCTTTTTTTGCGCACGCAATAGCGCTGGGTTTGAACTGTAAAAAAGACAAAGCCTTATAATTTGTTAATGCACAAATACGCTCGGTTGTGGCAAGTGTATTTGCAGATATGTTCATCTGTTTAAGAGCTTCTACCAAGTAGCGTTTTTTTTAACGCTGCAATATCGCTGCGTTTTTTTCAGTGGGACTTTCTAATGTTAAAATCGCATCGCACAGAAATTGCAAGTTTGTGCTTTTGCGATTTTAACATTAGAAAGTCCCATTGAAAAAAGCGCAGCGATATCGCAGTGCTAAAAAACGCTAGTGGGTAGAAGCCCTCAAGGTGGTTTCACACGGGTGAGAAAATTGCGTGTTTTTGCAGTGATTTTCACCTGCTGCGATATTCAGTTAAAAAGCAGATTATGAAACCAATCAATGTCAATTGTTTCTTTTCCATTTGCGATATTTTCACGCATGTGATGTTCAGGATATTAAAAAAATCCTGGCATGTTCTATCTTTCTGCGTTTTGTGATTATTTTTATCTCCTATTGTATCTCTATGGAGCCTGTGTTTTATCGCATCGCTGCAAACACGAGTTGATTTTATCGCAGGTGGCAGCAATGGGATGCGAGACTATTCTCCAAAAACAGCATAGCTGATGCTCACAAAACGCAGGGAATAAAAAGTGAGATTTTACTGCGATTTTCTTGTGGCAAAGTCGCAATCGTCCATGTGGAATTACCCTAAGCCCTTTGTGCATAAAAAATGTGTGCTTAAAGGGGTGGTCTCGCGAAACCAAGTGGGGTTATACACTTCCGTATGGCCATATTAATGCACTTTGTAATATACATCGTGCATTAAATATGAGCCATACAGAAGTTATTCCACTTACCTGCTCCGTTGCTAGCGTCCTCGTCTCCATGGTTCCGTCTAAATTCGCTGGCAGCTTGCTTTTTTAGACGCGCTTGCGCAGTCCGGTCTTCTCCATTCAGCACGAGCCGCTTCAGTGTGCTCCCCGCTACAGCTCTTCTGCGCATGCGCAGACGAGCTGTCACTGCTCGGGAGCGCGCTGAAGCGGCCATTCTGCACCATCCTCTGTTAGAGGAAGGTGCAGAAACTGGAGCTGCCCAGCGGAGAAGACCAGCCCAGCCCAGCAGCCCCGAGAAGCCTCCCAGGTAAGTGATGGGTCGGGGGGCGCTGCCGCTGCGCCGGGCTGCGCCGGGGGGGGCTGCCGCTGCGCCGGGCTGCGCCGGGGGGGGGCTGCCGCTGCGCCGGGCTGCGCCGGGGGGGCTGCCGCTGCGCCGGGCTGCGCCGGGGGGGCTGTCGCTAGGCCGGGGGAGCTAGCGCTAGGCCGGGGGGGCTGTCGCTGCGATGGGGGGGGGGCTGTCGCTAGGCCGGGGGGGCTGTCGCTAGGCCGGGGGAGCTAGCGCTAGGCCGGGGGGGCTGTCGCTGCGATGGGGGGGGGGGCTGTCGCTAGGCCGGGGGGGCTGTCGCTAGGCCGGGGGAGCTAGCGCTAGGCCGGGGGGGCTGTCGCTGCGATGGGGGGGGGGGGCTGTCGCTAGGCCGGGGGAGCTAGCGCTAGGCCGGGGGGGCTGTCGCTGCGATGGGGGGGGGCTGTCGCTAGGCCGGGGGGGCTGTCGCTAGGCCGGGGGAGCTAGCGCTAGGCCGGGGGAGCTAGCGCTAGGCCGGGGGGGCTGTCGCTGCGCCGGGGGAACTAGCGCTGGGGAGCCGGGGGCTAGCGCTGGTTACCTGCTGTCTGGTCGGCGGCTGCGGGGCGTCTGGTCGGCGGCTGCGATGCGTCCGGTTGCCATGGAGACACAGCTGGCGGCGTCTCGGGAGCGCGCACGTCGGGCTGCAGCGAGCGACTGGGAAAGAGCCGGCGGCCATCTTGAGGAAACTTTTATAACTTGCTGAAACGCTGGAACGGTAAGTACGAACCAGCTAGAAATGTCATTTACAGGGGGGCTTAGTAATGTGTGTTTAATGGGGGGGACTGGGCAAAAAAAAAAATTAACTGCTTCCTCGAGACATCTCCTTTAAGCCCGTATGACCATCTTTCTATTTAGTCTCCATAATGTTGCCTTAACCAAAAGGCCTAGATAGTAGAACAGAGGTCCAGACACCCCTGTTATCCCGAGAGTCCTAGAGGTATGGTTCCTAACTGTCAGTCACTAATGGCATATGCTGCGAATATAAAGTAGGAAACCTTATTAAAGGCAACACTGGCGGATTTGCATTGCGGAATCCAAAGTCGGAGTCCACCTCCAGATTCAGCAGCAAATACCACCCATAGCATGCTATACCAAAGCATTATTTCCTGCCCATGAGTGACTCTATGCAGGTTCTGCATGGACGGCTTTCATTGAAAACATCATTGCAAAAAGGTTGCTGGATCCGCGCCATAAACTAGCGACCAGGGGCGTAACTAAAGGCTCAGGGGCCCTGATGCAAAAGGTGAGCTGGGGCCCCCCCCTCTATCTGTATCTGTACCTGTACCCATACCTAAATCATAACTTGAAGCTTCTGGGCCCCAATGCAAAACCTGTAACAGGGCCCCCAACTATAATGCTTTATTCATAGTACTGGGCTCCCTATATGGAGAAGAGAGGCCTTATGGGCCCCCTAAGGCTCCTGGGTCCGGGTGCATCCGCATCCCCTGCATCCTCTATAGTTACGCCCCTGCTAGCGGCATTATCTGTACCGCACATGTGTGCCGGCCGGCAAATCTGCAATACAGATAAGAAGAAGTCACTCTCCGGGCACAGTGTCGGATTCCACTGCGGGATCCTGCATGCAGAATCCGAGCCGGTCGTGTGCAGCCGGCCTAAGAAACAAAATTTAAAGAAATGTCAAGAAATTTTACAATAATTTTCTAATTTTGTCCCTGCCAGGTTATATTTAGGAATTTGCCCATTTTGAGTATTAAAGCAACCAGGATAATATTGTCTTATAATGCTCTCCATAATGAATACATAATATTCCCAGTTCTCTTGTTAATCTGATAATGAAAGGTCCCCACTCTTTGTAGATTCTGTAGTTATCATGCATTCATGAATTGTCAATCAATGTTTAGCAACAATTCGCTAAACTAGAGCGGAAACAACATAAGCAAACCATTTTAAATATTGGCATTATTGATCTGGGTGCTGACACACTTCTACAGCTCAGACAATCAGCACTAGAAGCTGCACGTCACTCACAGACATGTTATTGCTTAGTGGGCATGCTGTTCTGGATTTTGGTGCTGATCTATGGCTTCTTCTGCCTGAATAGCAAAACCATAGATATGCCACGATCAGTAGCTGAAATGTGTGAAATATGCAGAAAATGTGTTCTATTTGGAAAATCACATGGAAAGTATCATCCTTTGAATATATTCCATTTGCAGTTTCAATATAGAATGAATCTAATAAACAAGTTGAGGAACTTTGTAAATATATTGTATTATTATAAATCTTGTACTGCTCTGTTTATTAAATATATTTTATTGAGCAAGGAAGGATTGTTACAATGTCACAATTTGAAATAATGATACAAAGTCTCATCAAAAGATAACTGTAGATGATGAACAATTTGACACATAAACAGCTCAATTTCTTTTTAATTACGTAAAGAACATAAACATAATAAGATAACAGGTGGCTTGCAAATATAGAATACCTCCAATACAGTTCTATCTAAAAACTCAGTGAGCTTATGCAATGTTAGCACAAGGTAGGAGAATAAAGTGATGGATTTATCCACTCCCCAGTACATTTTGCATAGTTCCCCTGCATAGTTGCTAATGTGTCTTCCAACCTGCAAGTGTTGCGATCTTGTACTAATCTTTAGGTCCAGATTATATTTTAGACCAGAACTGCAATTCTAATTCTACAGTCTTCAGCTCAGAAATCTGTATTATAGTTAGTCATTCCCTATGTCATATTATGTGCACTTTGTAACCGTTTTTTGAGGTTATATAGATACATAGCGTAATGATGATAACTGCAGTCCTCACATACAAGCCACACTGCATCATATAACAATGACAATCACAATGACCCAACTACCAGTCATAATACTCCCAGAGTCAGACAAAGCACCCACATAGTCAGCGAAACGGTCCAGAGTCATCCACATTGTTTCACGATCCTGCCGAATAGTTTATCCATTGTGCATCCATTGTCAGTCACAGTGCCCCCAGTGTCAGCTACATTGCTTTCCCCAGTTTTATACTATGCACTGAACCTAAAATACTATTATTTAGTGAAGGCATGGGTCAGGAAGGGTATTGTTTCTCCTTAGGAGCACAAGGTGTGAAGAGACTTATAAGGCCATCCATGTTCCCCTGGGAAATATGTAAATGGATAGATGGAACAATACCTCTACAGTGTCACCTACTGGAAGGCAGCATTCCTTCAAGTCAATGTCAGACTTTTTACGAGCCTTGTAACTATGACTGGGAATTGTGAGCCGAAGCCAGAATCTTCTCCGTAAGGAGAAGATATCCATGTACAGACAGCTGTTGGGGTGATTCCCTATTATCAGTATTCAGCAGGTTTCTGGCTTGGCTTGTAAAAGACCAATAGGCATGGCTCCAGGACAGTAGGTGGCACTGTAGAGGTATCCTTCCATCTTCCCATTTGTATATTTTCCAGGGAGAATACCTTGCCTTATAAGTTTCCTCACATCTTCTAGGTGCTCTTCCTAAGGAGAAACAATACCCTTCCTGACCCACATCTATATTGACGTATTTTATTGTACCCAATATATATTTTATATTTTTTTGTACTAATTAAATAATGTTTAACTTATTTCTCTGGGTCATTACGAATGCAGTGATGCCACACATGAATTTTTTCTACATAGTAAATGGGGAAAAGTGGAGTTTTTGCATTTTTATTTTTTTTTAAATTTTTTACTTTTTTTAATACTTTTTTAACTTTTGATTTTTGTCCCACTAGGGAACTTGAATATTAACGTCTTCTATAATTCTTCTAATACACTACTGTACTTCAGAGGCTGAGCCTCATAGGCCACTGTAGCAGACCCGGAGGCTATATTCAAGCCTCCAGGTCCCATAGCAACCCATCAGGACCCTGAGATCACCATGTGGGTGTCCGATGGGTGACAGAGGGAGCCTTTGCCCTATATCAGCCTTTTACATGCTGTGGTCACACTGAGGGTTAAAATTAGGGATCAGAAGTTTCTTCTGTCCCAGGTGTTAGAGCAAGTGCCAGGCTGTCATCCGACAGTGGAGCACCTGCTCTCCCTGGCATAGTGGACTGATCCCAGCTTTCTCATGCAACTGCTGTCCAAAGAAGGCGCTGCAGAATAAAGCCCCTCAATGGTCGCCATCAAAAGACGTATGGATGGTCGTTAAGGGGATAAATAGTACCTGCAATTTCCCCTCAGAGTGCCCCTGCTTACATTACACTATATGAGGTCATTTTCCACTGCTGAGAAAAGAAAAAATGGCTGATGAAGCAGGAGCGCCCCAAAGTAAAAGTTCAGGTAATATTTAAAAGCAGACTTTTCTTTTACTATATTACTAACTTTTCTAGTGAACCATAGTGGTTTCCTTTTATTTTTGCTGGTTTGACATAAAGTTTGGTTGGTTTTAAGATGGCCATTTTTAATAGTGTCCACATACTCCTGTTGTATCCTGTTGATTATTTTTCCAAAAACTATCCAATATCCTTGAAATTAGTCTTTATAAAATCTAATTGTAGTAAAGGATTTATCAAAGTCTGTTTTTATGTCAAACCATAAACATTGAGGCCTTAGTCACACGGGCGTTTTTTCCCGCGATTTGCGGATCGCATGACGGATGCGCATCCGTAAATCGCTTGACCAGGTGCCGAAAAATCGCCTGAAAAACTGCTCCTAGCCGCGTTTCATTAGAAACGGGCCGCAGCTGTCCAGCGTATTGAATTCAATGGAGCCGGCAGGTGACAAGGTGAGTATATATATTTTTTTGTTTTTACACATTTCTGGATGAATTGCAGGGAAGGGCTTATATTTTTAAGCCCTTCCCGAAAATTCATCGTGCGATCACCGGCAGCCCATTGCTTTCAATGGAGCCGGCTGTATTGCCGGCTCCATTGAATTCAATGGGCAAACATCATTCTTCTCTGCCACAGCTGTTACAGCTGTGGCAGAGGAGAATGATTTGTCTTCTATATGTTCTCAATGGGGTCGGTGCTGCTGCCGCCGGCCCCATTAAGCGCAAATAGAGAAGAGAACAGGAATCGCAGATCGCAGATAGGTGTGATCTGCGATTTCTGTTCTATTATTTATCGGACGAGCGCCTAAAAAGCGCTCATGTGTCCGATACCATTGCAAAGCAATGGTTCTATAAAATCGCCGGACGTATGCGCATGCGCAAATCGGACGAAAAATCGCCCGTCTGACCGAGGCCTGATGGTCACTGCAGCACAAATTCTCTTCCAACTTAACCTCAGACAGCAGATCCCCATTAGTAAATACTAAATCTAGAATCTTATCTCCTCTGGTTGATGACCTAAGGCTACTTTCACATGGCAGATAAAATCAGGCAAGATTTGTACGTTACGAGATGCACAAATCTCACGTGAATGTGAACCCCATTGCTCAATAACTGCAATCAAAATAAGGGACTTCATATTCGTGTGAGTTTAGTGTGTCTTGCAGCAAGATTCTCGCTCCAGTGAATGCAGCCTAACAGCAGAAAAATTCCAATTGTTGTGGAAAATTCACTGTGAGTTTCATTAATTTTTGGTGTTCCTCACATGGGCGTGAAATACATAGCTGCATAACGGAACAAAACTAAACCATTGATTTCATTGGTTTCATTTTCATTAGCGTTTTTCTCGGCCATTAATAGTACAGGCAAGAAAAGATAGGACGGGCCCTACCTTTCTCGCATGTAGTCAATACTAGATGTGGGAAAGATAGGGCAGGACTTATCTTCCAGCTTTTTTTTCAAACTTGCGTGCTATAGCATGGAGTTTGAAGTTTGTGAAAAAACACACATTCATGCACAACTATGCTCTGTAGTGGTGAGTGTAGTGGCGAATAATCCAATCTGTCACAGTACTGTCACATTGTTTAGTAATGATAGCAGTCCCCCCGGGGAGTAAAGAATCCCCTGCCACAGCTGTGAAAGCTGTTGCAAAGGAACGCCATGTTCTCCCATTGCTCCCGATGGGGTTGCTGCTGCTGCTGGGTGCAGGCAACCACTGCAGTGATTTTTGGGGAAGGGCTTTAAATATAAGTCCTTCCCTGAAAATCATCCCTACAATGTGTTAAAAATAAAAAAAATATTATACTCATCTCTCCTCAGCTGCCAGGGCTCAAGCCCTTCCCTGAAACTCATGCATAAGTGTTACAAGGAAAAAAAAATACTCACCTAGTCTGGGTATCCAGGCTCCGCCGTATCTTCGCTCTGGCAACTCCGGCATTGTTCTCAAGCATTTTACCTGGGCGGGGATTTAAAACGAATGGCTGAATGCTGCCTCTGATTGGCTGAGCGCTGTGACCAATCACAGGCAGCTCTCAGCTATCATTTACTGAATGGCTGAGCGCTGCCTGTTATTGGTTGAGCACTCAGCCAATCAGATACAGCCCTGCTGAAAGAGCTTTGGAAAACTGCTGAGTGGCGGAGAGGTGAAAATATATTTCTTTATTTTTTCAAGCAGCTAGGGATGTCAGAGTAGGGCTAATATTTCAAGCCCTTCACCGAAAATCCCTGCGGGGGTTGCCTTCATCCCATTGCTTTCAATGGGGCTGCCGGCAGCAGCGCCGGCCCCATTGAAATCAATGGGAGAGCTTTGCGATCCTCTGCCACAGCTGTCACAACTGTGGCAGGAGATTCATTCGTCCCCGCTGCAGTCCCCTCATCACTGAACACTGTGACAGTGTTCCCACAGTGTTCATTGAGGAGGGAAACTTCGTGGAGCAGCTGCTCCAGTAAACAGGCAAAGTTTCATGCGCAAACTTTGCCCATTCACGCGTTCCCTGCAAAAGCGAGGAGCATATATGCGCGAAAAAATACGCACTCATGTGAATAAGGCCTATAAAAGTAGTATTATGGTAGTTTTACACACAGGTTTTTGTGGCAGTTTTTAATGCAGTTTTTGAGCCGAAGCCATCCATGCTTCAAAAAGTATCAAAAATATAAAGGAAGGACTTCTCTTTTTTCTTCCTCCTGCATTCACTTCTGGCTTTGGCTCAAAACCTGCAATAAAATTGGCAACAAAAAAAACTGTGTATAAACCACCCTCAACCGGTGCATTCATTTTACTTAGGAAATCCAAATATTCAACCCATCAACAGTTCTGCCTCCTATTAACGGTTCATTGAGCAACAAAACTCTACCACAAACCTTGGCTTGCTGCATTACAATTTCTCCTCATATACAATACATTGACACAGCATGCTGCTTGCGTTTTGGGTTAATATTGACTCCACTGCCATAAATCCTAATTTATTTGATTGGCTATTGCAGCCGGAACAGTCTGGTAAATATATTACAGGCTTTGATCAATCACTCCCAATGATTGCACCCAGGAGTCGTAAATTTAAAGTTAAATGTTGCATTGGCACTGTAAAAAAGCAATAGTATGTTTTCACAGGCAATATACCCTCCAATTGTGCCTATTTAGCAGATGTTTTGACTGTTTCTCATCTTGCAGGTAATGAACCCCATCTGTGATCATTGTATTCTTCCCACATTACTGCCATTGAGTGGTGACTAATGAGAGTTGCCGTGTGTGACAGTCACACCTAATGTTAGAAGATAAGGTCCTTTCACCTATGTGCAGTTCCATGGATTTGTTATTTTAGAAAATATTATATATTAAGTAGACTGACAAGGTTTTATTAATGGAGGTTACTGCTTTAAATAAGGGCTCAACTGTAAAGTCCTTACTTTGAAGAAAATGATTGTTTTATATGAGTTTTACAGCTCAGTGAAACAAGGATATTAGCAAGCCTGAGAATTGCTGAGAGGAATTCTACTATTATGATTAATGGAAAGCTGTAAATCCCAATTTAGGTCATTGGCTAGAGCAGTCAGAGCGGTCTGGCAAGCACAGTGTATAAGGACTTTTATCAGTTACTCCAAATGACAATTGTTGAATATTTTAACATAAGAGTGAGTCCATGAGAATCAGATTATTGTGATTTTATTGGTGTTTTTTTAAGACTGCAACAAAGTTGCTGCAGTTTTTCTACAATTTCCAAAAATTTGCAAAATGGCACAAAACAAAATTTATGTTTGACTTAACACTTAGCAAGCAAATTAGCCATTTACAGTACTGTTACCATCCACAAGGCTCAATGTTATTACTAGACTGCCAGTGTCGCCTGATATGGCAGAGTTACTAGGTCTCATGCTCCTTATAGACTACACGATTGTCGTCTGCACAAGTGAGCAAGCTTGTGACATCATCACCAGTTCTTTTGTGCTCATGTAGTCTGTTTAGACAGACAGATTCATAGGTGACTCATTCAACAAGAATCATTCCCTTCTTGTTCAGTGTTTCACATTCCTGTGTGAATCTCCCAATGACAAGTGTTTAAAGGTAACAACAAGTGAACAAGCCAGTGCTGACTTTTAGTCCTGTAGAAACTGAACGAAGAACGAGAAGCGAACAATACAAAAGAAAATGGGGAAGCTATTTTAGCACTAATGTTTTAAAAATAAGGAACCACAAATATTTTTTCTTTCATTTTTTGCATGCATTCCCCCTAATATCACAAAAAATCTGAAATAAATTTTACTGAAAAAAACTATTAAAAACAGCCTAATGTGTTTAATAACCAATAGAAGCACTCACATGGACTCTTTTTAGAAGTGCAGAATCTGCGGTTCTTAAAAAGAATGGACAGTGAGTGCCGACTTGTCTGTCAGCTCTGTGGTGTGCGCCGTCCAGGGTGCTTACCATAGGAAGCAGGCTGCCCGCACCATGGATGTGTGAACCGGCTGCTCCGTGGAGCTAGGGGCAGCCCGTTCACGTGCAGAATTCCCTGCATGTCAGCAGCGTGGTTTACACATTGCTCAGCAGCGTGTAAAACACGCTCTTCTGACCAAGTCCTTAAAGTGGTTTTGCCTCTACCTAAAATTGCTTCACAGCCACTCCATACTTCCTGGTTACTGCTGACCAGGACATGTGGCTGCTGCAGCCATTTATTGATCACAGCCATGGCCTTCTATAGGTGGTGATTGGCTGCAGCAGTCACATGTCCTGGTGAGCAACCAAAAGTGTGGAGGGTTTGTGAAGCAATTTTAGGTAGTGAAAAAACCTCATTAATCCGTGCCTTGCGGTGCCTCCTGGTGCAATAATTATTACATATATGAAGCACCCTTTGCGTGTTCCTACTTTAAGACCTTTTGAGACTCAGTGTTTTTCAGAGAAACAACACATCTCACAGTGTTTTTTCATGTCTTTTATTTTAAAGTCAATATTAAAATATGTACTACATACAAGGCATTTTTATTTGTGGCATTTCAGTGGGCAGTCTTTTTCAAAATATAGTATTCTCAAATGGCGGTTTTCCAATAAACTTCTGAATAAGAGTCGAAAAACATGTGAAAAAAATGTTATAAATGCAACAAACTAAAAATTGTTTATAACAAAAAGCTATGAGTTTCGAGCAATTTTTTAGATGTGTATAAAACCACTTAAAACATATATATGTGTAAGGAGGCCTACTTTTGCCATCCGTATGTTCCGTACATGTTGCTCATGTCCCAAGTGCACCATATGGGAGTAAGAATTAAGGAAAAGATGGAAGGCAGCAGTATGACTGCAAGAGCAAACTACAACAGGACCTTCCACTTGGGATGGAATATCCCGAAACAGTGTTGCCAAATATGTCATCCCTAATTATTCCGCAGAAGGGCATATTCTGCAACACTGTAATAGAATATTCTGACCCATGTGAAAGGTCCCAAAGAGTTTATAGTCTGTTAACATGAAGACACATATCTGCAAAGGAGCTTCAGACACAAATAGAATATTTTTTCCTGCAGTGTACTGACTTAATTTTGTCATTTTCGATACATAGAAACATAAAGAAATTGGTTGCGAAGGTTGACTCTCCCATTATAATTATTGAACTATACTTCAATGTCACCATGCAATTTCTGGACTCTATAATAGGAGGCTAGTGATGAGGGAAATAATAGGTTTCATCTTTGATTACCACAATATTTCCACTGCAGTGCTCACAGTTATATTTCCTTTGTGTTTCAATTTACTTACAGCCGCATAGTGCACTGAACACATACGGTAGTAAAAGACTAAATGACACATGCCATCAGTCACGGTGGTTAATAAAATGCAATAGCTGCATGATTGTTAATGGCCATGTCTGTAAGGGTACAATTACATTGTGGCGTTTCTGCCCTGCAAAACACGGGCAGAGAAATGCTGATTGTGGCCGGCACCTGGACATGTCATAATGTCTAAACTGTAGCTCCATAACTCCGCCTACGTTTTGCAGCAGAGAAACACTTATCAAAAACACTATCTTTTCTCCTTAGAGAGAGCACCTAGATGGTGAGTGAGGAGACTCAAATAGCCATGCACGCTCCTCTGGGTAATATGCAAATAAGGGAGGTGGCACTGTGGAGGTTTCATTCCCTCTCCCTTTTTTGCAGAAAACCTTATGTAACAGTACCCTAAAACTGCTGTATAAAAAGCTAAAAGACTGACAACTTGGCACTGCTCTCCCATGCAGAACACAAGACAGTGCAATGAAATATCCAACTTCTCTTTTTTACATAAATTTAAAACCAACAGATACGCATTTTGGGGCAAACCCCTTCATCAGTCAAGCTGGGTGAAATATAACTCTTGGGGCTGGGGGTGGTTCCTTGTACCAAAAATGCTGGTGGTACAAGGAACAGAGATGGCTGGGCCTGGGAACACCTGGAGAAGTTGCAGACTTCCCTCATACCACCAGCACGCTTGGGTCTACACCCCCAGCCCTAAGAGTTGTATTTTACCCAGCTGACTGATGAAGGAGTTTACCTGAAATGCATATCTGCTGTTTTTTCATTCTTGTAATAAAAGAGAAGTTGGATATTTTCTAACACTACCTTGTGACCTTCATTGTTGAGCAGTTTCAAGTTACCAGTCTTTTTAGCATTTTTAGTTTTTTTTTGTTTTTTGGGTTCATCTCGTTGGCAGCACCTCCATCATTTACATTTTTTTGCACCCCTTTTCAAGGCTTCTGAGCCCTGGATATTCATCTGGGACTCAGACCCCTGACATCATTGGGTTTGCTCCACCCACCTCTCTCGTTTTCTTCTTTTCAAAACTGCTATACAACCTATACAAATGTGTAGCCAATTAATAAGTTATTTGAAATCCCCCCCCCCTCAGCATATTGGTATGGTTCATCCACATGCCGTGGCTACAATGTGGGAGCATGTCCTAAGTATTTTTGTGATTTGCACAATGATGTAATATATTTATTTCAGTGTTTTTGGAAATTCACTTTTGTACTCTCTTTTTTCCATGTTTTTAAACATATTTCATAGTAAATGCTCTGCTCAGGGACCCATGACTGGAATAAGCCAGGTGAACAAGACCTTGACAATAAATTCGCCTTCCTGTAAGTGAATCTTTGCTCAGCTGAATTGACAGTGCTCTGTAAATGCGCATCTAACGTCAAAACACTCCAGTGCTCCACGACATGAATATTTTTTATTTATTTTTCACAGTGGATGCCGTGTTGAATCACAAAACTACCTGTTTGGTCTTGGTTAAGTCTATTTGTTCAAGGAAAATTAAAACTGGATTTTTGTTCGACGAGGGACCTAAAGTTGCTCACAAAGCAAACAACAAACAGATGAAGTGTTACAAAGTATATTAAGTAACAAATGCAAAACTAGACTAGAGTAAATAATATGAAGCTGGAATTCTTACTAACTGGTGTAGAAAACATTCATCTTCTATTCATACAGTCCACGAGGGAAGAGGGGGGGGGGGGATCTCTATCACATCAACTTGCCACATGCACAGTACACATTTTGATACAGTTACATTTTAACCCTTTCCAATCCAATTTGTATCCTGGCTTTCCTAGGGGGCTTACTCTTTTTCTGCCATTATACAACGATCCTTTCCGAGGTCTAGAAAGACCTCCCTGCCTTCAAAAACTGTGTGCAAGTGTACCTAGAAGAACTGATGCTGTTGTGAAGGTAAAGGGCGGTCACACTAAATATTTGATGGGTTTAGATTTCTCTCTTGTTCTGTCACTTTTCACTTTGTTAATTGACAAAAACAAACTATTAAAAGAAGGCATTAGGAAATGCTTACCCTTCAAATCCAAATTATAGCCATAGGGCAGCATCACACGGCCGTGTTTGAACAGGTATTTGTGCACGCATAATCTGCCGGTGCTAAATACGGAATAGAACACATTCATTTAAATAGATGTGTTTGGATAAGCGCGCTTTGCACGAAATGCGCATGCAAAGTAATAGGTCCCATTCTATTATCCTGCATTTTGAGCAGTGTAAGTGCCATAGAAGTCTATGGCATGTGCAAAAATATGCAGGGGGAAGAGTGTGCAAAACGCAGGAAGAACAAGACAGCTGGACCTTATTAGGTTTATGTTTGATCTGTTTATTGATTTCCAGCAATATAAACAACCGTGTAACTGTGAACATACATTTTTGAATATATTGAATAGAGATGTGCACCATAGTATTTGTGGGTGAGGAGCTATATAAACAATGCTAAGACCACCTTTTCACATAGTCCAATAGAGTCCTTTATGGAGTTGCCCTCTGTGCATGTCTCAAAGGCATAGATGGGTGAATGTTATTATCACCTTCATTGGATCTTCTATTGCCTGAGCCTTTTATTGGATGTGCAGCTCTGGAAACAAATCAGCCCTTACAGTGGAGCCTCTGTAGCCTAACTTTGTACCCTGGCTGATGTGGTGCGCCAGGGATCTTGAACATAACATTGTTTTAACCACAAATCATTATCTAGAATTGGAAATCAAGACTGACAAACCAGTCATTTGGAAAATATGGTAGTCTATTAAAAGGAAAAAAGAAGAAAGGTTGAGGGGTATTGGTAAGGGTTTAGGTGGGTAGAGAGGGACAGGGTAGGTGGTATCAAGAGGACACTCGATGTCTCGTCCCCTCACCCCAGAATGCCCTGAAACTCTGGAGAGTCCTGGAAGGATACCCATAGTTCCCAGGAAGCTAGATCTAGGTTAGGGGAGTCTTCTATCCCCATTTCTTCCATATGTTTTAAGAAATTCAGTTCCTAGATGAACTCCAGTACTGTTGGGAGATGTGGGCTCCGCCAGTAGTGGGGGATCGCTGTTCTGGCCGCTGTCAGAAAGTGTTGAAGCAGTCCTCTTTTCATCTGCGCGAAGGACCCCGGGATGATGGATATTATGGTCAACTGGAGGACCTTATTAGGTTTAAATAGCTATTAAACGCCACGGAAAGAGTGTGTCATGCGCGCATGTGAACTAGCCTTGCATGCTCAAAAATTACAGTAATATGCTGATTATGTCCCTCTTCAAACCTCACTCATGAGCCAATACGCTGCACTGTGTCTAGCGTACTTGCACAAATGCTCATGTGACTCCGCCCCTTAATGCTGGAAACCGAAACTAGAAGTATCAAATGTACAAATACACCTGTAAGAATGTATTGCAGCTGTTACCAAGTTAATTAAAAGGCATGCTTGCTAAAATAGTTATTCCTTTTGTATTTTTCACTGACTTTTTTTTTCAATTGTTTGAAAATAAGCACATTACACCGAAATAAAGTTCAGGACTGGGTTTCTCATTTTGTTTTGAACATTTTGATATATAATTTATATCCATAGAAGCCTCAGTTACAGGGAAAAGCACCCTCCTGCAGTGATAGTATTCATTGGCAGAGCTGATCTGTGTCTGCTAGGACCCTGGAGCTCTGCTGTGGCACGGGGCACCCTGCGGTCACGAGCTCGCTGGGCCATATAGTGAAAGTAACACTTCCGCTTTCTGTCTTCACTACATAGCACTCATTGAGCACAATGTAGCCTGCAAGAGAGAAGCCACAAGCAATTAAAAACCGCTTCTGCCTTCTCCTCCAGGTCCTCGGCTGTGACTTACAGCAGAGCCTGCGACTTGTTCCTGCTACTTTGCAGGAGCATCAATCCCATGCAGGGATTAAAGCCCAGAACCAAGCACCGTAAAATTACTGTGCATGGTCCTTAAGGGGTTCACCTTACATTACTAGTCCTAATCTTGTCAGAATATATATATATATATATATATATATATATATATATATATATATTCTCTTCTGTATTTTTGTCCTTTCCTGAGACATCATAAGTTGAACTCACATTAAACATAGAGTACAATGCCACAGACAGTCCAGATGTGCAGCACATGCGATTAGGTTACGGATATAGCCAATCGGCAAGGGCATTTCTGTAAGGTCGTAAGCTATAAATGTTCTATACTGTCCCCCTTACAAAAAGTGCAGATTTAAAGTGTTTTTAAAAAAGCACTGTTTATTGATGTTGCTCTACATTGTTTAAAACTGTATTGCACTTTTATATACCCACAAAATCTGGGTACTGCCTAGTACTTGGCGTTAGTGCTGGCGAACCATGGCATCAATGGTGTTGCCATTCCTTGTGTTTTTTGAAGACAACAGATACAGCATTCCTGGATGTCATTCAAAAATCGTGTGAATGTACGATTTTTCGCAAACAAGTCCTAAGCTTAAATAGCGTTTCTCGGCCATTCACACGGCCCAGTGTGAAGTATTGCCAAGAAAATGCGCTGCTAATCGTAATTCCCCCGGTCAGAAGAAATCCTCCTAATGACTTTCTAATGACTTAATTAGAAGCGCCTGTCATCTTTTCCCAGCCTTGCACACAGCTAGACTCCCTCCATCTCCCTTTTTTGCAGTTGCCATAGGAGTCTACGAAGGCTTTGACGTTTTTTTGGTCCAAAGATAGGGCAATAGACCTATATTTTTTGGCAGCAGGAAATTTCGGTCGCTGAATTTAGTTGCCTCTGGGCTATATTTTTCAGGCTGATTTTTTTTTGAGTGGCTAAAATGAATGAATACATTGGAAACCATTAACACTTGAGTGAATGAGGCCTAAGGTGCATCTGTGTGGAATAGAAACCTGAAGATTCAGAAGGGGACATAAAGCCTTAGAAACCAGGGAACATGCCAGTGGACTGAGTCAGAGGCAAAGAGAAAGGCCCAATGTCCATGGATAGATTTGATTTGTGGACTCACAGTGCATCCACTGTGGAAATCCGCCATGAAATATCAGTGCGTGCCGTGGACATGAGGCCAAAGCGTGACTGAATTCTGAAGAGGAGCGGGACTTCAGTTACTGTCGTGTGTAGACCCTGAGAAAGAGTGATAGAATAGTTTTCTATAGGATCAGTATTGTAACTTGAGGATCATTGTAGCTACAACAGTTTAAAACATAACAAAAAGTACATTACTTGCTTTCTTTACATATTTTCAACCTTCTAGAACTTGGCATAGCTTATTAGCTGCTTATATTCAGAAAACGGGGTGCAGTATATGTCCAATTTCAATAGAGATGGGCAAGTTACAAGTATAGATCTGTAAAGTTTTCAGACATACATAATCCTTGTGTGAACCTCATCCATAACTTTATAACTTTTCTGGAGTTATGCACATGTATACTAGTGCTGCTTTATGTCTGATGCAGTCTGAAATGTTTATATTTTTCAGAGAATACTGTATTTACAGCACATGGTTTTATCTTAGATTTACTGTGTAGAGTTACATTTTTAACAGCCTGAATGTTGTTACAGATATTTCAAAGCTCTTTTTTTCCTAGCAGGCTTGCTCTCTACTTTTGTTAGATGAGATTTATTTGCTTTTTTATGTTTGTTTGAATGAATACTTTTTATGTAGATCCCCACTTGTGTTTATATGCGCTATGTCGGTTGTTGGCACAGCTATTACTTGTCTGACCCATCAAACATGTTATATTACTTAATAATGCTAAGAGGGAGGCAGTAATCAAAGAAAGAATCTGTGTCTTTATTAGCTGCACTTTTTATGAGACATACATTTTCCAACTAAATTTATAGAATTTCATAGAAATGTGAATACTGTGTTTCAAAACATCAAAAGCTTATTAGTGTGCTGCTTCCTTCAATTCCCATTTAACTGAGCAACTGATGCTACTTATAGAGGGGTTTTATTCTGTTTTACCAACTTTACAGTTTACAATACAAAGGGAAAAACTCCCTTTCTCTTTATATATTTCTCTCTTTTTCATATCTCCCTTTTTTAAGGATTTGGAAGATCATTTATTTTTGCACCCTACACCAAAAGATGTTTTAAAAGTAACCCATTTAGGAACAAACGCCATATATGTAGCACTTGGTCTTGGACTTTAATCTTATCTGATAGTAATAAAAACGGCACAGGATTTAGGCCTATTTCACACGATGACAGCAATATCGCCGCTACAAAATCGTGGCAATATTGCAGCTGTGGTCCCGCAATTTTGTAGCGTCAGTGATGGGATTAATTGGCTTTAATAAGTCAATGTGCTGTTTGTGAAATACACAGATAGAACATGGATGGGAAATATGCCCTTGTGACTGGACCCTTAGGGCTCGATCACATGGGCGTGAAAATTGCGCAAAAGTAAACTGTGCAAAAAAAATGCAACTTTTGCTGCGGAAAATCATTTGACCTGCGACGATTTTTCCCGATGAAGTCCCGAGCTGTAGCTGCATTGTTTCAATGCATAACGGGAGAGACTGAAAAAATAGAGGGAGAGAGAGGGAGAGAGAGGGGGTGGGGGTGGGGAGAGAGAGGGGGGGGGGGGAGAGAGAGAGAGAGAGAGAGAGAAATGTATTTTGACTGGGCAGCACAAAACCACAACTCACTACATACATTCATCTGACATTCTTTATCAGCACTACTTCTGCTAATCTCACCCCCCCCCCTTTCTCTGGTGTGTTTTCACAAACTCCCTCTCCCTCCCATTGCCATTGTTTAAAAGCACTACCCTCTGCTAATCTCACTCCCCCTCCCTCTGGCATGGTTTCACAAACTCCCTCTCCCATTGCTATTGTTTAGCAGCACTACCCTCTGCTAATCTCACCCCCCCTCCCTCTGGCATGGTTTCACAAACTCCCTCTCCCTCCTGTTGCCATTGTTTAGCAGCACTACCCTCTGCTAATCTCACCCCCCCTCCCTCTGGCATGGTTTCACAAACTCCCTCTCCCTCCTGTTGCCATTGTTTAGCAGCACTACCCTCAGTTAATCTCACTCCCCCTCCCTCTGGCATGGTTTCACAAACTCCCTCTCCCATTGCTATTGTTTAGCAGCACTACCCTCTGCTAATCTCACTCCCCCTCCCTCTGGCATGGTTTCACAAACTCCCTCTCCCTCCCATTGCCATTGTTTAGCAGCACTACTCTCTGCTAATCTCACTCCCCCTCCCTCTGGCATGGTTTCACAAACTCCCTCTCCCTCCCATTGCCTTTGTTTAAAAGCACTACCCTCTGCTAATCTCACTCCCCCTCCCTCTGGCATGGTTTCACGAACTCCCTCTCCTTCCCATTGCCATTGTTTAGCAGCACTACCCTCTGCTAATCTCACTCCCCCTAACATACATTTCTATAGCACTCTTTGTCAGCTGGTTGGGTTTTTCAGTCAAAGGACCTATCTTTTTGCGCAGCAGGGAATTTCAGTCGCTGAGTTCAGTCACTGATGTACTATCTTTTTAGGTACTATTTTTTGCACAGTTTAAAACTGTTCATCTGAACGTTTCCATGGGAAACCATTAGTTCTATTAGTTGTGATTTTTTAGCACATGTAACTTAGCTGCGCAAAATCATCCGTGTGAATGACCCCTTAAATATAGGAAGTGATACTACATCATTCTGATAGAACTCTTGACCAGGTTTAAGGAACTTATGCTAAGTATCTGTGGTTCATCATGTTATAATGGTTATTAGCAAGTTTAGTGGTATTTTCAACACTCTGAATATTAGGTATCATTTTTGCCTTACAATCTAGACAGACCCCAAATTCTGTGTTAATTAATTTAATTGTTACATGGTGCAAAATCCCACATCACATAAATAAAAGTTATATGATAAATTTCTGTCTGCCTGCAGCTGCCTCTGGGGGGAGATTAGTGAATACAAACGTATGCAGCTCCCATTGAACTTTTTTTTTTTTAATCATCTTTTATTTGAAATTTTGTATAGGAACACATATCACATTTTACATAAGAGTGCAACGAAGGTACATTGAACGTTCGCTCCCATTGAACTTTCAGAGAACTTCACTGTGCTCCTAAGAACCACCTAGCTGCATGTAGCCAAAATTGTATCATAATTCCATAACTTCCCCGTTTCCCTGAAAATAAGACATAGCATGATTTTCCAGAATTTTTGAGGATGCAAAATGATTTTTCAGGTTTTTTGAGGATGCTTGAAATATAAGCCCTACTCCAAAATTAAGCCCTGCTAAGAGTTAATTTAAAAAGTCAATTTAAATAGTGTCCAGGCAGCTATACATGAAAAAAGTTAAACCTTTTTGAACAAAAATTAATATAAGACACTGTCTTATTTTCGGGGAAACATGGTATGTAGAGGACAGCAGAGGATTTGGAACTATAAAACAGAAAAATGGAGCCTAAGCCTTATATATATATCATGAAATTAATCGAAGTTTTGGACCTATTTGTATTTTTTGTATTTTGAAAAACAATAAACAACTCCTTCCCCAAAAAGATAATAAAAAATTTAATCTCTTTGCACAAGAGGGCATACATGTACATCTTCGGGCATTGGGGTGCATATGTAGCAGACCCATGAGATGAAGCCCCTTCATATCCAGTGGGTGTCAGTTGTGTTTAACGGCTGACAGCCGCTGGAAACATCTGTGCTGGCTCTGATTGCAGCCATTAAATCCACAATGCTGCAGCGAATGTTCTGCACATCTTAGCTGGTAGTCAGAGAGGGGAACTTCCCTGCTGTGCCCAACTAGCAAAGTGATCACAGGGGGCTGAAGGTTACGATGACAGCCTTGAGCCTAGTGAAGGCTCCGAGGTATGTCACAGAATCAAGATTATTAAACGTTATATGTGGCAGGGCTTAATAGGTTGACGTTAAAAGTACAACATACTGTTTTACAAATGTATTGGATTGGATTGTACAAGTGATCGAATGATCATAAGTTCAAGTCTTCTATGGGAACTAATACAAAAATGTAGATTATATTTTTAAAAAATTAAATATTTAAAATAAATAAAAACCCTTTTTCTATTTTTAAATCTAAAGAAGAAAAAAACCTTATTGACATTGCCATGTCCTTAAAGGGCCAGCCTATTACGAAGTCACATTATTTATCCTGGATGGTAAACAGTGTTAAAAAGAAATTTTAAAACTATGCAGCCTCTCCAAAAAAATCAATAAACATTTTTATGTACCTCAAAATGATACGAATATAAACTGCAGTTTGCACCAAAAAAATTAGCCCTCAAACAGAAAATAAAAAAAGTTATGGATTACAGAACGTGCCGACAGAAGGCATTTTTTTTTAAAAAAGGCTTTTCATTTGTAGTAAAATTGGTATTGCTGTAATCGTACAGATCCACCACTTTTCCACATTGTAAATGCTGTAAAAACTAAACCAAAATAATAATGTCTCTATTTTTCAGTTTTAGGGCTTATTCAGAAGGGTGTATATGGTTGGGTTTTCATGCCTGGCTGATATACGCTGCCCCTCTCTGCAAGGGGGGAGGCAGGATGGGACAGGAGCTAGTGCACTGAGCTCCCGCCCCCTCTCCACCCTCTCTGCCACTCACCACTGTTTTCAATGGGAGCAGGGTGGAACTTAAATTCACCCCCATCCCACCCTCCCATTGTAAACAGTGGCAACAGTGGGTGGAGAGGGGGCGGGAGCTCAGTGCACTAGCTCCCATCCCGTCCTACCTCCTTCCCTTGCAGAGAGGGGCAGCCTATATTGGCCGGGCGTGAAAACCTGACTGATATACGCCTGTCTAAATACGCCCTCAGCCAGGTCAAAAATTAAAAATTATAGAATAGAAAATGGTACCATAATAAAATTGATTAAAAAAAATAAAAGAGTAAAAGGGCGCAATAAATAAAAAAAACAGAAAAATTAAAAATGTCTTGTTAGCGAAAGAGTTATGAAAAACTATGTAAAACAATAATCCAAGTGAGGGCTTCTACCCACTAGTGTTTTTTAACGCTGCAATATCGCTGCATTTTTCAATGGGACTTTCTTATCGTATCACACAAAAATCACAAGTTTGTGCTTTTGCGATTTTACCATTAGAAATAGTCCCATTGAAAAAAAACGCAGCAATATCACAATGTTAAAAAAAAACGCTAGTGGGTAGAAGCCCTAAATGTAGATAATGTATGTTGTGGGGAATTCTAATAGAAAAAAGTAGACATTGTAAGATAAAGATACCAGAGCAGCTTGTGTCCACCGCAGATGTGCCAGAGGTTACCCTCTAGAGTTACACTCCTCATTTATTTCAACCAAAAGGTAAGTAAATGGATAGTCAAGCTGCGGTCTTGAGTGCACTTCTCAGAAAACCTTTGCTAGATTAACTATCATAGAAATTTTGCATTATATTGAAAATCCCTCCTTTCTGTTAGGCTTCTGTTTTTTACGTCTAGTCTGGGGTTTGCCCAAGATGCAGACCCTGGTATCTCACCATTTATTTATTTAGCAAGATTAAATGTTTGTTCAGACCTTATACATTTCTGGCATATCATAAAGATATGTTACAATTGTCTAAGAGGCTGAGGGTTTTACCTATAAAGGCCCATTTAGACACAACGATTATCGCTCAAAAGATGTATTTTAAGTGACTTTTGAGCGATAATCATTGTGTCATTTACAGCGCAAGATGATCGCTCGAGCTGTTCACCACTCCGAGCGCCCGGCTATTATACAGCTGGGCGCTCTGAGCGGAGGATGCAGAAGACAAGCGGGGTGGCCCGCTTGTCTTCTGCATTCAGCTGTTCTCCGATCCGAGCACCCGGCTGTTATACACTGGAGTGCTCTGAGCGGAGGATGCAGAAGACAAGTGGGATGGCCCCGCTTGTCTTCTGCATCCAGCTGTTCTCTGCACGGAGCACCTGGCTGTTATACAGCCGAGCGCTCCGAGCGGGTATGGAGAACAGAGCTGGACCGCTCTGTTCTTTATACCCAGGCTGTCATCAGGGAGTGAGATACAGTTGAAACAATAATATCAGCTGTATCCGGCTGTGAATCCCAGATAAGGCTCATCATTGTCTTTCAGCATGCTGAAAGACAACGATGAGCGACAGCATAACGAAAACTGCACGATGTCAGTGCAGTTACACGCAATGATTATCGTTCAAAAGATGGCTTTTGAGCGAATTTTGAGCAATAATCATTGTGTCTAAATGGGCCTTAAAGGGGTTGTCTCATGAAATCAAGTGGGGTTATATACTTCTGTATGGCCATATTAATGCACTTTGTAATGTACATCGTGCATTAATTATGAGCCATACAGAAGTTATTCACTTACCTGCTCCGTTGCTAGCATCCCCGTCGGCATGGATCTGTCTAAATTCGCCGTCTTCTGGCGATTTTAGATGCGCTTGCGCTGTGCGGTCTTCTCCGTGGTGAATGGGGCTGCTCGTGCCTATTACAAAGTCACATTATTTATCCTGGATGGTAAACAGTGTTAAAAAGAAATTTTAAAACTATGCAGCCTCTCCAAAAAAATCAATAAACATTTTTATGTACCTCAAAATGATACGAATATAAACTGCAGTTTGCACCAAAAAAATTAGCCCTCAAACAGAAAATAAAAAAAGTTATGGATTACAGAACGTGCCGACAGAAGGCATTTTTTAAAAAAAAAAAGACTTTTCATTTGTAATAAAATTGGTATTGCTGTAATCGTACAGATCCACCACTTTTCCACATTGTAAATGCTGTAAAAACTAAACCACAATTATAATGTCTCTATTTTTCAGTTTTAGGGCTTATTCAGAAGGGTGTATATGGTTGGGTTTTCATGCCTGGCTGATATACGCTGCCCCTCTCTGCAAGGGGGGAGGCAGGATGGGACAGGAGCTAGTGCACTGAGCTCCCGCCCCCTCTCCACCCTCTCTGCCACTCACCACTGTTTTCAATGGGAGCGGGGTGGAACTTAAATTCACCCCCATCCCACCCTCCCATTGTAAACAGTGGCAAGGGGTGGAGAGGGGGCGGGAGCTCAGTGCACTAGCTCCCATCCCGTCCTACTTCCTTCCCTTGCAGAGAGGGGCAGCCTATATTGGCCGGGCGTGAAAACCTGACTGATATACGCCTGTCTAAATACGCCCTCAGCCAGGTCAAAAATTAAAAATTATAGAATATAAAATGGTACCATAATAAAATTGATTAAAAAAAATAAAAGAGTAAAAGGGCGCAATAAATCAAAAACCAGAAAAATTAAAAATGTCTTGTTAGCGAAAGAGTTATGAAAAACTATGTAAAACAATAATCCAAGTGAGGGCTTCTACCCACTAGTGTTTTTTTAACGCTGCAATATCGCTGCATTTTTCAATGGGACTTTCTTATCGTATCACACAAAAATCACAAGTTTGTGCTTTTGCGATTTTACCATTAGAAATAGTCCCATTGAAAAAAAACGCAGCAATATCACAATGTTAAAAAAAAACGCTAGTGGGTAGAAGCCCTAAATGTAGATAATGTATGTTGTGGGGAATTCTAATAGAAAAAAGTAGACATTGTAAGATAAAGATACCAGAGCAGCTTGTGTCCACCGCAGATGTGCCAGAGGTTACCCTCTAGAGTTACACTCCTCATTTATTTCAACCAAAAGGTAAGTAAATGGATAGTCAAGCTGCGGTCTTGAGTGCACTTCTCAGAAAACCTTTGCTAGATTAACTATCATAGAAATTTTGCATTATATTGAAAATCCCTCAAGAAATGTCTAGAGACATTTTTTTCATCAGACAAAATCATAAACTACAGAGCGATGATCAATCTTTTTGACATTCAGTGTCTAGAGCCTACATACAAGCATGCATCACAATTAAATGTGTGGAACAAAAGAATTCTCTGATACATTCCACTTCAAATAGAACTACAGCACAGCTGCAGTCTGTAAGATGACCACATACGTACCTGTCTAAAGTTAAAACAAAAAGAAGTTTTAATCTGGAACGTGATGTACCTGAGAAGGACAAGGCTTGTATAAATAAAGCCAACCTTTATTGAAAGGAACACAACACAAGTGTCCCAAAAAAGAATCCAAGAAACAGAATTATTGCAGAAAACTGTTTTACTTTAATCTCTTCCAGAAATTCATATTTAATAAACTAGTAAAGATTAAGGAGATTTATGAGACATCATGGATTAAAGATTCAAAAAGAAACTGAACAACTATGAAAACTGCCTTACCTGTTCAGAGCTTTATGCTCCATATGGTTCCTTCACTCCTTATGGTCCAGATTTATAGTATTTGCTAATACTGCTAGGATTAAAGGAATATTCCGGCCAAACATATGCATTGCGTTATGTCTACTGTAGGACATGAAGGGTGGTGGAGAATGAAATAAGGAATGTAAGAAAACACAGAATGCTGTCGAATGTATGTCAGCCAGAGATAAGGTACAAATGGACTCTATGACTGCCGGATGAGACTACACAGTGGTGGCATATTTGTAGATAAGGCTGTGTTCACACTTGCGTTAGGGCTTTCCGCCTCTGTGTTTAGTTTTTGTAGCGGAGAAATGGAAATAAAACAGAATTAAACATTTCTGTTTTCTTTCCCAATTGATTTCAATGGGTTTAAAAATAATAAGAATGGAAAGAAAAGAGAATTCTTTCAGTTTGCTTCCGTTCTGTTAGGCTTCTGTTTTCGGACGTCTAGTCTGGGGTCTGCCCAAGATGCAGACCCTGGTATCTCACCATTTATTTATTTAGCAAGATTAAATGTTTGTTCAGACCTTATACATTTCTGGCATATCATAAAGATATGTTACAATTGTCTAAGAGGCTGAGGGTTTTACCTATAAAGGCCCATTTAGACACAACGATTATCGCTCAAAAGATGTATTTTAAGTGACTTTTGAGCGATAATCATTGTGTCATTTACAGCGCAAGATGATCGCTCGAGCTGTTCACCACTCCGAGTGCCCGGCTATTATACAGCTGGGCGCTCTGAGCGGAGGATGCAGAAGACAAGCGGGGTGGCCCGCTTGTCTTCTGCATCCAGCTGTTCTCAGTGTATAACAGCTGGGTGCTCGGATCGGAAAACAGCTGGATGCAGAAGACAAGCGGGGCCACCCCGCTTGTCTTCTGCATTCAGCTGTTCTCCGATCCGAGCACCCGGCTGTTATACACTGGAGTGCTCTGAGCGGAGGATGCAGAAGACAAGTGGGATGGCCCCGCTTGTCTTCTGCATCCAGCTGTTCTCTGCACGGAGCACCTGGCTGTTATACAGCCGAGCGCTCCGAGCGGGTTTGGAGAACAGAGCTGGACCGCTCTGTTCTTTATACCCAGGCTGTCATCAGGGAGTGAGATACAGTTGAAACAATAATATCAGCTGTATCCCGCTGTGAATCCCAGATAAGGCTCATCATTGTCTTTCAGCATGCTGAAAGATGACGATGAGTGACAGCTTAACGAAAACTGCACAATGTCAGTGCAGTTACACGCAATGATTATCGTTCAAAAGATGGCTTTTGAGCGAATTTTGAGCAATAATCATTGTGTCTAAATGGGCCTTAAGACTCCCCCAACATAAAGACATCATGCACATAAAAACATCATGTGATGTCCGTTATTCCCCGCTGGGAGTCCCCTCATCACTGAACACTGTGACAGCACTGTCACAGTGCTCAGTGATGAGGGGTCTGCAGTGGGCATGAAAGAATCCCCTGCCACAGCTGTCACAGCTGTGGCAGAGGATCGCGATGCTGTACCATTGCTTTCAATGAGGCTGGCACTGCTGCCACCCCATTGGAAGAAATGGAATGAAGGCAACCCCTGCAGAGATGATTTTCGGGGGGTATCTTGAAATATAAGTCCTACCCCAAAAATCATCCCTAGTTGTTAAAAAAAAAAAAAAATCACCTAGAAGTGCTGTCTGGCTCTTTTTCCTGTCCCCATCAGTCTTCATCTGTATTCTGGTGGCCGGGGATTGAAAAATCCCCACCTCCAGAATGTGCTGCCTCTGATTGGCTGAGCACTGTGAGCAATCAGAGACAGTGCTCATCCATTGAATGGCCCATGTTCTTTGTTTGCTATTTCTAGAGCGGAGGTAGAATCATCTTCCCCTGCACCGCGGATCAATTTTTTTGTATGGACATCTGTTGGATTTGTGATGAGCAGGCTGAATTTCTTTTTTCTAGATATAACACAGAGTATATATTTTTTCACAATGGGCCCCTATGATTGACATATCCCACTGTATGCCTTCCATCAGAAGTGTATGTTGAGAGCTTTTCCACATACAATACATCGAATGGAAACCAAAATTGATTACACAGCTTCTTAAACCTTGTTGTTATACTGACATATTCCAGGTTACCAGATTAAAAATTACTGCATTACTATTGGTTAATAAACCCATTGTTAAACCAGCTATTACGACTCCCAATGGCTATAATTGTGGCCTCCATTCACAATTTGCGTGCTAAAAGGTGGCTCTTCAAGGAACCACATAGGCTCAGTAAAATTTTGAGCCCCAACTAACACATGTTCATTGCAGACAAACTGGAGTGAGGGGAGTTCATGCAATGGTTGAGATCCCATAGTCTCCGAAGGGAGGCAGCTCCAGTAAGCCTTTGCCATAAAATAAGGATGAACGGGCCAATTACTTCCTCTACATGTCTTGCTTTTCATGAGTCTAAAGTAGTTCTCTATTACAAGATTTTTGCTCCTATATGATTTTGCAGACTATCATCAAGTAACGTACAGACAGAGGAAGTCAGGCTCACTGGTCTAATGCTTTTAGGTTTAACAAGGAATGTCATGATAGGTTACCTTTTATGTTACTCATTGTCTCAGTGTTTAACTATATCTTCTTTGTCATGAAAGCTCTGCTTCTTGCCCATTATAGTGTTAATCGTTTGAACTGCTGGGTTTGTCACAGAGAGGTCAGGTCTATGTTTTATCATTTGGTATATTCAGTGGCTAATTCTGCTCCTATGTCTTGTTGGACTAATTATTTCATCAGTTTGTCAGTTATAATATCAAAGGTCTTTCCCTCGGCTGCCCAAGCTGTCAAGGTAATGGCTCATAATTTGCCTGCACTTTTAGCCTTACAGTAATATTTCTAGGTTAGCCTGAGCAGAGCATATCAAGTGTATTTCAGTTGTAGAGAATATATGGGAGTTTAAATAATTAAAACGTCTCCACTTACTGCACTTGTACAAAGAAAATACAAAAGAATTTAGGAAACATGAATCTTGGTATCCTGAAAATTCCGCTTTTTTCCTATCAGACATTGTGATGTTGAAATGTGTAAGTTAAATGTATAAAACTGACAGTTCTTCACTTACAGCAAATCCAGAAAGTCTTATTATAAGTCTGGCACTTATTTCCAGCACAGCACTGCAATATACTGGGGAATTTCACAAAATAAGAAGCAGCAACATACATAAAACAGACGGGGAGCTTCAAAGCAAAGATAAAAATGGGCCACCTGTTATTCTGACGGTTGAGTCACAGAGGTGAGAATGCCCTGGGCTTGATTCCTCCAGTGTCCTTGTTATGACCCATGTGGCAATGCCAAATCTTCTTGGCTGCTAACAATCCAGCTCTCATGGAGAGAATCAAAGTACTAACGACCACTTGTCTGTGAGTGAGTGAGTTACATGCTCCACCCCTGATCACTCTCTCAACGTCTTTCATTGAGAGAGTGAGTTATATGTTCTGCGCCTGATCACATGATGCTGACCAGAAGACAGAATAGAGAACCAATTTAAGTAGCTCTTGGTCTTAAGATGTATGGCCTTTTTAAGGCTTAAGGTTGATTTACACAGGACGAATGTTAGACAAATGATGTCCGACACTCGTCCCTGTGTTTCCTCGCTCCCGTGCTCCTGCATGGGAGCTAGCGGAGCTAGCTGGTTGAGGAAGCGGCCAGCAGGGGGGCGAGGCAGTGCAGGAAATTTCTCCCCCCTCGCTCCCCCGCCACCCTCCATTGAGATAACACAGCAGCCGTTCACTACTGAACAGCCGCTGTTTAAACTGCCCGAAGAGAGATGAGCTTTATCACTGATCTTCTATGCAGCATAAAAGATTAGCGGTGAAGCTCATCGTTAAGTTTAAACAGCAGCCGTTTAGTTTAAACAGCGCCTGTGTAAAATGATCCTAAAAGTGATAGTGTCTTTATGGATCTTTTTTGACATTTACATTTGGCATATTCAGAGGCTAAATCTGCTCCTATGTCTTGTTGGACTAATTATTTAATCTGTTTGTCAGTTATAATATCAAAGGTTAATATGCAAAATAGATGTGAACACAGCTGAATAATAGGATATTGGTCATATGTTTTAGGCCTCTTTCGCACGGGCGACAGTGATATCACCGCGAGAAAATCACAGGGATATCGCAGCTGTATTCTTTGCGATATTACTGCATTTTCTAGTGATGATATTACGATTTGCGTTACTACAAAGTCGTGCGACTTTGTAGCGCTCTTTTGCTGTCAATTACAGGGGGAAGGGGCTTAAAATATAAGCCCTATGCCAAAAATGAGCCCTATCTACCTTTAAAATAGAAAAAAACCCAAAACAAAATATCACCAATCAGGCACTGTCCACTCCGGCGCACTTCTCTGCAGCTCTGGCACACTTGCTTGTAGTTTTCAGGCAACGCTGGGATATTGCTTTGTTTTCTTGTGGGAGTATGGCGATTTTGTGTGACTACAAAGATGCACGTGGTGCTACAAAGTCGTGCGACTATGTAGGGCTCTTTTGCTGGGATATTTTTTGGGCGGTTGAAATATAAGCTATACCCCAAAAATAAGCCCTGGTTGCATTAAAAAAATTTAAAAAACACAATGCATCACCTAACAAGCGCTGTCCGCTCCGCTGCACTTTAGGCAAGGCTTCCTAGATTGAAGGTTCAAAAACGCCGCCTCCAATAAGCGCTGGTTCTAATTAGTTCTCGAGTGCCACAGCTCAGCCAATCACTGCAGTGCTCGATGAACAAGTCACAGCCATCGCATTGAATTGCCTGATAGGTGAAGTATTGTTTTTTGTTTTTTTTTTTAAAGGCAGTTGTGGCTTTTTTTAGGGCTCAAACAGTAGGTCTGCCTACTGTAAAAGTTGCATCGTACCACACGACAACCGTATTTTTGTGCGATGTGATGCAACACAATATAAGTGTCCATAGGAAAATATGGGCTACAAATCATAGCAAATCACGGCAATATTCAGCATGCCACAATTTTTTTTCTTGCCTACAAAACATTGCTAATGTGAAGGAACTCATTGGGATGCATGGGCTTCACATATATGCGTTTTGTAATGACGTGGCATCCCTACAAAATCGTGCAATTTTTTAGCCCGCGTGAAACAGGCCTAAAACTGTGGAAATGAGACCATGCAATTCCATTATAAGCAGGAGATCTGTTATGCATAGGCATTTTTCCTGCATAGTATTTTTAATGAACCTAATAAACTTTAGATTTTATGATAGGAGGAGCAGGTTGGCACTACTGCCTTACAGTTCTGGGGTCCTAGGTTTGGATCTGGCCAATGACAACATCTGCATGGAGTTTGTATGCTCTCCATGTGTTTGTATGGATAAAATCACCTTTATTTATGAGGAGGAGGAAGCATGGTGGCTCAATGGTTAGCAATGATACCTTGCAGTGCTGGGTTTGTCAGCCAGGTGAGATAGCCCTGGGTTTGATTTCTCTTTATGATCCCTGGAGCAATGTCACATCTTCTTGTTTGCTAACATGGAGTGGATAATCTTGTATGGGTTATCAACACTCAACAGCAAAAAAGAAGGAGCAACAGAAGGGAGCCTATCATCCCCAAAGCCCTATAACAGGTACAGGTTCTGATTCTATGGTATGTATACCCTTGACCAGAAGACAGAATAGAGAGAACCAATTGTCCTTCATTTAAACACAAAAGAAGAGACAAGTCATGAAAGACAATTATGTTACGTGAGGTCATTATCCCCTTCTAATCTTCATTAGTCAGGCCTCATCTGGAATACTGTGTCCAGTTCTGGGCAACCCACTTTAAAAAAGGCATAGAGAAACTGGAGCAAGTTCAGAGAAGAATTACCAGGATGGCGAGTGGTCTGCAAATCATGTCCTATGAGGAACGGTTACAGAAAATTTTTTGGCTACAAAAAAAGAAAGCTGAGAGGAGACTTAAAGGGGTTGTCTCGCGAACTCAAGTGGGGTTATACACTTCTGTATGGCCATATTAATGCACTTTGTAATATACATCGTGCATTAATTATGAGCCATACAGAAGTTACTCACTTACCTGCTCCGTTGCTAGCGTCCTCGTCTCCATGGTTCCATCTAAATTCGCTGGCGGCTTGCTTTTTTAGACGCGCTTGCGCAGTCCGGTCTTCTGCTCTGAGCACGAGCCGCTTCAGTGTGCTCGCCGCTACAGCTCTTCTGCGCATGCGCAGACGAGCTGTATCTTCTCGGGAGCGCGCTGGAGCGGCCATTCTGCTACCATCCTCTGTTAGAGGAAGGTGCAGAAACTGGAGCCGCCCAGCCGAGAAGCCCAGCCCAGCAGCCCAGCAGAGCCGCCCAGCCCAGCCCAGCCGCCCAGGTAAGTGATGGGTGACGGACTGACGGGGGTGACGCGTGACTGACTGCTGCTGTGGCCCCGGAGCCTACCGCTGTGGCCCCGGAGCCTACCGCTGGGCCCCGGAGCCTACCGCTGGGGAGCCAGGGCCTACCGCTGGGCCCCGGAGCCTACCGCTGGGCCCCGGGGCCTACCGCTGGGCCCCCGGAGCCTACCGCTGGGCCCCGGAGCCTATCGCTGGGCCCCGGAGCCTACCGCTGGGCCCCGGAGCCTACCGCTGGGCAGCCGGGGCCTACCGCTGGGCCCCGGAGCCTACCGCTGGGCCCCGGGGCCTACCGCTGGGCCCCGGAGCCTACCGCTGGGCCCCGGGGCCTACCGCTGGGCCCCGGGGCCTACTGCTGGGCCCCGGAGCCTACCGCTGGGGAGCCGGTGGCTAGCGCGGGGAAGCCGGGGCTAGCGCGGGGAAGCTGGGGGCTAGCGCGGGGGAGCCGGGGGCTAGCGCCGGTTACCTGCTGCCTGGCGGTGGGTGACTGGTCAGCCGCGTTCAATCCCGGGGTCCGGTCGGCAGCTGCGGGGCGTGTGGTTGTCAGGGAGACACAGCTGGTAGCGTCTCGGGAGCGCGCACGTCGTGCTACAGCAAGCGACGGGAAAAGAGCCGGCGGCCATCTTGGGGAAACTTTTTATAAGTTGCTGAAACGCTGGAACTGTAAGTACAAACCAGCTAGAAAAGTCATTTACAGGGGGGCTTAGTAATGTTTGCTTAATTAGGGGGACTGGGCAAAAAAAAAATTTCACTGCTTCCTCGAGACAACCCCTTTAATAGCTGTCTTCAAATATCTGAAGGTCTATCACAGTGCAGAGGGATAACCCGATATTGTCTTTTGCATAAGGAAGCACTAGAAGCAATGGGATGAAACTGAAAGGGAGGAGACACAAATTTGATATTTGAAAAACTTTTTGACAGTAAGGGGAATGAATGAGTGGAACAAGTTGCCACAAGAGGTGGCAAGTTCTCCTTCAATGGAAGTCTTCAAACAGAGGCTGGACAGACATCTGTCTGGGATGAGTTAGTGAATCCTGCATTGAGCAGGGGGTTGGACCAGATGGAGGTCCTTTCCAATTCTTCGGTTCTATGATTCAGCCTTCAGCAGCAGTGAGCTAGAGAAAATTGCACCAAATTTGGTGCATTTTTGTCTGTCCGTTAGTCAGAAATACAAAGGTATGCCGTAGATTCGCATTAGAATTTTTGCAAGGTTTTGTTTTTTAGAAATGTGTTGAAAGCTGTGCAAAACTGAAAAAGTTGGACACTTTTAATATAAATGCAACATTCATCAAAACTTGCTACTTTTTCATGACAGAAATCTGACACAATGGCACAAATACATTCCCCCCAAAATAACAGCTGCAGATTTATTTCTAATGTTTTATTTAAGACTTTCATGGCAAAGGAACTCAAAACATATTTTTCTTTATTTAGCTTAATATTTCTATCTGTGACTACCCACTACAGTTTTTTTTACTGCAAAATTTACAGCGTTTTTTTTTCCCGCAGGGGTCTATGTAGCTTGTAATGTTAAAATCGTGATCGTGCAAAATCGCGATTACGCGGTAAATAGCAATTTAACATTACAAGTCCCATAGACCCCTGCAGAAAAAAAAACCGCTGTGAATTTCGCAGTGAAAAAAAAAAAAAAAGTAGTGGGTAGCCACCCTTAGGCCTTAGTCACACGGGCGTTTTTTTGTGCGATTTGCGAACCGCATGACGGATGCGCATCTGCAAATCGCGTGACCGATGCCCGAAAATCTGCTCCTAGCTGCGTTTCATTAGAAACGGGCCGGAGCTGTCCAGCGCATTGCATTCAATGGAGCCGGCAATACAGCCGGCTCCATTGAAAGCAATGCGCTGCGGGCGAGTGTGGGATGAATTGTCGGGAAGGGCTTAAATATATAAGCCCTTCCCTGCAATTCATCCAGAAAAGTGTTAAAATAAAAAAATATATATATATATTCACCTGCTCCCGGCAGCCGGAGTACAGCGCGGCCGTCCTGCAGTGGGTGTGAAGGGGGTGTGAGTCAGACCTGCCTCTGATTGGCTCAGGCTGAGCCAATCAGGGGCAAGTCTGAGTCACACCCCCTTCACACCCACTGCAGGACGGCCACGCTGTACTACGGCCGCGATAGGTGCGATCTGCGATTTCTGTTCTATAATTTATCGGACGAGCGCATAAAAAGCGCTCATGTGTCCGATACCATTGCAAAGCAATGGTTTTTAAAAATCGCCAGACGCATGCGCAAATCAGGCGAAAAAACGCCCGTCTGACTAAGGCCTTAAGGCGCAGTCTCAAAGGCATTATTATTGCAATTAAAAGTCAGAATGAACAATGATCTGGTCTGCTTTTTTGCATCAAACCACATTGTCAAGTCTCATCTTAAGGCCCATTTAGACCCAACGATTATCGCTCACAATTCACTCAAAGCTGGTTTTTGAGCAATAACCAGACACCGGGCATTTTTTATGCACGAAACTTTCCTTGCTCAATTCTAGTTTTCTAGAATTGAGCGATGAACTCTTAACCGCATTGCAGTCTGTTATCACAGTCAGCAGCGCTGATAAGATTCTTACAGCCCGTGTCCCACTGGTAGTTGACAGCGGGACACTAGCTGTAAGCACGGAGAACGATACAGCTGTTTGCTTATCCAGAGCAGCTGTATTGTTCACCGAGTGATAGTGGCGGTGTCCCGCTCCACCTGTTCAGCTCTTTACTAGCTACTTAGCTACTATAGACTATGCAAAGATGATCACTCAAAACTGTCACTCAAACTATCGTTTGAGCGACATTTGAGTGATCATCTGTCAGTGTGAATGGGGTATAATGTGAGTTTAAACCTCTGGCTTTTACTCTACTTAAAAGAGTATAGAAAGCCACCATGCACCAAAATACCAATAACCTACTACACCTATAAGAGACTATAATAGGGTAACTAAGTTATAGGGAGTTGTCTTTTAGAAGAATCATCCAATCAACACTTCTCATATCAGTAAGAAGTGATAGTGTTTAGTGACTCTATTCAATCCCCAATCTATATATTCTTCTATCTACCCCTTATTACTCAGGCCATAAAGTCATTTGGGCAAGGTTGTGTACAACAATGTCATCTAGTGCTCCTGTCATACGGATGTTAGGCATTAACAAGAGTACAACTCTACAGGTGTTGGTTGATTTGGCTAGCTGTTAGGTGGGTTGTCCAGTCAGGCCATCATGGTTCTATGCAGATATATTCTGTCCCCTCCTCTCTGAGGGCGCTAGTTATTCTCCTGACTTCAGAATGGTTTTAGCTGGTCAGATCTTTGTCTCTTTGTGTCCAAGACTTTATGGTTGATTCATGTCTGACACAATTTTGTCTTTGGTTTGCATTAAGTCAGATGATTCATGACTGCTTCTGTGTTCTGTTTAATGTCTTGTCTGAACATTGTCAGATGTTTGGTGTGATGCCTAAGGGTGTTTTTGTGTGTGTAATACGCAGAGAATTAAACCCATTGATTTAAATTAGTTTGTTCACAGTTACGTAGTTTGTGTGCAGAGCTTGCTCTAATTTTCTGCACTGCGTATTGTTATCTTGTTTGAGTCTAAACTCTGGCTGACTCCAGGTCTGTTCTCAGCCTGACTTCTGTCTGAAGGTGTTGGGTTTTGCCTGAGCACCTAACATAGTAACATAGGATATTAGGCTGAATGAAGACAATGTCCATCTAGTTCAGCCTGTTTCAACCTCCTTGTTGAGTCAGAGGAAGGCAAAAACCCCAAGAGGCAGAAGCCAACCAGCCCCTTCGGGTGAAAAATTCACTCCCGACTCCATAATGGCAGTCAGAATAGTCCCCGAATCAACCACTGATACTTACTACCTGTCTGTAATACCCGGATTAATAACCCGCTGGTCACCTAATGTGTATATCCTGTAATATCCTTCCGCTTTAGAAAGACATCTAGTCCCCTCTTAAACTCCTCTATGGATTTTGCCATCACCACATCTTCAGGCAGAGAGTTCCACAGTCTCATTGCTCTTAAAGTAAAGAACCCCCTTTTTTGTTGGTGATGAAACCTGCTTTCTTCTAGATGTAGCGGATGCCCTTTTGTTACCGATGCAGTCCTAGGTATAAACAGATCACCTGGTTCTGTTATGCACCTTTATTATATTAGACTGTAATTTACTTATAAGTTGGAGTTTTGCACATCTTTCCCTGTGCTAGAGGTACTTATTGTGTCATCTATGGTTTGCCACCTTCCCATGTTGCCATCTAGGGAAAGCCAGGACCCTAGGGGCTATCCTTTTTGGGGCAATCACTCCACTTTAGATAGGTTCCTGGTATCTATGAGGTCAGGGTCAGTTTCCCCATTTTGTTCCTGTTATTTCATTTGTGTTATCTTCATTTGTTTAAAATAAATGCACATATTTAATCCCTTTGCATTTGTTGTATTGGTATCTGTGCATATTTTTATCTATTTAAGACATTTGTGCCCGCATAGGACATATTGCACAAGCCTTGCACAGACAAAACACACACCTATTAAAATGATTTGGTAACTTTCTATTAATTTTTAGAAAGATGAAGGAATAAGATTATATTGATAGGTTGAGTAAATGTGTTTTACCAGCTCCATGTGACTCACTACCAGCATAGAGCTCCCATCCTTAAAATGGCCACTGATTGAGGGGCATATGACCTAAACCATCTGTCAGCGACCTCCAATACTGCATATGCATTCATTACTCATGTGGGCAAATAAGGAAGATGGAACAATACCTCTACAGCGCTAACTGTTGGATGGCAGCATTCCTGCAAATTAATGTCCAACCCTTTATATAGGCAATTGGAACAGGAATTGGAAATTGAAAACCAAGCTGGGATCCATACACAGACAGCTGTTTGGGGGTTTAGCCTTTCATCAGCATGCAGTAGGATTGTGAGTTGGCTAGTGTGATGGGAGTCAGGAGGGGTATTTCCTAGAGGAGCATGAATGGCCTTATAAGTCTTCTCACTCACCTTCTAGGAGTGATGATACCCTCCCATCTACTAATGTGGTGCACACCATTATTGAAGGCTGATAATGGATGGGTCAAGTCAATGGCAGTGAGTTACACAGTGCTCAAAAAGGGGGCAACGTTTTAAAAATTGCAGTTCCTGGCTGTGCTAATAAAACAATCAATATACTGTTCACGCACCTCTGAAAAGATCAGCACAAAGTGGCCAGCCCACTTGACAGCTTGCTGTTTTTTCCTATGAATTTTATGTCTAACTACTGATTTGTAGATCAAGACCCCTTGACTTTCTGAGTGCTGACAATTCCATGGCAATTCAAAATCAGTATTTTTGACACCACAATTACAGTCAGCAAAACTAAACATGAATGTAGAGTTTAAAAATAATTGTGGCAGATTATTAACTAAAAGCTAACAATTAGCATAAAAGCTTATTTTCTATTCACGGAATATATTTTTTCCATTCAAAACTGAACAGTTAAAGGGTTTTTTTTGTATAAATGAACTATGATTTTGTATAGCCCTCATTCAATAATATCCAGAAATATCGGAAGTCAATATCAAGAGTTTTCCATCAGAATAAATTAAATCCTAGGTTTTTTAGAGATACAAAATGAAATCCCTGAGATGAGCATTTCCTTCTGTTGCATGTGACAATAAAACCTCTATTTATGAACATTTTCTTTCATAGAGAAGATATTTCGTACTACTAAGTCATTTTTGCTTGATCTTTCTATAAATGTAACTGAAATGTATTCTACTTCTTTAGAATTCTGTTTGTATATGGGATGAAACTGAAAGGTAGGAGACAAAACTTAGATATTAGAAAAAACTTTCTGACAGTGAGGGTGATCAATGAGTGGAACAGGTTGCCACATGAGGTGGTGAGTTCTCCTTCAATGGAAGTCTTCAAACAAAGGCTGGACAGATATCTGTCTGGGATGATTTAGTAAATCCTGCACTGAGCAGGGTCCGGACTCGATGACCCTGGAGGTCCCTTCCAACTCTACCAGTCTATGATTCTATGAATATGGTCATGTTTAGCCCAGATCATCAGTGTGTCGGCAACACCACAATTAACTGGAAGGGCCAGAGCGGCCTCATTGCCATATGTGACATGGGGGCATCTATTTCCTTGAGCTTTGCAGTCTGTTTCTAATAAGCATGGGTTAAACAGCATCATAGGTGACCATTAAAACTCACTTCCAGCGTTTCTTGGGTTCAGGGCCTACAATGTGGAGCAAAAGGAGTTATCAATATCAGGGTTTATTCACAAAAGCAATATTCTCGTGCCAGCTTTTGCGATCCGCACAGAACTCGCACAAATTTGAAATTAATTCTTTTGAACTGATTAATTGCTTTTTTCTCGCAGCATTTTCCGGCAAAGTAAGAGAATCATGGCACATTCTATCAGGAACGCCTCGCTCATTATTTTTAATGGGACCTTAAAAGCGATCTCATGGCACTCATATGCCATGCAATCTGCATAGAAGTGTGATGTTTCTAATTGAAGTAAATGGGAAATACTTGCGATCGTAACAGGTGTGTGATTATTGCAATTGCACAGAAGTGATGCAATTTTGAATCAAAAACGCTTTGAATCACCGTGAAAAATGCGATATTGCGTTCACGCATGGG
This sequence comes from Eleutherodactylus coqui, assembly GCF_035609145.1. Lineage (NCBI taxonomy): Eukaryota > Metazoa > Chordata > Amphibia > Anura > Eleutherodactylidae > Eleutherodactylus > Eleutherodactylus coqui. The sequence goes on from NC_089849.1 coordinate 80,111,377, forward strand.
AATAAGCCCATAATTAGCGTTAATGACTGCTATTAATTGTTGAGGGAAGCAGGGGGAGCACAGTCCCTATAAAGACTCAGAACTATATGTCCTATGTATTCTGTCTTAGCAGCTATTGACCAAATGGCACAGAATTTTTTATGCTGTTTGAGCTAATAGTTCCTCAGACCTGTCATCATAATTTTATACTTTTGGTAGAGCTTAAAAGGGGTTTATCATTAAATATTGTTTCTAGGTAAATCCAGCCGATAATTATAAATATTTTTGCATTTACATTATTGAAAACATTTTCTATCCCCAGATATTCCAGGACTAATATTAGAATAGCGCCACCTACCGTTTTTTATTGAAGAGCTTTTCTGTGTACAGTCCGCCTCAGTAAATGTTCCAAGGTGGTCCCACATACACCGCCATGCTTTTCTGCAATAATGCTATCTTAGTCAGACGGGAGTTTTTTTGTGTGTATGTTACCTGCGTTTGCAATCCACATCTATTAAGAACCAATGCTTTTCAATGGCAGCGGTCATATGCCGGATATTTACTGGTGCACAGAAATGCGCAGCAGTAAATATAGGGTAGCAGATTTTAAAACACAGGTAACTGCGGCATCCATCTTTTTTGTATGTGAAACCCCTGGGTGCTGTCACATCCAGGGGTTTCACCTTGTGCTCAAAGGGGCCGGCGGCGGCAGCAGCGCCGACTCCATTAAGAACATACAGGGAAGATCACAATCCTCTGGCACAGCTGGGACAACTGTGGCACAGGAGCACGATGTTCTCCCATTGAATTCAATATAGCCAGCTCTACAGCCGGCTCCATTGAAAGCAATGGGCTGTCGGCAAGCCCTGCAGTGATTTGCGGGGAAGGGCTTTAAATATAAGCCCTTACCTGAAAATCATCCCTATAATTAGAGATGAGCGAACGTGTTCGGCTCCGCCCCTTTTCACCCGAGCACCGAACTTTGCGAGCAATTCCGTGCTCGGGCGAAAAAAGTTCGGGGGTCGCCGTGGCAGCGCGGGGGGGTGCGGCGGGGAGTGGGGGGGAGAGGGAGAGAGAGAGGGCTCCCCCCTGTTCCCCGCTGCTGCCGCCCGCGCCGCCGCACCTCCCCCCGCCGCCCGGCGCCGGCCGAATACTTACGCGCGGACACTGAAGTCCTCGGATAAGCCGGTGTCTGGGTGCGTAAGTGTTCGTTAAGAACACGTTCGCTCATCTCTACCTATAATGTGTAAAAAATAAAAAAATATATATACTTACCTCTCTGCAGCTGCCGGGGCTCAGGCACGTCTAGTCGGGTCTTCTCCTGAACTGCTATGAAGTGCTTTCAGTTGCCGACAGCCCCATTGACAAAAAGGTGAAACCCCTGGATGTGACAGCATCCAGGGGTTTCACATCCAAGGAATCCCCAGCCGCAGCTGTCACAACCGCAGCAGGGGATAGTGGGCAGCGTACATTATGTGCGCAAAGGCAAAGAAGTTGTCAGCAGCACAATATGAGTACCATATGGTTTGAACAGGTATCCTGCACGCCCACTGGGTTTGGGATCCAAGCCAAGCCGCTCTTTAGTACAAATGTTGATGAAGTAGTGGAAACAGCAGATCAAGGTGCAAAGCAATGAAGTTTCTTTATTTCCTTCCTCCCAGACAGAAAAACACGATGTTTCGACTACAAGAGTCTTTGTCAAGTACTTGACAAAGACTCTTGTAGTCGAAACGTCGTGTTTTTCTGTCTGGGAGGAAGGAAATAAAGAAACTTCATTGCTTTGCACCTTGATCTGCTGTTTCCACTACTTCATCTACATTATGTGCGCAAAAACGCAGCCAAGTGCGTTTTTTTTTTGTGTGACGCCCCCTTCAGTCATGCATATTTTTTTAGGCATGCATTTTTGCGCACATAAATTAGCACATAAAAATGCTCGTCTGACTGAGCCCTTAGGGTGGCATCACATGAGCGTGTTTTTGTGCGTGCATATGCGCACGCAAAAACACACTTCTATTAGAACCAATGCATTCCCTATGGTGTGTTCACATGTCTGTGTTTTACAGGTGAGTTCCTGAATTCATGAATGTGTGAGTGCTGCCTCTGATTGGCTAAGCACAGGGACCAATCAGAGGCAGCTCTCAGCTGCCATTCAATAGCTGAGAGCTGCCTCTGATTGGTCACAGTGCTCAGCCAATCAGAGACAGCCCATTCAGCAGGCGGGGATTTTAAATCTCCGCCTGCTGAATACTCCTCAGAGCAGTGCAGGAGAAGAGTGGCTGGACGCGGCTGAGCCCCGGCGGCTGAAGAAAGGTGAGTATTTTATTAATTATTTTTATCACCATTTTTTCTTGTTTATAGGGAAGGGCTTATATTTAAAGCCCTTCCCTGAAAAACAAGTACAGGATGCCGGCAGCTGGATCCCCTACCGCAGCTGTCATCTGTGACAGCTGTGGTAGGGAATTCTTTATTCCATGCAAGGATTAAAATTCCTCTGCTGCATCTGTCACAGATGGAGGGGAACAAACAAAACCAGACATGAATTTTAATTTGGATCTATAATAATGTCATCCTAGTTGCACTACCTGTTATGGGTATCACACCATAACACCATTTGAATCTGTATTTGAATTCATTGATATTGTTTTCTATTGGGCAGAAAAGGCGTTCTTATTTGCCCAGTAGAACATAAAATCAGTGAATGCAAATACGACTGCAAATGCAGAGCAAATACTGATGAAATATTGATACAATACTGATGCAATTTCTTCTGTAACATGTCCGTGTTATGTATGTGTTATAATAAGCTTATGTGAAAATGACCTTAGGCTACTTTCATATGACTCTATAATAGTAGTATAAGCCAGTATTTTGTATCAGGATTTGTAAGGCAAAAACAAGAGTGGGTCCAAAACACAGAAGAGACGTAAATCCTTCCATTGTGCTTTTTCTGTGTCGATTACACTCCTGGTTTTGGCCTTTAAATTTTGTTGCAAAATAGTGTCCGAAATACTGCCATGTGAAAATGGCCTTAGAATGTATATCCAGAGGCTTCTCAGTTAGTATTGACCAGATGTTTGCTTTTTTACAAAGAATCTTAGTCTGTTACTAAACATAAGTAGAAACTAGGAACAAAAATATATCTTAGGGCTAATGCCCACGGCCGGATTCTAATGAACCTAATAGCTCAATGTTCACGCTGCTTGTAGTCAATGGAAGCCGGCCATCATGCTATACTTCCGCGGTAGCACAGTGGAAGTATAGCGTGAATATGCTTCCCCACCCACTGCCGGCCGCGTCATATGACACTGCTAGCACATCATGCACTGTACTGCGGGACTCTAACAGCGGATCCGGGAGGTGAGTATGGGATCTTCAGGGGGGCGCCGTGATGGACTCCGCTGTGGCATTCCGCTTGCGGAGCCCGTCACAACATGAGCCCTTAGCGAGTAATGAAGAATACCTTGGTGGTTGAAAGCAGTATAGGGATTAATATCATGTAGTTTACTCAGTCTCACTGGGATCTTATTGTAATCAGTACATGCTTATTTTAATTCATACACTCCAGTCTTTCTTTACGTATCTTTTTTGTCTTTTGTAAGGCGATCTGCCAAGAACTAAACTTTGAAGATATTTATCGAACATGTTTAGACTTTCAAGATACTCCACTTATTTCTGTACCCAAATACGTCTTCTTTGCAGCAAGAATTTCTAACAATCTTGCTCTACACCAGAAATTCTCCAGTAAAAGGCTTCTAAATAGATTGTCGCTGTGGCAATTTTCTGAAAAGTGTCTCCCTACTGCAGAGCTCTTTATTTTATTCAGTCTAAAAGTTTCTTATCCTACATTTGTGTCTTTTCTTTTATATTTAATTGATTTCAATCTTTTCCATATACCACGAAGTGAAATATTTTTGGAAATTGCTTTATGTCTAAATCCGCAGCATACAAAGCAATCAGGTTAGAGGAAAATTTAGACAGCAACAAACCAACAACGTGCTATTAACATAAAATAAAAAATACAGATATATATATATATATATATATTTTATGCACACAGCGGGAAAGATACCGGAGGGGATGTATATCTCATTAGCTTGTTAAGCTATGAGAGATAAAAAGAATCCAGGAAGGCAGGGAAATATAGTTTTCAGATTTTTCTTGATAACAGTAGGTTTTGCACCAGTAATGAGCTCAGAAGTGTCATCCAAGCTTTCTGAAGATGACCCGCAAAAGTCATACTGGAACAGGAAGAAATGGCAGGTCCCACTACCAACTTACCCACAATTCCATTTAATTCCAGGCGTAGAACAGACACTTACCAAAACATTTTCAATCTAGACTTGCCGAGGAACATTGGATTTCTTGGATTCTTTTTCTTTCATCCATCTTAACAAACTAGATGAGATATGCAAGCCCTCCAGTACTCTTCCTGCTGTGAGTTTACAATATACAGTTGCAACATGAAGTAAGTGAATAGTGCAGGGAGAAAAAGTAAGTGAAGTCAAGAATTTGATAACCTGTAGATCTCCTTTGGAAAACATTGTGGAGGCATTTTGGACCATTCTTCCCTGCAAATGTGTTTTCGCATCATTAATATTTCTGGGATAACTTGCACAGTCCTCTTCAGAGCTTGCCACGGCATTCTTTAGTTGGTTTACTTGCGTGCATTGTCTTGCTGCATCACCCAATATCTTTTTAGCTTGAGCTGCAAAAACATGGAAATGGTGCTTCATAGTGTAGGGATGACTGGGATGCAAGTACAGTGTGGATATGTGGTGTTAATAAAGAACTTACAGTATTTACATAAACCTAGGAGTCGTCTTGTTAGCAGTGACACTTTAAGTATGGGGGCAGAATCATGCACATGCTTTACAGGTAAAACCAAGAGACATGGTGTCTGCCGTAGGGATGTGAAGAGTGACCGTCCCCAGCAGCAACAGGTGAGCCAAGATGGCGGTTGCACCTTGTGACAATTTGTCAGTAACCATGCCTTGCATGCTTTTATTTAAAGGACAAAGCACGTCTAAAGTAATCTCCTTAATTGAAACACCTTCTGCCAATTAGCTCTTGGTGAAGTCATTAACACAGAAATTCACTTTTCTTTCCTGCACTGTGAATGTTTACTCAATGTGCTCAATAAAAGACATGTACAGTACAAAAGTCACCAGTCAGAAAACATTTTATTAGTAATCAGTGCAGAAGTACAGGTTATTTCAAAGGGTTCACTTACTTTTTCTTGTAACTATATAGTATATCTATATTTCTTACCACAATACATATAGTCTACATGTAGTATAAACCTTTTGAATATTCTGAAATACAAGATGGAGTGGAACTCAGTTTGAAATATTTGTATACAAGGAGAAGTTATTGAGGGCCTACAAACGTATTATTCCATGGAGTTAATGCCCTTTCAACGTAAAGGGTTTTCCCATTCAAGATATTTATGATAAGTTGATTTGATTTATCATAAATGTGTGATTTATGGGAGAGACTTACCTCTGGAATATCCCCAGGACAAGAAGACCACCCTTTTTTGCCACAGAGATTTGACTGCACATGTGTAGTCTCTCTATAGTATAGCCTATGGCAAATATGGAAACAGTTGAGTACAGTCACAAAGGTGTTTCTATATCTCACATACACATCAATGGATAGTGGAAGGGAACAGGCACCTAGAGTATTCTTTAGACTGGTGCAAAGTTCCACTTATGATCATTAGCACCATTGCCCTGCATTTGTAGAACACCATTTTTTCCAACAAGCAATTACTTAAGGCCCATTTAGAGACAATGATTATTGCTAAAACTTTGCTCAAAAGCCATCTTTTGAGCGATAATCATTGCGTGTAAATGTGCTTATCTTTCACTTTTCTGCAGAATGATGGATTTCAGTTCGGCATGAAATCCATTGTTTGGCAGAACAGCTGATAAGACTGACCTCACGCTGTGTTCTGCTCCGGGGAGCACTGATAACATTGTCTTAGCTGTCAGCCCCATGGCAGAACAAAGGGAACTTATTAAGAGAACAGACGGGGGTCTGTTCTCTGAATATTGCTTTGTTTGCAAGAATAAGGATATGTTCACAAATTATTGATTTATCAAGGGAAATATGACTTGCATTTGGAAGAAATCCAAGGATCACACTCAGATTCCTGGCATAAATATGCGGAGGATGCAGCAGCGGATAATAATAATCTTTATTTGTATAGCGCCAACTTATTCCGCAGCACTTTCAGGTATGGATAAATGCAAAACCATACAACAATTACAATGTGAGGTACATTGGGTTAGACACAAATGGGTTGGGGGTGTTACAGGAGGTGCAAGGGGTGGGGAACACAGGGAATAGGAAATTTCATGTGTAGATCAATTATTAGAAGGCAAACGGGGTGGGGCACCATAGGGGGGGGGCAGGGGACTAGGTCAGGAAATTTGGTATGATTCCCTGAAGAGGTGCGTTTTTAAGGCACGTCTGAAATTTTGTGCATCGGGAGTTGTCCAGATGCCTTGGGGTAGAGCGTTCCAGAGGATGGGTGCTGCTCTTGTGAAGTCCTGTAGGAGAGCATGTGAGGTTTGTATTACAGGGGTGTTTAGTCTGAGTGTGTTAGCTGATCGGAGTGAATGGGCTGGGTGGTGTACTGACAGGAGGGAGGCAATGTATGATGGCGCAGCGCCATGCAGAGCTTTGTGAGTGAGGTAGAGGAGTTTAAATTTAGTTCTGCAGTGGATGGGCAGCCAATGCAGCGACTGGCATAATGCAGAGGCATCTGAGTAACGACTGGATAGAAAAATGAGCCTAGCTGCTGCATTTATTATGGACTGGAGTGAAGCGAGTCTAGTGCGGGGGAGGCCGATGAGTAGCGAGTTGCAGTAGTCAAGCCGGGAGTGGATGAGGGCGACCACGAGTGTCTTTAGCGTGTCCGTGGTTAGGAAAGGACATATTTTAGCAATATTTCTGAGGTGCATGCGACATGTTTGGGCCAGAGATTGGATATGGGGGGTAAAGGAGAGGTCAGAGTCCAGTGTGACCCCAAGGCATCGGGCATGCTGTCTGGGGGTTATGATGGAGCCAGACACTGGAATGGAGATGTTGAGGGGAGGTCGGTTGGAAGGTGGAAAGACAAGGAGGTCAGTTTTAGAGAGGTTTAGTTTGAGAAAAAGGGAGGACATAGTGTTAGAGACAGCAGACAGACAGTCGGTGATATTTTGGAGGAATGGTCCAGAGATCTCACGAGAGGAGGTGTATAGTTGGGTGTCGTCAGCATAGAGATGGTATTGGAGGCCAAATTTGTGGATGGTTTGTCCAATTGGGGCAGTATAGATAGAGAAGAGAAGGGGACCAAGGACCGAGCCCTGTAGTACCCCAACAGCAAGAGGAAGTGGAGCAGAGATAGAACCAGCAAAGGAAACACTAAAAAGAGCGGTCAGAGAGGTAGGAAGAGAACCAGAAGAGAGCAGTGTCCTTTAGACCAATAGAGCGGAGCATAGTGAGAAGGAGGTTATGGTCGACAAGAGTAGACAAGGCGTTCCAGTAATTTGGAGATGAAGGGGAGGTTTGAGATGGGTCGGTAGTTGGCAGCATCAGTTCGGTCCAAGGTTGTTTTTTTAAGCAGAGGGAATATGATGGGGTTTTTAAATGAGGAGGGGAAAGTGCCAGAGGTTAGGGAGAGGTTGCAGATTGTAGTGAGGTGAGTAATGAGAGCTGGGGAAAGAGACCGGAGGAGGTGAGAGGGGAGAGGGTCACTAGCGCAGGTGGTGGGGCGGGCAGCGGAAAGGAGCCTGGAGACTTCTTCCTCTGTCGTTGGTTCTAACATAGATAGTGAGTAGGTGCTGGATGCAGTGCTGATGAAACTGGGATCAGCAGTTTTTGGAGATTTCTTTTCGAATGTTGTAGATTTTTTCTTTGAAATAGGCAGCTAGTTCTCCAGCAGTCAGGTCTGTCGCAGGGGCCTGTTCTTTGGGGCTGAGGAGGGAGTGAAAGGTCTCAAAGAGTTGTTTGGGGTTGTGGGATAGTGAGGAGACAAGGGAGGTGAAATTAACTTGTTTGGCATGGTGAAGGGCTAGGTTATAAGTTTTAAGCATGAATTTGAAGTGGAGGAAGTCTGCTGACAGCTTTGACTTACTCCACAGCTGCTCGGTGCACCTAGAACACCGCCGGATGAAGCGCGTTTGGGACGTGAGCCAAGGTTGCCGTGGTCTACATTTGACAGCTCGATTCACGGGCGGTGCCGCTTCATCCAGGGCACGGCTGAGGGTGGTGTGGTAGTATTCGGCTGCCAGGTTAGGGCAGGGGAGGAGAGAGATAGCATGAGGATCTGCATGAGGATAAGCCTCATTCAAAGGGGCCATTTTGCATGTAAATAATCTGCAGTTTTTTTCAGGTGGAATTTGCAGACATAATGAACATGGTCATTATTTCCTTGCATAACTTTCCAGTGTTGCCAAAAATATGCACTCTTTTTTTCCTACGTATGAGAACAGGATAAGGCCTCCTTCACATGGGCAATGCATTACTACGCTGCTACATCATGGCTGAAAATTGCATCAACGCAGTATAGCCACGATCAAGTCTCCAGATTAATTAGCATTTTCCCATCCATTCACACAGGCAAATCATCTTAAAAACACTGCAGTGTGGAATTCCGTTGGTTGGCAGAAATACCCAGAATGACTTCTAATGATTAAATAGAGCTACTGTATCTGTCTTCTTTTCTGAGTGCTGGACGTAGGTAAACTCCCTCCGCCTCCTTTTTTCCCCAGCTCCCATAGAAGTCTATAGGAGCTAACAGGATTTTTCATGAAAAGATAGTTCAATACGTATCTTTTGATGCAGTGTGAAAAATCGGCTACTAAAAACTCGCCAATTCCTCATTTTGATGATGTGATTTTTTTTCACATGCCCAAAAATCACCCATATGAATGAATGCATTGGAATCCAATGCCTCACATGGTCGTGGTTTTTCGGCCGATGTTTCATCGCAGCTAAATAGCCATGTAAAAACGCTTGTGTCAGTGAGGCCTTACAAAAACCCTATTCACATGCATCTGAGAAGCAGATATTCATTTACTTGCATCTGTAAGCAGATATTTCCATATTTCTCATACAATATTTTGGAGCCTTCACACAGAGCATTTTACTGAAATAAGGCCAAACTTTTATCACTGTTTTTGTCTGCCATGTTGCTCAGTTTTTTTTTTACATGCCAGCTTGGCAACTTCTCCACTGATCATGGGGACAAGTCATTTCCATTATTTTTGGTGGATATGGAAGGCTTTGGTATACACCTTCAGGCTTTATTCACACAAGCGTTTTATCGCAGCGATTTTGCCGCAATAAAATGCCGGTCGAAAACCTTAACCACCTAAAGCATTGTATTCCAATTCATTCATTCAGATGGGTGATTTTGCGGTGAGAAAAATTGGCCATCTGGAAAAATAGCACATACAGTGCCGATTTCGGGGACAGCTTTTACACACGTCCGGAAAAGATAGGACTTGTCCTATCTTTTGGATGCGATAAACCAATGGGAGTCTCTGGCAGGCAAAGGGGGAGGGAATGTAGCATGACTAGCTCTGCTAAGCTCCCGCCCCATCCTGCCCCCTCTCCTTGCTGGCAGCCAACAGGGGGAAGATAGTGGAAGAGAGTTTAGCAGAGCTGAACTCTCTCCGACCGATCAATGGTATATTGCGGCTGCGTATTCCGCGATATGGGTAGCTGAAAATCGCAATGAAGGGGTTAATTTATAAAGACTGTTCATATGTCTCATTATTGCATGTGAATGTTATCAAGAGCTTCTCTTGCTTGTGACAACCCTTAATAATCCAGATATGGATCAATTCTTAAGATCTATTATCTATTAAATTAAACCATATATTTACTCACTGGTGATTGGATAGTGTGGTCACATGTCTATAATTCAGTGTAGTTGCACTGTGATAACAAGACATTACATGGGACATCAATACCAGTGGTGCCATATTAACATAAATTTAAAATAGCAATATATATTTTTCAATATTACTCACTGTTTTAAGGTCCCCTTAAAGGTAATATATCATGTATTTCATTTTGGGCATTTCTTAATATCCAGCAATGTATAAGAGAAATTATATACTTAGTATTTTTAAGGCTTTAACCATTTTTATATTAAAAAAAAATGTACTTAGAAGAGGCCATATTGGGGGTATATGCTTCCTTCCTATTGCAGGGTCAGTGCTTTATGGCAGCTAAAATGAATGGGCATTAAATTTTAGAATAATTATCTATAGACTGTTACACAATTAAAGTCTCAGGGAAGTGATAGAGTACTGCCCTCCATAGGCCAGGGAGTAACAGCATAGATGCATATAGAGGTTATTCTACGTGTATAGTGCATAGTATTGCTATGCTATCTTTTCGGATCTCTAGCAGTACAACAGAACTGTTGTCTCTGTCTCAGTCTGCACCTCAAAGCTAACAAGTGAGCTGCGAGTGTAGTGGCCCTTCGGGTCGTACAGAACACTCACACTTGTCCTGTCACACCTGTCTATATGCCGCCCATGGATGTAGAAGGTGATGTCTGTAGGAGAGACCCTATGTCTTCCCTTCTTCTCTAAGCCTACAGCTTAACACTGATGTCAGCTGGTCTCTCATTGGTTGACAATCAGGTTCAATTTCACTGGTGCAGAGCCAAGGGTGGGAAAGCAACCACACAAGTCCCTATGCAAGAGTGGGAGGAATTTAGAAAGTGCGTGAAAGAAACAGAGGAGATAAAAGGAGAAGTCAGTGAGCAGTTAGGCAGACTCAGACAGATGTCAGAGAGGAGAGGTTGCAGTCAGCCATGTTGGAAGGGAGGAGGTACATGCGCAGATGCAAGTCAGCATTGCAACATGTTTCACTCAAGGTTAAACAAGGTGTAAACCCACTCCCTTGGCACCCCACAGCGGAGGAAAGAAGAACCTTTCTGAGGTCCATCTTCTTCAAACAGTGAGTCATAGCTACCCGGTGAATTCAAAGCCAGGATTAGCCGTTCAGCCACTTGTCCCTCTGCTTCATATACACTTCACTAAAACTAAATCAATCCTTTATCTAAAGCAGCTAGTGGGGAAATTGTCTTGCAAATAAATCTACAGGAAAGGAAAAAAAAGAGTGTTGAAGTCAGGTCTTAATTGAATCAATAACACTGTATCTTGAATCGTGTTCAGTTGGGTGCCTAATACTGCAACTTTGTATGCCTGTTTCAAGTACTTTCCTGGAGAATTGTAAATTCCCTTGGTATTTTAAAATATCAACGTTAGTAAATCTGTACACCCCAGATTTCTAAACTATTACTGCACTCGACTCTGTAATTTCTTTAGCATACTATCCAGTCGGAGTGTTGGTGTCACCGTGACAAAACTAGGCCTCCAGCCATACGTGCTACAGTAAGTTTTTGGGGGCCATTACACAAGAACAGCAAATGTCAGCCTAATGTGTTTTTAACAAGAGTATTTTACGATTATTACACTGAAAAGGAAAAACAAAATCAGAATAAAAATGTGACTAAAATAATGTTATTTTCTGATGACGCATTGCATTTAATGAATACATGTCTGAGCACCCACAGTATGCTTCTACGCCCAGCTTTATTAACAAGTATTTAAAAATTGGTTATCTGCTAACTTTCTGCTTTTGGTCTTCATTATCTTGCTGTTCTTTGCTGGAAACAATTGTCATAAATCCTATAAAATGCCAGATTAAAGGATCTATTTTTGTACAAACTGTGAACATATCATTTGTGTGGCGTGTGACGCTTTTATGCTCCCTTTGTCAGTGTATGAGAATAGAGTGACATGTTTGTGTAGTACTAGTACATTTGCTGACAGCAGGCAATTATGTATACTTTGCCCTCAGCAATTAAGAATAATTTTGAGAGAAACACCCCTATAATTGTTTTTTTTCTGAAATGCACCCACCTAAAATAGACAAAATTCCAAGGAAAGAAAAAAATGGATGTCTTCCTGTTTTTTATAGTTTAGAGGTCATTATGACTAATATTTACAAGAAATGAAATGATTACACCTCTGATTATTATCATTATCACATTTTAAGGTGACAATTTATTCCACTTTACTGATCAACAGGCTTAAAATAAAATATCATCTAAACTTTTACAAGTAAATGAGATTGTTCCTGTTCTAATTAATTTAAAAAAGATCAAAGTTTCCCCTGGAAAATAAATTAAACTAGAGTATTCAGCTGTAAAACCAGCCTCTGGGAAAAATGGGTAACAAGCCATGTACCCAGGGTTAGTCACTTTCCCAATCTTCTGAGTAACAAATCAGTCTACAGATATAGGAGAGCTGCATTTTCCATAACTGTTTTATGCCCCTTAAACCAAGTTTCGAGCCTCATACACACAACTGTATTACACACCCTTATTGTATGGATATTGCTATTGCTCCCTTATCATGACTATACTATTATAACACCTTCAACATAGTTCATTGATCTGTGATTTTTTCAAAACCTCTGATGATAATATGTTGATATTACAATACATAGTGTCCAATAATACAATTAGCTTTACTACTGGGCAGGACAAAGCCCTGTTCTGCTACATTTGGAGCTTTGTGTAAAGAGATATGGTTTTGAGAGCTCCACCATCACCAGACCCCAAACATTGCCATATATTACTCCTCTGCTTTCAGGATATAACTATGCACTGCTCAGATAAAAAGTTACCAGATGGGGCACCAGTATCAGAAGAGCTATAGTGGCCAAGTTATTAGAAATGCTGAATGTACAAAGTTTTACTATGTACAAAGTGGAAGAGTGATTTAAGGCTGCATTTAAAGTCTGATGATAGCAATTTTCTTAAAGTGTACCTGAGTTTTCAACAGTTTTTTTTTTTAAATACAACAGGTTCTCTGTACCCATTCACTTGCTGCTGCTTCATGTCTGTAAGTTCTGATTTCCAGGTAGTCTTCTCCATTTTTCTGTTGTTCTACTATTTGCAATCTACTTTCAGGGAGGAGGCATATAGCAAGCCTGGCATTCCGCCAGTAGTTCACTGTACTAACTTTCTTGCCCTTACTTCCTATGCTGCATTGCAGAATCTCTGGTTCAATCGGCAGAGAGGTACGGTAGTATCTGAATGCCGACTGCTCTGCTTTCCCAGGATGATTAGGCATTTAGAGACATTCTGGCCAAATAGTTAGTAAACTCACTTTAATGTGTATGTATAATGTGGGAATACGAGAGATGGAATAATACCTCCACAGTGCCACCTATTAGAAGGCTGCATTCCTTCATGCCAAAGTTAGATTCTTACAAACCTTGTAATAATGACTGGGAATTAAAAGCAAAGCCAGACTCCATATAAAGACAGCTGTTTCAGGGTATTTGCCCTTCATCAGTGTACAGTAGGAGTCTGGCTTAGCTAGTGAGAGACCTGGGATGGGGATCAGAAATGCTATCTTTTCTCCTTAGGAAGAGCACCTAGACAGTGAGTGAGTAGACTTAGAAGGCCATTCATGCTCCTCTGGGTAATATGCAAGTAAGGGAGATGAAATAATACTTCCACAGTGCCACCTATTTGAAGGCAGCATTCTTTCAAGGCAAAGTTAGACTCTTTATACAATCAGTAGAAGTCTGGCCTTTTGAGTCTCCTCACTCATTGTATAGGAGCTCTCCCTAAGAAAAAAAAAATATAGCATTTCTGACCCCTATTCCAAACCTTTCACTACCAAAGCCAGACTCCTGCTCTACACCGATGAAGAGCAAATACACTGTCTGTACATGGAGTCTGGCTTTGCTTTTACTTACCAGTCATTGTTACAAGGCTTGTATAAAAAGTCTAACTTTGTCTTTAAGGAATATTGCCTTCCAATAGGTGGCACTGTGGCGATACCTCCACAGTGCCACTTATTGGAAGGCAGATTCCATCTCCCTTACTTGCACATTACTCAGAGGAGCATGAATTGCCTTTTGATTCTCCTCCCTCACCGTCTAGGTCCTTTCCCTAAGGAGAAAAGATAGTTTTTCTGACCCCTGTATAATGTGGGCATATACACACCAACATGCTGTAAAAGCAGGAGAGGCGGGAACTCTGTCTGACTGCAGCATGTAACTGCACAGGAGCTGTGAAGATAGCCCCTCCCCCTGTTGCAATGAAAACATCTTTGTGTCCTAGTTACTAAGAAACTCTGTACCTAACTACAGAGAGTGGATTGCATAGCAGCTAGAAGGAAGAACTCTAGAAGCAGCCACCTCAAGCATGATTTACAGTGGCAAAGCAACAAAACTTTTATTGCAAGTATATTACAGAAATGATAATACTAATGTAAGCTAGTAGATAAGCAGAAGTTGTCTTAAAAGTTAGTGCTCCTTTAAGGCTGGTTTCACATGCAGTGTTTTTGAGAAATACTACATTTGTCATGCCCCTTTTTATGGCATTTTATGTGCATTTTTTGCGAGTTGTTGCATTAATGGAGTTTTCCCCAGATTAGAAAAGAATTGTATGGTCAGGGAATGCACTCAAATACTTACTGGCTTTATGTCCCCACAGTCTCAGTACAGGCGTCGAGGAAGAACCTGCCGTGGTCACATGCTGCTTATGACAATATAGAAGCCAGTGGTTTGCTGAGCAGACACCTGTGCAATAAATGGCACATGACTGCTCAAGCTTCTCCTGGAGCCATTTTTTTTTCATCTCAGAAAACCTCTTAAAGTCTATAGTGAAATATGCAGCAAGTTTTGGAGTTTTGGGGGGGAATTTTCCCCATGAGCTTCTTTATAGAACTTTGAAAATGATAAGTGTGAAGGAGCCATAGGAATGACATCTCTTTTTACATACTTGCCTACTGTAAATCTCAGAACACTTACTGTAGACGATACCTGAAATGGAGGAAGAGCAGCCAAAGACAAATATTACAGTTGCACTTCTGTCTCAGTACTCTACCTACGTCTGTATATGACAGTCTGAACACTGGATTTACAACTTAGTGGAGCAACCTCTTTTTATTTGTCTTTTGTAGTAACATCTGGAACTTGCAGATTATAGCAGGGACTGAAGAATTGCATGCTTGCCATTCAGTCTACTAGAGCAAGAGTCGCTCCCTTCCTCACTTTTGTTTTCTCTTAATTTGGCTTATTGACATGGATTGCTGCTTTAAAGAGGTTAACCAGTTGTAAATGTTTGATGGCCTATCCTTAGGAAAGGTCATCAATAGTAAAAATCCCTAGGGGTCCATCACCTGAATTCCATTGTTCTTTGTGCCACTGCAATCATGAACTGAGATGATTTCTGCAGGAAACAGACATTTCCATTCTCACTGCAGTGGCCTGACTTGATAATACAAGCATTCATTTCAATGCGAACTTGGCCTGCAATGCCAAGCCTGGCCACTGGTGTGAGAATTGAGTTATCTGCTTCCTTCAGAAATCAGTTCAGTGCTGGACGCGGCTGAGCCCCAGCAGCTGAAGAAAGCTGAGTATAGATTTTTTTTTATTTTTATCACCATTTTTTTCTTGTTATTCAGGGAAGGGCTTATATTTAAAGCCCTTCCCTGAAAAACAATTACTGGGCGTCGGCAGCTTGATCCGCTACCGCAGCCGTCATCTGTGACAGCTGCGGTAGGGAATTCTTTATTCCTCGCACGGATGAAGAATTCCTTTACTGCATCTATCACAAATGTGGCAGGTGCAGCAGGGAATTCTTTTTCCATCCGGAGATGAAGGAAAGCAGTGGATGACAGGTAAGTTTTTTTTTGTTTTTTTTTTACACTAAAATTGTTGTTTTTCAGGGAAGGGTTTATATTTAAAGCCCTTCCCTGAAAAACAATTCAGAGGCGCCAGCAGACCATTGCCTTCAATGGAGCCGCCAGCAGCCGCTGAGGCTCCATTGAAGGCAATGCATGGACCTGCATTCACGCATGTTTTTGCACGTACATGGGTGCGCACTTATGTACGCACAAAAACACGCTCCTGTGAAGCCATCCTAAGGTGCAATTTTTAGGGCTCCTTCAGACAGCCTTATTTGCCTGCGCAAAATTTGTACTTACAACATGCAGAAAGTAGAAACCATTGATTTCAATAGGTTCCTTCTCTTTTGTGCTTGCAGAAGAAAACGCAGCATGCTCTATTTTTTCTTCATTTGTGCACCAAAATACCCCATAGAAGTCTATGGGGAGTGCGCAAATGCACACTTAATATGAGCGCAAATTCACAATACAATGCACAATTCTGTGAAAAGCGAACACTTCTGGAACGCATTAGGCTTAATAGTCATTTAAATCATGTCCTGTGTGTGCAAAAAGTATTTTTTTATATACCCCCCTTTCCAGGATACAACCTCTCTTATCTTTGCAACAAAATCTCCCACTGTTGGGGAGGCAGGCTGCAACCAACAAGTAATGATCTGCTTCCTTGCCTGATATAGATATCTCTGGATTCCCAAAAGAGTATGCCCAGTAAGCCCATCAATAATACCCAGTATACAAAGTATGGGATTAAGACTAATATCAACAAAATATATTTTCTAACTGATCTCTAATACTCCATTCCAAAATAGACATAATTTTACACAGTCCCAGACCATGTGCATTAAATATGTACTGTCCAAAATACATTTAGGATATTCTGAGTTTAAAGGAGTTATCCAGGATGTGGGTGCCTGGATACATTAGAGTCAGAGCGGAAACACTGCTCCAACCCATGTGTAGCTGCCAGTGCTCGTAATTGCAAGCACAGCTCTCATTGAAGTCAATGGAAACCTTGCCTGCAATTACAAGCACAGCTCCCATTGATTTCAGTAAGCAATCACGAGTGTCACCCGCTATAAAGGGATCAGAGCGTTGCTTCCACTTTGACCCTGGTGTATCCCACTTCCTGGATAACCCCTTTAATCTAATACCCATGTTAAACAACTTTAATGGAGTATGATAAAATTATGCACTAAATGTAATTGCATTATCCCTTGAATTTAAGGGCTTATTAACATGAGCGCTGTGGGCGTGCATTAGAGGCGTGCACAGAAAGCGCTTCCTTAGGAACCAATGGTTTCCTAAAGAATCGTTCACATGAAGGATTTTTAAATATGCAAAATCCTTGCACCTACAAAAGATTAGACATGCGTGGCTACAATGCCCGCATCTAAGGTCCGTGCTATGAGTAAAGATAGAACCTGACCTATCTTTGGTTCCAGCTGCGCAGGAGTTTCCATTGATTCTTATGGGAGCAGGAGTCTATGGAAACTCCTGCGCAAGAAAATAAGATTAGAAGTCACTAGAAGGATTACAGGACATTAAAGGACATTCAAAACATGCAACCCAGAAGCACATTTTAAATGTGCCACTGTAAACTCCTGTTGGTCCCAGTGAGGATGAGGGGATGCCACAAGGGTTTCGTTCATCTTCCCATGTCTTCCTTTAATTCCAATGGGGACTAATAGTAGTTTACAGCTGGACATTTAAAACGTGTTTCTGGGCTGCAGGTTTTAAATGTCCCACTGTAAGCAGCAGTGATTTCCTTCAACCCTGCTGTTGGGCAATTCCACAGCAATAGGGGGCAGTAGGAGACTCTCTCAACCTCTCCCACCGGTATGGAAATCCCAAGACATTTCCCCATAGCAGGGAGAGAGAGATGGGCTGGGTTACAGGGCTTCTCTGAGGGTTTCCCTGAGAGTAAGGGCAGAGCTAGATGGATCCACCCTCTAGTCCCGCCCCTCTAACCCTACCCTCTCAAGTTGCAATGGGGAAAATCTCAGGGAGCAGACATTTAGTTCCGCCCCTCTCTCTCCGCTGTGGGGATATCCCTCTGGGATCCCCTTTAGCCCCGCCCCCTCTTTCTGCAATATGGGGATATCCCTCGAAGATCACCATAGCAGGGGGAGAGAGAGTGGGGCTATGGTTTAATTCCCCATATAGGGAGAGAGAGAGCTATGGGTTAATCCCCCATAGCCCCGCTCTCTCTCTCCCTATTATGGGAAAATCCTGAAGCCCTGTGGGGCTTCTTTTCTGTCTCCTTCTGGAGCAGCTGTACTTTTTAAAGCCCAGCTGCTCCAGTGAATGGGGGTTTTCATGCACATAAAGCTCGAGTCTTCTGTGCATGAAACATTGTCTGTTCACATGATTTTTATTGCAGTGTAGGCATGCTTTCTTTGCACACCTATACTGCGCTAAAACAGTGCTTGTGTTAATGAATCCTAAGATAGCCATATCTTTCGTAACATAAGCAATACTGGATTGCTAATTTAGCCCAAATCTTTTTTCCATTTGTCTTGCTTTTATTGGGAATTGTTGTAATTAATAGGAAAATATCTGTCTGCATAAATACGATGTTACACCCTTTGAAACTCCAAAACACCCAAGAAAATTACGACATTGGACCGTAAGCACAGATACTGACCGGGCCTGAGTAGTAAATGCATGTTATAGTTGAAGGAACTTGAAAAAGTAACTTTGGGAAACATCATAGAGCTTTCTAAATTGTTTTGATCTATTAATTAGACCCCCAGAATATATCTGTTCCAAAAAGATTACACCTCTCTTCTCCCAGGATGAAAGCCCATCCAACCCAAAAAACTCTGGCAATTTAGGGTTTCTGAAAAGGCGATTGTACATTGTAAGTCTATCTAGTTGTAAAATCTGCCTACATTTATTCCATAATTTAATCATTAAAATAATTGTCAGATATACCCCTTTTTTCCTCCTTTTATTCCTCTCCCACACATCATTATAGGGGAACTACAATCTGTCATTTTAGAAACTAATCTGCCATTCAACCCCACACAGTTGTTTCTCATTAATGATTCAGTTTTTGTAAATGTCTTTGCATTCTTGTTCTGGGTAAAGCCTTCCCATAATAAATTGCTGGGTATGACATTCTGTGCAGGTTGTCATCTGCATGATACAGTGAGGTTAAAATAAATGACAACTGCAGTTCGTGAATACACATATTGGTATTATACTAAAAAGGGAATTTATTGTTATGTTAGGCTGGATGTGTGATCTTGAGTAGTAAGTACCTATGCTTACAAAGTGTTATTGTAAAATTTATCGTTGCACAAAATTTGCATATATTACCTGAAAATCTTCATTCACGGTTTAATAGCACCCATTCCACAGATGTCACCACATAAAGCTTCCCATTTATATTTCTAAAGTACAAAGTCTGACATTTAGATTGGTGTTCGAAACTAAAGTTCCATATGTTTTTGTTCTGTTTGTTTTAGTTTTATTTTTACAGCCAATTCATATCACAGTGTGAAAGATATATAACTCAGGGCTCACTTTGGTAATTTAATCAGAGTAAAGACAACAGAATCTTAAAAGTGCGGTAGATATTTCATACTCTGTAATATATAGAACAGTGGCTTGGGTAGAAGAAATTAAAAGTCTAAATTTTGTTTCCACAAGTATGCTTTAAGGTTATTTTAGCTTAGGAATAGGAGAATGAATATAAAAAATACATTCCTTGGCTCCCCACCAGCTCCCCAAACAGCAGCATAATTTAGTTTATGGTGCTGTTCTGAGATAATAGGGTCTCTATATGTACCTGTAATATGGACAATTGTCTAGGCCAGACTACAATGCAACGTGCAACAAGAGGTCTGCACTCTCTGAATGGCTTCTAACAAGTGGCTACGGAG
Source organism: Eleutherodactylus coqui (assembly GCF_035609145.1). Taxonomy (NCBI): domain Eukaryota; kingdom Metazoa; phylum Chordata; class Amphibia; order Anura; family Eleutherodactylidae; genus Eleutherodactylus; species Eleutherodactylus coqui. The sequence goes on from NC_089849.1 coordinate 80,130,968, forward strand.
CCGTGTAATGGTGGCAATGAGTGCAGCACGCTCTTTGTTATCTTGCGCTCTGTTGAAGGTGTACAGCAGGATCTGGGCGACTAATGGAATTAGGTGATTGTGACACCAGTGCCTTGATTAAAAGCGCTTGGTAGTGAAATAAGACGAACACATGTATGTAAGTAAATGACAGGCATACCATTTACTTTCAGGCACGTGGCTGTCTGCAATAATATTAAACCCCAGCAAATTACATATACAACTTACATATACATAACACTTTTTGACCAGATAAACTAGCCTTGTGGAGGCAGCATCTGAGCTAAGGGGATAGCTATAGAGAGAAAGAGTGACACTAACTGAACATTAACCCCTTTATTAACCCCACTAACAGTATTGTTAACTAGAAACACTAGCTAATATTTTTCTAGTACTCACAAAATTCCTATGTAGATTCTCAATTGCTTATCTGAAGCTGCTGTCCGGTAGAAAGCAGAGCTGGCTTGAACAGATGTCAGGTTTAGAAAAACTAACAGTTTCTCTCAGCATCAGGCTGATTTATTAGCTGCTGCACACAGGATTTCTTGAACATTTACATAACGCATCCCTAATTACAGCAGGACAGAGGAGAAGGAAGCCTATATGTGGTCATCCTCCCTGCTTCTCATTTTCCATCTCTCTCCACTGTGACTGACCTCCTCACAACTCATTTCGAACTCCCCTTTGACTTCCATCTTCCAAGACTTATAATTTCTAATGGTGGAACATGAAATGAGCCAGAAACCCTCTCCTTTTTTTCCTCACTTCAGGTAGGGGCGGGCTTGTCACAGCACAGCAGTTACCTGATTTACGATGGGGCCTAAAAACCTTTCCTCTTTAGTTCCTTTCCTGACTCCTTCTTCTTATTAAAACCAGCATAACTATCCTTTATTAAATGAACTGGTAGTTAGAACAGTTGCTCTTAACTTGCAGGTAAAGTACTTTTATTCTGTAGTGCGTGTCCAGTTCACTACAACAGATCAATTGACCCAAACTTACAGCATCATACATCCCTATAATGTTTTGACTTTGGGTCAGCAGCCCAACTGTTGGGCAAGACACTTCTCTTTAGAAACTGGCCTTATATAGGGAAAGTGGCACCCTCTTCACCAACCAATGGCCTATAGTTCTCTTTCCCTGTGAGCTCTTTTTAACCCCTTAAGAACCAGGCTGTTTTGTACCTAAAGAACCAGACACTTTTTGGAGATTTTACCCATGTGTTGGTTTTACTGCCCTATTTTCTTCTTTCAGGTACAAACATTATTTTTGCTGTATTTTTCCCCGTAACATATAGGACTATTTTCTAATATCTTTTTCACTGACTTTTATTTCTGTTTTTTAGTTTTATTGGGGTAAAAGGCTAAAAAAATGATTTTTTTAAACATTTATAGCTGTTTTTTTAAATTAAAAAATTTATACTAAAATAAAGTGTGGGTTCTGGATTGCAAAATGCATGCGACAATGCTTTTAGTTGTTGTCAGCTTTGGGTCATTTTCTTTTTTATGCATATATTTTTATTTCATTCTGTAATTTATCTTTTACTTATTTATGTGACTATTTTTTAGCATCTACGTCCCCCGTGACTTCATGGACAAGAATACCGCTAATGAAAACAAAACCATTCTAATAAATGGTTTTGTTTTGTCCTGCTATGTGGCCATGATTATCATGGCCACATAACAGGACAAATACACCCCATGTGAAGAAGTCCTAAGGGCATGGTCAGGCAAGCAATTTTTTAGCGCATGAATAGGCGCACTTAAAAAGTATCTCTATTAAAACCAATGCTTTCCAATGGTCGACAGCCACATTGAAAATAATGGGCGATGTGAGAGCATGCTCCAAGATAGGGCATACCGTGATTTGTTTCCTGCATCGCTTATATATGAACAAATCGCTTGTGTGTATGACCCCATTCAAGAAAAATGGGGCTCGTATTTGTGCAAAATTTGTGTGTCTCGCAGTGCACAAATCTTGCGTGATTTTCTTGCCCTCATGAAGCTGGCCTTATTGCTCGATTTCCCCACAAATTACAGCTGATTGCTGGCAGTTTCTATTGTGAGACACTTTCTTATTTTTAAAGAAACCTTGTATTATCCAAAATAGACAGCCCCTTCAGCCTATTTGCAAGACTCATGCTGTGAGAGGGGAAGAGGAGCAGCCAAGGGAGAAATCTGAATAGCTTAGACCATGTTATTCCCCATTGACAGCGCAGCACATAAAGCCTGCCCTTCCAGCAAGCATGGAGAGAGAAACTGTGCAATTAGAGAAACCGGCAGAGAGAATAGATCTAAAATCCATCTACAGATACCTAAGGCTGCTTTCACACATTGGTTAGAGCTGTTTATTTCAGAGAGTTTTGAAAAAAAAGAGAAAAGCAAATGGAAAGCTTGCAGTTTGCCTCCGCTATGTTTCAGTTTTCTTTAACAGAACAAATAGTGCAGTCTGCAGCTCTATTTGTTCAGTTTAAAAAAATGTTAACATAACGGAAGCAAACTGAAAGCTTTTTGTTTGCTTTCTATTTGTAGAAAACCACAAAACATTGAAATCAATGGGGAAAAAATGGAAGCATTTATTTCTGCTTTACTTCAGTTTCACTGCTGCAAAGATGGAACAGAAAGACGGAATTATAACTGACAGCGCTAACTGAAGTATGAATGCACCCTAAGCAGTAAGGGTTTCTTCACACAACCATGTTTGTGCATGTTTAGCACATGCTAAACACAGAGAATAGTGTAGTGTCCAAGAACACCATCCTGGTCCCCTCCATTAATGTAATACATGTGTTGTCCTATGTAGATGCACTGTGCAAAGCTTGTCTTGTCATATCCAGTGTGTGCGTTGCACAGCTGCGGCGCTTGAGAGGTTAACTGTAATAAAATCACTGCCTGCATGGAAATATAACAGTTTGTCTTGTCATGTGGTACAAGTGAGGTTAAAAATGTAGGTGCTTGAGAGCGGGAAAGGAGTCCATATTCAAGAGGAGAGAGTGCTAACACAGAGCCACACGGAAACACCTTCAGCTTCCATGTAGGTGAAGATGGAGGAAGAGGAACGATATCCTGTAGTCTTTGGAGTGTGGATGTGAGAGGAGTGAGTCCTATAACCAGACGGGGAGAGAGCCCTACCAAACTTCTAAATCGGGTACCCGTTCACACTACAGGCTTTACCAGTCATCCATAGTTAGGATCACCACACAGAGGTACTTTATAGTGACACCCACGTGTCTGCCATGTGGGATGTTTATTTGCTAAGCCTCCCTTAATAATTGTCTGTCAGAGTGTTCTGTGGAGTGTCCCCTACCCCCCTTCCTCCTCTGGAGTGATCCCAATCCAGGACCAGTAGTATACAGATAACGTGGACTGTAGGACTGTATTCATCCTGTGTATCTTCCCTACCTGTGAGCTATAGTCTGTTACTATTTAAAGTGAATTGTACTTGCATTACCTGTTATACAAGTTATACTCAGTAAAAGTTTTACAGGGCCTTAACCGTTCCTGGGGACCTGAGGTACTATGCACAAATGTCTGTGTTTATTTTTCTGCCGCGTAGCATACCGGTGTGTGGAAACGGTGGCGTCATGAGTGGTAAGTACTACAACTCACCCCATCCTGTTTATTAGCATTCTATATCCTAGGGGTGTCGAAGCTGGCATGCGATACTACACTGTCCTTGGCTGCGTGTCATCCCTCCGGGACCAGAGCCTGGGAAGTGCCGCTGGGACATGTCAGCACTTATTCCTCCCAGCTCTTCACATTAGACAGGTGCCCAAAGTCTCCCCTCTGGGGTGTTGCAATGAAACCCATTGATTAAAGTGAGTTTGCCCTCTTGTTTTGCACACGCATGTAAAAAAGTAGGACCTGCTGTATTTCCCTACATTTTGTGCAACAAAGGCCCCCATAGAAGTTACTAAAGGTGCGCAAATATACAATGGAGTGCGTGAAACACTTTGCAAAACCGAAAAAGAATACATCTAGACCTCATTAAGCAAAATAGCCTTTTAATACATGGAAAGCATGTGTCATGTGTATGTGTGAACTGCCCTGCGCTCCCACACAAATCAACCTCATTCATGCGTAATTTCGTAGCGTATTTGTACATACAGTCATCTGAATAAGCCTTTAACTGTGAGCTTTTTCATTTTTTGTATTAATTCAGCTAAAAACATAAAAATCCTTGTTTACTCTTTTTTCCAGAATATTCCATTTGGAATAGATAACAGAATACCACCAGTATTCCTTCATACTCATCTTTATCCTTGAAAAAAGCCAATTTAGGCAGAACACAACATTTCTATCAATGCCTTTTTATGCTGATGGCAATGGTATGCATGGAAGCTGAAAAACATAAAATATACCTTAACATTTGTGACCTTTGGAAATTATATTTTATTAGACCATATTGGAAAATATGTCACTCAACAAAACTTTTTAGTGTTTATCCACACAGGATTAAAATAGTATCAGACTGTTGTGATTTTAATACAGTTTAATGAGCTGCAGATAATTGGTTGACTGTCTGCGCTCGTTCTTTATTTTTCATTTACAGTTAATAAGTACTTTCCATTATTAGTCATAGTTCTAAAGAATGAATCTTCACAGATGTGCAAAGATAATCCTTATTAGAAATGGTTCCATGAAATTAGTGATTTCTAGGGAAATTATGTTACACATTACATTTTTTACAAGACTTAATGTACTTTAGTTTAGCTTAAAAGAAGTTTAAGTGGGTTTTCTGAAATGTGCAATTCCTTAGGACAGTTTAGTATATGATAGATGGTAAGCTGACCACTAGTACCATGTCAACGAAGGGGCTGCATTGCTCCGCGGTGGGCAGCTTCCTCTTCATCATTTCCTGAGACACACCAACAAAATAGCAGTATGGCTGTGCCTAGAATGGCATCTCAGTCCATGCAGGTGAATAATAGAACTCAGCTCTGCAGGGCTGATATGCATTGCCAAACACTTTCTGGAGTGTTTTTTTTTTTTTAATTTTTTAAATTCGTTTTATT